>NC_081183.1:55664838-56287799 GCF_029867415.1 Vicia villosa | reverse complement strand
GGCCCGTTTCATCAAGTACAATCTCATTTGTCGGTACGGCATCCCTGAACAGATTATCACGGACAATGGCACAAATCTAAACAACAGAATGATTACTGAACTTTGCACACAGTTCAAGATCAAGCATCATAATTCCTCTCCATATCGACCAAAGATGAACGACGCGGTGGAAGCTGCCAACAAGAACATCAAGAAAATCATCCAAAAAATGACAGTAACCTACAAAGACTGGCATGAGATGTTGCCTTTTGCTCTTCATGGTTATCGCACATCTGCGCGTACTTCAACAGGGGCAACTCCATTCTCCTTAGTCTATGGTATGGAGGCAGTTCTTCCAATTGAAATTCAGATTCCTTCCCTAAGGATTATGAAAGAAGCCAATCTAGACGAAGACGATTGGATTCAAACACGATTGGACCAGATAAACTTGATTGATGAGAAAAGGCTCGCAGCTATTTGTCATGGTCAGCTATACCAAAAGCGTATGATCAAAGCCTTCAACAAAAAAGTCAAAAGTCAAGCATACCAAACTGGTGGCTTGGTTGTCAAACGCATCATCTTACCACAAGGTGATCCCAGAGGCAAATGGACTCCCACCTACGAGGGACCATTCATAATCAAGAAAATATTCTCCGGCGGCGCCATGTTGCTTACCACCATGGATGGCGAGGATTTCCCACACCCTGTGAATGCGGACATAGTCAAAAAATACTTCTCTTAAAAAGAAAAAAAAACAGCTCGCTAAGTTGAAAACCTGAAAGGGCAACTTAGGCAAAAAAATGAGCGTCTCGGTGGATTGAAAACCCGAAAGGGCGGTCCAGGCAAAAATTAGAGACTAAACAAATACTATCCCGGTAGGCTGAAAACCTGAAAGGGCGGCCTAGGCAAAAGTTAGGGAATGAAGCATACAACTGTGTTCCGTTCAGCTGCCTACTCACCATCAAGATTCAACACCTCAAAGACACCGATCAGTCCAATCACTTTCTTCCAACAAGTGAGGGATGAGATGCTCGAAGACAGATTGGCAATAGCAGAGTTGAAACTTGACTGGATCGTTTTCACATAGCTATTTATCTTCATAAATATTTTCCAAAACTTTCTGACAATTTCCTACTTCTAGGATTGTTGTCTCCCTGTGCTAACCAGCCTATCATGGCTCTTTTTCAAAAAATCAATGCAGCTTAGGCTCAAAAATCACTATTTTCACTTTTTCTGTTTAAATACGTAAGCGTCCCAATGATAATTTTGAATGAACATGTGCATTTGAATATGATTGATGTTTACCAGGAAAAACAGGAATAGCATTCAGGAAATGTCCTAATTATCTGGACATCATCCCATCAGAAGAAAATCCCCAAGAGAAACGCGTTTCTCAGCAAATTCCTCAAAAAGATTTTCTCTTCAAAAGAAGTCTTATCCCCCAGCAGGGTTGTTCCAGATTGCTATCTTCAGAAGGTGTGATCCCCGCACCCAGACTTGGTCAGATAGTGCATCGGAGGATTATGCATCTTCCTCATTCCCATTTGAAAGGGCATCAGAACTTCCAGCTACCTTTCATTCTCAAGAGATATTCAAAGATCCTTCAACAGAGTACCAGGGTTCTCAAAGAATTTCCCCAGCCGAGGGTACTCAAACAAGACAAAAGATCATCAACGATCACAATATAGTCATGTCCAGATGACTGGCGGAAATTTATTTTCCCAAATAGAAGCTTGACATCTCACATTCATACATCACATATTCATACATCATACATCATACATCATACATCATACATCATACATCATACATCATGCATCATGCGCGTATTCATACGCATATTCATACACAACATCACATGCATATTTCTCCGGGAATATCTCACATTTACATGCATCATAAACATTGCATATCACTAACTTGATTTTTCAGGTAGACGAATATCTTCAACAAAGATGTTCTCAATCACATGCAGTGTTCACCTGAATTCCATGAACGGTTCTCTCAGATATAATCAAGCCGAAGATTCATTCTGATCATTTACCAATAGGCATCACAGATCAAAGCGATACCTCAGACGGTTCCAGAACGATCTAGCATCAAAGATCTAAAGCGATACCTCAGACGGTTCCAAAACGATCTAGCATCACAGATCTAAAGCGATACCTCAGACGGTTCCAGAACGATCTAACGTTGCAGATCTAAAGCGATACCTCAGACGGTTCCAGAACGATCTAGCATCACAGATCCAAAGCGATACCTCAGACGGTTCCAGAACGATCTTCTATCAAAGATCTAAAGCGATACCTCAGACGGTTCCAAAACGATCTAACATTGCAGATCTAAAGCGATACCTCAGACGGTTCCAGAACGATCTAACATTGCAGATCTAAAGCGATACCTCAGACGGTTCCAGAACGATCTAGCATCACAGATCTAAAGCGATACCTCAGACGGTTCCAAAACGATCTAACATTGCAGATCTAAAGCGATACCTCAGACGGTTCCAGAACGATCTAATATTGCAGATCTAAAGCGATACCTCAGACGGTTCAAGAACGATCTAACATCAAAGATCTAAAGCTGATACCTCAGACGGTTCCACAATGATCAACTTTCAAAATCTAAAGCGAAAAAACTTTGGACAAGTTCCGTAGCAATCATCCTCCTAGACTTAAAGCGGTAACCTTGGACGGTTCCGAAACAGTCAACGCAGAGACTTTCAAATCCTTCATCAAGATATAATCAATGGATTCATTCTGATGAACAGACCATCAACACAATTGTCGGGTGGCATCTGAAAGCCCATCTCAGGTAATGATCCAATCTGCCAACAACATTTCGCAGACGACATTCAAATGCAACTTCCAACATCTCTTCTGATCAAGGTAAGTGCAAATTTTCAGGGCATCTAAATATTCAATCATCTTCTACCTTCAGATTTCAGACAATCTCTTCAGGTTTAAGAAGATTGAATAGGGGCAACTGTTATACCCCAAAATTTGCCCACATCTTTTTTCAAGAAAACTCCAATCTGAAAATTAAGAGTCTCATATAATCATGGATTTTTATTTCAACAAATATCCTAACATATGAAACACTTAGTTTTTAGAATTTTTCTTATACAGTAATTTGGCTTGCAGTTGAATTTATTCTTACGCAAACGCCAAATACTGTTTATTACTTCACACATGCTATTTATTTATTTACAGATAAATAGTACTGACACAATTGGTACAGAGTTAAATCTTTTTGCAGGCGCAGAATCAGGAAACTCAGACTGTACTGGTAACAAGTAGATTATTATTATCTTTTGTTTCCCACTAATTTTTGTACTATATTCCATTATTTTCAAAAATCTTTTCAAATCTCTTTTTCAAAAATCAAATCTCTCTTTTTCCCAACACTATCATACACTTTCTTTCAAATCTTACTTCCACTCAAATTCTCCTTTTGTACGGAATCACATCATTCCCCAACGTCTCTTTCCTTCTTTCCATTCTATAAATACCTCCCATTTTCTTCCATAAAATCTCACATCAAATTCTAACTCATCTTTCAAATTCCTACCTCATATCTATTTTCTCTTCTTCCCTGACAAGAATGGCAAAGTGGATAGAGACACTGTTTCTTACAGTCATCACCATTGCTACGGTGATCATGACTTTCTTCTGCCTGCATAGTCCTGAAGAGTGTGGACCTGCAATGGTTGCACTCCCAATCATCTACATGTTATTGTTCATATCATGGGTCATTAACCGTCATTCTTAAAATTTGCCGTATTTCTTATTTATTAAATGTACCGTTTATTCGTCGTACTGTTCAATATAGTATGTTATATTTGTACTGTCAGTATTAAATGTTGTACTATTTGTCATAATATTGCTTAATTACTAAGATAATATTTTGTGTGTTTTCTGCCAGTCAAATATTTCTATTTCTGTGCATTAAATGATTTTCAGGGTTATTATCGGTAATTTTGCCCGCGTACCGTAAATATTAGTTATTTATTATGTCTGTGTTTTTAACAAGTCATGTAAATAAACTTTAATTTTTCACATAAAACAAAAACAACAAAAAAAGAAAATTAACTTTGACTGTTGATTTTTTCACTCTAATTGCTACGTCAATACCTGAACAGTCAGTTGACAGCCAAACTGCTGGCAGTACAATTCTCAGTATTTTGTACCATCAATCAAATCAATCTTTCACAATTCAAAATTCCAAGATCTTTGTGCTAGAAGTCTTCTGAATATCACGCGATTAGCAGAGACTCAACACTGCACAAAAATCAGGTACGCTTAACTGTCTCCTACACAAACAGTCCCTAATCAAGGTTTTTCTTGTTTTTACAGGAGCAACAAGTTTTTGAGAGCTCAAATGGATTTCATACACATCCATATATCTCAAAGTACCATCATGCAAATTTTCAAACTTCAATTCACTCAGACGCACCGTCAGCAGCTCAAACAGTCAACAGACGACCCGTTTGACCAAAAAAGTCAACAGACAGTCAAAAAAGAAATTTTTTGTCAAAGTCCATATTTTGTCAAAGGATTCATCATTTGATCATTGGATGATCATAATTCATCAAGGAAAGATCAAAAATCAACAAAACCCTAAGATTCAAAATTAGGGTTTTTACCTGAAAAGTCAACTCAACTTTGACTGATCATAACTCTCTCATCCTTCATCCAAAAAATTCAAACCAAAGCTTGTTTTGAAGGAAATTCAATTATCTTTCAAATGCCATTGATCCCATGGTCATTGGATTCACCATTTGAAAAATATGATCAAAGACATTACAGGTCATTTTCAAAGTCAACAAAAAGACACTTTTTTCAAAAGGACACACAAGGAGCTTCAAAAATCATTTTGACATGAGACCAAAGACATTGGTTAGAGGACTCTTTTAGGTTTCCAGAAAGTGCAAGATCTCCTTCATATGACAAAAATTGAGGGATTTACACCTTGTTGAAGTTGGCTAAATTTTGGGAAAAGGCATGAAACCAACATTGCTCAAAAATGTATTTTTTCCAAATGGGGCCAAGTTTTCAGCATTCAAACATCATTTCCATGATATTATGGGCCTCCCACGACCAAGACAAAGCCCACATCATTTTTATCCATTTTTGATTTAATTTTATCACATATAAGATTAAATTTAAAAAGGAAAATGGAAGAATAATGGGTAGCTTATTTTCCAAGCATGACTCATCAAATAATCACTCCAATTATGCAGCAAGGAAGCTGCAAGGAAAGCCTAGAGCAAAGGTGTGGAGATCAAGCAATGGTGGCTTAAGTTTTAAGCTTGAAAAGTCAAGATTCCAACAAAGCTCATGAATGCTTCTTAGCTTATTTTTTAAGCACTCCAAGGCTTATATAAAGGCAAGAATATTTCAGCAACAAAAGAGAGCCAACACCCACGAAATATAGCAAGAGTATAGCAAGAAAACTCATCAAATTTCTCAAAATTTCCATACACTTTGTAATTTTCAAATTCAATATTCCAATCAATATCAATACAAAACAATCATTCCAATCATCTTCTAAGATCATATAAAGTAAGAATAAACTCTTTGTGTGGTCCCATGAGAGTCGTAACACATGCATAGTGTTCTTCATATTCATACATGATCAATTTTCGTTTTACTATATTTAATCAACCTCAATGTAAACTAATCATTCTAATGTGTTCATGAGGTCCTATAGGGCAGGTCTGGGCTTTAACATGTTGGTTTCCACGTGAAAATTGCTCAAAACCATTGATGAATGTTCATGCATGTTCAAACTTTAATCTCTTCGAATCCATAGTTACAGTGCTCAAATAGCAAAACTAACACCACCATCGTGTTCAGGAGGTGATTTTAAGTCGATCTGGGTCCCTTTTGTTTTTGTTCATGGCTGTTTTGTGTAGGTTTTCAAAAGCATGGAAATTTGAAGCAAAATCCGCAGGTAATGCTGCAGCTAAATCCGCAGCTAAATCCATAGGTAAAAGGTTGAAGAAGATGAATAGTAAGTTGGAAACATTGACCAGCACGCGTGGCACTTCTGGCGCTTCTCATTCGCCGGTCAACAAGTCTCACTATCCACATGTGCATGGTGGGGCCCAACTGACTTGTTGAAAGTCTTGGTGATCCCACGTGATCACTCCCACGCATGTGTACCATGTGCCCACGCATCTGGGCCATAGATTTCCATTAATTCTTCATCTAACGCACCAAAATACACTCCCTATGCCATAGACCCTCAAATCAATCATACAGGATAACTGCTCCTTTTTATTTTCTATTTTTATTTTTAATTTCTTTGCTAAATTAATTAAAAATAGTTTTAAAAATCCAAAAAATACACAAAAAATATTTTTAGACTTCTAAAATAATATATTATTTTCTGAAATAAAAATATTTTATTTTTCTTCAAAATTTCAATATTTTGCATAATTAATTAGTATATATTTATATATTTGCTTCTTAATTATTCTAACCAATCAAAAAATCATAAAAAAAAATTGTTCTTTGTGTTAAATATTGTTTATATATTATAAACTAATTTTGTACATATTTTGCATAATTTTCTCTTTAAGTTTTAATTATTTGTATAATTATTTGCATAATTATGTTTTAATTAACTTAAATCAATTTCAAATCCATTCCAAAAATTCCAAAAAAAATAGTTTTGTTTTAAAATTAATTGACAAATATTTTGTACATATTTTAAACTTAATTTCTAGGTTTAAATCTATTTTCATCTTTTTTCTTCATTTTAATTTAATTAATCATGCATTAATTATAATTAAAATCAATCATAAAAAAATCCAAAAAACATGCCTTTTATTTTTCTTGCAATTTAAATTCCTAGATAAATGTATAGGATGTCAAATTCATGTAAATAGGCTAGTTTACATTTCCTGCACAATCGATGTAATAGCGTAGATTTACTTTCCGCACTTTACATTTCCGCATTATAATTTCCAGGAAATATAAACTGCGTTTATGTCAAAGATAAAATTGAACCGTTAGATCACTAACTTCAAAGATAAAATATCTGAATCCAAACACAATCACACTTGCACCTTTTAAGGTAATCCCTTCTCATTCTTTTCAAAATCAAAGTCAAAATTCTACTGTTTCGAGTACAAAATCGAACCTTTTGTTTATATCCGGTGAAAGGATAGATTTTTAAAGGAAATAGGATAAAGACCTTACAACTCAGGGTAGACCTCCTAGTTTGCTTGCTCAAATCAAAACAAACAAAATTCTCTTACACTGTTGTTTTTCAAAACAAAACTTTCAAAAAAGACAATACTTTGTATACATCCAAACACGGATTATTACAAAGTTAACGTTCTTTTCAAAACATCTTTCGAAAGATAAACAAGCATTTTGTATACATCCGCACACGGATCATTACAAAATTCAATTTACAAAAGTATTTGAAGCCACATATGAGCATTCTAAAGCAATTGAAAAGTGATCGAAAAACAAGTGAGCTAAGCAAACTTAAGAGCCCATGGATAACCATGGATACAAAGGGTGCTAACACCTTCCCTTTGTATAACCTACCCCCTTACCCAGAATTTCTTAAAGGTCTTTTTTCTGTTTCTTTTATAAACCTTTCCTTAATTGGATAAAATAAAAGGTCGGTGGCGACTCTGTGAATTTTCAAAAATGCGAAAGCATTAAGCGATAAAAAAGAGTCAGTTCACGTATCTCTACAGAACAGAGGTATGGCCCGGAATTAAAAATCGGAGGTCCACACTCTCCAACGATGATAAAGTGTTTATTCGTTTTTAAAACGTTTTCCCTTTAAGTGGAACTACATTAGCTCTGACTTCTCCATTGCACCGAGGAGGTATGTAGGCACAAGGCTTAATGTCTTTCCGAGCTTACTTTAAAAAATCAAACAAACCCTTTTTTAGCACACACGAAACAGATTTCCAAAAAGGTTCCTGTGGAGTACCACAGATATGAGGGGTGCTTAAAACCTTCCCCTTGTATAATCAGCATCCGTACCTAAGATCTCTTTTTGTTTTAAAATAAACTTAGGGTTTTTTCGTTCTTTACCCATTTCCTTTGGAAACAATAAAGCGCGGTGGCGACTTTCACTGAAATATTGAGTCGAGTCAATTTATGGCTTAGATCTCAGATTCTCCCCGCTACACATAGGCCTACAGCTTAGTATCAATATATCACCAACAACCAAGCCACAACAACATACTAACGATAACGTATCAACAACAAATCAACAACCATAAATCAATACAAATAATTCAACAGCAACATACAACTTATCAACATTGACCATAAGGCCTATAAAACTGTCTTACCAATAAACAGTGGCAATTCGCCAACTCACGTCACCCGTAATTTCACATAATTCGGCAAATATTCAACCTACCAAATTCACACAAAACAACCTAATGCGTTCCGTAATTATTCGGACAATTTTCATTCTAAACTGGTCAGTTCGTTTATCGATAAAAGTTACTAATATCTCTTTTTATACTGTTTAAAGGTTGGGAAACACTTAGAAAGGGGGGGTTGAATAAGTGGTTCTTTAAAAAACTTGATGAAGGAAAGATAGACAGAACACAGTTATTTTAATCCTAGTTCACCTTCTCAATAAGGCTACCTCCAGTCCACCCTCAACAAGGTGTTTGCCTCTCTCAACGAGGACTTAATCCACTATAATCAGAACCTGATTACACTTGCACGACCATTGTCGTGACTCACAATACATCGCACGAGCCAAACTGCTGGTGACTAAAAATCCTACATAAACCAACTGTTTGTGACTAACCAACTTCTAAGATTCAACTAGTCCTAGACTTCTTGGGACTTCTGACCCAACTGGTCTCTCAAGGACTCAGTTACCACGTAACTTCTGATGACAGTGTATAGTATTGCTTCTAGAAAGCTATAATCATAACTGTGATATTTCACTAAGATTAAGTACAAAATAATGAACTCAGAATATGGATGTGAGAGTTTGGCTTTAGAGAGTTTTTCTTCACACTTGATGATATTTCAGAGTTGCAGTGTTCTTGTGTGTTCTTTCTTGTTTTCTTCTTTTTCACTCATTGTCGATATTTTCTTCAAATGATCATGAGTATATATAGCTTCATAATTTTTGCCGTTATCTTTAAAGCTTGTATGAAGCATTAAATGGTTTGCGTGTTGTCTTTGCTTTTGTTTTCTCCAAGGATTTGCATGTGGATAGCTTCTTCAATCAACCTTGGGAATTTCGCTTTTGGAGTGTTGCAGCATTTTTGCTAATGATTATGTCTTTAACGATTTTATTTTGAATCAATCTTCGTGATCTTTTGTTCAGCCTTTATTCTTCAACTTCTGCTGTGAATTGTGTTCACGGTGTTTTGATGCAGTATCAAAAGTTGCTTTCAACGGTATTAATTTGAATCAATCCTTATGACCTTCTGTTCAGCCTTGTTCTTCAACTTCTATTGTAGATATGTTTGCAGCGTTCTGGTGTAGTATCAGAAGTTGCCTTATGACTTGAGTTGCGTTTCTCCAGCTTCTCATAAGTTCCAAGTTCTGATTGCTGGTAATGGTACATCTTCTAAAATTAGAAACGTATGATTAGAGTACCATGTTTGCTTTATACAAAATTTGTTTATTTGTTATCATCAAAACACTAAAATATGATTAGAAGCAAACTATGTTCTAACACTGTTTTCATCAATTTTCTATCATCAATACTAGTCGTCTACTATTTAACACCTACCCTGCTACAAGAATCTGTTATCTATTTTTATTCCTACTGTCATCAAAATACTCCTACTACCGACCAATATATTCTGCTAAAAATTCCAACCTCTGCTACAGTTAAGATATGCATACACTGCAACTAATTTAATCGAGTATGTGATCCAATTATCATTCTGCTACAAACATATGATTTCTGCAATTATGCTAAGATACCTATTAATTATGGTACTAAATTTACATATTTGGCCGAACAAATTGGATTAATTATGTTCATAACAGGCTAGTAATCATAGGAGACTAATAAAAAAAATAGCAAAACTGGTCTTTCTCCAACTGGTGCGCCACCCCACATTCATTAATCCTTTGGGGTGCCCACCCCTCAAGTATAGGGCCCCCGTCTCTCTTCCTTGAATCTGGGTAGCCTACCCCTTAAGTATGGGGCCCCCGCCTCATTTATTTATTCTGTTATTTCTTCTTCCTTTAACCTGGGGCGCCCACCCCTTAATCCATTTTCTTCTTCCTCTATGATTCTTCTTCATCTCATGTTTCCAGAATCTCCTAATTATATCATTCCATTATACTAATTCACAGTATAATTCTTAGAATTTGATCAATACCCAATTTCATCAACAATTCAATAATGTAACAATCAAAACCAACTACACGAACCTCAACTATATTAAATCAAAATAACCACATTTTCTTTTACATAAACATGAATCAACACAACTTCATTAACAAAACAATTTCAAGTTCTTCATCGATTTCAGAAAACATCGCAATAAACAACATCAAGCACACACCACAAAACAACCAAACACAGTAATTTCAACAACCCAAAATTCCCACATATCATTCATCATAATTCCGGTTATAGAGTTGAACCCCACCCTTACCTTGGATTGACGGTCTCTCTATAAGTATCTGGTCGAATCTGCTTTGTCGCAGCTTCCAACTTTTTCCTCGTCTGAACTTCTACGGTTAAATTCCAAGCTTCTTCTTTGCAACCCTTGTGCCTCTCATCAAAACTATCCTTGCTTGCTACGTACCAAAAAAAAACCTATTTGCTACTTGCTGATACATCTTATGTCATCTTATTTTCCAAACCTAATACAATTATATATTTCTCCATATTGTCTTATTGGTCCAACTAATCAACACCTCCAAATTGCTATCTATCACACAACAACTAAATCCAATTTAATTAAATAAATAATCCAATAAAATAATATTATTTTTAATATTAATTCTCCGACTAATCGACTAAATGATCCGACTTTAAACTTAACAGTTTCAATCAACATATTAATCCAATTACGCCTCTTTGAATCATACCGATAAATCCCAACTTCGACAATTTCCAATAATTAACGAATATCATTATTACAACGACTTTTATATGTTAATACTAGTATTAACAAGGTCCTACTAATATTACTAGTGTCTACTATTACTTCAACAATTGCTACTCCATAATTATTATGTTCTCGACTACTAGTATCTCTGCTATTTTATTTACCTACTCTGCTACATTAATATCTACTCTGTTATAAACTAATACTAATTCTGTTATTAATATATTCTTGTTACCAATACTACTCAGTAATTTAATTATATTAACTCTGATATATTACTACTAAACTGACTCTATTATAAACTAACTCCGTAATCATTGTCAACACTGATAGTTAACTAACTAACTCTTATTATTACTAATTCTGTTATTTAATAATACTCTGCTAAATTATACTACTTTGTTACTTAATATATTTCTTTGCTAATGCATTACCTTTCCACTGCTAGCAACATCATAGATAGTTCTATGTTATTTATTATTAATGCCAATAAGTTACCTCTGATACATTCACTATGCTAATAAATCCTCTCTGGTATTAGTTTATTACTAATCCTGTAATGAATTCAACTAGTTTTTGCTTCTATTATAGTATCCCTACCAATACTACTAGTTTCTGATAACTCTGCCATTATGCTACTGATACTAGTATTAATAAGTTACCTATGTCATATAATGTTGGATTACACTAGCTTTATTCCGGTTATACGAAGCAATTACTGAAACCAAACATACTTGGCTCACAGTTGTGCCCCTAGGCACACATACATGTGTCCCTCGGCGCACTTCTACCACTCCTTGTGCCGCTCGGCACCCACCATCTGTGCCCCTCGGCACACTCTAATCTCAACTGTGCCACTTGGAACAACACTTGTGCCCCTTGGCACAACGTGTTTCCCAGTCTCTACACAGACTCCTTCCGTCTGTTATCAACATTAACACAGATATAATTATCCATTGATCGCCAATATTTTCACAACATACAAGGACAACACAATATTATATCAACCATATTAGCAAGGAATAATTCACAACAGACAGATTCCACGATCGCTTAAATTAGTTATGCAAATCATTCATAAACATCTATGACACAATAATAGACAATCAACACAATACAACGTGATATCAGACAATTTTCAGAATTAACCACAACACAATAACAGACAAGGCAATAATTCTACACAACCCAATCCCTATATAATATCCATCATAATTCTCATTATAGAGACAAAACCCCACCCTTACCTTGGATTGGAGGTTTCTCTATAATTTTTCTCCGATCGAATTTCCTAGCTTTGCTTCTTTCTGCAACTTCTACGTATCCCTCTTCAAACCCTTATATATCTTTTATAAAACCTACTTTTCTCTTACTGCAACTTCTATTTTCTTTTTATTTTAATTAACCAATATAATATTACTTCCACTATATTATTCTTATTGGGCCTCACATTCACACTCTCACTTTACTACTCACAACCATAAAATAAGCCCGACGCAAATAATCTCATATATTACTAATTTTTTTATATTAATATTATTTCTAATATTAACTATACTAAATAATGCTATAGTATTTCCACAACTTAATCAACCCATTAATTAAATAATAATCGACTTAGCAACTATATCAATAAATTCCCCAACTTCAAGGATTTCAACAATTATTTCTGAAATAATTAATTAAATTACGGGTGTTACAAGTTCTATGTAAATCCAAGTGTTATGGCTGTGTCCATCTAAGTATTTTCTCTAAATGGTTTTATGAAAACAAATATTGTTTTTTGTTTAGTTTGTACAAAACTTGTTAAGATACTATAAACGTGGCTTAAAAAATTATTAAATTTTAATTAAAATAATTTTTTATAAAAAATGGTGTTATAAAAGAGAATTTATTAAATTTGATAGTTAGCAGTCCGAGTTTAGATGACTTACAAATGTTTTTTTGTTAAATTGGTTGGTGAATAGGCCGATTTAAAAAATTAATACAAATTTTTATTTTTATTACTAGTAAGTCGGCTAAGAAAGATATTGATTTAAGAACGTTAAAAATAATCTTAAATTTGCCACCGTGTTTCGTGTTAAGTTAGGTAATACGTGAACTGACTTAACATCCTTATCTAAAAAGATATTTTGTATTAGTGGTGTTACATGCAACTTTATGGATTTTTGTTTCCCAAATTGAGTAGAAAAAATAGATGAAGCTCTTATCGACGGACTTTGGTCTCTTGCAAAAGAAAGATGAGTTAAATCAATTTGATATAATCAATGTTTGATAACTTGTTTCCAAACTTTCAAATTATGTAGCAATGGGAACCTAATGAATCTTTCACAACAAGCTTGACTAAAATATTTTAAGATGTAAAGCAAGACTTGTTGGAAAGGGTAGAATAATAGAGGTATCGATTTCGATGATACCTATGCCATTGTATCTAGATTATAGGCTATAAGGATGTTTTTAGCTTTCTCACGCATTTTAAATTTCAAAACTCTTTCAAATGGATGTAAAGAGCGCATTCATGAACGATTGCACCGAAAAAGAAATGTATGTTGATCAAACTCCCAGTTATCTAACACTTTTCTTTTCTAATATTGTTTTCAAACTGAAAAAAGGTTTTCTACGATCTGAAACAAACTCTTAAAGCTCAGTATGACCGTCTAAGCAAGTTTTTGCTTGAAAAAACTTTCAAACTGGAAAAGTTGACAAAACTCTTTTATAAAAAAAATTAAGTGCAACAATATGTTAGTTAAAATTTATGTTAACGGTGTATTTCAGTGCTACTGATGAGTCCTCGTGTAAGGAGTTTTCTTAGATGATGCAGAATGAGTTCGAGATGTCAATGACGAGGGAGTTGCAATATTTCATTGGCCTTTAAAATCAAGCAAAGTATTCTAAATAATTCCTTAAAATATTTGGCATGGACAAAGCTAAAGGTATCTCCTCTTGGATAAGGATGAAGAAGGAAAGTTAGTTGAAGAAAATAAGTGCTAAGGTATGATCAGTTCTCTCCTTTATCTTATTGTATCTTGTTTTGAAATCATTTTTGTTGCGTGTCTTTGTCCCCATTTTCAAGCATTCCCAAAATAATTACATCTCACTACAGTAAAAAGCATTATTAGAAATCTCATTGACACACCACTTATGAGTTTATGGTATCCCAAAAGGACTGATTATGTCTTAGTTGGATACTCTGACTCTGATGTTGCTGGGTAAAAATTAGATTAAAAAAATACTAGTGGTATGTATCACTTATTTGATAACTCGCTTATCTCTTAGCATAGTAAGAAATAAGCAAGTGTAGTGTTATCTATAACTGAGGCAAAATACGTTGATGCGGGTAACTATTGCATACAAATTATCTAGATAAAACATTTGTTGAGTGATTATGGAGTTAATATTGGTGCTTTCCTATTAAAATGCGACAACACTAGCGCCATAAACCTCACAAAAAATTTAACATCACTCTCATATTAAACCTAATGAGGATATAGACCATTTCATGAGAGGTCATGTTGAAAAAAAAGAGATCATGTAATTGAGCATGTATCTTCATGTAATCAACTCACACATACTTTTCCTAAAGAAAATTTCTTTTTCCTAATAGTCAAATTAGGATTATTGAATCAATAATACATGAATTAATATTTTGCCAAATGTCTCTTCTTCTTTGCCCCCTTTCCTTTCTCTATGTGATGTACATATTTATGTGTTTGCCTTGTGTTTCGTTTTCGCCATTTTGATAATGTCAAAGGGGTAGACTTATACTGTTAGAGGAAGTATGACATGTTCTCTATATATGTCAAAGAAAGTTTAACCAGTTGGTTACTAGCTTGGATAATCTTTTCGGAATATGGTTTACACTAATTGATTAGTACATTAGGGTTAGTCAATTATCTCTTTTGTAATGCCTCATAATCAATTAAGAGGACTTCTAATAGATTAGTGATGACGAATTTGAATATCTTCCATATTTAGATTGCATAATCGATTAGACCTAGCTCATATTCGATTATAAGCGTTAAAAAATTCATGGATTATTTTCCTTTTTGAGGTATAATTTTCTTATATAAAAGAGACTTTTTCTCTTTATTATTTTTACTAAAGTTGCCTTAGTACCTTGTGGCAGAAAAATACTTCAGGTACCTTTTTATTGTATTGGTGATTATGCTTAAGTGTTTTTCATTAAGAGTGTGATTCTCTTATTTGATATCTTTGATTCTTGAGATTGTCCTGATAAAATCTCTGATGGGTTATTGAGATTGTCTTGGTAAAATCAATGTTTGGTTATAGATATTAGCCAGTAAAACTTGTGCTTGGTTTGCGAGCTCAACCGTCAAAAACTATGTTTGGTTCGAGGGAAAATCTCTCATCTTTGTAATGAGATTTATGAGCATATCCATACAAATTCAAGAAATTATTTTAGTGGAACTATCAAGAAGAAATTCCTAGAGAAATGAGTAGGACAAGTGGTTAGCCCGAACCTTTATAAATCTTGGTGCAATCTCTATATTCTTATCTCTTTTATTTTTGTTGATTAATTCTCTTTCATCTATAAATCCTTCTCTCTATTTCCTCTTATTTCTTTTGATTTTCAGTTGATTTATATTTGAAGTAACATAAATTGCTTTTCAAAGTAAAATATTTTTTTTATAGTTAATCACGATTTCTGCACTTCACACCCCCCTAATTGTGTTTAGAGGCATTTGTTTAGTACTATCTTTCTAAAATAAGAAAGACTCTCAAGATAGGGTGTTACACAAGAAAATGCGAAAACTCTTTCAACACACAAAATACGACGCTCAATTAACAATTATCTAAAACAGATGAGTCTTGGAAAAGGAGAATCGTATCCTTAAATAGCAAAAGCGATCCGGTAGAAAATTCCAATAGAGTTTAGTGAAAAACAAGTTGAATCCGAAAACAAAAAAATTAAATATTTTTTAATAAAAACAAATCAAAATCTTTTAATTAAATCATATCTAATAAAAATATTCTTTATTTAAAAATATGATTTAATGAAATCCTCTTAAACCATTTTGAGTAAAATAATTTTTTCAAATGCAATTTTTGTAAACTTCTGAATAAACTAAAAGAGAACCAAATATTATAATAGAAATGTTATTCCTACACCACAACTTACACTAATACTTACACCAAAATACTGTTCAATGTATAAATACGGTGAACCGTGTTTTTTAAAATTAAAATATATATATTTATGAACAATAACAGAACAATGACCGTAAAATAGTACATTAACATTGACTTTTAATGGTAGAATAAATTTGGGTAATGAAGTGTAAAATGTTGGTTAATCGAGTGATGAATTTGGTTAATAAACGCCTAGATATTAAAAATAATTTAGTAATAAATCAAAGTTGGTTAATGAAGTGATGAAGTTGGCTAATAAATGTGCAGATATTAAAAATAATTTTTAATTGTAAAATAGAGTTGGTTAATACAATGTAAAATGTTGGTTAGTAAAGTTATAAATTTGGTTAATAAACGTCCAGATTTTTAATACTTATGAAGTTGGTTAATGAAAAAATGTTGGTTAATAAATTTATGAAATTGGTTAATCGCATAATTTGATAACCATACTTCTTTAACCTATAAAAATAATATAAAAAATATAAAAAATATTTTTTAAAGAAAAAATTTATTATTATAATATTATACTGTTCACCGTATTAGTCAAAAGTAAAATACAATACAGTGTAGGCTAAAGTGATCAGAAATCAAAACATATTATTTAACACAAGTTGCCTATAAAATTAGTCAACTAGTTAGGCTTGCCTTATCCTCGCATGAATATCCAAACATGTATGACATCTATTGGATAAATTTGAGATCACTTAAAGTTTAAATACGCATGAAGAAGCAAACGTGACTTGGAGCTATGACATGGTTTGGAACATAAAGGTTATGGTTTGGAAATGGTCCTTTTGCGGTAAAATTACCCATCCCAATTATTCCTTCTATGAGTTTTGTAAAGATTCTACTTTTTATCTCTCGTAGTATAATTGGTGGATAATTTTCTCTTTTGTCGGGTGTTGCCAGTTTTATCATGTAAAACATGGAGAACCCTTAGTTCTCTATTTATATAAAATCCTTGGTTATACAAAAAAAAAACTTTCCTTTATCATGAACCATGCATGAAACAATTTGATAGGTTTTTGTTAGGTTTTGGTTTCTGATATAGTTATACTATATTTTAGGGGACAACTTCTCTACCCATGATTTTAACCATTTAAAAACAACGAAATAGCTGAGTTACAACTTCAGAGGGCTTATTTTGTTAGTCAACATCATGCAGAGAAAATGAATTACTAAAATGAAAATGTACACTCACATTGATCTTAAAATATGGTGGTAAACAACATTAGGTAAAATCCATGTTCAAGCCCCCATAAGCACCTCTAAAACACAATAGACATAACAATTTAAAACTCTTTCTAGAAGATCTAAGAATGCATGTCGATGTTTCTAATTTAAAAGATATGAGAGTACAAATACAACCATGCATACATGTTTTTCTGTCCACCTTTGAATTTATTGTTTGGGACCAAAACTGTTATATGGTTGATTTGCAGTATTCCATTTAGGACCAGGATAAGTGAAATCACTTGTTCTTGTTTTTTCAGGTGCATGTGCTTGATCCCTCATTAAAACTGGACCCAGATATGTGAAATCTAGTTTTGGTGCATGGGAATGTGATTGCTCCCTCATTAAACTAGGGCCAAGATATGTAAAGTCCTTGGTTGGGATCAAAAGTGGTGGGTGGATTTTAGCAGCTGGTAAGGGTGGTTCTACTGTATCATCTCTACAGCAAGGTTTCCTCTGGGGAGATATATCCATATCTTCTTCCATCTTTCTCTTGTGCAAGTTATTGTCATCACAAGTTGATGAACTTCCAACTTCTAATTCATAAGTTTCAACCTCTGGTAATTCTTCTAATGATTTTACTAAAGCACTGTAGTAAGGAAACGAATAATTTTGTATTGATGAATTATATGGCGGGCGAATGGGAGACCACTCTTCAACTGGAGGATGATTTATTTGGTTTCTTTTCCAAACAACGCAACCAATGAGGTAATCATCGTTGTCGTTATTGAAGTTGAAGAATCCATTTCTTGCCAGAAGGTTGATTATTGTGTAACTACATAGACAGACATTAAGATCCACACCAGTTATCACTTTTGCAAGCCCTACCCTTCCATCGCTTACATACTGTCGCGGGCGAAAAACCGTTTTGTTCCTCTTTTTTGTGGGATGAGACACCTGATGCCTTCTTTGGGCTCGAGTGCTCATAAAAAATGATTTTTCTTTGTTTCGACCAAACTTTTTATTATTTCCAAAGGAGGAAAAGGAAAAAAGCTGCAATAACCTAAAAGTGGGGGGAGATCTTGGGTAAGAGGGTTGGTTATACGAAGGGAAGGTATTAGCACCCAACGTATCTGTAGTACTCTACAGGGTTCTTTATTGTTTTTTATTCTATGTTACGGTGAAGGTTCTGTTGTGAAATAGGTGGGACCTAAGGCGTTTGTTTGATTATGCTCGCAAAGATCATCGCGATCCTCTGCATACATATCCCTTAAAGGGAATCAGAGCATCTGTAGCTCGGGGTCTACGGGTGCTAAGGTTTGAATGTTTTTTTTGTTTTGTTTTGCTCGCCAAGGATCGACCTTGTGCCTACGTATTCTCAAAGGGATGTTGAGAAAGTCAGAGCAATCGTAGTTCCCACTTATGCTAGTGGAAGCAAAGGAAAATAGACAAATGTCGTCTAAATGCTAGATGTATCTAATCTATATCATCACATACATCTGTTTGTTTTTTTTGTTTGTTTAACCAGCCTTGTGGCAAAAACTTTCAATGAAGTCAGCCTTGTGACAAAAAGTTTTGATTAATCAGCCAGCCTTGTGGCAAAAGTTTCAATGAAGTCAGCCTTGTGACAAAAACTTTGATTAATCAGCCAGTACGGTGGCAAAACGGTTTGATTGATTAGCCAGCCTTGTGGCAAAAAAAAGTTTGATTTTGATTGATTGATTGTTTAGCCAGACTTGTGGCAAAAAAGTTTGATTGATTGATTGCTTGTGATGATATATAAGAGATACTCCTAGCATAGAGATGAAAAATGTCTAATCTCCTAGGGTTTTTTGGTTTTGGATATTGGGGGATGCTTATAAGAAGCCCGTGGGTCCTTGTACGAAGCCCAAGAGGAGGCTATCCGAGGGTCCTTGCATTGTAAGCCCAAGAGGAGGCTATGGGAGGGACAATCCAGGGTCCTTGCATTGTAAGCCCAAGAGGAGGCTATGGGAGGGTCACTCGTTTGTACAAAGCCCAAGGGGAGGCATGGTATAGTTGGTTTGAGCTCTTAGAGCGATTTCACCGGGAAACCATACTCTATGTCCTAACCTAAACTAGGGAGATTCTTTGCACGAAGCCCAATAGGAGGCTATGGGGAACCTAGTGTTGTACTAAGTTGAACAAGCATATAACACAATCACAAGTATGAACAAGTACGAACAAACATGAACAAGTACATGAACAAATATGAACAGTTATACATATATGACAAAGTGTGTGTATATAATGGAGTTTATGAAGGAAATATACCTGTAAGCATGATCCATTTGTATACACAGGGGCTCGGGACTCACACTCGGGGAGAGGTCCACTTGAATTTATTCAAAGCTATGTAAACAGGTATTTACAAAGGGGCTTGGGACTTATACCTACATGGAGGCCCATGATATTTTTTTGTGAAGATTTAAAGAAACCTTCATTTTTGGTTTGCATTTCAAAGTTAAAAAACAACTGATCGAGATATGTACAAAAGGCGTACAATGAAATACCTAATTTCATGTACTTGAGTGGGTATGTACAAAAGGGCTTGGGGCTTATACCTACATGGAGGCCCATGGTATATTTACAAAAACATGGTTGATTGTTTATTTACAGACGCGTCGTTTGTTGTTTTGCAAACAGTTTGAAAGGTATTGTTTTGAAAGAGTTTTCTGTACAAAGAAAAACTGTATAAAAGGAAAAAGGAGTGGGTCTTATACTCTCTAATATTCGAGAGGCCCCTGTTTTATTTTCATAAAACAGGGTGGATGGTTTTGAAAAAAGATGTGAGATTTATTGTTTTAAAAACTGTTTGGAAGTAATTTGGAAAAAGTTTTCTGTTTAAAAAAACTGTACAAAGAAAAAGAAAAGGGACTTATACTCTCTAATATTCGAGAGGCCCCACATCATTTTGAAAATCAATTGATCAATTAAAAAGATTTAATCAATAGTTTCGAAAAGAAATGGTTTATTGTCTTTGAAATGAATCGTGATCGCCTGTTTTAAAATGATTTGAATTTTGAAAGGAATCAAATTAATCAAAATAAACAAAAAGGTTATCCTCAATTAACACTTAGATGATTAGGGTTTATTCAAAAAATATTTACAAGTGATTAGGTTAAAAATTAAACGAAAAAAACAATATTTAAAGTATTAAAAATACTTAAAAATAAGTCATTTTAAACCTATTTAAAAATGTATCAAATAAATATTTTTTGATGGTTTTTTTTTTATATTCTTAAAATATATATATTAAATGAATAGTGTTTAAAAAAGGAAGCAAAAATGAATTGATTTGGTTAGTTAAATGATTAATTAAAGTTGTGAAGAAAAATGAAAGAAAATAGGTGCTAAAAAATTGGTTTTGTCTCCACAAGGGTTTGAACCCACGCACCCACGCTTGCTAACCAAAACATGGACCAACTGAGCCACGCTTGTGGCTTGTTTATAATACGCTTCCAATGCATTATATTTTAAAACAAATATTTGAATTCTTTGAACGAAAAAACGCGCCAAGAACACCACCCTAACTGAATTTTGAAATTCTTCAAATCTGTGTTGTTTTGATTGATCAAAGGGTCTATCTCACTCGGTTTTGGACGAGGAACATGATGATGACCTTTAATTTCATTTATTTTTGCTCTAAGGTTATCAATTTTCACATGAACATGAAGAACCCTAAAACTGAATTTGATCGTGAAATGATGTATGTGCAAGTTATGATGCAATTGATTGAGGGTTAATGATCCCCATGTGTGCAGAAACAAGATGGTATATCAATATTTCATTTATGATGCGTGCATGATAGAGTTTGAAGTTCATGAGACTTACCTTCAAAAACGGCCAAAGTGGAGATTGAATTCTTCAGTAGAGGTGTTACAGAAGTTGTTGCTCGATCTGAACAGCTTCAATGATGATTATAGAACATGTCTGGATGCTTGGAGTGGATTAAAAACATCTGGATCATTCCATGGAACCCGATCTGCAGTAGAACCAAGTGTGAATCGAGCCTGATGATTCTGAAGTTTTTGATTGATGATGAGTGTTGGGATAGTTCATATGTGACATATATGAGGTGTGGGAAGTGTTAGTTTTGACAGAAATGATCTTGAATGGATTTTGGCATGATAAGGCTCAATTTTGGTTCATGTGGAAGTGAGGTAGTGATTCTGAGTTTTGGGGTGATTTGGGGTGTGTGAGTGGTTCAAACACATCCCATATGATGTTTATGAGTTGCTAGAACCATCACTTTGGCCATAACTTCAAGGGTTTGGAGGTTGAATTTTCTACCTCTTTGAAAACTATGAAACTTGCAATTCAAGAAAGAAGAGAGAAAACCTATAATTGTGAGGTTTTGGTGTGATTTTGAATGAGGTAAGGATCTCTATTTATAGGCCAAAGTTTCTGAATACAAAGCTCTTGCAAGTTGATCAAGAATGATGATTTGGCTTAAGAGATAAAATGGAATCTTTCACATTAAATGCAAATGGTTAAAAGTGACTTAACCATGGTTATTTCTCAAGCTTCTTATCCTCTTCCATTCTGATCTCAAATCAGAAAATATCTACCAATTATTGCATCTATGCATCATTATTTGGATCATTTGGCAAATTGGTTCATAACTTAGTGAAAATGGCATGAAATTCTAAGTGAAAAGTTCACTAATGTCAAAATTCAAAACCATGGCTACATTCCATATTTTTTCATGCTCTTGGACATTTTGGAAACCTCATGTTGCACACTTCAAAACCCTAGTTGAAAGTTTCTTCAAGACATTTAAGGAAATGGGTGAAAAAGATCCATGAACTTTGAGAAAAATGAAGTTTTAAGTGAAGTTTTCATAAGATGCCAACTTTGAAGCTCCATATCTCTTAAATGGTTGATCTTATGGAAAAAAATTATATGTGACAAAGTTGTTCATTGGATCAAAATCTACAACTTTCATGTTGGAAGTTTTTTTCAGTTTGTAGGTGAAATTTTGAGAAATTCCCTTTCAAAGTTTGGAAAAAACCATTGAAAAAACACTTAGAAAATTTTCTAAGTATGAAAGTCAAACTTTGACTTTTTGATTCTTGATTGATTTTCTTGATTTTTCTTGATCAAATGACTTCTCATATTATATATTGATGACTTAAAACTTCAAAAGTCATGGTTGACCAAAATTCCCCAAAAGTCAATGGTGATCTTGTACAGTTGACTTTTTCAAACGAATCGCGTTTCTGGAGATTTCAAATGAAACAGGCTATCCTCACCATATGAATGGTATGAATGGATCACATTGAAGCATTAGAGGATATTGAGCCATGGTTTGAGTTGTGGCACCATGTCCTGATTAAAAAGTCAGTTGTTCAGTGAATTAAGTCAAAAACCCTAATTGTCGACCTGATGAAATTGATGTCTGTGGATCTTGAATTGAGACACAATCTTCATTGGATATTGTCATAGGGATTATTTGAAGATGATTGAAACCTTTGATTGACTTCCTGGGGGTTTTTAGGGTTTCCCAAATGTGATCCCTGATTTTAGTCCCTGATAGTTCAAAACCCTGAGCTGAGGATTTGTCTGATCAATCTTTGTATAGGAGATGTTATGAGCCAATGGATTAGGTCAAAATGATGCATTTGAGGTCTTGATATCATGTCCCAAGCCATTAGGTCAAATTCTGAGCAAAAATCAGGAGTATGCTATCTTCAGTCAAAACCCTAATTCAGTCGATTCAAAGCTGTTGAGCTTGTTGAAATGAATCTCTGAGGACCAAATGTTGATTATTGATGAAGATGATTCATTTGAGATGAAGGGAGAACAATACCCTAATTGATTGTTACTTGTACTGATGAGTGATTTCTTGTTTAAATCCTGCTGAGTCACAAGTAACAAACACAGGCTATGCAATTTGTTAGAGATGCAAATGATGTATATGCAAATGATATGAGGTGGTATCTTAGGTCAAAAATTGGGGTATGACAGATGCCCCTATTTAAGTTTCTTCAACCTGAGACATGAAGATTGAAAATCTTCGTTTTGATAGGGTGGAAGAGACTTAAATATCAGAAGACGCAAATTTTGGACCTAAGATACCAAAATTGCGAATGATGCAAGGATATCTTTACCGAGGGAATATCAAGAACTGACTCCGCTGGGGAAAAGAGATCGAGAAGGATGTCTCAATCCGTTTCAGGAAGAGAATCCATTTCTTTCTTTTCGGGAAAGCAAGTGTATGCTTCACCGGGGAATGATAGCTTTGTAAGGAAAGCTTACCTATCGACATTATCGACTACCAGCATGGGGATAGACTTGTTTAATAATGCGAAGGTGAAAGGTATGAAACTGTATTACCGACTATCAGCATGGTGATAGACTTGACAAGGTAAAAGAGTTTCAAAGGTTCGGTTAATATTACCGACTATCAGCATGGTGATAGACATGTTTAATAATATAACCAGAACAAAAGGTTACCGACTACCAGCTTTGTGATAGTGGTTTTGAAGACATGATCAATTATCAGTCGAGTGATAAAATGAACCTGGAGACTTTGTTAGGGAAATTACTGGTTATTCAGCCTTGTGAACAGTAATAAGGCCCTGATCGTCAAATGATCTTCATGATTGATTTCCTTGAGAGGAAAAGTCTTTTGGAAGAGACATAAGCTGCTCGGACGATGAGGCTATTGCTTATTGTCTGTTTTTCACGACTCTATTTGAGGAATCGGAATTTGAATTTTTGGTAAAGACAAAGTTCTAACCATGAATGAATTGGAAAGAAACAGTCAAACAAGACTTTGTTCCCATGAGGAATGAACTCAAAAGGGGATTTTCTCCTTTGTTTTGAGAGGAGAAACTAAAGAAACCTTCTTCCACGAGGAATGATCTCAGTGGGGAACTGGAGAAAGAAGATGTTCTTTCTGCTTATGGGTGACAACCTACTGGAGAGATGACACGCCCATTTTTTTGTTTCTTTTTTTCTCTTTTTCTTTTTTTTTTGGGATAGATATATCCTAAACAAGTGAATATGAAGCAACATCGAAAAATGCAAGAATGCATAAATGATGCAAATATGTATGAATGATGAATGTCATGAATGTAGCATGCATGCTGACGATACTGACAGACAAAGAGGTATATACTGGAGATGGACCAACGTCACAATACAACCAGATACTTGGCAAATGTTCTTCAACACGGTGTAGATAACACGGGTGATGAATGGTGTTGCGTGCTTTAAACTTCTCTGGGGAAGATAAGCATCTTTTCTTATTGAGATGAAAGAACTTCTTCACTGGAGATGGAAAATCCTCTTCACTGGGGATAAAAGACCTTCTTCAATGGGGATAGAAGAGCTTCTTCACTGGGGATAGAAGAGCTTCTCGTCATAATCTTTGATTCATCCTATGGAGATAGTTGTTGATGTTCCTTCCGTTGTTCACAACTCAAAGGAAAGTTTTGCTTTTATTTTGAAAAAGAAAAGTGAAGTAAATTCATTTAAAACTTATTTTTTCTTTTTTGTTTCAAAAGTGAATAACACAATTAAAGCGTCATTTTGCAAGCTGAAAGAAATTAAAGATTGCAAACAAATGGGCACAAGGCTCAAATTTATTTAATAGGATGGTAATCAGCTAAAGGCGTGATTCCATGGAGTATTTACAAAAGTTGGAAATGGTAATTATGCGGAAAAGGCTACATTGAAAGCAAAAACCACTATTTCCCCTAACAACTTTGAGTTCCAACTGTGCTTGTCGCTTCAGATTGGCGATGATTTGATTGAAGATCCTTTGATGAAGTACAGACTCTTCAGGTGACGATGTACGGACTGATGCAGTTACTTTGTCATAAATCCCTAATTTTTGCCTAGATTGCCCTTTCAGGTTTTCAATCTACCAGGATGCATTTTTTCTGTTTATTGTCTCTAATTTTTGCCTGGACCGCCCTTTCAGGTTTTCAGTCCACCGAGACGCTCATTTTTGCCTAAGTCGCCCTTTGCGGGTTTTCGACTTACCGAGCTGTTCTTTTGTATTTTTTAGACAAAGTATTTCTTGACTGCATCAGCATTCACAGGATATGGGAGTTCATCACCATCCATGGTTGCAAGAGTCATGGCGCCGCCAGAAAATGTTCTTTTGACAACATACGGGCCTTCGTAATTAGGAGACCATTTGCCCCTAGAATCTGGTTGAAAAGACAAGATCTTTTTAAGCACGAGGTCGCCTTCTTGAAATTCACGAGGTCGAACCATTTTGTTGAAGGCTTGTTTCATCCTTGCTTGGTATAACTGTCCATGGCATAGAGCAGTCATACGTTTCTCTTCGATTAAATTCAACTGATCGTATCTGTTTTGACACCATTCAGCCTCTGATAATTTAGTTTCCATGAGGACTCTCATTGATGGGATTTCAACTTCTACGGGGAGCACAGCTTCCATGCCGTATACTAGAGAAAAGGGAGTTGCCCCTGTTGAAGTACGCACTGAAGTACGGTACTCGTGTAAAGCAAATGGCAGCATTTCATGCCAGTCTTTGTAAGTGACGACCATTTTCTGGACGATCTTCTTAATGTTCTTGTTGGCAGCTTCGACGGCGCCGTTCATTTTTGGCCTGTAAGGAGAAGAGTTATGATGCTCAATCTTGAATTCCTCACACAGTTCTTTCATCATCTTGTTGTTCAAGTTCGAACCATTGTCAGTAATGATCTTGGTGGGAATACCATATCGGCAAATGATGTTATTCTTGATAAACCTCACAACCACTTGTCTTGTAACGTTGGCATAAGATGCTGCTTCGACCCACTTGGTGAAGTAATCAATTGCTACCAAGATGAAACGATGACCGTTTGAAGCTTTTGGTTCGATCATTCCGATCATGTCGATACCCCACATGGAGAAAGGCCACGGAGATGAGAGAACGTTGAGTAGAGTCGGTGGCACATGGATCTTATCTGCGTAGATCTGGCACTTGTGACATCTCTTCACGTGTTTATAACAATCAGATTCCATTGTCAACCAATAGTAACCTGCTCTTAAGATCTTCTTGGACATTGCATGCCCATTTGAATGAGTTCCAAAGGACCCTTCATGCACTTCATGCATTAACATGTCTGCTTCGTGTCTGTCCACGCATCTGAGCAAAACCATGTCGAAATTTCTTTTGTATAGCACATCTCCGTTCAGGAAGAAACTGCCAGAGAGTCTCCTTAGAGTTTTCTTATCTTTGTTTGATGCCCCAAGCGGGTACTCTTGAGTTTGAAGGAAGCGTTTGATGTCGTGGAACCACGGTTTATCATCGATGACTGCTTCAGTTGCAAACACATAGGCGGGACTTTCGAGGCGCGTGATTCTGACTGTAGGCATATCATTCCAGTGATTGACTTTGAACATGGAAGATAGAGTAGCCAAGGCGTCTGCCATTCGATTCTGATCTCGAGGTATATGATGCAATTCAACCTTGTTGAAGAAAGTCAACAGACGTCTTGCATAATCTCTGTAAGGAATCAAGCCAGGGTGGTAAGTTTCCCACTTGTCTTTGATTTGGTTGATCACAAGGGCTGAATCTCCGTATATGTCTAGGATTTTGATCCTTAAGTCAATGGCTTCTTCGAGACCCATGATACAAGCTTCATATTCTGCGATGTTGTTGGTACAATCAAATAGAAGTCTGGCGGAGAACGGGATATGAGTACCCTTGGGAGTGATGATGATTGCCCCAATTCCATTGCCAAAAGCGTTTACTGCTCCATCAAAAATTAGGCCCCATCTTGATCCAGGATCAGGACCTTCTTCAGGTAACGGCTCGTCACAATCTTTCATTTTCAAGTACAAGACATCTTCATCAGGAAAGTCAAACTTGAGAGATTGATATTCATTAATTGGTTGATGCGCCAAGTGATCGGCGAGAATGCTTCCTTTGACCGCTTTTTGGGCACGGTACTCAATGTCATATTCGGATAACAGCATTTGCCATCGGGCAATCCTTCCTGTTAAGGCAGGCTTTTCAAAGACATACTTGATCGGATCCATTTTGGAGATTAACCAAGTAGTATTGTTGATCATGTACTGGCGGAGACGTTTTGAAGCCCAAGCCAAAGCACAACATGTTTTTTCGAGCATGGAGTAACGAGACTCACAGTCTGTGAATTTCTTACTCAAGTAATAGATGGCATGCTCCTTCTTACCAGTTTCATCTTGTTGTCCAAGCATACAACCCATGGATTCTTCTAACACAGTAAGATACATGATTAGTGGTCTTCCTTCAACTGGAGGAATCAATATTGGTGGTTCTAACAGGTACTCTTTGATACTGTCGAACGCTTTCTGGCAATCCTCAGTCCATACAACCCCTTGATCTTTGCGGAGAAGTTTGAAAATTGGCCCACAAGTAGCAGTCATTTGAGAGATAAATCTGGAGATATAGTTCAATCGTCCGAGAAATCCTCTTACTTGCTTTTCTGTTTTTGGTGCAGGCATCTCTTGAATAGCTCTGACTTTGTCGGGATCTACTTCAATACCTCTTTGGCTGACAATGAAACCCAAGAGTTTTCCAGATCTAACCCCAAAAGTACATTTGTTAGGATTCAAGCGAAGCTGATATTTCCTTAGTCGTTGAAACAACTTCAAAAGGTATTCAATATGTTCTTCTTCTGTGCTGGACTTGGCTATCATGTCGTCCACATAAACTTCAATTTCTTTATGCATCATGTCATGAAAGAGAGTAGTCATTGCCCTTTGGTAAGTTGCGCCTGCATTCTTCAATCCAAACGGCATCACTTTGTAACAAAAGGTACCCCATGGGGTGATGAAAGATGTCTTTTCCATGTCTTCGGGATCCATCTTGATCTGATTATAACCGGAGAACCCGTCCATGAAGGAAAAGACGTTGAACTTAGCAGTGTTATCAACCAGCATGTCAATATGTGGTAATGGAAAGTCATCTTTTGGACTGGCCTTGTTCAAGTCACGGTAGTCAACACACATTCTGACCTTTCCATCTTTCTTCGGAACTGGCACTATGTTGGCCAACCATTGAGGATACTCAGAAGTGACAAGAAAACCTGCGTCGAGTTGCTTTTGAACTTCCACTTTGATCTTGTTAGCCATATCAGGGTGAGTCCTTCGCAATTTCTGCTTAACTGGCGGACATTCGGGCTTCAACGGCAAGTAATGCTGAACAATATTGGTATCCAACCCAGGCATGTCTTGGTAGGACCAGGCAAACACGTCAACATATTCTTTGAGAAGGTCTGTCAACTTACTCTTGATATCAGCATCCAGCAGCGATCCAATGGTCACTTCTTTTTTGTCTTCTTCAGAACCCAAGTTGATCTTTTCTAAAGGCTCTTTGTGAGGCAGAATGGCTCTTTCCTCGTGCTTAAGTAATCGAGAGATCTCGTCCGGGATCTCTTCTTCTTCCTCTTCTTCGGCTTCGAACACAGGAAACTCAAAGTTGGGAGAGGGCATAGGGTTATTGCATTCAATGGGTTTATCAATAGTAAATCTGCACATGTGATTTATATTTATTTCAGAAAATTTATGAATGCAAGAGTGTATGCAGATTTTTTATGAAAAAGTTTTTTTTTTTTTTTTTTTTATTTTGGGTTTTTTAGGATTACCATTTCCAGAAAAAGCAAAAAATAAAACACATAGTGTAGGGAATTCAAAATGACACTTTATTTATGATTCATTTTCGAAACAAAGCCCTAAACACAAACTCATTTGTCTTGGGCAGGACAAAGAGGGAAACTTTTAAAACAAAGCCCTATACACAAAGTTATTTGGGCAGAATATTTAAAAGCAAAGCCCTATAAAACATCTCTCTGCTTTGGGCAAGGCAGGAGGTCACAATAACAGCGAGGTGATTACTTTGAGCGGCGAACAACATTCGGAACGTCGACAGCCTTCCAGTAGCAACGAACTCCTCTGTGTATTATGTATTCAGGAAAATTCTCTCCAGAATTATCTTCAGTATTGACATTGACCGCTGGTCGAGCAGGATTTGAAGGTCCTGGTTTGTCAACCTTGTTCTTTGTAGAGTTGAAATGGTCTTCTTCTACTTCTTGAAGAGCATAAGATGAGTCACAATCCTCAGAATTTTCAGGGTGTTCTTCCCAATCTTCAGGATGAAGAGACTCATTGTCAGCGACACTTTCTGAGTCAACTGCGGGACCATCTTCCCCTTCATCTTCAAAAATGGCATTTATGTGATGGTAACCATCTTCAGGATTATAAATCTTGGTAGATGCATTGAAGCTGAAATCTTCAGTAATTTCAGGCTGCTGAGAAAATTGACAGGGCTGATAAGCCTCTTCTGGTTGACTATTATATTCAAAGGAATCTCCCCATCCAGTTGGTTGGATATCCTCAATCGCAATCTTGTAACTTTCAGGTGCAGTGTATTTCACCATATAATCAAATTTTCCACTTGGTTGTCCCAAGGTGTCCCAGACCTCTGCAGGAATAGGCGGAATTTCTTTAGCACTTGTTTTCTCTGAAGGAGGATATGGTTCTTCCTGAGATATGTATCCCGAGTCATTGAGATAACATTTCCATTCTTCTTCAGGATCAGGTAGACCTTCTTCGATGTATTCTTCGATAAGGACATTAACCTCTTGAGGAATTGGGTTAAGGAACCCTCCACTAATGAATGTTTCTTTGATCGGTCGAAGGGTTTCATCCTTCTTGGTGCAGTTTGAGAATGTTGGTGAACATCCGAGACCTGCTCTGGTTTCATTCTTGGTAGGGATCACAACTTGCCCCCAGCCAGTGGTAGTTCCATCTTTCACTACTTTTACTGCCTCTTTGTAAGAAGAGATTGATGCTTTCTTCTTGGAAGATTCGTCTTCTAAAGAGAGACCTTGGAACTGAGTTCCTTCCACATCATCAGCACTGATGAAAGAGAAATTGGATAAATGGCTCACCATCAAGGCTTGTTCTCCACTTATTGTTACCAATTTTCCATTTGTTATAAATTTTAACTTTTGGTGGAGCGTAGAAGTTACTGCCCCTGCTTCATGGATCCATGGTCGTCCTAACAGACAGCTATAAGCAGCTTGAATGTCCATGACCTGGAAGGTGATTTGAAATGTATGTGGGCCAATTGTCATGGGAAGGTTGACTTCGCCGATAACAGATTTTCGCGATCCATCAAATGCTTTGACAACTACACCACTGAACTTCATAGGCATTCCTTGGTAAGACAAGCGAGCAAGAGTCGTCTTTGGCATCACATTCAAGGAAGATCCGGTGTCTACCAACACATTAGACAAAGAATCTGACTGACAGTTCATAGAAATGCGCAAAGCAAGATTGTGATTTTTACCCTCCTCGGGGAGTTCTTCATCACAGAAGCTTAAATTGTTGCAAGCTGTTATGTTGGCTATTATCCCATCAAAGTGATCAACAGTCACATCATGATCTACAAAAGCTTGATCCAAAACTCTCATCAGGGCTTCCCTGTGGGCTTCTGAATTCAAAAGCAATGAAAGTATCGAGATCTTCGAAGGAGTCTGCATAAGCTGATCCACAATTTTGTATTCACTTCTTTTGATAAGCTTCAAAATTTCATCAAAATCTGGATTGACATTGGTTCCACTGGACTGACCAACATCAGTGCTTGTATTACTGACAGGAGTTTCCACAGGATTTCCCACTGGAACATTGATAGGATTTTGTCCAGTTACAGGAGCAACAGGTTGCTTTGAAGGTAGTGGAGTATACACACGTCCACTTCTTGTTACTCGACTCACATCGGCTATATTCACGACAGATGAAAGAGTAGGTAAAGGAACTTCTTGTCCATTCTTTATCATTGTAGCATTGTAATTGTATGGAACTGCCTTGTCAGAGTTATAAGGAACAGATCCAGGTAGACAAATGATCAAAGGAGCAACAGGAACCTTCGGCTTGTTGTAAGTAACTTCCACGCGTTCAGGCATGTTGAAATGAGGAACGATGACGTTAACTGTAGGCATTTCCGAGTTGATATCTGAGACTAAAAGCTCATGCGGATAACATCCTATCATGTTAACTTCATTTTCATCCCTATTTCCGTAGATCTCAATAGTACCATTATCTAGCAAAACTTGGAGATCTCTTCTCACAATTGAACACCCGTGAGGATCCACACAACATATTCTACAGGAACCGTATTGATGCTGGCGAAAATTCGGCCCTCGACAGAGAGTGGCGTGCATTTGTACCAAATCTGCTCTTGAGAAATTGATATTATAGACTCGGTATGGACCAGGACATCCGTACACCATGTTCACAACATGCCCTCCATGATTGGGCAGCGGATTTGCTTGCACATTAGGATTAAAATTTCTGAAAGAGAGGAGATTAGACCTAACCAACCTCTGGACTTCATATTTCAAAGCTATGCAATGCTCAAGATCATGGCCAGGTGCTCCTTGATGATAAGGGCATGAGACCTCAGCTTTGTACCACCATGGGAGTTTCTCAGGTACTGGTGGTGGTGCTCTAGTTTGAACGAGACCTTTTTCAACCAGCGCAGGGTACAATTCTGTGTAGGTCATTGGAATCGGATCGAACTGTGGAGCTCTTTGTACTCGATTATGATTATTGTTTAACTGCTGAGCCTGTTGTCGAGGTTGTTGTTGCTGAAACTGAGGAGTGAATCCCGGATTTGGTGTTGTGTTAACGACTGGTGTGACAGAAGCAACCTGTCGCTGACGATTGACATTTCCTCTTGGCCTCCCTTGGGATACCATGTCAACACTTTGTTCTTTCTTCTTTTGGAAACCACTTCCGAACTTTTTGGTTCCGCTTGAAGATCCACCTTCTTTAGTCAGACGTCCGGTTCGGACTCCTTCTTCTAGACGCATCCCCATGTTTACCATTTCGGTGAAATCACTTGGAGCACTAGCAATCATGCGTTCATAATAAAACGGACTAAGAGTATTCAAGAATATCTTTGTCATCTCTTTCTCTTTTAATGGTGGATTAATCTGAGCAGCAGTTTCTCTCCATCGTTGGGCATACTCTTTGAAAGCTTCATGATCTTTCTGAGCCATGGACCGAAGCTGATCTCTGTCTGGAGCCATATCCGAGTTATACTTGTATTGTCGGACAAAGGCCTCGCCTAGGTCATTGAATGTTCGAATACTAGTGCTATCCAAGCCTGCGTACCACTTCAGTGCGGCACCTGTCAAACTGTCTTGAAAGTAATGGATAAGCAACTGATGATTATCTGCATAAGTAGACATCTTCCTGGCATACATCACAAGATGGCTTTGTGGACAAGAACTACCTTTGTATTTCTCAAAGTCTGGGACCTTGAATTTAGCAGGTATCTGTACACTGGGAACCAAACATAGTTCCTGGGCATTCTTTCCAAACAAATCTTTTCCCCGAATAGCTTTGACTTCTAGCTGCATCTTGTTAAACTACTCTTGGAGATCTCCCACAAGATTACGCTGATTTGTGCTATCACCTTGATCATGATAAATCTCATTGCCATCATAAGGAACAGTGTGAACCGTAGGGGTCGGAACTGTCATAGTGGGTTGAGAAAGTGCCATAGTGATTTGGGAAAAAGTTACCCCTGAATGTGGAATAAATGCTGAACCTTGTGCAGCAGGCGCTTCAGTTGTAGCTGTTTGAACCCCAGAGAAATTATGGCGGAAACCTGTACCAAAGCTGAAAGGCGGGCCCCAACCTTCTGGCATAGAGAAAGATGGAATACCGAATGCAACTGTAGAAACTGGAGTAGTGACTTCAGATGTTACCGCTGCTTGACTGTTGGGTGGCGGCGGCTGATTCTGTGCGGCCATTAAAGAGTCAACCAGAGTAGTGAGACTTTCCAACTTTTCCTGAAGGGTGGTCACTGTACCACGGAGCTCAACATTCTCTTGTTCAGAGTGTTCCATTACTCTTCTTCTGCTTGAACGAGTATTGTATCTGTGATCTGATTGCGAGCGCGGTCGAGAAACTTTGAGACGCGACAGCTTGACGATCTAATGGAGAAAGATCCAAAAGATGAGACTCTATACAACAGACTCGATATGCAGAATGATGTATGCAAAAAGAAATTTATGATTTTTCCAAATATTTTAAAGATTATTTCCTTGCAAACATTTGTACACAAACTGATCTTTTATTCATTTTTTTTTTATTGCAATAATGGGAAATGTTACAACATTGGAGCGTAGCTCCTTACAAAAGCAAATGATAAATAAAAAAAGCTAAACAAATCCTAAGCATCTTCATCAGACGAAGAACCAAATGCATTGTGCAGCTTGAGCTTCATGATTTCTTTCCCATAGTAAGCTTTCAATTCGGCCTTTTCGGTCTTTAGCTTGTCAACAATATTCTTCCAATCGTCAGGAATTGGAGCGTTGCTTGTTGAACCTTCAGGTTTTTTCTTGCTTTCTTTGATGTACCTCTTGATTGCAGCGTCTTTCTGACGAATCTTCTCATCTTTACTCATGAGCCATCCATCTTGACAGTAGAGAGTTTCTTCGTGATCTTTCACTTGTTTCTTCAACCTTCTGTTTTCCATATCGGTCCTACGAAACTTGTGCTCCCAAGCATTTTTCTCTAACCTCATCTTGGCTAAAGTGTCTTGGTATTCCTTCATAGTGGGAATGGGAATATGGGGTAGTTGAGATACCACAAGAGACATGGGTTTTTCATAATCATAAGGCATTTGAAACTCCTTTGCTCTTTTCTTTACCCAGCAGGTGTAGGCGTCCGTAGCAATGCAATTCCTTTCCTCACCTTTTTCTTTCCATCGGACATCGTACCAAGCTCTCATCATTCTTGTCTTCAACCTTTGAGGATCTTCCTTTTCTTGATAGAAGTAGCTTTCTACTGCGAGACCAACGGGTTTAACTGAATTTGCATATCCGAGTTGTCGTCGGGCTAAGATCGGATTGTAGTTAATTCCTCCTTGTGTACCAATGAGAGGTACGTTGGCGAATTCTCCGCAACTATCAATGGTTTCTGTACCACAGCGAGCCAAGGTATACCAACGGATATCATTATTAGTAAGAGACATAAGTCTTCGAGGCCAACGCAAACCTTCTCGGTTTTCTGTGAAAATAGGAGACTCAGGTAAGTGTGAAACAATCCATTTGAACAACAAAGGTGCACAACATACAATGATTCCACCGCCTTGGCGATTCCTATGATGAACAGAGAAATACATGTCACCAAGTAAAGTCGGAACAGGATTTCCAATCAGAAAGATCTTTATGGCATTGATATCAACAAAGTTGTCGATATTGGGAAACAGAACCAACCCATAGATGAGCAAGGCTAGTACAGCTTCAAAAGCTATCATGCTACCAGTTTCGATGAAATCAAAGGCTTTCTTTATCAGGAAGTGTGAGGTTAAACCCGGGAGGTTTCCTTTGGTAGTCCAATTACTCTCTACTTCAGACTTTTTCAAATGGGTACTTGTTGCGATGACATGTGACTTAGGAATGGCTTCCAAACCATTGAAAGGTATTTTGTCAGACACAGGAATACCCAAAAGATTGGCATATTCTTCCAAGGTCGGTACCAACTGGTAGTCTGGAAAGGTGAAACACCAGTAGACGGGATCATAGAACTGAACCAAAGTTTTGAGAAGTCCTTCATCAACATGAGTGTTCAGGATAGGCAAAAGTTTTCCATAACTTTTCCTAAAATTGGAAGGATTTTGTACAGAAGATGCTAACTCTATCAGTTTTCCCACATCAGGCGCTTTGAAACTGTATTTCTTGGTATGCCTTTTTACTTCTTCCATGACTAAATCCTAAAATGTTTGCAAAGAAAATTTCTCTAAATCTTTGGAAAAATCATGTTTTTATGGGAAAAAAAAAAGGGTTTTTTTTTAATGTATGAATGCGTGGATGCATGAATGCCACATATTCAAACATGGTAAAACAGACATGGTAACGCAAACATGATACACAAACATGGTAATTCAAACATAGTACACACAGGTTCAAAGGTCCAGCGTCACGAGCATGAGGTCAGAGAACCAAATAGGGATAGATCTAGTTAATCACCTGTACAACATGTTCTACTGATACGTCAGAGTCTACATTTTTCTTTCGGATATTACCGGCTTTCACAACTAAACTGATGAGCCAGAAATATTCTCAAGAAAAACTCGTCTGAGTGTGGTTCTCCGCATGACAACTATCCAAGTCTTCACCTGGATCGTTTCTGCACCACGTCCTAATAAGGCCAGGATGGGTTGGGGTTCTACGGTCTCTCAGCTTCTACAGTTCAATGCGGCAATAATGTCTTCGCTACGAAAGCATGCTAAACATATATTACCAACAAGGAACCTCCACTGAGCGGAAGGATTCTCAAGTGCGCCTGCACATGACTATACCCTCCACCTAATTTCTTATGTGTGCTTAATCCGGGTTAGGATTTGTCCATAATGTATCACTTGTAACAGAATCACACAAGTAACAGAACCAAAGAATCACACATGTAACAAAAATTAAAATAAAAACAATAATTAGAAATAACCCTTCCTTTGGAAACAATAAAAAGATGTTCCCCAGTGAAGTCGCCATTTTTCTGTCGCGGGCGAAAAACCGTTTTGTTCCTCTTTTTTGTGGGATGAGACACCTGATGCCTTCTTTGGGCTCGAGTGCTCATAAAAAATGATTTTTCTTTGTTTCGACCAAACTTTTTATTATTTCCAAAGGAGGAAAAGGAAAAAAGCTGCAATAACCTAAAAGTGGGGGGAGATCTTGGGTAAGAGGGTTGGTTATACGAAGGGAAGGTATTAGCACCCAACGTATCTGTAGTACTCTACAGGGTTCTTTATTGTTTTTTATTCTATGTTACGGTGAAGGTTCTGTTGTGAAATAGGTGGGACCTAAGGTGTTTGTTTGATTATGCTCGCAAAGATCATCGCGATCCTCTGCATACATATCCCTTAAAGGGAATCAGAGCATCTGTAGCTCGGGGTCTACGGGTGCTAAGGTTTGAATGTTTTTTTTGTTTTGTTTTGCTCGCCAAGGATCGACCTTGTGCCTACGTATTCTCAAAGGGATGTTGAGAAAGTCAGAGCAATCGTAGTTCCCACTTATGCTAGTGGAAGCAAAGGAAAATAGACAAATGTCGTCTAAATGCTAGATGTATCTAATCTATATCATCACATACATCTGTTTGTTTTTTTTGTTTGTTTAACCAGCCTTGTGGCAAAAACTTTCAATGAAGTCAGCCTTGTGACAAAAAGTTTTGATTAATCAGCCAGCCTTGTGGCAAAAGTTTCAATGAAGTCAGCCTTGTGACAAAAACTTTGATTAATCAGCCAGTACGGTGGCAAAACGGTTTGATTGATTAGCCAGCCTTGTGGCAAAAAAAAGTTTGATTTTGATTGATTGATTGTTTAGCCAGACTTGTGGCAAAAAAGTTTGATTGATTGATTGCTTGTGATGATATATAAGAGATACTCCTAGCATAGAGATGAAAAATGTCTAATCTCCTAGGGTTTTTTGGTTTTGGATATTGGGGGATGCTTATAAGAAGCCCGTGGGTCCTTGTACGAAGCCCAAGAGGAGGCTATCCGAGGGTCCTTGCATTGTAAGCCCAAGAGGAGGCTATGGGAGGGACAATCCAGGGTCCTTGCATTGTAAGCCCAAGAGGAGGCTATGGGAGGGTCACTCGTTTGTACAAAGCCCAAGGGGAGGCATGGTATAGTTGGTTTGAGCTCTTAGAGCGATTTCACCGGGAAACCATACTCTATGTCCTAACCTAAACTAGGGAGATTCTTTGCACGAAGCCCAATAGGAGGCTATGGGGAACCTAGTGTTGTACTAAGTTGAACAAGCATATAACACAATCACAAGTATGAACAAGTACGAACAAACATGAACAAGTACATGAACAAATATGAACAGTTAATCACGATTTCTGCACTTCACACCCCCCTAATTGTGTTTAGAGGCATTTGTTTAGTACTATCTTTCTAAAATAAGAAAGACTCTCAAGATAGGGTGTTACACAAGAAAATGCGAAAACTCTTTCAACACACAAAATACGACGCTCAATTAACAATTATCTAAAACAGATGAGTCTTGGAAAAGGAGAATCGTATCCTTAAATAGCAAAAGCGATCCGGTAGAAAATTCCAATAGAGTTTAGTGAAAAACAAGTTGAATCCGAAAACAAAAAAATTAAATATTTTTTAATAAAAACAAATCAAAATCTTTTAATTAAATCATATCTAATAAAAATATTCTTTATTTAAAAATATGATTTAATGAAATCCTCTTAAACCATTTTGAGTAAAATAATTTTTTCAAATGCAATTTTTGTAAACTTCTGAATAAACTAAAAGAGAACCAAATATTATAATAGAAATGTTATTCCTACACCACAACTTACACTAATACTTACACCAAAATACTGTTCAATGTATAAATACGGTGAACCGTGTTTTTTAAAATTAAAATATATATATTTATGAACAATAACAGAACAATGACCGTAAAATAGTACATTAACATTGACTTTTAATGGTAGAATAAATTTGGGTAATGAAGTGTAAAATGTTGGTTAATCGAGTGATGAATTTGGTTAATAAACGCCTAGATATTAAAAATAATTTAGTAATAAATCAAAGTTGGTTAATGAAGTGATGAAGTTGGCTAATAAATGTGCAGATATTAAAAATAATTTTTAATTGTAAAATAGAGTTGGTTAATACAATGTAAAATGTTGGTTAGTAAAGTTATAAATTTGGTTAATAAATGTCCAGATTTTTAATACTTATGAAGTTGGTTAATGAAAAAATGTTGGTTAATAAATTTATGAAATTGGTTAATCGCATAATTTGATAACCATACTTCTTTAACCTATAAAAATAATATAAAAAATATAAAAAATATTTTTTAAAGAAAAAATTTATTATTATAATATTATACTGTTCACCGTATTAGTCAAAAGTAAAATACAATACAGTGTAGGCTAAAGTGATCAGAAATCAAAACATATTATTTAACACAAGTTGCCTATAAAATTAGTCAACTAGTTAGGCTTGCCTTATCCTCGCATGAATATCCAAACATGTATGACATCTATTGGATAAATTTGAGATCACTTAAAGTTTAAATACGCATGAAGAAGCAAACGTGACTTGGAGCTATGACATGGTTTGGAACATAAAGGTTATGGTTTGGAAATGGTCCTTTTGCGGTAAAATTACCCATCCCAATTATTCCTTCTATGAGTTTTGTAAAGATTCTACTTTTTATCTCTCGTAGTATAATTGGTGGATAATTTTCTCTTTTGTCGGGTGTTGCCAGTTTTATCATGTAAAACATGGAGAACCCTTAGTTCTCTATTTATATAAAATCCTTGGTTATACAAAAAAAAAACTTTCCTTTATCATGAACCATGCATGAAACAATTTGATAGGTTTTTGTTAGGTTTTGGTTTCTGATATAGTTATACTATATTTTAGGGGACAACTTCTCTATCCATGATTTTAACCATTTAAAAACAACGAAATAGCTGAGTTACAACTTCAGAGGGCTTATTTTGTTAGTCAACATCATGTAGAGAAAATGAATTACTAAAATGAAAATGTACACTCACATTGATCTTAAAATATGGTGGTAAACAACATTAGGTAAAATCCATGTTCAAGCCCCCATAAGCACCTCTAAAACACAATAGACATAACAATTTAAAACTCTTTCTAGAAGATCTAAGAATGCATGTCGATGTTTCTAATTTAAAAGATATGAGAGTACAAATACAACCATGCATACATGTTTTTCTGTCCACCTTTGAATTTATTGTTTGGGACCAAAACTGTTATATGGTTGATTTGCAGTATTCCATTTAGGACCAGGATAAGTGAAATCACTTGTTCTTGTTTTTTCAGGTGCATGTGCTTGATCCCTCATTAAAACTGGACCCAGATATGTGAAATCTAGTTTTGGTGCATGGGAATGTGATTGCTCCCTCATTAAACTAGGGCCAAGATATGTAAAGTCCTTGGTTGGGATCAAAAGTGGTGGGTGGATTTTAGCAGCTGGTAAGGGTGGTTCTACTGTATCATCTCTACAGCAAGGTTTCCTCTGGGGAGATATATCCATATCTTCTTCCATCTTTCTCTTGTGCAAGTTATTGTCATCACAAGTTGATGAACTTCCAACTTCTAATTCATAAGTTTCAACCTCTGGTAATTCTTCTAATGATTTTACTAAAGCACTGTAGTAAGGAAACGAATAATTTTGTATTGATGAATTATATGGCGGGCGAATGGGAGAACACTCTTCAACTGGAGGATGATTTATTTGGTTTCTTTTCCAAACAACGCAACCAATGAGGTAATCATCGTTGTCGTTATTGAAGTTGAAGAATCCATTTCTTGCCAGAAGGTTGATTATTGTGTAACTACATAGACAGACATTAAGATCCACACCAGTTATCACTTTTGCAAGCCCTACCCTTCCATCGCTTACATACTGTCGCGGGCGAAAAACCGTTTTGTTCCTCTTTTTTGTGGGATGAGACACCTGATGCCTTCTTTGGGCTCGAGTGCTCATAAAAAATGATTTTTCTTTGTTTCGACCAAACTTTTTATTATTTCCAAAGGAGGAAAAGGAAAAAAGCTGCAATAACCTAAAAGTGGGGGGAGATCTTGGGTAAGAGGGTTGGTTATACGAAGGGAAGGTATTAGCACCCAACGTATCTGTAGTACTCTACAGGGTTCTTTATTGTTTTTTATTCTATGTTACGGTGAAGGTTCTGTTGTGAAATAGGTGGGACCTAAGGCGTTTGTTTGATTATGCTCGCAAAGATCATCGCGATCCTCTGCATACATATCCCTTAAAGGGAATCAGAGCATCTGTAGCTCGGGGTCTACGGGTGCTAAGGTTTGAATGTTTTTTTTGTTTTGTTTTGCTCGCCAAGGATCGACCTTGTGCCTACGTATTCTCAAAGGGATGTTGAGAAAGTCAGAGCAATCGTAGTTCCCACTTATGCTAGTGGAAGCAAAGGAAAATAGACAAATGTCGTCTAAATGCTAGATGTATCTAATCTATATCATCACATACATCTGTTTGTTTTTTTTGTTTGTTTAACCAGCCTTGTGGCAAAAACTTTCAATGAAGTCAGCCTTGTGACAAAAAGTTTTGATTAATCAGCCAGCCTTGTGGCAAAAGTTTCAATGAAGTCAGCCTTGTGACAAAAACTTTGATTAATCAGCCAGTACGGTGGCAAAACGGTTTGATTGATTAGCCAGCCTTGTGGCAAAAAAAAGTTTGATTTTGATTGATTGATTGTTTAGCCAGACTTGTGGCAAAAAAGTTTGATTGATTGATTGCTTGTGATGATATATAAGAGATACTCCTAGCATAGAGATGAAAAATGTCTAATCTCCTAGGGTTTTTTGGTTTTGGATATTGGGGGATGCTTATAAGAAGCCCGTGGGTCCTTGTACGAAGCCCAAGAGGAGGCTATCCGAGGGTCCTTGCATTGTAAGCCCAAGAGGAGGCTATGGGAGGGACAATCCAGGGTCCTTGCATTGTAAGCCCAAGAGGAGGCTATGGGAGGGTCACTCGTTTGTACAAAGCCCAAGGGGAGGCATGGTATAGTTGGTTTGAGCTCTTAGAGCGATTTCACCGGGAAACCATACTCTATGTCCTAACCTAAACTAGGGAGATTCTTTGCACGAAGCCCAATAGGAGGCTATGGGGAACCTAGTGTTGTACTAAGTTGAACAAGCATATAACACAATCACAAGTATGAACAAGTACGAACAAACATGAACAAGTACATGAACAAATATGAACAGTTATACATATATGACAAAGTGTGTGTATATAATGGAGTTTATGAAGGAAATATACCTGTAAGCATGATCCATTTGTATACACAGGGGCTCGGGACTCACACTCGGGGAGAGGTCCACTTGAATTTATTCAAAGCTATGTAAACAGGTATTTACAAAGGGGCTTGGGACTTATACCTACATGGAGGCCCATGATATTTTTTTGTGAAGATTTAAAGAAACCTTCATTTTTGGTTTGCATTTCAAAGTTAAAAAACAACTGATCGAGATATGTACATAAGGCGTACAATGAAATACCTAATTTCATGTACTTGAGTGGGTATGTACAAAAGGGCTTGGGGCTTATACCTACATGGAGGCCCATGGTATATTTACAAAAACATGGTTGATTGTTTATTTACAGACGCGTCGTTTGTTGTTTTGCAAACAGTTTGAAAGGTATTGTTTTGAAAGAGTTTTCTGTACAAAGAAAAACTGTATAAAAGGAAAAAGGAGTGGGTCTTATACTCTCTAATATTCGAGAGGCCCCTGTTTTATTTTCATAAAACAGGGTGGATGGTTTTGAAAAAAGATGTGAGATTTATTGTTTTAAAAACTGTTTGGAAGTAATTTGGAAAAAGTTTTCTGTTTAAAAAAACTGTACAAAGAAAAAGAAAAGGGACTTATACTCTCTAATATTCGAGAGGCCCCACATCATTTTGAAAATCAATTGATCAATTAAAAAGATTTAATCAATAGTTTCGAAAAGAAATGGTTTATTGTCTTTGAAATGAATCGTGATCGCCTGTTTTAAAATGATTTGAATTTTGAAAGGAATCAAATTAATCAAAATAAACAAAAAGGTTATCCTCAATTAACACTTAGATGATTAGGGTTTATTCAAAAAATATTTACAAGTGATTAGGTTAAAAATTAAATGAAAAAACAATATTTAAAGTATTAAAAATACTTAAAAATAAGTCATTTTAAACCTATTTAAAAATGTATCAAATAAATATTTTTTGATGGTTTTTTTTTTATATTCTTAAAATATATATATTAAATGAATAGTGTTTAAAAAATGAAGCAAAAATGAATTGATTTGGTTAGTTAAATGATTAATTAAAGTTGTGAAGAAAAATGAAAGAAAATAGGTGCTAAAAAATTGGTTTTGTCTCCACAAGGGTTTGAACCCACGCACCCACGCTTGCTAACCAAAACATGGACCAACTGAGCCACGCTTGTGGCTTGTTTATAATACGCTTCCAATGCATTATATTTTAAAACAAATATTTGAATTCTTTGAACGAAAAAACGCGCCAAGAACACCACCCTAACTGAATTTTGAAATTCTTCAAATCTGTGTTGTTTTGATTGATCAAAGGGTCTATCTCACTCGGTTTTGGACGAGGAACATGATGATGACCTTTAATTTCATTTATTTTTGCTCTAAGGTTATCAATTTTCACATGAACATGAAGAACCCTAAAACTGAATTTGATCGTGAAATGATGTATGTGCAAGTTATGATGCAATTGATTGAGGGTTAATGATCCCCATGTGTGCAGAAACAAGATGGTATATCAATATTTCATTTATGATGCGTGCATGATAGAGTTTGAAGTTCATGAGACTTACCTTCAAAAACGGCCAAAGTGGAGATTGAATTCTTCAGTAGAGGTGTTACAGAAGTTGTTGCTCGATCTGAACAGCTTCAATGATGATTATAGAACATGTCTGGATGCTTGGAGTGGATTAAAAACATCTGGATCATTCCATGGAACCCGATCTGCAGTAGAACCAAGTGTGAATCGAGCCTGATGATTCTGAAGTTTTTGATTGATGATGAGTGTTGGGATAGTTCATATGTGACATATATGAGGTGTGGGAAGTGTTAGTTTGGACAGAAATGATCTTGAATGGATTTTGGCATGATAAGGCTCAATTTTGGTTCATGTGGAAGTGAGGTAGTGATTCTGAGTTTTGGGGTGATTTGGGGTGTGTGAGTGGTTCAAACACATCCCATATGATGTTTATGAGTTGCTAGAACCATCACTTTGGCCATAACTTCAAGGGTTTGGAGGTTGAATTTTCTACCTCTTTGAAAACTATGAAACTTGCAATTCAAGAAAGAAGAGAGAAAACCTATAATTGTGAGGTTTTGGTGTGATTTTGAATGAGGTAAGGATCTCTATTTATAGGCCAAAGTTTCTGAATACAAAGCTCTTGCAAGTTGATCAAGAATGATGATTTGGCTTAAGAGATAAAATGGAATCTTTCACATTAAATGCAAATGGTTAAAAGTGACTTAACCATGGTTATTTCTCAAGCTTCTTATCCTCTTCCATTCTGATCTCAAATCAGAAAATATCTACCAATTATTGCATCTATGCATCATTATTTGGATCATTTGGCAAATTGGTTCATAACTTAGTGAAAATGGCATGAAATTCTAAGTGAAAAGTTCACTAATGTCAAAATTCAAAACCATGGCTACATTCCATATTTTTTCATGCTCTTGGACATTTTGGAAAGCTCATGTTGCACACTTCAAAACCCTAGTTGAAAGTTTCTTCAAGACCTTTAAGGAAATGGGTGAAAAAGATCCATGAACTTTGAGAAAAATGAAGTTTTAAGTGAAGTTTTCATAAGATGCCAACTTTGAAGCTCCATATCTCTTAAATGGTTGATCTTATGGAAAAAAATTATATGTGACAAAGTTGTTCATTGGATCAAAATCTACAACTTTCATGTTGGAAGTTTTTTTCAGTTTGTAGGTGAAATTTTGAGAAATTCCCTTTCAAAGTTTGGAAAAAACCATTGAAAAAACACTTAGAAAATTTTCTAAGTATGAAAGTCAAACTTTGACTTTTTGATTCTTGATTGATTTTCTTGATTTTTCTTGATCAAATGACTTCTCATATTATATATTGATGACTTAAAACTTCAAAAGTCATGGTTGACCAAAATTCCCCAAAAGTCAATGGTGATCTTGTACAGTTGACTTTTTCAGACGAATCGCGTTTCTGGAGATTTCAAATGAAACAGGCTATCCTCACCATATGAATGGTATGAATGGATCACATTGAAGCATTAGAGGATATTGAGCCATGGTTTGAGTTGTGGCACCATGTCCTGATTAAAAAGTCAGTTGTTCAGTGAATTAAGTCAAAAACCCTAATTGTCGACCTGATGAAATTGATGTCTGTGGATCTTGAATTGAGACACAATCTTCATTGGATATTGTCATAGGGATTATTTGAAGATGATTGAAACCTTTGATTGACTTCCTGGGGGTTTTTAGGGTTTCCCAAATGTGATCCCTGATTTCAGTCCCTGATAGTTCAAAACCCTGAGCTGAGGATTTGTCTGATCAATCTTTGTATAGGAGATGTTATGAGCCAATGGATTAGGTCAAAATGATGCATTTGAGGTCTTGATATCATGTCCCAAGCCATTAGGTCAAATTCTGAGCAAAAATCAGGAGTATGCTATCTTCAGTCAAAACCCTAATTCAGTCGATTCAAAGCTGTTGAGCTTGTTGAAATGAATCTCTGAGGACCAAATGTTGATTATTGATGAAGATGGTTCATTTGAGATGAAGGGAGAACAATACCCTAATTGATTGTTACTTGTACTGATGAGTGATTTCTTGTTTAAATCCTGCTGAGTCACAAGTAACAAACACAGGCTATGCAATTTGTTAGAGATGCAAATGATGTATATGCAAATGATATGAGGTGGTATCTTAGGTCAAAAATTGGGGTATGACACATACTTGCTGTTAGAAAAATCAATTTAACCGAATGGAATCGAGGCTAGAATCGTGAACGAAATCACTTTCCTTATAAGTATTTCAAGCACTCTCAATATGTCTTAGAGTTGGAACGCAGGAATACCCAGGATAATTCAGCCTTTTGTCGAGTTTGCGTAAGACCGACGAAAAACTCGAATGCAAGGAAGAGTGTCTGAAAGAGGATTTATGATTTTTTGTGTATTTCATTTTGGATTCATAAATGTGTATTTATAGGCCTTGCATGTGTTGTTTCATAAGTTTGCAACTCTTGATGAAACAACACATTTTCACCATATATTGCAATAGTTCATCTATAATGACACAAGGCACCCCTTCATGAAATGTTGTAAATTTGAATTCAAAAAACAAATTTCTGCAACAACCAAAAATCTATTTCCATTTTTTTGTCACATTAGAACACACTATGGTAATTATTATTTTATAATTTCCAACAATCCCCCACTTATTCTAATAATGAAAAAAACTCATTCCAGAAATAAAGATATAAAGAGTGTTAATACAATTAGGTATCTTTCGATTTAAAACTTAACCTTAATGAGAATAACGCAAAGTTTAATCAGAATATTAGGTAGCAATGCTTTTAAACCATTAATCCATGTGATTAGACCGGCGTTACCTTACACACACTCTTTAAAGGTTCTTCCTCTACATATCTCACTTAGCACTTATTTATGGCCATATGCTATCCTGTTTCACGAATTTTTCATGAGAGAAACTCCAACTCTCACTTTGAGACGGCACCATCTCGAGATTCACATAGGTGAAGTTCATATTGTGTTCTTTTCCACGAGACACATACCCTTGGTATTGAAATTCATTAAGAGTTTTAAAATAAAACTCAACCCTCGTTTTAAGGTCAACATTATCACAAAATGTTTGACAATTATCCAAATCAACGACTTGTTGTTACCCAATGAAAATCTTGAGGTTAATGTTCTGTTAACGTAAGATTGGGTTGCCACCGTTGTCGGAACTCTCACTCAAGGAGTTTCAACCCCATACCTCTCGAGGTTGTTTTTACTAAGTCTCTGGCGTGTGGCTTAGTAAATGAATTTTCCAAATTATAGATCGATCGTATATATGCGAGAAAATGATTACATCTTTAATCAATTTTCTCTCGAATGTCTAAGGCCTCAGTGCCCAGACTTTCCATTTTACACTTATCTGAATTCTCTTGCTAAATTGGTTTGACTAACACATTGTGTTAAGTGTTAACACCTTTGAAACATTGTATTTAGCCAATGGAACTTCCGATAGAAGGTCCCTCAACCATTTAACTTCTTTGACTAGCGGAAGCGAGATCCACATACCATGGCTCCATGGTCAAGAGAGTGATGCATGTTTATTTCTTGCTCTTCCAAGAAATCTCACCTCCAACTAGTGTAAATATCCACTTAATTGTAAATTTATGATCTCCAACACTCAATATCCAACTCATATTGGTATATCCTTCTAATATGATAGGAAACCTACCATGATGGAGGTCAAGATTTTGGTTTCTTTAAAAGATAATCGAAAATCTTTGTGATGGCCTTCCAATACTCACTATTTGGATTTCTAGTAAATCTACTCATTTACTAATTGCAACTGCTATATTGCATATAGTACATTGCATTAAAAAACCAATTTTACTTATGTATTCTAATATATTCATAACTCTTCCATCATCATTTTAACACTAAGATCAAATTGAATATTCACTTTTTGAAACGTGACAGTTTGAACTTATCAAGAACTTTCTCAATAAAGTGTATTTGACTAAGTTCATAACCCCCACTATTTTCACATTACTTTGATCCCCAAAAAGTGTCAACTAGTCCAAAATCTTTCATCTTGAATGTGGAAGTTTTCTCAATATAGTGTGTTTGACTATGTTTAAAACCCCTACTCTTTCGCTTTACTTTGATCGAAAATAGTGTCCACTATTTCAAGATTTTTCATCTTGAATGTGGAAGCTAGAAATCTCTTTGTTTCTAAGATTCAATTCATCTCATTGCTAATGATCAACATGTAATCAACATAGAGACAAAGGAATATCACAATATTCTCACAAAACTTTGTGTACAAACATTTGTCACAAGATGTAGATGAAGAAGGTTTTAAGATAATCATGCATGATGATGCAAGAAGGTTTTTAGATGAAATGAGAGATAAAATTATGAGCAATTAAAATTAGTATAGTATAAATTGCAATGATTACCTTAGTTATGTTCACTTCTCTCAAATTCTTCACTTGAATTTCTTTGCTAAAACTTCTTGATCAACTTCATCATTGATGTGCATGACACTTTTGATCCTTTTCTTCTTTGATAATCTTTGTCCTCATCAAAAAGGTGAATATATATATATATATATATATATATATATATATATATATATATATATAAATAAATATATATATATATATATATATTTATATATATATATATATATATATAAATATAAATAAATATATATATATATATATATTTATTTATATATATATATATATATATATATATATATATATATATATATATATATAATAGCACTTTCAAACTAAGTGCTATTATAGGGAACATGTTTGATAGCACTTTCAAACAAAGCGCTAATATATAGCACATGTTTGATAGCACTTTTAAGAAAAGCGCTAATATATGACACATGGTTAAGAGCACTTTTTCTTAAAAGTGCTATTATAGGATGTTTCATTAATAGAACTCTCTACAAATATGCTATTATAGTGCACTTTTTTTTATACATAAAATCATTCTTTTATATAAGAGCTTGTCAGCTCATAATTAGTTTGTAAACCTATGGCCAATACAAATTAAATAATTAAGAACAAATATAAGTATAAAAATAAAGTAAAACAATAATTGAAATAAAAAATATACTGATGGTGGTAATAACACGCCATGCAACTTCTGCATATTAAAACCCCAAGTAAAAACAAAAAGCTGGACGTGCTATACATAATTTACCTAGCAAGCCACGTGTACAAACACTTCAACGTTGGTTTGCTGCCCCACTAAAGATTAATGTTAACATAAGGGCTCCACATATTCTGGTTGAGTTTAGCCTTGCAGTTTCAGAGCCTGCTCTAATCACCATATAAGTTGGTTTCTAGGTTTGACTTGATTGCATCCATGTCATTATGAAATAGATATATTCTTCCCAGAAACTTGTCATTGTGGTTCAGCTTCAACTGACTCTTGAATTGTCTTTGATTCATCTTCAATTGACTGTTGAATTGGCTTTGGTTCAACTTCAACTGACAGCTCAATTGGCTCTGACTCAACTCCAACCGACATCTTAATTGGCTCTGATTCCTCTTTACCCATAAGGGCATACACCCCGCTGTTCTAGAAGGCGCATAAAAGAGAAAAGATCGAGGCCGGTCATCATACCATCCTTCCTGTAAAATCATCCAAGAGAATTCAAATAGTTTGTTAATTTCACTGGGAGAGGCCAATGCGGTAAAAACATGGGCACAAGAATGTAAAGAAAAATAAAATGATAAAGCAAAATAGAAACACAAATTTAACACAATAACACATTTGAGCACGTTCACATACGAAAAAGTTTAAAGAAGCCTCTTACAAAGGTAAAGTACTCAGCAGTATGATTGAGCCTATTGAAACCACCAAACAAGGTATCATCTGAATCCAAGACAATTTGAAAAAAGGAAAAGCACAATCCACCCAGACAAGGTTAAACATATTCCTAAATATTTGAACAGAAAAGAAAAGTATAATCAGTAGTTTTGTATCAAAAGAAGATATGCTCTCTAGAGAAAAAGAATTTAATAATGATATACATCCATGATTAAGAAAGAAGATTAAAATTGGTTCTGTTGAGGCTTTTGTAATTGGAAATTTGGAATTACTTAATCCAAATGTGGCACTTTCCTGGATTGAGGTCAGGGTTAGGAGACTAACTAGACATGTGATGAAAAGCATGTTTCTTAAGATAAAATAACATGTCTTAGTTTTGACATTGTTATAAAGGACTTTTCTTATTACAACTTTAGTCTTGCCAGACTAATAATTGATAGATATTACCTTATATTTCCCTGGCTTTAAGCAGCCAACCTTGTAACTGAATAACTGTTCCATTGAAAATTGAAGACAACGACCAGGTTTTCTCTTTTGAAAATTATAACTCTGTCACCTTCATTTCACGTGAAATATATTGGTGCTAATAAGTCATGAACTGCATCAAAGGTAGGTAAAGTTAATTTTCCTAAACTGCTTAGATATTAAAAACCAAAAAAATTATTAACCGCACACCCATTAGTGATAACAATACTAGGTTAGACACTTTCTGTACTCTTAATTTAAAAAATTAAAGATAAAATGCATATCATTGCAGGTAGAGCTTGTCTCGAAATAAAAAAAATAGTCTGCTTTCATAAAAGTGTCTAAATTTTATTCAAAACCAACTTCCTACAAGTTATCTCAAAATCTAATGATGATTAACAAACATCAAATTACAAGCACATACCAAAGAAATTTTTATTAGGTATTCTGCTGGCATGTTGGCAAATAAAGAAGTGGATGACAAAAATTGAAATCTTACACCATATTTCTCTTCTAGATGCTGCATAGCTCGATCAAATTCTTGCATTCCAAGATATCTTAGATAATCTGCATCGCCCTGATTAAGCAACAAAGAAGATGATTTTCATTATTATTGAATAAGAAAAAATGAGAGACATATGGTAAGACTCTGTTTGAATCAAGTAAATTATTAATGAAAATTTACTCAACAATTGAATTCCTCATCTATTTTGGATCAATGGCCTCTATTGAGCAATTTCTCTTCACAAGTCTAGAAAAAAGTACAAAGGCATAAAAATCAATAAGAGTAAACGAAATACAAATATCAAAATAAATTAACTCAGCAAACACATCATTCAATCCTGATTAACAAACTGACTATCATGGTCGAACATAGTCAACAACTTTTTGTTCTTTTGGAAAGGGTAGGATTCAGCGAGCAATTTAAAATCTGAACCTCTACTACTCTCAGGGATATTTATATAGTCCATAATTATGGCCTTTATATCATGCTCAACAGTTCCTTTCTCAGCACCGCCATACAGTGCATGGTTACTCAAATTTGGAGTTATCTCAGACAAGCTAAATGTACAAGATTCCAAATAATGAATAGTGTGAATAAAAGAGAAGAGATCGAACCCACAATAATCAAGGCATACCTTGGGCAGGAGATGGGAATATTCCTCATACCTCAATTGATCAACTTTCTTTGAGGACACATACTTGGGATACATAGTGAGAGAACATGGAAAATGCTTCTTGAAGGCTAAGAATTTCTTCCTCGAAATCAAACGTGCGCTCAGCTGCAAGAGCAGTGGAATGAAGGAACTCGTGCTGAGCATTCATCCTGGCCAGCGATCTGGATCTCCCAAGGCTATCATCATGGTTTTTAACACTGTCAGGCTCCATGTCCTGTGATTTGGCGAGTAATCCATCTTCTAAAGCTTCTTCAAGAGCTTCCCTCAACTTGTTTTCTTGTAGCTTCCAAAGCATTGACGGGTTTCTTTTAATATCAGCCATGGACTCAGCTTTCTTCTTCCAACCCTTCTTGTCCAAGATCAGAGAAGCGTAATGAGAAATGGGCTTCCATACTGAGAGATGTATTTTAGTTTCCTCTTATACTCACACAAAGCAACCAGAAAATTCAAACAGCACACAAACAAAAGAGATTACCCATCAATCTGCAACAAATAAACATCAAACATTAAGGTTCACCCAAAAGCAAAAGAAGCTATAATAATATAATGAATCTAGAATCTTGAAGACAACAAAAAACAGAATAAAAGACAAATGACACACCTCAACACTTGAAAACCACCAAGGGGAAATAGAAAGCTTAAATTTGTTTTCCCAGCACCCAGAACAGGTTTTCAACCCCTAATTTCAATGAGAGAGAAAGTCAAACCATAAAGCCCAGATCCCAAAATTTACTAACCAACTCCAAGCTTCATGAAACTCAACCAAAACCAAGAAAAATAAAAACTTTATGAGAAATGAGTTTGAACAAGAATTAAACAACAGCAAAAGAAACCCCAAACCTCAATCAGAATCATCAAAAGAGAAAGGAAAAATCAATGAGTTAACAACACGCCTTTGACACGTCCGGTGGTTCCCGAAGAGAAGATAATCACAGTTGTGTCTGATTGACCTGTTTCTACTCGGCGAGGCTCGGAGTTGGAGTCAAGCATGGAAGGGAAAGAAGGAGAATCGTAGCTTGTGGAAGTGGAGTAGGGAAAGCGGCTTAGGGTTATCCTTTACCAAAAATTTATGCGGCAAAATAAAAACCTTCCGCCAAAAACATGTATTTTGTTATTTATTTGTCTTATTAATTATATATTATGAAAACAATAGCGTTTTTTTTATGAATGCTAACAAATGATATCTTAGTGAATAGTATTAATAGTGCTTTGACAAAAGTGCTATCTCAGTGAATACTAATAATATTAGTGTATATCTTAGTGTATAATATTAATAGCGTTTTCTAGAAAGTGCTATCTTACTGAAGTTTAATAATAGCTTTTTTTTATAAAGTTCTATCAAAATCGTATTGTCTGTATTCTATAATTGCGACCAACCATAAAGTGCTATTATAGATGTGTTTTTTCTTTTTTAATAGCACTTTATTTAAAAGTGCTATTAAATTAGGCGATACAAAATATCAATTTTGGCGTAGTGAGATTCTCCTTTCCAATATGGACACAACCTGGAATTAATTGCATGCAATACAAAACATAAATTATAGAATGTAGTTCAAACAATATGGTGGCAATAAATGAATATAATAGAATAAAGAGAATTACTTTCTTACCATCAATCTTCTGTTAGGTGAGTTTCTAAGCTCTGCAATGTATGTTTCAAAATCCTGTAATTTGACTTTCCCTTTCACTTCAACACATTTTGTCCATTTGACATCAGGCATCTTTTCACAATTGAATGGATAGAAAATGTGAGATATCTTTCATGAAACTTCAAGAGAATGGAATGAAATTATGAGTTGTCTACTATGCAATGAAAAATCCTGATATTATTAAGATCTACCCTATGTTTAATACTTGTCATAGTTTTAGGAAATTATGAAATGAATCTATGAAATAATTCTAAACTAGTGTCTCTACCCGTGCAAGGCACGGGATAAAACTTTTTATACTAAAAAATATATTTTATAATTACTTATAATTTACAAATAAAATTATATTAACATTTTAATTTGTCTTTGTTATTAGTTGCACACAATTTTTTTTATCAATAATAAACTATATTTTGTTTATAAAAATATATTTATTACTTAAAAATTTAATTTATTTACCTATAAAACAATTTTTAAATTTTTAAATTATGATGCTAATTTAAAAAAATAGAATTTGTTAATTGTTTTTGTAAGTTACCAAAAAAAATTGTTTAGTTTTTAAATATAGAATATTAATCAAGAAATTAAAACAATTTTTTTTTTAAAAAAATTGCTCGATATAAAATAAATAAATAAATAAATAAGATCTCATTTTAAATATAACCATTCATTTCTGAGAAATAATCTATATGAAATCAATTTTAATTTAGAAAACTTATATATTTATAGATTTTTTTGAATAAAAGGATAAAGATTAAAATCCAATCAAAGAAATTATAGAAATTAAAAGTTTAAACATTTATAGGATGTTATGATTTGAAGAGATTTAGTTTTTAGAAAACAACTTAGTTTTCTTATTCCATATTTAGAATAATTTATAAGATTGAAAATGTTAAATAAAAATGTTCTAAGTAATTTAAAATTAGTTCATTGATTTTTTTAGTTTATTTGCTAAATATTAAATTTAATAAAATGCAAAACACAATATTTTATATAATTAATATTAAATAGTAATATCAACGAATAATGTTATGTTTATCTATTATAATATTAAATCAATCTGTCATTTGAACGAAATGAAACATCTCTAAATAGTATTGTAACTAAGCAAGTATAATCAAATGCTGCAATAGAATCTATTTGAAAACCATGTCACATGAATGAGTTAATAATATTATTTTAGAGTGATCTCATATGTAATATTGAAACATACAAATAATATCTTCTTCTATTTAGAATGAGTCGGGAAGAATTGTCATGCAATCATGAACGGGCATATACAACAGTTTTTTCTCCTTTTGTTTCTTTCTCTTTAAAGCATTAATCAAGCATATTGATAATCTTTTTAGCTTCAATTTTCTCTTCCTTTACTATGCATGTTTCCATCAGAATTTCCAACTCATTCTGATAAGCAATTGATTGTCAAATAAAGATGACTCACTATATTGTCAATCAAAGCTAGACCACCATTTATTCTTCACAAATCAAGGAGAAAGTATTGATAGTGGTTCAGTTCAACAAAGTTTTTTAAAATACTTTGAAGGAACATGTTGATAATGTAATTACCTGCATATCCAAGTGTTTTGAGGTTCTTGAGTATCAACAATTGTTCAGATTTTGCATTAGAGATAAGTTTCAAAAAGGTTGAATATTTTGACAGTAATAGTGCATTAAAACTCACATGTCAAATAGAACACATATCAAAAGATGATCATTTAAAAGAGATAAACATTACAAATTAACAATCATACTTCCTTTGCTTTCCATCTAGCTTTAGAGATGTGACGAAGCTCTTGAGTCCGATCCTTCATATCACTGCCATTTGCCCATAAGCATTATGAAATCTGGTGAAAAATATTGATTGATTAAAGAGAATTTAAAAAAATTCAAATGAAACATTTGTATCAAACTCTGATATTGGACAACATGGATAATTGTTCATATATTGACAACTAAGATAGTTGTTTTAAATTGTTTGACCTTGTTGCTTTCACACTATTGATTATACTTTACACCACTAATAACGGTCTTCTTAAATAGATATATTTTAACATTTTAATCATGCAGTGTTTATTTATGCATATTTGTAAAAACCAGTCTATGCATAGGTGTTTAAAAACCAGTCTATGTATATGAAACATGCTTGATATTAATTTTTATTATAAGATATAAGAGTTATTACCTATTAGTTGCTTTATCAACAATAAAACCTTTTTGCCTAAATTGTGTACGGTCTGCACAACTCTGCACAATAAAATTTGCCGTTGATATTTAAAATTGAAAGTAAAATACAAAATATTATGCAAAAAAGTGTTTGGACTTTTTGACTTTGTAAAATACATTTTTAAGCAATCTATATAGGACTTGATAACAATATTTAACATAAATTACTTGGTTAAAATATTATCTAACAAATGGTTTAATAAATAAACAAACCTAACTAACTGTATTTGAAATTCAAATCACGTAGTTCTGTGATGAAATAAAGTGAACTAAAGATTGTTGCTTTATGTTTCAAGATTTCAAGATGTATAAAGCATAAGATAATTATTCAAATACTTGATTGCAGACTATCCTTGCAAAAACACAATAAATTGCAATTCTACATATGGGCATATCCATATAAAAGTATGCTATAGTGAAATAATTTGCCTACTAACTATGGCTAACTAATTTCAAAACATTTTAGAATCTATTAAAGTTAAATAAAGTTGCCTATTGATTATGGTTAACTGTTTACAAAGCTAACCAAATAAAAACTTAAACCTTCTACCCAAATATAGGCTAAGAATATAGGGAGTAAAGTCGCAATAAATAATGAACCAACCGGAGTGAAGCAGTGGAAATGCTTAAAGGGAGTGGAAAGTAAGAGTCATACCCTATGCATGATGTCTCCTCCATTACCACCATGTTTTATAGATCCACACAGGTTGCCTATTTCGATCATACACAATTTGAATCGAGCATACTCCTTCTGTTAATTCACATTCCTTCTGAAAACAAAAAGATGAATAATTACAAAAAGATTGATAATTTGCATTCACAACTATTCCACATTTATGAATATAAGCTTAAACTCGTATAAATGTTTTTAAGCTACATAGGCGGCAGAACCTAGTAAATTGTTTACCAAAGCCATGTAATGTCTGATGTACGGTTACATGAGCTAGGAAAGTCAGTTACATAGGCGGAAGAACCTAGTAAATTGTTTGCCAAAGTCATGTGGTAACAAAGTTCCAAATGAAAATAATCTGCATTTTTCCTAAGAAAAAAGTCAGCATATGTCAAAAATAAATAGGTGGAGACGACAACGGTAAGGAAGAATCTAGTATTAGCATACCCGATGAATTAACATATTAGCTTATACTGCAAACGTTAATGGACCAACACCCCGTACTACAAAAATGATAATGCCAATAGTAGGAATCAACTTTATAATGACTGAACTATTTTGTAATACATTACAACACCTATAGAAAATTATGTTAGTCTATACCAAAAAAAAGATAAAGCCCTTAAATTTGTATGCTCCATGGTTGCAATATCAAAAAACTCACCTTGTCAAGACTGTAGTAGCCACCTTAGCAGAAGGTAGCGCAATTTGTTCGCCTGGCACTAAAAAACAATGACATTTAAAAAATCAATATTTGCAAGACAATCTATGTGTTGACTTGTTTACATGACAGAGGTGTTGAAGACCCATGTAGTCCTGTTTCATGAAATGTGATAAAAGATAGTATAACAAACAATTTCAAGTGAAACAATAATAGTCATGCAATTTCAACCATCAAAAATTTAATACAGGTATACAAAAAAGAAGTTGTTGCAGCTGCAATAGCGCCGCACCAAACAATGAGATCGAAAAATTACTTAAAGTATATTTTGTAAATATAGAAATAGCGTATTCTATATTAATTTAAAAATAACTTGGCCGTCTTTGAGTTCGTATCCAAGCTGAAACAATAGATAGTAACTCATAAAACTAAAGAGTTTAAGACCTTTATACATAAAGACCTTCCAAAAAATCACCACATCATTCCAAAAACAAAAGACCTTAAATTTAACAACAGAGAGAATGAATTTGATTAAAAAATTTCAATTTTGGGGATTATTAACAAATGATAAATTTTTATAAACCCTAATTTTCAGACCACCTTTCCTCAATAATTGATAGCATAACCTACTGACAAATTCACCATCGGAGTTGTCACCACTCATTATGTTTTCAAACCACCTTTACTTGAAAATCTACAGCGAAGTACGTCATTGAACATGGTGGTAGATTTGTTTCCATGATGCTTTAGATTTAATTTCCCTAAATCATTGAACAAATAGAACTTGCAAGAAGCGCTCTCACGAAAGAGGTCGCAATGTAAAGCATCTGAATTAAAAACCAAAAACAAAACTCAAAATTATAGCACAATTTCTCGTGAATATGCATTTATAATAAGAGATTGAATCTGCGATGAACCTTGAGATTCTTTCAGATCTTCTCTGAACCCTAGAATCTCCTGCTTCCTTTCCTTAGCCTGGGACACAAAACACAAAAAAGAAGATCTTATGAAAAGCAATTTGAATTTCAGAAGATAAGAAATGAGCGTAGGTTTGAACCATTCATTTCCAACAGAGAAGAGTTTCTGATTGAGAGATAGAATCAAATGCTTCCTTTATGATTGAAGAATTTCTCGTGGTTCGGCAAATTTGAAGTAGAGAGAGACGACAACTAACGATGTTGAATGGCGATGGAGGTAGAATGAGAGGTCTAATTTTTTTGGAGGAAAGAGAGAGAGAGAGGGGAAGGATGAAGATGGAGAAATGAGAAAATAATGGTTGATAATTAGGAATTGGGAGAAGATAAAATAGAATTGAAGGGTTTGCATTGAGAATAGGAAAGGAGCATTGGGAATATGAAGTGGAATTGCTGCGGACAGTGAAAAATCTGAAGCGTGAAAGAAAACAATTACTTGGTGCATTTGGTTATTTGTATTTGGTTATGTTATTAAGTAATGAGAGAAAAAAAATAATAAAAAAATAATAGTAAAATATAATTAAGGGAAGTTGCCATTTATAGGAGAGTTAAAAATAGAAGAAGAGATGTGGGCTTGACAAGTGGCAAACTTGCCAAAATACTCATTTTGCTTTATTATATTGTATGATTATTACTAGGTACCCTAATTGGACTTAGGATAATTATGCATTCAATGATTGATTATAAATACTTGATCATTGAATGTGATCTCATAATTTAACGGACAATAATTCTTTTGATAGTATTAAATCACCCAAGACATTATGGTCTATGTTAGAAATAAAATTCCATGTAGTTGATAATATTGTAAATTGTATACATATTTTGAATGTATCTAATTGATATTAAGTTCTCTATTTGTTTTTCTAAGTCATTTCAATATAACTATGTAAAATGCCATCACAAATAAGATGATTTTGTATTTCAACAATTAAAAGAATGGGTCTTTATTCAAACAATTAACACAAGGACAATAAAACTTTTCATTATTACTGAGAAAATTTTTACAAGCATATTGTAATAGTTTTTCCACTTTTTTTCATACACTTCACTCATTTAGTTAGCTTTCACCTAACTACAATCCATAACTAATTTTGAAAAAAAAATGTAAAAATTAAGTTAAAGGAGGAAATTATTTTATGAGGCGGAAATTAAAATATATATATATATATATATATATATATATGGATCTAACGATCAGCTTTCATTTAAATTAATCATTGAAACATATTGAAATATAAAGTAGGAAATTAAAGTCTATATATAAAGTAAGTGGAAGAACAAGTGGAGTGTAAATGACTTCATTTGGAGTATAAAGTTGTTTGTTTGGAAGTGGACGTTTTATGAGAAAATTACTCATTCCAATTTTTCATTTTACGAGTTCGCTAAGGAGCCATTGTATTTTCTCTCGTAAAGGTAGTTGGTTTGTAATTTTCTTTTTTTGTTGGGATTTTCCGTGTCCACTTGTATTCGGATTGGAGAACCCATTGTTCTCCCTATTATATATAATATATCTTGCTTACTAAAAAAGTAAGTAAATGAAAGAAAAATAACGAAACTTTGATTCTCAAACGTGACACTGACATACCCACTTCTAATGGTTAACTAGCCTTAAAAATAAATAGCCTTAAATGCACTTTTATTCCCTGTAAGTTAGCGAGTTTTTTATTTTCGTCTCTGTAAGTTTTTTTTTGTTTGAGTCCCTATATCTTACTTTTTGCTTGAGGTTTAGTCCCTAAAGCTAAAATTCGTAGGAAAATCCGCAGATTTCCTGCGAATTTTCTTGTGGATTTTGATTTTAGGGACTAAAACGAACGCGAAAGTGAAATATAGGGACTCATACAAAAAAAAAAACAACTTACAGGGACGAAAATCAAAAACTCGCTAACTTAAAGGGACCAAAAGTGCATTTAAGCCAAATAAATAATATGGAAAATACCATTTTTCGTCCCTTAACTTTACCCCGGGGTCCATTATGGTCTCTTAATTTTTTAAAAGTTCAAATCAATCCCTTAAGTCTTAAAAACGGAGCACGTTTATCCTTTTTCTAGTCTCCATTAGTAAAGGTTCATAATGAGTGTATATGTGGCATGGTTGATGTGTTACGTGGCATTTACACTGTTATACCCCAAAATTTGCCCGCATCTTTTTCAGAAAGAAGGCAACAGACTTCTGTCTAAAAATTGGGAGTTTCATATAATCTTGATTTTATTTCATAAATATCCTGATTTTATGAATACTCAGTTTTTAGAATTTTTCTTATACGGTATTTTGGTTCGCTGTTGAATTTATTCTTACACAAACGCCAAGTACTGTTTATTACTTCACACACGCTATTTATTTGAGATTTATTTGCAGATAAATAGTACTGACGCAATTGGTACAGAATTAAATTTTGCAGGCGCAGAGTCCGGGATTCAGACTGTACTGGTAACAAGTAAATTATTATTAATTTTTGTTTCCCACTAATTTTTGTACTATATTATTATTTTCAAAATCTCTTCTATTATTTTCAAATCTCTTCTATTATTTTCAAATCTCTTTCTTTCAAATCAAATCCTAACTTTATTCCACACATCTTTCTTTTCAAACCCTACCATACACTTTCTTTCAAATCCTACTACCACTTAAATTTTCCTTTTTTGTACGGAATCACTTCATTCCCCAACGTCTCTATCCTTCTTTTCACTCTATAAATACCTCTCATTTTTTCCATAAATTCTCACATCAAATTTCAACTCATTTCTCAAATTTCTATCTCATAATTATTTTCTCTTCTTCCCCGGCAAAAATGGCAAAGTGGATGGATACGTGTTTTCTTATGGTCATCACTGTTTTGGTGGTGATCATGTCCTTTTTCTGTCTGCATAGTCCTGAAAAATGCGGACCTGGGTTCCTTACACTCCCGATCATCTATATGTTGTTATTTATAGCATGGGTTTTTAATCGTCATTTTTAAAGTTTGTCGTATCTTTCGTTTTCAAATAATGTACTGTTCATTATATTTGTCGTACTGTTCATTATATTATGTAATATTTGTATTGTCAATATTAAATGTCGTACTATCTGTCGTACTATCGTTTAAATTATCAAAATAATATTATGTGTGTTTTCTGCCAGTTAAATATTTATTTTTCTGTGCATTAAATATTTTCAAGGGTATTATCGGTAACTTTGTTCGCATATAGTATTTTGTGTTTTTCTAACAACTCATGTAAATAAATTTTCACCATTAACACAACAAAAAAAAAACAAAAAGAAAAATTAACTTTAACTGTTGAATTTTCACTTTAACTATTACGTTAATGCCCGGACAGCCGGTTGACAGTCAAACCCGCTGACAGTGCGATTCTCCGTGTTTTGTACCATCAATCAAATCAATCTTTTTGCATTTCAAAATTCCAAGATTTTTGTTCTAGAAGTCTTCTGAACATCACATGATCAGCAGAGACTCAGCACTGCACAAAAATCAGGTACGCTTAACTGTCTCCTACACGAACAGTCCCTAACTAGGGTTTTTGTTTTTTTCAGGAGAACAAGTTTTTTGAGACCTCAAATGGATTTCATGGACCTCCATATGTCTCAAAGTACCACCAGACAAATTTTCAAACTTCAATTCACTCAGACGCACAGTCAGCAGCTCAAACAGTCAACAGACGACCAGTTTGACCGAAAAGTCAACAGACAGTCAAAAATGAATTTTTTTGTCAACATCCATATTTTGTCAAAAGATTCATCATTTGATCAATGGTTGATCATAATTCATCAAGAAAAGATCAAAAATCAACAAAACCCTAAGTTTCAAAATTAGGGTTTTATCCTAAAAAGTCAACTGAACTTTGACCGGCCATAACTCTCTCCTCGTTCACTCAAAAAATTCCAACCAAAGCTTGTTTTGAAGGAAATTCAATTATCTTTCAAATTCAATTGATCCCATGGTCATTGGATTCACCATTTGAAAAATATGAGCTCAGACATTACAGGTCATTTTCAAAGTCAACAAAAAGTGGTTTTTTGTCAAAGGCCATAACATCAAGATAACTTCTCCAAATGAAAAAAAGTTTCCAAAGTAGCTTGAAGAGGACATCTTGAGGTTTCTAAAAAGTACAAGAACTCCTTCATATGATCAAAATTGAGGGATTTATGCCTTGTTGAAGTTGGCTATTTTTTGGGAAAATGCATGAAACCAACATTGATCAAAAATGTTTTTTTCCAAAAGAGGCCAAGTTTTCATGATCCAAACATGATTCTAATGATGCTAAGGGCCTCCCACGACCAACCTAAGGCCCATCACCTTTTTATTTCTTTTTTTAGTTTAATTTTATTACATATAAAGTTAAATTAAAAAGAAATGGTGAAAGATAATGATACAATGCTTTGTTCTTAAGCTAAAGCCATCCAAATTGATTCAACTCTGCAGCATGAAGGTACATGGCAGGCCTAGAGCAAGAGGGTGAAGAAAATTCAAAGCCATGGCCAAAGAATTCAAAGGTTTTTATATTAAAAAATTCAAAATTCAAAAAGCAATCAATGCTTCTTAGCTTAGCTTTGCAGCACCTCCATTGCTTATAAATGAAGTAGGATACTTCATCAACAACACACACACGAAAATCCACTAAGAGAATAGCTAAGAAGTTCACAAAATTGTCAAAAAAAATATCAAAGTTTTGTAATTTTCGTTTTCATAGTTCCAACCACTATCAATACAAAATAATCATTTTATCACTCTTGTATAATATCATAGGTAAGGATTGAACCATAGCATGTGATTGAAGCAACCTCAAACATGTGCATAATCATCTTCATGTTCATAACTATGTAACTTTCGTTTTCTTATGTACACTCAATTATAATACAAACTAACCCTTTGAATGGACTCATAGCATGATATGGAATAGATCTGGGTGGTTACATGCAAACCCTAACGTGGTTTTGAAGCTCCACCATTTTTGAGCTTCAAACATGTGAAGCTTTCGTTTTCCTAGATGGAGGAAGTTTCAATCGAAACTAATACCACCAATGAACTCAAAACATGTTAATTAGTTAATTTGGGTGCTTAGTTGCTTGTCTCAGGTCATCTTTTGCAGGTTCCAATAAGCATGGAAAAAAGAAGCAAAATTCGCAGGTAAAATCGTAGCTGTTTCCACAACAAAATCCGCAGGAAATAGGTTAGGGATGATGAATAGTGGCGTTGAAAGTTTGACTGCATGCGTGGCCAGTCCTTGCTTCTTCATTGGCCAGTTTTGGCGCGTGTGGGCCCAGTCAGAAGTTTGAATTCTCTTTGAATTCAGTGCAATCATTCCCACCATAATATCATGTGATCTATCTCTTACAGCCATTGGATCAATCTAAAAGCCCATCAAACGTATCAGACACGCTAGTCCATACTATGGACTTTCTCATCAAACACACAGGATCAAAGATTTAATATATATTTTTATTTTATTTGATATACCTTGCAAAATTAATTTAAAATAGTTTTAAAAATCAAAAAAATATAATAAAAATATTTTTAAGTTTATAAAATAATCTATTAATTTTCGACACAAAAATATTTTATTTTTCTTAATAATTAAAATATTTTGTTTAATTAATTAGTATATATTTATATATTTGCTTTTTAATTATTTCAACCTATCAAAAAATCAGAAAAAAAATGTGTTCTTTTTAATAAATTTAGTTTATAATTATAGACTAATTTTGTACATAATTAGAATATTTTTCTCATTAAGTTTAACTTATGTGTATAATTATTTGCATAATTATATGTTAATTTAACTGAATAATTTCCAAAACAATTTCAAAAATCACAAAAAAAATTAATTTTATTTTAAAATTAATTAACAAGTAATATGAAAATATTTTAGACTTATTTTTTTAGGTTTAAATTTTATTTCCAATTCTTAGCTTTTTAATTAAATTAATTATGCATTAATTCTAATTAAAATCAACCTTCCAAAAAATCCAAAAATATTTCCCTTTATCTTATTGCAATTTAAATTTATAGATAAGTGTATAGATTGTCAAAATCATGTAAATAGCGTAGTTTACATTTCCCGCACAATCGATGTAATAGCGTAGATTTATTTTCCGCATTTTACATTCCCGCACTTTAATTTCTGTACATATAAAATTGCGTGTATGTCAAAGATAATAACTGAAGCGCTAGATCACTAAATTCAAAAGACAAAAATATCTGAATCAAAACACAATCACACTTGCACCTCTTAGGGTAATCCCTCTGTTACTCTTTTCTAAATCAATTCTACTGTTTCAAATGCAAATCCAAACTTTCGTTTACATCCGGTCAAAGGAGAATTTTCTAAAAGAAATAGGAAGGGACCTTATAAATTTAGGGTAGATCTCCTAATTGCTTGCTCAAATCAAAACAACAAATGTCTCACATATTCACTGCTTTTCAAAACAAAACCTTCAAAAAAGACAATACTTGGTATATATCCAAACAAGGATCATTACGAAGTTAAAGATCTTTTTTTCAAAACATCTTTCGAAAGATAAGATACGTTGTATACATCCGCACAAGGATCATTACAAACTTAATTTACAAAGGTATTTTAAAACCACATACAAGCACTTCAAAGCAAGACAAATGATTCAAACAAAGTAAGCTAAGCAATTAAGAGCCCATGGATAACCATGGATACAAAGGGGTGCTGATACCTTCCCTTTGTATAACCTACCCCGAACCCAAAATCTCTTAAAGGTCTTTTTCTGTTTCTTTTATAAACCTTTCCTTAATTGGATAATATAAAAGTCGGTGGCTGTCGCACGCTCGCGAAAAATGAACAGAGTCGCCACCAATATATTTATCCCATAAGGGAAAGGAATATCAGAAAACCTAACAAAGGAAGGAACAAGGTCTTGCGACCAGAGAATCTAGGTGCGGGAGTCGGTTACGCAAAGGGGAAGGTATTAGCACCCCTCGCGCCCATCGTACTCGATGGTATCCACCTATGTTTGTTTCTATCTAAAGGGTGTGTACTATGTCTATGTCTATATATGAATGAATGCAAAAGAAATACGGGGAAAAGAAGGAATTATTTACAAGTGTGCTCGTTCAAGCCCCGCGACTTGATGCCTACGTATCCTTTTCAGGAATCAGAGCGCCGTAGTTCGGCTAAAGATTTTCTGTTTGTTTTTGTGTTTTTTTTAGTTGGGCGGAGTTAACGCTCGCGCTCTTGCATAAGGGATCGCCTAGGATGCAATAGAGCGGAGATAACATGCCCTTAGAAAGAAGAAAAAGAGAGATTGGTTTGTGTCTTTTAGGGTGATTCCATGATGACGAGAACCCACTACAAGGTCTCGCATCACTTCCTTACTTTTGCTTTAAATCTGACCATTTATTAGGTTTTTTGAAGTATTTTTGGTTGGTGGTTTTTAAGGGGATTTAATTTGTGACTTAGATCATACCAAGAAGAGTTTTTGTTTTTTTGAGTATTTAGAGAATGCACATCGAGGCCTACGCCACGATCGTTTCTCTAAATAACGGTTAAGAAATACACCGAGGCTTCACACCTCAATCATTTCTTTTCCGTTTAGTAGAAAAGAACGTGCATCGGGGCCTACACCCCAATCATTTCTTTTCTACTACGTGGGGAAGAACGTACATCGAGGCCTACGCCTCAATCATTTCCTTCCTACCATGAAATATAGCAACGGTATGATCTTCATCGATTTTTATTAAGTATTTTAAAAGTTGAAAAGAAAAGAATGCAATGGGGTACTAATCCTAAATTCTAATCTAAGTGTTATTGTTGTTTATGCAAGTCTAAATCTTAATGTTAACATGGGATAGATTCTAAGAGAAGCATTAAGATGGTATTAACAAAGTAGGCCTAAAATAAGGCCAAAGGCTAAGCAACAAAGTCACACAACAATTATGTAAAAATTAACATGTAAATGATACAAAAGCAATTCAAACATTAGTGCAAAAATTAACCTAAAAAATACTACTATTTTTATGAGTTTTTTATTAATAAGGGAACTCTAATTCAAGCCTAATTATACTAACATCTATTAATCCTAAAACTAACATTTTTATTGTTTTCTATGTCATTTTTATTTCCTAAAAATCAAACAAAAATTATCATTCTAAATGTCATTATCTAAAAAATCTAAGGAGAAAAGTTATGAGTTTTTATATGCCTTTTATTATCTAGAAATGTAGTAAAATGAATTGAGTAAAACAAAACCTAAAATCTATCAATTACATGTGAAACAGGGGGGGTGCTAATCAGAAAACATGGTGCAGATAGGAAAAGGGCGCAGCAGCCCAATGGGCTAAGCCCAACAGAGTTTTTTTTTTATTTCAATTCAGCCAAAAACGGTGTGACACGGGCCAGAAAGGGGAGGTGCGTTCAGCATTGGCCCAAAGAATTGAAGATCCATTTTTAGTTTTTTAATCAATTACCATTAATCATCAATTATCTCCACATAATCTCAAATTAACTCTGATTATTCACATTAAACCTAGATTAATACAGACTATACTACATGAAAATCTTATGTCAATTAAAGCATGTTGACTCAAAAAGAAATTGAAAAAGGGGCTAGGTTAAGAAATTGCGACCGTTCACCTTGTGTCTTCTTCCTCTCACTCGTGAACGGCGCAACGGCCACGTCTCCTTCTTCTCCGATGAACCTCGACGGCGCTGTCTAACCGTTATCGTCTCTCCGATCATCCCTGCTTCGCTCTCCCAATTTCATCCCTCGCTCTCATCGTCTCTCAATGATCTTCTCTCGCTTCGAGGTCGCAATTGGCGAAGTTGTTGACTCAGATTGAAGATGCGAGGAGCTTCTAAACTGGGTATTCAAGAGTTGGAGGTTGTTCTTCGCATGATTGCAGGTTGATGATGTTGATGATTTCCTCGAAGCTTATGGTTGATTGAGGATGAACGAAGGAACTGATTTTTTTCCTGAGAAGGTTGAGGACGTTGGCCGTCGGTTTTGTGTCTCCGAGTGAAACGACTCCAAGAAGCTTCAAGGTATGCCTCTGCTTCTATTGATTCCTTCGGCTTCACCTCTTTCTTCCTGTTGTACGAATCTTGTGCCGACTGAAGACTTCTGTTTGTGAGTTTTTCTGCAGGGTTGGTTGAATCACGTGAAGATTGGGGATGAGGTTGTTGATTTTCTTGTTGTGAGGATCGAAGGATGTGGAGAATTGAAGGTTGGTGAGCTACGAAGATTCTGGAAGGAGATGAAGGTGAGGTTCAATCTCAGTTTTTCAGTTTGTGAATATGAATGATGAAGAAGATGGATGAGGTGATGAAATATGGATAACTGAAGGTGGATTTGGAAGAAGATGGAGAAAGGTGAAGATGAATGAAGAATCGTGGGATTGGTGAAAATGATGGAGAGCTCCAAATGTGAATGATGCTGGTGATATATAGAGGTGAGTTTTCTTATGATTTTCTGTTATCTCTCACCACTCTGCTTCCTTTTTTCTGTTCTCTGGATTTCTGTTACTGATTCTGTTATTTCTGTTAGGATTCAATTAACTGAATGTTAGGTTGTTAGGAATTGGTTGGTTATAAGTCAGTTATATGACAGTTAGGAATTAGTTTTTGAAGGGCTGAGTTGTATTTCTGTTTTGAGTTTGTTACTTGTTTTTCTGTTGAGATTGGTTATGTTAGTTGTGAACTGAATAGTGGTTGTTTTTTGAACATACAGGTCTGCTAGCCATTATTTTGTAAGCTATTTTGAATGTATTAGCTGCTGGGAATTTGTTCTTTTTTCGTGCTGAGTCGATGCAGGGTTGCTTCGTGAATAAGCTGAATTTTTGTTGAATCTGCCTAGAGTTTATAGATGCCCTGCTTGAGAGTTTTCTTTGGTGTTAGGCACGCTGAAACGTTTGACAACAAATGTCTTTGCAAATTGCAGGTTCAAATAACCAGGCTGCAAAGTCAAAGAAAAATTGGGACTTGAGCGATTGGCAGCCTTGAAGCAATGACTTTTATGTATTTTATTTCCTGAACTGATGTTGTTTGTTGTCGGTTTCTAGATGCCGTCTTTTGTCTGACTGTGTTTGTATGCTGCAGTAGGTTATGGATTTCTGTTCGGTAATATTTGGAACTGTTATGATGCTGTTAGTTTTAAACGGTTTTATTGTAAGTGTAGGGCTGTAGCTTGGTGTTGGTTTGAATATGTGGTAAGGAAGTGTAATGATGTGAGTTAACTGTCAGGTTTTGGATTAATCTTTCTGTTATGGCAGTTGGGGAATTAGTTAGAGGTTAGGAAATGTCTGAAATGGGGGTTATTCTGTTAGTTAAATGAGCTGGTAACAGTTAGGGAAAGTTATCGAAATCAGTTAGTGTTGACTAATGTTTAGGGTCAGACTTGAAACTGTTAAAAGTTAGACTCTGTTAGCTTAAATGGTGCAGCAGGCTGTTGGTATTGTTGGATTTTGGTAATTTTGAACCCTTGCCCATTAGTTTTTTCTTTGCAGGTTTTGATATGTTTTGGTTTGAATGTGTGTAACAGGTATTATTTCGGTGGATGGACTGATACATGACTGAATTGCGTGTTTTGGCAGCTTGAATCACATGGTTTGGATTAGGAAGTAGCAAGGCTGTTTGGCATAGTCAGAAGAAGTTTGGCCCAAGACTAAAGATAAAGCTTGAAGATCAAGAGCAAGTCACCGTAGGTTTAGGGGTTTTAGAATTTGATCTTCAAGAGTTCATTTTTCGTATGACTTTGTAATTGACTTGTAATGGGCTGGGCCGGATTGACCTCTTGTAATGAAAGAGAACTTTTGAATATTCTTGTAATCTTTTCTTGTAATGATGTATTGTTTTTCTTTTAGATTTTGTAATGGACCTTTGAATGTACTTCTTCAAGTAAGTTTGAATGTTGCTATTTCCCTCCAATTCCTTGGAATAAAAGGATCTTATTTTTTTCAAATTTGCACTTGAATATCCTTTAATGTAGACTCACTTCAAATCTCAATAAAAGAATTCCAATCACCTTGCATCTTAAGATAACTTGATTCTCTTAAAGAAGCTTCACCTCCAAGTTTTAATTCCTAAAATCCAAGTTAACTTGCCATTGAAGTAACGGGTGTTTGACGAGGATCGAAAGTCATATTGACCAAAACAAGTGAACGGGTCAATTTCCCATGTCATTGAGGAATCCTTGATGAGAAGATACTTGAAGCCTAGAGGAACACCTTAACATGAAATCCCCTTGGTTAATTTGGACGAATAATAGCCTTTGTAGCTTGATAAAGAAGAAATCCATAGTGCCCATACTTCAAACCTTAATTCCACAGTCCCATACTCAAAGAAGAGATAAATGAATCAAGCTCGAATGAAATAGAAGCTCCAATTTTCCAAATCCTTGATCCCAAGCCAAGTTTATTGATTAATGAATGCATGATGTGTTAGATGACCTAATGGAGGTATGTACATGAATGCAAAGCCTAAACCAGTTAGAAGTTAGGGGTAGGACAAATTTGGGGTATGACAGCTGCCCCTATTTAATCGTCTTAAACCTGAAGGTGAGATTGACGCTAGTCTTTCGAACCTTCAAGGTGGAAGAAGATTGAATATCACAGTACCAGAAATTTGTCCTGAAAAGATGGTATGAATGCTATCCTTATTTTTATTTTGATATCTGCTGGGGAAAGAGAGGAATTTGTTTTTCTGGTGGATATATTTACAGTGAACAATGGATTTGGATGGAGATAGCTTATAACGTGGTAGCGGTGTCGACACGGGGTTTTCAAAAAGAATGGTTGTATGAAACAATGACCGAAAGGAAAAAGATCTCGTACGATCTATGACTCAACATCGACTCGACATCAGGAGAGGACCTAAGCATGATCTTCAGGACTGAAAGAATAAGATCTCTTACGATCTATGACTCAACATCGACTCGACACCAGGAGAAGACCTAAGCATGATCTTCAGGACTGAAAGAATAAGATCTATTACGATCTATGACTCAACATCGACTCAACATCAGGAGAAGACCTAAGCATGATCTTCAGGACTGAAAGAATAAGATCTCTTACGATCTATGACTCAACATCGACTCAACATCAGGAGAAGACCTAAGCATGATCTTCAGGACCGAAAGAATAAGATCTCTTACGATCTATGACTCAACATCGACTCAACATCAGGGGAAGACCTAAGCATGATCTTCAGGACTGAAAGAATAAGATCTCTTACGATCTATGACTCAACATCGACTCAACATCAGGGGAAGACCTAAGCATGATCTTCAGGACTGAAAGAATAGGATCTCTTACGATCTATGACTCAACATCGACTCGACACCAGGAGAAGACCTAAGCATGATCTTCAGGACTGAAAGAATAAGATCTATTACGATCTATGACTCAACATCGACTCAACATCAGGAGAAAAGAAGACATTGTGTCAGACACTCATCAGAGATTGAAGATACCTCGCCTCGGCACCGAGGTTGGAAGAGATTTGAAATGTAGTAGCAGATATCAATCAGAATTTTTAAGGACAACTTTTTGTGTGGGGATGTATTATTGTCTTGACTGGGTGCGGATTTGTATTATCTGGCTTATGCTTTGTATGCATGTTTGAATTTTTCTATGGCGTAATGCTCCATTTTGATGGATATGCTACGCCTTCGAGGATGCAATGCTATATGCAGTGAATACTATATGCAGGATGCCAAATAAAGGCATTATTGAAGTAAGCACCAGGGAGAATCCCCTTAGTGTCAAGGACCATGCGGAGGTGCCAATAAATATTGGACTTTGATTTGCAAGATGCCCCTTCTGGTTGTTGGCTTGTAGAGTGTGGGATAACTTCTGACTTCTCACCATGTGCCACTGCTTGGAGGATTTTTAGCTTGAGGAGATTCCCTCAATTCACCATGTTGGGGATGAGAAATCCAGGTAACGAGCCTTGGTTGGGGAAGTAGGACAACTCCTAGGAGAAATAAACTCCTATGCTTGAGGAATGGAACAAACTCTCGGGAGAAATAAACTCCAGGTTTAGGGAGAGACCAAGGTTCCAGGAGAAATAGACTCCTATGATTAGGGGGAGGACAATAAAACTCAGAAGATCGTGCCCCAAGTTTTATGACCCATGAAGGAAATTGTCCCACAGGATCCTTGGAGAGATTTGTCAAATCTCGACGTAACTGCCCCAGATTGGTTGAATTTGAGAGATTCCTCGACGTGATTGCCCCATATTGATCAAAGCTTGAAGAGATTTATCGACATGATTGCCCCAGATATGCTGAACTTGAGAGGTCAAACCTCGATTCAATTGCCCCTGATTAGATACATCTTGCTAGAATCCTCAGGCTTTCTTTGTTTTGAAGTCAAACAAACGTGGAAACAACTTTACCACGCTCAACGGAGTCTTCAAACTCTTCCCCTCAGAGTAATCAAAGAACACATCAACTGTTCATGCCCAACGAAGTTCTTTGGATAACTGCCCCTCGATGGTCAGCATTTGGGATGATTGGCTTTTACTCCTCGGAGTTCTCAAGTCTCTTGTACTTTGACATGATCGAGTTACTTACTGATTCTCATCATGGTAATTTCCTTGATGTTAAGCACATATTTTGTATGCAAAAGAATGTTAATTCTAAGAATGATAATTCTAATGCAAAGCGTATGTTAGTCTTGAAGTTTAAAGAAACTTTTTATTGAAATGAGGTTGCGACCTCTTGTGACTGAATCACTAGTTGACACAACCTCGATTTTTGCATATAGAAGATAAAGCAAGCATACGATACCAACATGGAAATGAGTCTCGCTTCATTGGGAGTCAGTTAAACGCTATCTCATAGGAGTGTGCTTTCAAAATAACCCTACTTCAATTAGGACTTTTGAGGGTTGTAACTTGGCCAGGTTCACGGTTTTCAGAAAACAAAGGATTTTTAGGCTCAAAATTATTTGTACCCACCCCCTTCGTGATGTTCTCCAGTCCTATGTTCGATTAACTCAACATGAGTGTTCATTCCTCACAAGGAATTTGAAATGGTTGAGGAATCAATGAGGTTCTTTGGACATGGCAGTCACTTCATCTTGCATTCTTCTGATTGATCGTCACACGACTTTGTTCCTTTGATGAGGATTTTTATCTTGTAATCCTTATTTTTCGCTTCTGCTTTCCCTAACTTTTGCCTGGACAAATTCTCTTGAATTTTATTTTGGAGTCCAGCGGGATGCCCTAACTTTTGCCTAAGTCACTTATTTCAAGTTTTTGACTTAGCGGGCTCTTTTTTATTTTTTTTTTATTCTCCTTTTTGAACAAGTCGTGTGATGTCGCGTTGCTCTCGATTTGTTTGAAATATTGTGACTGCCCCATTCTCTGATTGATGAGGGATAACCATTGTGGCATCGTCCTCTTTTGACCTCTTGATGGAATAAGGATAATCATCGCGGTTTTGAAATTCCTCAACCTTTTGAAGGATAACCATTGTTGTATCCTTAGATTCATACCCTTTTGGTGAGTTTTGAACACTCAATCAAGTTAAATGAACACTACCCTGCCCCCAAGTTAAAATAAGGGTTTTTTAATGATTATAAAAGAAACTTCTACTTCAAGGCTCAAAGGGGTTGACGAGGGTCTATCTCCCTTATATCTCCGGTGTTTGGGGATTTGAAACAATGCCTGTACATCCTCAGTAGGGTTTTTTATTCAAAAGCACATGATTTGAGATTTTTGCGTTTTTATCTTTCATCATTCTCCCTCAGCTTTTTTGCCTAAGCAAACAATTAGTAAAGTTGGTATCGTAATGCCAAAAACATTTTATGAGTGATAACGAATGGATTACTTCAAGACAAACATAAACAATGTATTATGATTTTCATTCAGAAATTAACAAGTTTTTACATGCTATTGATGCTTAAACACACAAATGAAAAATTACAATGAGAATGCAGTAAGAAACTAAATGAGTGTCGTTGTTGAGGAGACTTGACTCCGTCTGGACTTGTTGAGCTTGAATACTTTCTGCAGTTCCTTCCAAACACTTCAGATTACTTCAAAAGAGAACTCCAACAAAGTCACCCATGAGTTGTAAACTTTTGCCTTACTTTAGGGATTCGAGCAATGCGAGTGATGCAATGCTCAAGATAAGAGTATGTCTTGCTTATCCCTCGCGCGGGAGCCCCAAGTATAGATGCCGAAGAAGTATTCGCCTTCATAAAATGGAAAGAATCTGGTATGGTCATCAAACTCAAGAGAGCTACTTGTGGTGAAGAAGGCCCAAAACACGAATCTTAACCAATTTAAATTCTGACAAACGAGGAAGCGACTCGAGGATGAATTGAAATGAGAAGTTGGTTAAAAAAGGAAATTGGTTTAAATGTTTTTTAAGACTTCCTAATCGATTAACGCTTGTAAGTTCAAAATAGGAAATATAAGATATATAGTTGTTGCATATATTTAAGGTGTTGTCCCAATCGCTTAAAGATCAATTTTAAAATGAGCCAAACAATTAGGTCAATGTCCAAATCGATTAGCAAAGGCAAAACTTTTCTTAGAGCTATTCTGTCACCTCCCAATTCACCTGACACAACTTCAGGATATTTTTGAATACATATTCTTGAGAAAAATTAACTTTTGTGTGTGTGCGATTTAGCCATGCACTTTTATGAGAATTCCTTTATGCTTTACAAATTATTCACTCAAACTAATTAAGGTATGACTTACTTGCACTTAAATACTTTGTCAAATACTTTCTTTTGTAGACACTTGCTTGAGTTGACTTGAGATGAGGCTTGAGTTTAAATTCCATTTGATTGCTATTACAGATAGTCAAGTCCATCAAACCCTAGTACTTAGGTTTGCATCTTTATTTACTTAACCGTTTATGCTTAACTAGAAGATATTAGTTGTCATCATAAAAAATTGTTGTCCTTATTAAAAACATATAATCTGTAAAACAATATTTCATATAAATTAATACTAATAATAAACACAAACTAACATAAGACATGCTAGAGAATGTTATATAAAACAATACACCACACAACAGATTCACAGAAAAGTAAACAAACAACTATTTCAAACTACAATCAAAGATGAACACAACCATTACCCCTCACACAAACTAACTAGTCCACAAAAAACTAACAAATTAGACCTCGAAAAACAAAAGAAAATGAGCATCACAACCAAAGAAAAACACCCAAACAGATAACCAAAAGAATAAAAAACAAACAGGAAAACACAACTAAGGCTTAAACCACTATGCTATGAACAAGAGATAAACTGACACACCCAACTTCAAAAGATAAAAGGGGACTAAACATAAATCTGCATATCGATACTCATACCACAGGAAAAAAACAGGATGCACCGCAACAATCTAAACTGAATATTGGCTATTAGTAACCGGCTTAAAAACAACAACAATTCTGCTTTAAATAAAAAAACTATTTGAAGCTTGTCTTGACTACTCCTCCTTGCTAAATAATCGAAGACAAGAAGACGAAGCTAAAGATTTAGAATCTCTCAATAGATTATGTAATTCATTATATTTTGAATCCATTGACTTAATTTGAGAATTGTTTATTAAATCGATAATGATTGAATCTATTTCACTGAGTCAATACTCACCAACTAGCTCAATAAATGAAACTCCATTACCTATAAAAGTTCCTCCATCTGATTTGATAGAAGAGGCAAACATTAATTTTCCAATTGTGAGGGCAACACACCTCTACACATGTTTTAATGATGTCAAAACTTCCTATTGATGTGTGGGTTCATGAAGAACTTTGCTAGAGATTGGAAATCAGGAGCAAACCTCAAGAAATAAGTGTTTATGAAAATTCCTACAGCATGCATCGACTCATGGAGCAAACTTAAGCATTGCATTAACCTCGGGACAGCTTACGCCAACTTAATGGTCGGCTCAAAACTAGAAGTATGAAATTTTTAGTATGCATCGACGCATGAGATTGGAAATCAGGAGCAAACCTCAAGAAATAAGTGTTTATGAAAATGCCTACAGCACGCGTCGAATCATGGAGCAAACTTAAGCATTGCATTAACCTCGGGACAACTTACGCCAACTTAATGGTCGGCTTAAAACTAGAAGTATGAAATTTTTAGTATGCATCAACGCATGTCCTGCTATTGTCGATGCGTGACAGCATCAAACATGCTTTCACCTACCTCGGGAGCACTCACGCCAACCTTTGTGGTCGACTCACACTGGGAGTAGAAATTTCCTCAAATTGCGTCGACGCTTGCCCCAGTAGCGGTCGATGCATTGCGTAAGAACTTTGCTTCTCATCTGCCTTGGGAGAGCTCGTGCCAACTGGCCTTTCTATTGCGGTCGTTCGCTCGCTGCTTATGACCAATTTTCTGCTACACTTTGCTCTCTTCAGTTGTTGATTAACACATATACACTGATTTATATGACATTTTTTAGATCTAACAAGAGAAAGTGAAAGAAATACACGTTCAGCTCATCATCTTCATTCTCTCATGCATCCATCATCAAATACACATAACATTTTTTGTTGATAAGGTGCAGAGCTGTAGTGATAACGTTCAAATTGAAGATAGAGATTCAGATTTGGGTTGAGCTATTGTGGGTTTTTTATTGGATAAAACCATCGGGATTTTCTCCTCCAAGATCTTGAAGATTTGGGGGTTTTTGCACAAGTTTTTGCTTCATCTAATTGAGTCGAGTGAAGGGATTGAGAAACTGTTGATTTGCTCATTGATTCGCGGTAACTGGAGGATTGTGAATAAAGATTTGGGGTCATAATTCTTGCGATCGAAATCAGTAGAGTGAAAGGTTTGCGGAACGTTGAGTGCATTCAAACAAGTAGCGTTAACCGGAGGTTTGTTCGAAGGATTTGACATACTTGGATTTCAGGAAAATTTAAAACAGTGGAAGCAGTAACATGCTAAACAAAATCAAATACACTAAATGAGAATAAACTAAAAGAGAGCTAATGACTTGAGGTCATCTTTGCTTTTTCACTCTAGAATCAACTAAATGTCGTTCATAAATAAGGAACTCTATAGTAACTTAAACATGATTTACATTCTAGTTAAAGAGTCATAACAATATATCATAAATTTAGCTTAAAAAGGAAATAACAATGATACTGACATATTAAAAAACATCTAAAGCGCACTTCACAATAACATAAAATACCACCACACATAGAAATTTGAGTTAAATATACGTTTTCCCCTATAATATAGACGAGATTTTGTTTACCCCCTATAAAAAAAATATATCCCTCTTGAAATGTGAAAATTCTATATCTTTTTCCTCCTAAGGGCACAAGTTACCGCATGTAAAAAGATTTTTGATTTACCCCCCTCCCAAATTCAGTGTTAAAATTGTATACTTAGGAGGGGAATTCAAAAAAATATTATAAGGGGGAAATAAAAAAAGAAGAAAATTAAGACTCGCTACAATTCATAGCTTACCTTTACCAAAGATTATCGAGGAGATGGTGAATAGATGACGGTGAAAAGATACGACAACGATGAAAATTCTTTGCACATGACGGAGAATAGTTAAATATTCTTGTGGATAGAAAGAGAGAAAGGAATGATGAAAAGTTGAAATATTGAATAAGAAAAGGAGTATGAAGAAAGGTTAGGACAAATGGTTGATAATGGAAGATGAGTAACTCGTTAAAATAATAGGGTCAATAGTTGATTATAGAAAAATGATGGTGTCTAAGGTGAACCAACAAGTAAGTGGTTCATGATGAACCACACCTAAAAACTGTTGGATTATATTGCTTTATCAAAACTTATGATGAACCTTTTCACTCCAAATTTTATCTTCTCTCTCCTCTACTTACCATTTCTTTGTAAAAAGTGGAATGAGTTTGCAGGCATTCTACCGTGAAGAGTCAGGACAACAAACAATGGAAACTTCAAATCAAATAAATTATAATTTTTCAATCAGAATAATCACTCACAAAAAAACACAAGTGAAAAATCCTTATTTATTAAAGAACATGAACATGGTTCAACTTGGTTCCTTAAAAATAGAATTCTTGAGTGTCATGACGGTGCTACTAGATGAAAAAAAGTTTATCTGGAGATTAAGATTATGGTGAGAGAAATTGATTATGATGATGTTATGAATTGTTAAGTTTATATATTTACTTCTTTGACAACTCTTTCAATTTCTCATCTACAATGTTTTTTAACTCTGTATATTCAATTTAATCCTTAATTTCTATAGAAATTTACAGTTACTAATTATCAATCATTAAGTAAAAAATTATTTATATAGGGATAGTTTGTGCAAAAGATTGGTTTCTTAATTGTTTTGAAACTTACAAATTGAATTGTGATAGACATGTGGGAATTGAGAAGACAAGGGGAAATAATCCCCCTTTTTCCATTTTTTTTCAATTTTTTTCCATGATTTGAGTTTACTTTTGTCTTCAATTTTTCTGGAGATTTGATTTAGTGCAGTATAATCTAATGAATGTATGGTTTTTTTCATCTAACAGGAATAAAACATGGGGCACTGGCTAAGGACCCTCGTCTTAGAAGCCACCTAGAAAAATAGCACTCAATGGTTTTATGAAAACAAATACTATTGTTTATTTAGTTTGTACAAAACTTGTTAAGATTCTATAAACGTGGCTTAGAAAAATTATTGATTTTAATTAAAATTATATATATTTTTTAAAAGTGCTTTGAAACAGCATTTGTTAAATTTGATATTTAGCAGTCCGAGTTAAGGTGACTTACAAATGTTTTTTTGTTAAATTGGTTGGTGAATAGCCAGATTTAAAAAAATTAATTTTTAATTTTTAATTTATTACTAGTAAGTCGGCTAAGAAAGATATTGATTTAAGAATGTTAAAAATAATTTTAAATTTGCCACCGCTTTTCGTGTTAAGTTAGGTAACACGTGAACTGACTTTACAATCTTATCTAAAAAGATATTTTTGTATTAGTGGTATCACATGTAGCTTTATGGATTTTTGTGAATGATAGAAAAACACTTAGAAAGGGGGGATTGAATAAGTGTATCTCAAAAACTTAGAAGATAAAAACAATCAACACAATGATTTTTATCGTGGTTCGTTGTTAATCAAACTACTCCAGTCCACCCCCTTAGAGTGATTTACCTCAACTGAGGATTTAATCCACTAATCCAACTGATTACAATGGTTATCCACTTAGAAACACTCTAAGTCTTCTAGAGTATCCTGATCACAACTTGATCACTCTAGGAAATCCTTTACAATCAATGTAAAATAAAGTTTACAAGAGTTTAGATTTGCTTCTAATAAAGCTGTAATCACAACTGTGATATTTCTCTTAAGTTCTATGCTTAACACTCACTAAAAATTACAAGAGTTTGTGAGGTTGAAGATGAAGTTCGTAAGCTTTTGAATTTGACAGTGTTTCAGTATATTTGCACAAGTGTTCTTTTTTGCGTCTGATCAGAACTTCTATTTATAGGCGCTGAGAGGAAATGACTGTTGGGAGCATTTAATGCTTTGCGTGAATAGTACAACGCTGCATTTAATGTTTCACACTTTTGTCAACTACCTCGAGCCTTGCTTTTGCTGCTTTTACTGACTTTGCCTTTTGTAGCTTCTAACGTTCCTTTTGTCAGTCAGAGATTTGACATTTCAGCCTTTCATCTTGTACTTTCTTCTGGACTCAGATTTTGTAGATAACAACGTTTGAATATCAAAGTCAATCAGCTTGGTGCAGAGCATCTTCTGTCTTCTGAATCTTGAAGTGCTTGAGCGTGATACCATCAGGACTTCCAAGCTTGTTCTTTTGACTTTCATTCTTCTGATGCTTTCCAGTTCATGTTCTGATTCTGCATGACCATCTTCTGATGTCTTGCCAGAGCATGTTCTGATGAAGCCATCCAGAACTTTCCGAGTCAGTTGCTTCTGAGTGTTGATTTGTGCATACTCTTTATATATTTCCTGAAATGGAAAATGCAAAGGATTAGAGTACCACATTGTCTTATACAAAATTCATACATAATGTTATCATCAAAACACAGAATATTGATCCAAACAATTCTTGTTCTAACATTTTATTTCCCAAATTGAGTAAAAAAAAGTAGATGAAGCTCTTATCGGCGAACATTAGTCTCTTGCAAAAGAAAGATGAGTTAAATCAATTTAATATAATCAATGTTTGATAACTTGTTTCCAAACTTTCAACTAATGTTGCAATGGGAACCTAATTGATCTTTCACAACAAGTTTGACTAAAATATTTTAAGATGTAAAGCAAGAATTGTTGGGAAAGGGTACAATGATAAATGTATATATATCGATGATACATATGCCATTGTATCTAGATTATAGGCTATAATGATGTTTTTAGCTTTCTCATGCATTTTAAATTTCAAAACACTTTCAAATGGATGTAAAGAACGCATTCATGAATGATTACACCAAAAAGGAAATTTATATTGATCAAACGCCCAGATTTCTAACACTTTATTTTTTAATATTGTTTTCAAAACTGAAAAAAAAAGGATTTTTACGATCTGAAACAAACTCCTAAAGCTCAGTACGACCGTCTGAGCAAGTTTCTGCTTGAAAAATCTTTCAAACTGGAAAAGTTGACAAAACTCTTTTTATCAAAAAAATTGAGTGCAAAATATTGTTAGTTAAAATTTATGTTGACAGTGTATTTCTGTGCTACTAACGAGTCCTTGCGTAAGGAATTTTCTTAGATGATGCATAATGAGTTCGAGATGTCAATGACGAGGGAGTTGCAATATTTCATCGGCCTTTAAATTCATAAATTAAGCAAAGTATTCCAAATAATTTCTCAAAAGATTTGGCATGGACAAACCTAAGGTTATCTCCTCTTGGATAAGGATGAAGGAGGAAAGTCAGTTGAAGAAAACAAGTGCTAAGGTATGATCAGTTCTCTCCTTTATCTTATTGTATCTTGTTCTGAAATAATTTTTTGTTGCGTGTCCTTGTGCCCATTTTCAGTCATCTTCGAAATAATCACATCTCACTATAGTAAAAAAGCATTATTAGATATCTCATTGACATACCACTCATGAGTTTATGGAATCCCAAAGGGGATGATTATGTCTTGGTTAGGTACTCTGACTCTGATTGTGCTGGGTAAAAATTAGATCTAAAAATTACTAGTGATATGTATCACTTATTTGATAACTTGCTTATCTCTTAGCATAGTAAGAAATAAGCAAGTGTAGTGTTATCTATAACTGAGGAAGAATATGTTAATGCGGGTAACTATTTCATACAAATTATCTAGATAAAACATTTGTGGAGTGATTATGGAGTTAATATCGGTGTTGTCCCGATAAAATGCGACAATACTAGCCCTATAAATATCACGAAAAATTTAATACATCACTCTCGGATTAAACTAATGAGGATATACACCATTTCATGAGAGGTCATGTCGGAAAAAAAGAGATTGTGTAATTGAGCATGTATCTTTATTTAATCAAGTCACATATACTTTTACTAATGTTTTTCATAAAGAAAAATTCGTTTTCCTAATAGCCAAAATTAGGATTATTGAATCAATAATACATGAATTAACATTTTCCAAATGTCTCTTCTCCTTCGTCTCCTTTCCTTTCTCTATGTGATGTACATGTTTAAGTGCTTGCCTTGTGTTTCATTTTCGCCGTTTTGATAATGTCAAAGGGGTAGACATATACTCTTAGAGGGAGTATGGCATATTCTTTATATTTGTCAAAGGAAGTTTAATCAGTTGGTTACTAACTTGAATAATCTTTTCAGAATGTGGTTTACACTAGATAATTGATTAGTACATCAGGGTTAGTCAATTATCTCTTTTGTAATGCCTCATAATCAATTAAGAGGACTTTTAATAGATCAGTGATGACAAATTTGAACATCTTCCATATTTAGATTGCATAATCGGTTAGACCTAGCTCATGTTCGATTATAAGCATTTAAAACTTTATGGAATATGACTCAGATTCTGATGAGCTGGTATCACTTGATATGTTTGCCATCAATACAATGTTGGTAGGTTCATCTTCTGATTCTTCTTCAGAAGATTATGAGTCATCCCACGTAGCCATAAGACTTTTCTTCTTTTCTTTGTTGAAATTTTTCTTTGGCTTTTCTTTTTGTAGTTTTGGGCAGTCGCTTTTGTAGTGACCAGGTTCATTGTATTCGTAGCATATCACTTCTTTGTTTCTAGACTTTGTGTGTCTAGAAGATAATTTAAAGTAGTCATCAAATCTTCTATAGTTTCTAGTATTCCTTTGTCTATGTTTCCAGAGTTGTTGGACTCTTCTGGATATAAGAGATAGGTCATCTTCTTCTGCCTGAATTGCATTAGTTTTCAATTTATTTTTAGATTTAAGAGCGAGAGACTTACCTTTCTTCTGGGGTTCATCTTCTTTTTGTTCTATCTCATGACTCCTCAAGGAGCTGATAAGTTCTTCAAGAGATATAGCATTCAGATTTTTTGCAAGCTTCAAAGCTGTGACCATCATACTTCACTTCTTTGGTAAGCTTCTGATGATTTTCTTTATATGATCAGTAGTGGAGTATCCTTTGTCCAGAACTTTCAGTCCAGCAACCAGAATTTGAAACCTTGAGAACATAGTTTCAATAGTTTCATCTTCTTCCATTGTGAAAGCTTCGTACTTGTGAATGAGTGCAAGGGCTTTGGTTTCTTTGACTTGAGTGTTGCCTTCACGCGTCATTCTCAGAGAGTCAAACATATCCTTTGTAGAATCTCTATTAGTGATTTTCTCATACTCTGTGTATGAAATAGCACTTAGAAGTATTGTAACGCCCCGAATTTAATTAATTATTTAATTAAATTGATCGATGATTTATTCATTGGAATTAGTTGAAGTTGGGATTTATCGGTATTATTCTAAAGGCGTAATTTGGATTAATATGTTAATTTGAGCAGTTAAGTTGTGGTCGGATTTATTAGTCGGATTAGTCAGAGAAGTACAATTGCGAGTTGGTATTAATTAATTTAAGGAGCAATTGTAGTTGGGGAATATTATTGGGAATAATATTCGTTATATTGTGTGATTATTCAATTATGTGTGTTATTTGGCTTAATTGAGTAATTAGAGGAATATTATGAATTGGGCCAAAGTGGAAGAAATATAGAATATGAGATTGGATTGTGGGTTAAGCCCAATAAAGAAAAGAAGGATAGTAAGAGTTAGGGTTTTAGAGATTAAACCTCATAACTCATTTTGTGGAAAAGAAGAGAAAGAAGAGAAAGAAGAGAAAGAAGAGAAAGAAGAGAAAGAAGAGAGGGAGAGGAGAAAGTTATGGCATGAAGAGAGGGATGACTCCATTGAAGAGGAGGCTTTTGCTAAGGTAAGGGTGGGGTTCTTACTCTCTAAGGGTTGGCATGATGATGTATATGGTGGGTTAGATTGTAGGTTATTCTCCATGGAAGTTGTGTGTAGAGATGTTAGGGTTTATGAACAAATGCTTGATTCATGATTTGAAATGTGTTTTAATTGATGTTTGATGATTGCTATGATGTTAGAAGATCCATAATATGTGTTGTATTTGTGTTTATAACATGTATTCCATTGTTGTTCATGATGGTTGGTGTTTTCAGCTTGATTGGGTTGAGTTTGGGGGTTTTTGGATGGGTTTCGTATGCTGTTTTCTGTGTTTTGGGGGTTTCTGGAATCGCCAGCTCGCGCCGCGAACTACTGTTCGAGCCGCGAACTGCTTGGCAGAAAGTTGGGAATTTTTGAATTCGCTCAGTTCGCGCCGCGAACTTTGTTGGCGCCGCGAACCCTGTTTTGCAGAACTTTTTCTAAACTTTGAAATGATGTAACTTTTGATCCGTAACTCCGTTTTATGTGTCGTTCGAAGCGTTGGAAAGCTAACGCAATGAACTATACCATGATGCAATAAAATGATCCATATGATATAGTTTTCTATCATGTTTATTAGGATTAAGTGATGAACTATGTTGTGTTAACATATGAGGTATACTCTTTGCGACGAATTGACATAATTGTGTTATAGTATAACTTGATGTATGTCTCCTTATGATGATACAATTTTATTGAGATGATGATAAGTACCTTCCTTATGATGAATGAGATAATGATGTATGTGATGATATGCATGATTAATAAAGATGTTGTACGCTATATGCGATTAATTGTGCGTATTTGATATGTATGAGTCAACGATGATGCCATGCGATGACTTAACAATATATATGAAATTGAATATAACGTATTATGATGATTAATTGAATTAAGGAATATAATGAATTGTTGTTGTTGTTGTTGTAACTTGTTTATGTTTGTTATTGTTGTGCAATATAATGAATTGTTGTTGTTGTAACAAGATGAATCGTTGTTATCGTTGTAACATCTTGATGTTTGTTGTTGTTGCTGTGCAATAGAATGAATTGTTGTTGTTGTAACATGATGAATTGTCGTTGTTGTTGTAACATGTTGATGGTTGTTGTTGTTGTGCAATATGTTGAATTGTTGTTGTTGTAACATGTTGATGTTTGTTGTTGTTGTGCAATATGTTGAATTGTTATTGTTGCTATAACATGATGAACTTGTCGTTGTTGTTGTAGACCCTATGGTCACTATTAATAAGTTGTATTATGTTGATAAGAATGAAGTTGAATAGATGTTGTATGTCGATATGATGTGATGATATGATTGAGATGTGGTAAATTACTATGATACGGTTATTGCCATAGAACCTTGGCATTGAGTTGATGTTGTTTAGTTGATGTGGTTATGTTGTTTAAGTTGATTATGTTGTTTAAGTTGATTATGTTGTTCAAGTTGATTATGTCGTTTAAGTTGATTAAGTCGTTTAAGTTGTGTTTGTGGATGTGCATCATTTGAGTCGCATCCATTGCATTGTTTAAGACGGCTCTTGTGGCAATTATTTGAGACGGCCCTTGTGGCAAATGTTTGAGACGGCCCTTGTGGCAAATGTTTGAGACGGCCCAATGGCAAACTGTTTGAGACAGGAGTTTTACTCCAATGGTACCACATGCATATGCATAAGTTTGAGTCACATTCGAGTCGCATTTGAATTGCATTTGAATTGTGTTTGGATTTTTGAGATGACGAGGTGTTTGTTGTGACGTGATAATGATGTGTTTGTCGTGACGTATTTGATATCATACTTGTATATTTGAATATGTGATTAATGACATCGTTGTCGTTTTGGAAGTTATATTATATTGATTAGTTGTTTTGCGGTGAAACTTCTTGTAAGATGTTATGGGATGCGAAGTGGTGAAGTTATGTATGATCTATATCTCCTATATTATTTATCATGCATTCCTTTATATTGTAAGATATCTCACCCCTTTGCTGATATTTCCCCTACCATGGGAAATGGGCAGGTACTCAAGATTAGTCGTGGATGTCTGAGGTTATCTATGTGAAGTCTTTATGTTGCTTTATGGCAAGTCGAGTTGGTGTCCATTGCTTTGATACGTAGCACTCGGGGGGATTAGTCGTTATTATATGATTTTTGTATTCCATGATGACATTTGTGTTAAGTTGAATTGAAATGTGATTATAAGTTTAAGTTGTAAGTGGTGAATAAAGTTTTGTTCCGAATGCTATGTATCTTTATTAAATGAAATATAAGTATGTTTGTTTGGTTAAGTCGAATTGTGACATCCCGTCGTTTGATGAAGATTTTTAAATGCACTCTGATTTTCGCTTATAATTGCGGGGTAGATTTGGAGTGTTACAATAGTGGTATTAGAGCAGGTCGGTCCGTCTGGCCAATGTTGTCTAATGATGTTTATTCCCGTGTACACGATGAGTGTGTGAAACACTATCGGTACTTGTTGTCCTTCTGATCGTTTGTCTGCAGGAGTTGGTTTGAATCTAAGTGGGGGAGAAGCTATGCTTCTCGGTTATGTTTCAGTTGTCGGATGTAGTATGCTGCTGAGGGCGACAGTACAAGTGTTGTTGGAGTTTGTTGTTTCTTGAACCGAAGATGACTTGGATTTAAGATTTTTGTTGCTAATTAAGTAGAGCATCTTGAGGAAGAGGATGAGCAGGAATTTTTGATGTTCACTTCTCGAAGGATGAGGAGCTATGTAGAGGTTGTTGGTATGCGAGTATGGTGCGAGCTCCTGATGTGTCTGAAGGTAACTGTTAAGTAACAAGAATAAATTCTAGAAGATGGAATTTAGAAAGTGCGATGTTCCAGTGCTGCTGATGGACTGTGAAGTTGTTGGTTGAGCAACCTTGCGTAAGATGTCAATGTTGGATCAGTGATTAAAAGAAGTATTGTTGTAAGATTGATGCAAGTGATTGAAGCAGTTGTAGAAGCCGTTGAAACTTTCTGAAGCGCGAGTAAGAATTGGTAATGCGAAGAGATGAGTATGATTTCAATAATAAGAAGTGCGGATAATGGTGTACATGAAATTTGTTCTGATGTATCGTCTGAGGTGATTAAGGAAGTAGCTGCAAGACGCCGGTGTTAGTTTTTCCAGATGATTTTGGAAGATTAGTGAATTATGGAATTATAGTACTTCTGGTGACATGAGTACAAGTTAGAAAAGAACATTATTAATGTTGGTAATGATGGTTTATACTCCATAATGGTTGTCGGCTATCTATTGACAAATTGAGGACTTGATCACCCTTAATCTCTTGTTGATAGTAGACGAAATCGTGATTGGATGGTATAGACGTATTTTGCTAGCTTGATAAGTGCGTAAAGGGATGAATGTTATGTCGTGAAGATAGTTGATCTCTGGTTGGTGTGAATAAACGGAAAAGTATCCATGAATGATTAAGAAGTAACGAACAGCTCAAAGAAGCTAGTTTATAGGCGAGATAGCATCGCAAGTGAAGGATTGAGAATGTCAAGTGAACAACGGTTTTGTGATGGATGTTTAAGGAATTCTAAACTAGATTAAGACTTGTGAACCATATGATTGACGGAAAGATTTAATGTGGACGGTGACTTAAGATGGATTATCAGAGTTGCGCAGCGGATGTGTAAGGTGGCGCAGTTGCTATGCGTGTGTGTTTGTTAGAGGTGAAGAACTAGGTATCGGAAGCCTAGGGGAATGATATGTTTGTATCTGCATGTATGATTTGGTGGGATGTTAAGATGAGAACGAGATATCAGAAATAGGTATTTTTGCGGAGTTTATAAGGACAATACTAGAGTTGTTAGTTGATGGTGGAGTTGGGTTCTGTTGTCGCGATATTGTTGTTGGACTCTGTAAGTAAGAAGTGATATTTTTTACTATGACTGAGTTGATTATGCTGGCTATGTTGATGTAACTTATAAGAGTGATATGACGAGGCGGAGATAAAGCTGTTGGTGTTGGTTAAAGATTGGCATGTATAATTAAGGGAATGGAAGTAAGTATGTGTTCTGGTGTTGAGAATGTTGTTAATACGATAATAGTGTGGAGTTGAACACCCAAGTATATGAGGATTATGATTGTTACTACCTTAAGGATCGATAGTCATGGTATTGTTGAACAGTGATGACTCTGTTGCTAAGTTAATGAAGTGAGATTGTATCTCCGAGTATAAGCGTGTTAAAGTTGTTGTTACCATAAGTGTTAGTGAGTCGAGAGATTCCTGAGATGGTTGGTAAGTTGTTAACGAGTATGTTGTTGAGATGTTGAATAATTGACACTGGATTTAAGTCAGATTGAGTTGTTTTGGTTGTCAAAGTGTTGTCAAATAAAATTGAGAATTGGAGAGTTGGAAGCGAAGTTGAGGACGGTTATGTCGAATGGATTTTCGAGGACGAAAATATTCTAAGTGGGGGAGAGTTGTAACGCCCCGAATTTAATTAATTATTTAATTAAATTGATCGATGATTTATTCATTGGAATTAGTTGAAGTTGGGATTTATCGGTATTATTCTAAAGGCGTAATTTGGATTAATATGTTAATTTGAGCAGTTAAGTTGTGGTCGGATTTATTAGTCGGATTAGTCAGAGAAGTACAATTGCGAGTTGGTAGTAATTAAGTTAAGGAGAAATTGTAGTTGGGGAATATTATTGGGAATAATATTCGTTATGTTATGTGATTATTCAATTATGTGTGTTATTTGGCTTAATTGAGTAATTAGAGGAATATTATGAATTGGGCCAAAGTGGAAGAAATATAGAATATGAGATTGGATTGTGGGTTAAGCCCAATAAAGAAAAGAAGGATAGTAAGAGTTAGGGTTATAGAGATTAAACCTCATAACTCATTTTGTGGAAAAGAAGAGAAAGAAGAGAAAGAAGAGAAAGAAGAGAGGAAGAGGAGAAAGTTATGGCATGAAGAGAGGGATGACTCCATTGAAGAGGAGGCTTTTTCTAAGGTAAGGGTGGGGTTCTTACTCTCTAAGGGTTGGCATGATGATGTATATGGTGGGTTAGATTGTAGGTTATTCTCCATGGAAGTTGTGTGTTAAGATGTTAGGGTTTATGAACAAATGCTTGATTCATGATTTGAAATGTGTTTTAATTGATGTTTGATGATTGCTATGATGTTAGAAGATCCATAATATGTGTTGTATTTGTGTTTATAACATGTATTCCATTGTTGTTCATGATGGTTGGTGTTTTCAGCTTGATTGGGTTGAGTTTGGGGGTTTTTGGATGGGTTTCGTATGCTGTTTTCTGTGTTTTGGGGGTTTCTGAAATCGCCAGTTCACGCCGCGAACTACTGTTCGAGCCGCGAACTGCTTGGCAGAAAGTTGGGAATTTTTGAATTCGCTCAGTTCGCGCCGCGAACTTTGTTGGCGCCGCGAACCCTGTTTTGCAGAACTTTTTCTAAACTTTGAAATGATGTAACTTTTGATCCGTAACTCCGTTTTATGTGCCGTTCGAAGCGTTGGAAAACTAACGCAATGAACTATACCATGATGCAATAAAATGATCCATATGATATAGTTTTCTATCATGTTTATTAGGATTAAGTGATGAACTATGTTGTGTTAACATATGAGGTATACTCTTTGCGACGAATTGACATAATTGTGTTATAGTATAACTTGATGTATGTCTCCTTATGATGATACAATGTTATTGAGATGATGATAAGTACCTTCCTTATGATGAATGAGATAATGATGTATGTGATGATATGCATGATTATTAAAGATGTTGTACGCTATATGCGATTAATTGCGCGTATTTGATATGTATGAGTCAACGATGATGCCATGCGATGACTTAACAATATATATGAAATTGAATATAACGTATTATGATGATTAATTGAATTAAGGAATATAATGAATTGTTGTTGTTGTTGTTGTAACTTGTTGATGATTGTTATTGTTGTGCAATATAATGAATTGTTGTTGTAACAAGATGAATCGTTGTTATCGTTGTAACATGTTGATGTTTGTTGTTGTTGTTGTGCAATAGAATGAATTGTTGTTGTTGTAAAATGATGAATTTTCGTTGTTGTTGTAACATGTTGATGGTTATTGTTGTTGTGCAATATGTTGAATTGTTGTTGTTGTAACATGTTGATGTTTGTTGTTGTTGTGCAATATGTTGAATTGTTATTGTTGCTATAACATGATGAACTTGTCGTTGTTGTTGTAGACCCTATGGTCACTATTAATAAGTTGTATTATGTTGATAAGAATGAAGTTGAATAGATGTTGTATGTCGATATGATGTGATGATATGATTGAGATGTGGTAAATTACTATGATACGGTTATTGCCATAGAACCTTGGCATTGAGATGATGTTGTTTAGTTGATGTGGTTATGTTGTTTAAGTTGATTATGTTGTTTAAGTTGATTATGTTGTTCAAGTTAATTATGTCGTTTAAGTTGATTAAGTTGTTTAAGTTGTGTTTGTGGATGTGCATCATTTGAGTCACATCCATTGCATTGTTTAAGACGGCCCTTGTGGCAATTGTTTGAGACGGCCCTTGTGGCAAATGTTTGAGACGGCCCTTGTGGCAAATGTTTGAGACGGCCCAATGGCAAACTGTTTGAGACGGGAGTTTTACTCCAATGGTGCCACATGCATATGCATAAGTTTGAGTCACATTCGAGTCGCATTTGAATTGCATTTGAATTGTGTTTGGATTTTTGAGATGACGAGGTGTTTGTTGTGACGTGATAATGATGTGTTTGTCGTGACGTATTTGATATCATACTTGTATATTTGAATATGTGATTAATGACATCGTTGCCGTTTTGGAAGTTATATTATATTGATTAGTTGTTTTGCGGTGAAACTTCTTGTAAGATGTTATGTGATGCGAAGTGGTGAAATTATGTATGATCTATATCTCCTATATTATTTATCATGCATTCCTTTATATTGTAAGATATCTCACCCCTTTGCTGATATTTCCCATACCATGGGAAATGGGCAGGTACTCAAGATTAGTCGTGGATGTCTGAGGTTATCTATGTGAAGTCTTTATGTTGCTTTATGGCAAGTCGAGTTGGTGTCCATTGCTTTGATACGTAGCACTCGGGGGGATTAGTCGTTATTATATGATTTTTGTATTCCATGATGACATTTGTGTTAAGTTGAATTGAAATGTGATTATAAGTTTAAGTTGTAAGTGGTGAATAAAGTTTTGTTCCGAATGCTATGTATCTTTATTAAATGAAATATAAGTATGTTTGTTTGGTTAAGTCGAATTGTGACATCCCGTCGTTTGATGAAGATTTTTAAATGCACTCTGATTTTCGCTTATAATTGCGGGGTAGATTTGGGGTGTTACAAGTATAGTTCTGGATTTGTGATGATTTCTGAACTCTTTCTTTTGTTGATCATTCATATTTTTTCTTTCGATCTTCTGACCGCTTTCATTGACTGGATGTTTGTTACCATCTGTTACCATATCCTAGAGATCAACGTCGTGAGCTAGAAATAAACTCTCGATTCTGTCTTTCCAGTAATCGAAGTTCTCTCCATCGAACATTGGTGGTCTACCGCGGATTTTGTCTCTATCATCATGACTGTCATTGTTGTTGTTCTTGAATGATTCCACCATAGTGTTTTTCGTTTAGGATCTTTTTCTGACACGATTAAGTGTATGCACCATGAACTAGGCGCTCTGATGCCAATTGAACGTTCGAAAAACACAATAAGGGGTGTTGGATTGGGCTTGTGATAAAATAAAAACTTATGAAACGTTTGGTTATTCTGGTTCATTTGAACTCAAACTATTCCAGTCCACCCTATCAAGGTGATTTCGCCTCTCTCTTACGAGGTCTTAATCCACTAATCAAACTTGATTACAACAACATTCACAATGACAACCGTCAAAGTCTTCTTGAGATAAACCACAACCCGGTTTCTCAAGGAACAACAGTTATAAACTTACAACTAGAAAGTGTTTAAGAATTGTTTCTAGAAAGCTATATCACAACTGTGATGTATACACAATGTTTAAGAACAATGCACAAAAAATAAAAGAATGAATGAATAATAATTTGAGATTTCTTCGTAATTGTTTGTGCGTGAGAATTCTTGTTTCAAACTTCAGTAGTGTCTTCAATATATGGTGAAGCTTTGGATCCATTGAGAGACACACTTCTTCATTTTTGGAAGGTTGATATAATTCATTTTAAGTTCTTTCCAAAAATAAGGATTCTGTCTGTAGAATTAAAGTTCCAGCCGTTACTAGAAGATCTTGAATTAAATGACTTGTTACGAAACTAAGTATCAGAATATTATGTATCAGAGCATTACGTCAGCGTTTGGTGCAAGAAGCGTTTTTCTTATTAGAGCTTGATCAGAACTTCTGCTTCTGAGAAATCACAGTCAAAACTTGAGCAATCGACAACCTCACTACTTTGATCTTGGAGAGCTTGTTGTAGTGACTTTCAGAACATGATCTTCTTAGAACGGAGAACAAGTGGCAAATACTTCTTGTTCTTGTGCTTCTTTCAGAATTTGTTTCTTATTCTTTGATCTGGGTAAGCATCAGAACTTCTGTAACATAAATAAACGATTAGGGAGCATATATATTCTTATAAAAATTATGTATTTGTTATCATCAAAACTATTTCAAAGATGTAGAACCAAACTTTATTCTAACATAGCTTTCTAAAATAAGAAAGACTCTCAAGATAGAGTATTACACAAGAAAATGCGAAAACTCTTTCAACCCACAAAATACAACGCTCAATTAACAATTATCTAAAATAGATGAGTCTTTAAAAAGGAGAAACGTATCCTTAAATAGCAAAAGCAATCCAATAGAAATTTTCAATAGAGTTTAGTGAAAAACGAGTAGAAACCGAAAACAACAAATTAAATCTTTTTTAATGAAAACAAATAAAATCTTTTAATTAAATCATATGTAATAAAAATCTTCTTTATTTAAAAATATGATTTAATAAGATCCTCTTCAACCATATTTTGATTAAAATAATTTTTTCAAACGCAATTTTTGTAAACTTCTGAATGAACTAAAAGAGAACCAAATATTATAACAGAAATGCTATTTCTACACCACAACTTACATAAAAAACGGTTCACCGTATAAATACGGTGAACAGTGTTTTTTTAAATAAAAAATATATTTATGAACAGTAACGTGAATAGTGCGTGAACAATAACGGAACAGTGAGTGAACAGTGACCGTAAATATTACATTAACATTGACTTTTAATGGTGAAATAAAGTTGGTTAATGAAATGTAAAAAGTTGGTTATTGAAGTGATGAAGTTGGTTTATAGACGCCTAGATATTAAAAATAATTTAGTAATAAAACAAAGTTGATTAATGAAGTGATGAAGTTGATTAATAAATGTCCATATATTAAAAATAATTTTTAACTGTAAAACAAAGTTGGTTAATACAATGGAAAATGTTGGTTAATGAAGTTACGAATTTGGTTAATAAACGTCCAGATTTTTAGTAGTTATAAAGTTGGTTAATGAAATTTAAAATGTTGGTTAATAAAATTATGAAGTTGGTTAATCGCATAATTTGATAACCATACTTCTTTAACCTATAAAAACATAAAAAATATAAAAAATATTTTTTATAAAAAAAATAATTTATTATTATAATATATCTGTGTTCACCTTATTAGTGAACAATAAAATACAATACAGTGTAGGTGTAACATATTGGTGTATGAAGTGCATTTTTCATATTATAATCAATGATAAAGTGATCACAACGCCCCGTACGGCCCTATTGATCGTTTTGACAAAGCTTTTGCTAAAGTGTGGAAGACGGAGGTTTCGATCAAGATAAGAGTTTTCGGGTGGCGATGCTTTCAAAACGTATTGCCAACAAAAGATCTTCTTGCTATCAGAGGTACGTATTTCACCTTCTTCTAATTCTTTATGTGTTTTCTGTAAAAGAAGTCTTGAAACCTCTCTCCACTCCTTCTTCCTGTGTCAGAATGTGTCTTTAGTTTGGAAGGATGTGGCCTTTTGGATCGGTTTCGATTATAGCATAGCTGGATTGTTTACGGAAGGGTTCTTGAAGTGGCATAAGCATTGTAAGGAGGGGAAAATCAAGAAAGGAAAGGAGGGGGTTGTTTGGTTGGCGGTTGTGTGGACCTTTTGGTTGACTAGAAACGGTATTATTTTTAGAAGCGATACGTGGAACATATGGGATATCGTTTGGGAGATAAAAGCTTTGATCTGGAGATGGGCATTCATAGGAAAAATTAACCAACCCAAATGTAATTTTTACGAGTTTAACAAAAATCTGTTATTATATTTATGGTAGATTGTAATTGGTGTTTAATTTTTCTTCAAAGGCTCTTCCTTGCCTTTTCTTTTGTATCAAGAGAACTTGGGTTTCCTTATCAATATATTCTTGTTTACCCAAAAAAAAAAAAGTCATCACAAATAGCGAGAATAGGTAACACAAGTTGGCCTGTAAAATTAACTTTAAGACTAACACTATTAAATAGTGTAGTGCGTGAATATCCAAACATGAATGACATCTATTGGATAAATTTGAGATCGCTTAAAATTTAAATGTACATGAAGAAGCAAACGTGACTTCTCAATTTTCCTTTATCAACCATGCATGAAACAATTTGATAGGTTTTTGTTAGGTTTTGGTTTGTGATATATTTTAACCATTTAAACAATGAAATTGTTAGGATGCTAAATCTAAACCCTAACAAACTAGAGAAAAGCTAAGAGAAATAAAAGAGACAATAAAAATTAACTAATAAAATAAAGACTTTTTCATTTCTTCGATTCTTTCTAAAATGTGTCAAAGACACTACATATATAATGCTCCTAATGGATAAATAACTAAAAGCCCAAAAGCTATTAAAAGCCCAAAAACTATTAGAATATTCTAGAAAACATTATATCATCTAATACATCAAAATACTAATTAAACTAATAATAATTTATTCTATTAAACTCCCTATCATTGCCGCGGGGTCCACTTGAACCTTGTCCTCAAGGTTCTAAAAATCAACATGAGAGCTTGTGGTGGTTAACACTTGCTTGAATAGTGGCACTGCTATGAAAAAATGACGTGACATTAATTTAATACACCAAGAGAAAGGTGTTATCCTAGATAGTAATAATGAGAATGGATTGACAAGAATACCCCAATAATTAAATAGAATTTCAAATGAGGGTACTTCTTTTGAGAAAAATGTGGACAGGTTATGCAAGCACTGAGTGCACCTTATGGTTGAAGAGATATTTGAAAAAGAACGTGTACGGTTTATACGGAGAGGTGCAATGATGGTTGTGACATTAATACATAGAGAACAAACGCGGCGAAGAATTGGGAGAGACTGAGGAGCGAGGAATCCAACCATTTTCTTACCTCCTCTCTCACCTTTCCTTTGAGTATTTCGTTTTTCTCGATTCACTAACAATCCTTTTGAAACACAAACCATAAATGGAATCAACAACTTAAATGTAGAAGCAAATGTGTGATGGAAGCGCAATGGACATGAGTTTTCTGCAACTGTTACATATCGATGAGTTTTCGGAGACCACCGGGAGCTACTATTCACTTTAAAATCTGGTGGTTTTGGGGGTGGAGTCGGCGGTGGAGGTGAAGATAAATGTTTGAATGGTGGTTTCCAAGAGAGATCCGACGGTTTCGTTTGAGTTAGCAGTGAGTTCGGTACCAAAAGTGAACCTGAAATTTTATCTTGTGATTTCAGAGTTGGATTTGGAACAAAAAATTCCAGTGCATCTGAAATATCCTTTTCACCTCTCTGTTCTTCAAAGACAACTTGTTCTGGAAAAAAAATTTCTATGGATTTTAGATCTGGCTTCTGTTCTTCATCATGTCGTTTTTTTAGATCTGTTTCAACAATATTTTTTTGATACTTTTCTCTGCATTTTTGTCGTAAATCCGAAAACTCTTCAGAAAATTTTTGTGACGAAGTTTTGAAAGAATAACTCAAATTTAGAATTTGTTCCTTCAACTCTTCTCTATTTTTGTTTGAGATCTCATGGGTTTCAACCAAATATTGTTTTAGAGTTTCTATTTGTGAATAGAAATCTTGAGATGAAGGTGTTGAAATATGGTTAGCTGATGAAGGTGTTGTGTGTGTGACAATGGACTCATAAGGAGAAGCAAAGGTGAAGGGTGGTTGTTGATGTGGGGCAGAATTGATGTGTTGTTGTTGGTATGGAATAAAGGTTAAAAATTGAGGATTTAAGGATGGGTAATAACATGAAAGATATGGGTTATCCGATGGTGAAACAGAAATGGGATAAAATTGATGGTTGTAGCAAGAATATGTCATGGGGAAGGATTGAAGTTCAAGGATGAAAGCACCAATGTTAGGATGCTAAATCTAAACCCTAACAAACTAGAGAAAAGCTAAGAGAAATAAAAGAGACAATAAAAATTAACTAATAAAATAAAGACTTTTTCATTTCTTCGATTCTTTCTAAAATGTGTCAAAGACACTACATATATAATGCTCCTAATGGATAAATAACTAAAAGCCCAAAAGCTATTAAAAGCCCAAAAACTATTAGAATATCCTAGAAAACATTATATCATCTAATACATCAAAATACTAATTAAACTAATAATAATTTATTCTATTAAACTCCCTATCAGAAATACATGAGTTACAACTTGAGACCACCCATTTTGTTAGTCAACATCATGCAGAGAAAATGAGTTAGTAAAAAGAAAATGTATATATACTCACATTAATCTTAAAATATGGTGGTAAATAAAATATTAGGTAAAATTCATGTTCAAGCCCATAAGCACTTCTAAAACACAACAGACATAACAATTTTAAGCTCTTTCTAAAAGATCTATGATAGCACGTTTAATGCATGTCGATGTTTGTAAGTTAAAAAGTATGAGAGTACAAATACAACCAAGCATGCATGTTTTTCTGTCCACCTTTGAATTTATTGTTTGGGACCAAAATGGTTATATGGTTGATTTGCAGCATTCCATTTAGGACCAAGATAAGTAAAGTCACTTGTTGATTTTTGTGGTGCATGTGCTTGATCCCTCATTAAAACTGGACCCAGATATGTGAAATCCGGTTTTGGAGTTATATATGTTTGCTCCCTCATTAAACTAGGGCCAAGATATGTAAAGTCCTTGGTTGGGATCAAAACTGGTGGCTGGATTTTAGCAGCTGGTAAGGGTGGTTCTACCGTATCATCTCTGCAGAAAGGTTTCCTCTGGGGAGATATATCCATATCTTCTTCCATCCTTCTCTTGTGCAAATTATTTTCATCACAAGTTGATGAACTTCCAACTTCTAATTCTGAAGTTTCCACCTCTGGTAATTCTTCTGATGATTTTATTAAGGCACTGTAGTAAGGATACGGATAAATTTGCATTGATGAATTATATGGCGGCCGAATGGGAGACCACTCTTCAATTGGAGGAAGATTTATTTGGTTTCTTTTCCAAACAACGCAACCAATGAGGGAATCATCGCTGTGGTCATTGAAGTTGAAGAATCCATTTCTTGCAAGAAGGTTGAGTATTGCGTAACTACATGGACAGACATAAAGATCCACACCAGGTATCACTTTTGCAAGCCCTACCCTTCCATCGGCTACATACTTTCTTGCAATCTGTTAAAAAACAATACATGGAAAATTCATCATGGAAGGATTCATAATCATACTCAAATCTAGTATTGACATTTCATATAAATATATTCACCTTTTTTATTCCTTCCAAACTATCTTTTGAAGATCCTTCTTTCCAATATAGGGACACAACCTGTAATTAATTGCATGCAATGCATTAAAAACATAAATTGTAGAATCTAGTTCAACCAATATGGTGGCAATAAATGAATATTTTCTTACCATCAATCTTCTGTTAGGTGAGTTTCTAAGCTCTGCAACGTATGTTTCAAAATCATGTAATTTGACTTTCCCTTTCACTTCAACACATTTAGTCCATTTGACATCAGGCATCTTTTCACCACTACACAATTGAATGGATAGAAAATGTGAGATATCTTTCATGAAACTTCAAGAGAATAGATATGAAATTATGAAGTTGCATGGGAGCATATTTTCACATAGAGATCCTAGATATTCATATAAGTTTTGGAAATGTTTGCAGAATGCTCTTGGTACCAAACTTGAGCGTATGATCTACTGGAAGATGGTCAGACTGAGCAAAACCAGCGGATCTTTGAAAATGTAGAAGCTCGCACATTTTACTAATACTATTCATTTTACTATTTATTAGAGGTGTTGGTGGAGAATTAATGTCTTTCCAAGAAGATTGAAGATTGTACTACAACATTATCGCATGTGTAACTCTCATAACTTTGATCAACGTATGTATTTACTAAGCATATCTAGTCTTTTAATATTATGATTTGTAGATGAACTTGAGCAGTGTAGTTATTGAGTTGTCTACTATGTAATGAAAAGCTTGATATTATTAAGATCTACCCTATGTTTAATACTTTTCATATTTTGGGCAATTATGAAATGAATCTATGAAATAATTCTAAATTATCGCTAGGTACCCTAATCAGAATTAGGATAATTATGCATTCAATGATTGATTTAGAGATACTCAATCATTGAATGTGATCTCATTATATTATATGTGTGAAGGTCTAAAAACTGAGTGACTGTACATGGTCATAATATAAATACTCTCTTCAGTTTCAAATATACACAAATTTATAAAATCACTCATCCTTTCATAAGAATGTCTCAACACATTTCATTTTTACTATTTTTTTTAATTTTATCCTTATTTTTTTTCTTTAAAAATCGTTGTAAATCTTAAAATATAAAAAATTATAAAAGTATATTTGAAATAGTGACATTAGATATAATAATTATAGTTTTTTTTTTCTTCTTATGATCGTATAATTTTTTTCTATTACTTATATTTGAAACTGAAGGGAGTATTTGACAAACTCAATATTTAGGGAATATAATGTTATGAACTTGGTGGCGAGGTTTACTTGTTAGCCTTAAAAAAGGGTTAATAAGTTATGTGAATTGAAAGTTTAGTGGGTGAATTTAGATTAATACAATATTGTTAATGTGTTTTGTGATATTCAAAGTGGAATATATGTCTATATTTATTGAGAATATCTTCATTTTATGGGGTTCTCACACCTGGAATTAATGTGTTTTTAGAGTTGTAATTTTGAAAGTTTTTTTTATTTTAGGTTGATTTGTTTCGTAAATGTATCTATAGAACTTTTTTTAGCTGAATTATTTGAGAGTTTTTTCAAATATTTCTCAATTTAAAATACTTCCGTAAATATAATTTCAAAAAAATCTAAATTTTAGGAAAAAATATACTTCTAAAGATGTATCTACGAAAACAGAGACATAAATATAATTACACCAAATATCTACGAAGATTATAGAGTAGATTAAGATATTCTCTAATCATTTAATATATGTTTATAAGTCAAATCACATTTATTAGTAGGGAAATGATAAACTTACACTGTTTTTTACACCAACACCGCTTAAATTTTAGTTTTTTAATAATTTATATTTTCTTGATTTTTATGCAAATATATTTCCCTTTGTTAATTTCTACAATGTAACATACATTGTATGAAAAAAATTTGCAAGAATAGCATAGCTCTTATTAAGGGTTCAGTTACCGTGCATAAATAAAAATCTATGCACCATGCATAGATTATTATGGATCTTTGGATCAAATTTTAGACATTAATTGTTATTATTCAATACTCAATACTCACCACTCAATACTCAATACTGAATTTCCAATGACTTATATAAGCTTATGCATAGTACATAAAAAAAATCGTTATGCATATTAACCAAAGCCTCAAGCCTCTTATTAGTATATGTTGCAGTGTATGAGAAATATGTTAATTATAAAAACATTACAAATTTACTAGTCATAACATGGTTGTTTGTAAAAATATTTTAATTATTAGTATATGTTGCAATGTTTGATTTTGTTTCTATTGGAGAGTGGTTTTATTTTTTGTTCTATCCGCTCATGGATTATGTCTCTAAGATTGAACCACTAAGGTCAGTTTGGTGTTGAGGATAACATACATGATATAATAATTATATTATTTCATGTTTTAATTTAGTGTTAGGTAAGATATCATGATATAATACACTAATCTTGAAATTTATCATATTTTTGTCCTTTTTTTAAAAAATTTCTATTATGAATTATTTTTGTCTCTTTAGTTAATATTTCTAATATGAATTTAAGCTGAGGAATAATTTAATAATATTTTCTTTAAAATATAATTTAAATATAAAAAAATTAAAATTTAATATAATATAAATTAAGAATAACCAAAAGAATAATTTTCACTTTAACATAAAAATTTAATAGTAAGATATTAAAATATTTAAAAGTAAAGTTATTTTTAAATTTTCAAAATAAAAACTATTTTTATAAAATTATTTTGATCATTTATTCAAAATATATAACATATTTCTAAATGGCATACCAACATGTATAATAAATTACTTATTTACTCGTGTTTTTTAGTTAAAAAATAGAATTAATTACTTAATAGTGTCAATGAGTTTTTATAAAAACTTATCCAAATTTATTTAATAATTTATTTATTTATTTATTAATTCCAATAATATTTAAAATTAATGAGATCCTATATATATTAAAAATGCAATTGATAAAATTTATAGTGTTTATTAAGGCATCATTATTTTTCACTTTTAAAAAATGGTTAAAACTAATTTGATAGGAAATGGATAGTCTAACATATTGATTAAAAAAATTAAAACAATGAAAAGTTTGGTATTTAAAAAAAGAAATAATTCTCATTATTTACCAAAAATAATTAGCACCTTAGAAATGGATTATTATAAAAATAAAAAATAATATAATAAAAATAAATAAAATCATTAGAATTATTATTAAATGGTTAAAATGTAGTGTTTTGCTTTTGTCTTTGTATTTTTTTCATAAACCTATCCAATTAAAAAGCAACATCTATTTCCCAATTTATGCATCAAACATCAATCAAAGTAGTATGCATTATGATTCCTATATAGCATCATTATTATTTAAAAAATGTTTATAAAGTTTAAAAAAATCAAACAAACTAATTTTAAAAGTAGAGGACGTACCTTTTAAAGAAGGCAATTGTAGGAACAATTAGGGCATCGTTCAATTCGAGGTACCCATCCCAAACCTTAGTGTTTGTTGTTTTCTGTTTTGTACAAGCAACTTGACTTTCATATTTGGTACTCATATTCATTGTGGAGATCTGAAATACAATAAATTTAAAGTAGCATTGATTATAAACATAATTCAAACCAAGTATCCTAATAATTAGTAAAATTTATTCAATAAAGTAGTAATGTATACACAAGCTAGTATATAGTATCTAACTCGTTAATTAAGGTAGTTAAATGATTATACATAGTTATAGGTGGTTAGTTATTGCATGCTTTGGCTGCACCACCATTATGTACGCACAGTTGTATATATCCCCTACTTTTTGAATCACTAATGTTTTATATTCATAAGAGTTTAGACTTAATCTTATATTTGTATCAAAATGGTGTCGATCTTTAGCATGAACAGATAAATTCCCTAATGATCGTTGTTACATACAAGATATGAAGTTTTTGAAGATGATTGCTTTAGAAAATCATGTAAATGGATTGTATCAACCAAAGCTAGAAGAAAAACTCACATGCCATTACAACCTCACATTCTTACAAATACAACACCCTAAACACATCTTAGTGTAATTTTTCAATTTCTATGACATCCTTTTGCCATTTAAGGTTAGGTCACTTATCTAGGATCATATGTCACATTTGTATTCATGTATTACATATGAAATAAATTTGTTTGTGGCATGTGTCATTTTACCAAAAGAAGAAGAAAATTTCTTTCAAAGTTTGTACTTCACATACAACAATAACGACTCAGCCTTATCCCACTAAGAGGACGCTACATGGATCAGTTTCCGCCATAGTGTTCTATCCAAAACTATGTTTTTATCTGAATCTTTGATCTCAATATCTTTCTTAATAACTTTTCTTATAATTTTCCTAGGTGTTCATCTACCTCTAATTATTGTACTCATCACCATATGATCTACTCTCATTATTACATAATTTACAGATTTTCTTTCTACATGCACAAACTACTAAAGTCTATTCTCCGTCATATTTTCTACTATAGGTGTTACCCCAACACACACTCACTCTCTCTCTCTCTCTCTCTCTCTCTCTCTCTCTCTCTCTCTCTCTCTCTCTCTCTCTCTCTCTCTCTCTCTCTCTCTCTCTCTCTCTCTCTCTCTCTCTCTCTCTCTCTCTCTCTAATATTTTCATTTATAATTTTATCATGTATAATATTACCACAAATTCAACTCAACATTCTCATCTCGGTTACACTTACTTTATTCTCATGTTGATTTTTAAGCGCCCAATATCATGTCTCATAAAACATTGCAAGTCTTACCACATCCCGATAAAACTTTGTCTTCAACTATAGGTACCTTTCTGTGACATAAAATCCCTAAAGATCTCATCCATTTCAATCACTTAGGTTGAACTTTATGGTTCTCATCCTTCTATTTCTTCAAAGTTAGTACTTCACATGCTTATACAAAATTTGAACCATTGCATGTTGACTTATGTGGGCCAATTTCAACCTAATTTATTCATGGACACAAGTATTTTCTTACCATACTTGATAATTATGGTAGATTTATTTGGATAATTCTTCTAAATACCAAATCTAAAGTTTTCTCTCATGTTTAAACTTTCATACAAATGATTGACAATCAACATAAAATCATTCCTAAAAATATATTAATAATTTATGATCTTGAATTTTCTTAATCTGCATTCTATAATTCAAAAGGCATATGTCATCAAATATCATGTGTAGAAAATCGACACAAAAATGGTATAGTGGCGAGAAAATACCATCACACCCTAAATGTAGGTATGTTCCTTTTATACTAGTCCAAACTCCCTAAATATTATTGTTCATATACACTCAATCGTAAAAATTTTCTGATAAACATATTTACCATACCAATACTTTAAAACAAAGATCCTTATACCTTATTAAATGACAAATAACCTAACCTAAATGACTTAAATTTTTTTATGCTATATGCATCAATCTTTCAATCACTCGGAATAAAAATAGAATCTATGGAAAAAAAGTTATTTTCTTGGGATACCACGTGATGAGCAGAAACACACCTCAAGCTACTAATGGCTCATGCATAAGATGAAATCCTTCCGCCACTCTTGGTATGAACAAGAGTATCCAGACGACTTGCCAAGATACCACTTCCAATAATAGAAGATGCATTGATCGAATAACTTTTCGACATTATCAAACTTCTTTAAAAAGATGGAATGATTACGGGATTTCCAAATGAATAAATCACAACATACTAAATCATAACCAAAACATGTATGAAACAATTACGCACCCCTAAGACTCAAACAAAATCAAACACCACAAATATCTTACTAGGTAAGACTAAAGGCCAACCCAGTCACACAACAATTTTATACCACAAATGAACTGATACCTCACAAGTCACAAAGAGATAGGAAGTTGTTTCCATCCCCTAGAACGAAAACAACAACATCACTCGCCCAAGTCCAAAATTGCCATGCTTGAGAAAATTTTCTATAATAAGAATCTTATCTCGCACAATTTCGAGAAAAAGGACAACTATCTTAGAAGGAGACAAACTTTTCCAAATAAGGGGCACAATAGGGTTGGACTAATTCTATAAATAAAAAGGTTAAGATTAGCAACTAGAATGAAAAAGTAATCCTAAGCGACAAAGTAAACACCATCATTACCATGACTCCACCACTAAAGGCATATCTCAAGAGAGACTGGTACCCTGTACAAGATGAAGGAGCTATAAGGCCAATTCATGTTCCCAAACAAAAAGGTCCTTCCCCCACTACAATTCCTAAAGATAAACACTTTCGACCCAAAGATCCACCTTCTCCACTTTTTGTTGTTTCTGAAGAGACACTAAATCTTAATTATAATCTTTCAAACCTTGATTGGAAATTTCAAGAAATATATAAAGAAAAATAAGATAAAATTAATGACAAAATTAAGGCGGACAACTTAGCCACCTAAACTAATATAGTGATGGCTCCACGAGAGAGAAACCTGGTAATAAATTTATGAACAACTCAGTACCAATAGAGTGGGGATTGGCTTCCACTGGAATACCAAGGTACTTAAATGGGAGGGATTCCCTTTGGAAATGAAGAATATATTATACCAAATCCAAAAACCATATTCCAACATTAACACCAATGAGATAAATCTTTAAAAAATTAACAGTCAAGCTAGTAGCGAACTCAAAAAGTCAAAGAATAGACCTAATGGTCCAAATATTCTCAATTGAGGCTTTAGCCAGGATTAAGGCATCATCAATTTACTATAGATAATAAATTACCAAATATGAAGACCCCTTTCTAAGCCCAGAGAAACATCCCAGATCCACAACTTTACTAATCAGACCATTAAGCCCTTCCACTACCAGAAGGAATAGGAAAGGATCAGTGGGTCTCCTTGCTTAAGGCCTCTATGAGTATTAGTCTCTTGGGTGGAAAAATTATTAACAAGGAAAGAAAAGTTACTAGAGAATACACACGTGTGTATCCAAGTACACCACTTATTACATAAGGCAAACCTACCCAACATATGGTGCGTGAAACTCCACCTAACAAATTCATAAGACTTTTCTAAATCAACCTTGAAAATGAAACATTTTTTCTTGGTTTTTCCCCTAAATCACCGACTGCATTAACCACAACCACACTATCAACCAATATTCTACGTTTTAGAAAAGTCAACTTATTAGATGAGATGAACATATCCTTCATAGTAGCAAGTCTTGCTGCCAAAACTTTACCAATAAGTTTGTACAACGATCCAACTAGTGAAATGGGTTGAAAATCTCCTAAAAGCGAAGGAGAGCCGACTTTGGAAATCAAATTAACCTAGAAAGAAGAAATACTACGGGCAAGGGAAGTCATACTATGAAAATTTTAAAATTTCATCCCTAGGTCAGTCTGAAGAAGTTGTCAAAACCTTTTAAAGAAAGAAAAGTTAAATTCAACCAAACCTGAACTTTGGTTACCATCACACTATGATATAACCAAATATATCTTTGAGAGAAAAATTGGAGAGGTAAAATTAGTGTTATCTTTCACATAAAGGGAACCGAAAAAACATTAAGATGTGGTCTTCCTATTAGCAAGAAGCTCCCGAAAATAATTTAGAAAAAAAATCACCTCTTGTCTAGTCTTTGAGACCTCCTTCTAACCATTCATCTCTCACCCGACTTTAATCCCTACTATATTTCCCAACTATTAAGACGCATTATTAATTCTAAAAGATTTTTTATATTAAAAAATATCCCTAAAAAAATGTATATCTATGACTAAAAAATTTCTCTAAAGTGTTTGATCATGCAATTAAACTTGAGTGTTATTAATAATCTCATTTCATGAATATATGAACTATTATCATAATTTAAGTTTTAAAACAAATGTATCCCTAAAATCACATATTCAAACTCACACATCTGCCATTGAAGGTCTTTAACAAATCTGAAGTTATATATTCTTACAGCAAATATACGGTGATTAGGTTATTACAAAAAAAGATAAGTTTAATTGGTGTTTTTTTAATGGATTGATTGGTGATTATATGTTAAATGGTAGAGTTATAAATGCTTAGCGTTTTGATCTATATAAAAAAAGTATATCATTATTTTCAAAGTCAACAAGTATATTTTCAATAAAAAAAAACATTTTAAAAATAAATTCTTGGAACAATTTTTTTTAGAAAAAAGTTTAAAAAATGACAAAATAAATTATTAAAAATTATTTAATTCAAATATTTATTTTTGAATTAATATTTATATACTTTATATTGGATAAGCATTACTTTTATACGTTTATGCTTCTAGAATATTATGAATTTTTACAACCAACCGCACCATATACGCAAAGCTATTTGGATTTAATCCTTTTCTAATTTAAAAAAACAAAAATACAATCACCTTTACAACCAAACATAATCTTTAATTAATTAATTGTTGAATTTCATGATAAAAATGGGGTCTTTTAATTCTCTTTATAACCGCTGATGTCGTAAATCACTCATCTTTTTTGAAAATAAATTGTAGAGTTGTGCACGATGACATATTGTTCAACTTTTTTTTTTTTGAGATATTTATCATAATTAAATTATTTTAAAAAAATAATTTATCTACAAAAACTTATGAAATGATAAAATTTTCTTGAAAAACTGGCTTGATAATAAATCTTTGATTGCCTCTAAATCTTGCAGCCAACAATATCAAAATAAAATTTTAGATCTAATAAAATGATAACAATAAAATATCTTTTTGACTAAAGAGAATAAATAAGACATCAAGATAGTGTAGGATTAATGAAAGAAATGTGACCCATCTCTAACCCAGCACAATTAATCAATTATTAAATAAATTTTAAAAATCTTTGGCATATGGAATCGATTGAAGCATAATACTAAAAATCTATAATAAATCTATAAGATAAAAGGAGATGATAGGAAAACCCAAACAAACAATTTAACTTAATTATTAAAAGATATGATAATTGTATTTTTATTTACCTGTTGGTGAAACTCGAATTGTTGAGGTATGAGATGTGACGAAATTGTTGAAATGATTTCTACTGATGAAACTCGAATTGATGTATGAAATGCGACGATATTACTGAAAAGATTTCTTCGTCGTTCGTCTCTATCGATGTAAATATTTAGTGATCACTCGCTTATTCAATTGTTCACTCGCACTATGCAAAATTTCGAATTCTAAAATAATTGTTCGTTCTCATAATATATATAGTCTCATATAATTCATACTTCTTTCTCACTTTTCTCATTATTTTTTTCCTAAATTTTTTTTAATTTATGTTTAAAATTTTTCTAATTATATATATTTTCTATCAATTTTTTTTTACTTTTTTATTCTTTTTTCTGTAATTTTATAAATTAATAAAATTTATTATTATTTTCTTTTTTTAATTCCTGCATTCTATGAATTTAACTTATTAACATTTTTAATATTTAATGGTGAAAATAAAGGAAAAATGGAAAATACATCGTATCGTACATGTTTTGTATCATCATACCGTTGTATTTGGCCAAATTCTTAAATTAAAATTCTCTAATTGTGAGTATGTGTTTGAATTAAATAGCACAATTCTTTTTTATTTTAAAGCTTTCATTTTAATTGTTCTGAATATGTGTATGAATGTGTGTATGGTTACTTGATATTTAAAAACATTTGATAAAATTATGGGTGCTTGCTTTACATTTTTAACCATACATATAAAATTGTTAACCTTAATGTAAATGGCTGTCAAATTCATAAATAAGTTTAATTAAGAGATGTTTTTTAAACAAGAATAAAAATTATATTTTGATAAGGTAAAAAATTTTAGTAGGCTCTCTGGTTGCAGTTTTTATGAACTTTTTCATCAGAAAATAAATTTTATACCCTGAATTGGTAGGGGAAAATTTGTTGCAGAAAAGATTGATCTAGAGAAATTTGATGGCAGAATCAATTTTGACTTGTGAAAAACTCAAGTTAAAGATGTTTTTATACCATTAGGATTACACAAGACGTTGAAAGGAAACATTTCCAACATAGACAATAACAAATGGGAGGAATTAGATTTGAGAGCTTCAAGTACAACGCGCATGTCTTTGGCTAAGAATATTCTTGCGAATGTTCTTGGTACATCGTCAGCCAAAGAGTTTTTGGAGAAACTTGAAGGGCTATATCAAGGAAAAGGTATATCAGATCAGTTGTTATTGAAAGAGCAGTTTCATAGCTTGCGTGTGGATGAACATATGAAAGTTTCTAATCATTTAAGTGTTCTCAATGGTATTGTTTCTGAGTTAGAAATTATTGGAGTCTAGATTGATGATGAATATAAAGTTTTAAGTCTCATATGGTCTCTTTAATCTTCCTATGAGCATACTACTTCATCAAAATTAAAGCTTTCATTTTGATATATGAGAAGGAAACTTTGAGTTTTAAAGAAGTTAGCAAAATTATTTACGAAGAAAGAAGATTGAAGGATGAGGATACTACTTCATCAAACTCAATTTTGGTTGCTAGAGGAAGGTCTTATGTGAAGAAAAAAAATGAAATTGGTGTGAGATGTTGGAAATATAAAAAGATTAGGAATGAAAAGTATAAGTGTCCTAATGAGGCAGCGTCAGAAAAGGGTTCCGAGTCAAATGCTAGCAATGTCTCCCTCGACGTGGTAGATGATGATCTTCTTTGAAAATTGAGAAATGTGTCCTCATGATATTTTTGCTGTCATGAAAAAGGGCGAGCTATTGCTATCAGATTAACACATGAGTATTAATGCAAAGTGTGTTGTGAGATTATGTTGATGGTTGAATATCTTCCTACCAACATGAAAGTCGTACCATAAGTTTTCAACATGTGGAAATTCTTTAAGTAATTTTGCTTCAAGTGAAGTATACTCTTCTTTAGGTGGAGTATGATAGCTTTTTTTAAACTATGATTATCCGTGAAGATAATTTAAAAATTCTTGGATTGGAGTAACTTCAAGTGACTATACTCTTTATGGTGGAGTTTAATTGTTGGTGAAGACAATAAAAGTGATGTATTATTTTCAATTAAGAGAGAGATTGTTGGGGTTGGTTGAAAATATACACGTTGAAGAAGTCCCACATTGTTTAGTTTTATAAAGGAATAGGGAGTCCAAGTCTAGATAAAGGAGAAAATCAATATGAATAGCAAGGAGAAAATCATGTGCATGTGCTACTTACAAAAAACTAAAAAATTTCTTTTTGTATTGTGGTCAAGTCAAACTTTATATCCATATCATGAACACTTTTACAAATAATGGCGCATTCATTAAAACATGCTTTAGCATGGACGGTGTCTTTACTAGTTAAATTGCTAAGGTCAAAATCTAGAATCACAACACTATCACATGAAATTTCATTAAAACATTTAATGGAAAAAATAGATACAATATTTAGTTTGAAATGATAAACCAATAAAAGATTATGCGAGTAAGATAATTTGACCATTTAACCATAGTAAGGTCGGCCCGACTAGGGTCAAGGAAAAAAACTTGCATTTGGATGCTTCATCAATATTGAAGTAGTTCAGGAGATCAATGACGAGCTACACATGCTTATCTGGATCTCCATTTCCATCATACTTACCTATCTTGGGCGGCTCTTCTCCATAGGTTTTTTACTGGATACATGGAAGGCATGTGGCTTCCTCAATCTCCCTAAGAGCTTTGGGGAGGACTTTGATGTTTCCTGCTTCTATGTTGATTTCTTGATTTTTGGGCTTTGTCTTACTTTGTGCGGCCCAAGGACGATGATATGAGTTCTCCTTGATTCGATATCCTGAATAGTATTTCCTCGTGGAGGAGCATTATGAAGGCTTTCTTCAAGCCCCATGAAGCTTTCCTTTATTGTTTATGAATTTTGATGTCAAAAAATGTTGAACATGTTGTTTAGCAGCTCATCAGTGCCTTGTAATACAAGGTTTACTCACACTAATTAGAAACTAGGTAGGACTTCAGGCTATGTAACTAGAGGTGGAATTTGAGGTCCGATCGAAGGCAATTGGAATAATTCATATACCTGGGGAGTTTGGATTAGATCTAGATGCAGAGTGCAATCTCCACTTATGGATTTGCAAATTTTTTTTTAAGAAGATAGAGGTAGAGGTTGTTGATTAGTCGTTGCTTGAGTTACACCAGTAACAACGACATCTTCTTGAGAAGCAGCGAAATGGGTAGCTTTGAATCCAGCCATCACTTAGAAGCACAAGAATTAAAGATATGAAAATTTGAGGAATCTAAATTGAAATTGTGCTCTATTGGATCAAACATGAGAGACCTTTGTTTTCAATTATAGATTCCCTTAATTCTATGACATGAGAATGTTACAAACTGACAAATCGAAGAGAGAATATAAAATTGTGGAAAACACATGAAATACGAGTCGATTCCAAGAGACGACACTACTATTCTATTATAGAATCATAACTAGAGTGAGGATCAGAAGTAATGGCATATATGAGATTCTGGCACGGTGGAGAGGGCTGGCCTGCAAGGTTAGCACTTTAATGCTCAAGTACGTATATGAAAAAGAAGAGTAAATTTAAATTGAGTCTGAAACTTGTTATATGAATTTGTAGCCTTATATAGTAGAGAGGCAATAACAAACTGACTATTTTGTAGGAGTAAGTTACGAAGAGTTGTTGGTTGCACTTGTAGTTTAGATAATTTGTGATCATCCAGAGGAGAATCCTCATGTCCTGAGAAGATTTTGGAAGGATTGCAACTCCTTCAGAGCGGTCAACTATAACACTCCATATTTTCCATTATTTAATTTAATTAGAGTTTAAATTATTTAATTGGAATTAATTGGAATTTTTGGAATTTGGTGATTTAATTGAGAAAATTATGAGAATAAGATAATTGGGTCAGTGTGACAATTAGTAAAGGGGAGGTGTTAATTAGTGGGCCTTTTACTAAGTTATGTTATTTTCATAAAATAAAGGAAATTCGGAAAAGAGGAGTTACAAAGCAAAAGAGGAGAAGACTGGAACACGTAAAAGAGCAGAGGAAGAGGAGAATAGAGAAAGAGGAAGATTCAAGATTTTTGGCTAAGGTAAGGGGGGACTCTTTCGATTATCATCTTTTATTGGTTTGTAGATGATAGGATTGAAATAGATATATTGTTTGTGTCAATTGTGATGTGTGTTAGGTTTTAGTATTTTTTGGGGTTTTGGAGCCTATAGGGTAAATTGGATGTGTTTCTGATGACATGAATGATGTATGATTTATGTACAATGGATAAAATCGATGTGTGTATTTGAATAGTTACATAATGCTGGTGTTGAACTTGAAGAATTAGGACTTATAATGATTTTCTGGTGTGTAAAAGATGGGTTTTTGGGGGTTTGAAGGTAGAATCTCGTAGCAGAAAAAAAATACAGATTTTGACACTTCATCAGTGATGTAACTGGTTACATGGTTGAGGTAACCGAATGCCCGTGTGAAAAATAATGAAAAACACAACTTTTTGGGAATTTTTGAGTGATGTAAGCGGTTACATGGTTGAGGTAACCGGTTACATTGAAGAAAAATGGGGTATTTTCGCTACTAAAACTGATGTAACCGGTTACATGAATGATGTAACCCGTTACATAACTGTGTTGGCAGATTTATCCAAAACTTTGAAATTTCATATCTTTTGATCCATATGTCTGATTGACGTCCGTTTGGACCGTTGGAAAGCTAAAAATATTATCTTTAACATGATCATAATTTTGGGTTTTTTAATTAATATTTTTCTGTTGTTAATTTATATATCAGGTGTCAGTGTTGCGTATAATGTGATGATTTTGTTGATAATTGATGAGAATGTTGTTGGGATGATGATCCTATAAATTATAGACTATATTACAATGATGTTATTGTTATTGTTGACTTGAAACGAGAGAAATTATGGTGAAGGCCTATGCCTTGTTGCTTTATTATGATGTCATTGTGATTGATACATGCTATGTGAATGCTATTGATGAATGTGACAATGTGGTGATGTTGTGATAACATGATGGTGATGTTGATGTGATATTGGGTGTGATTACGTATACTTTGATTTGTTTCGAATGATGCTGAGACACGTGCATACTTTGTTGGTGATGATAATGGTGAGTTATGATGAGACGATGTAGTTCATCAGATCGGTGATGTTGTAAGTATGTTATATGTGTGCATTCATTCATACATCATTTTGGTGATGGATCCCGATGATGTTGTGGATCAATGGTGGGCATAATTCCCATTGTATGGAATTTGTGCCGGTTGGGCTGTATCTTGGTGATGAATAGATCAGTCGAATGGGTTCAGCCCATGTAAGGTACCACATGCATAGAGTCAGTACATCCATATGCATATTGTTATAACATGATTGGATGGTTTCCAGTGTTATATTTTGGTGATGTATCTGTTGTGGTTGTTGATGAATACTTTTCTGAATATCTGAATATATTACAATTGGGTGAATAATAAACTTATGATATGTTATTGTTTATGAACTAATAACATTTGTTAATTGTGAATGAGACTCACCCTTACTGTTGACATTTTTCAGATTGAAGAGTAGCGGCTCTTGATTTGGTGAGGATAGCTTATAGGCTAGTCCGTTAGTTTGCGTCAGTGTCATGCTCTGATTTGTAACACTGGGGAACACTAGACTTAGAGTTTAATTATTGTACTCTATTTTGTTGATTTTGGATTATGTTTTATTGGTTTATGCATTGGTGATGTTTATGCTATTCCGTTTGAATAAAATTCCGCTGTGTTGAACACGAGTTTTATTATTTTGGTGAATCGCTCCTAATAAAGCATGACAGATGACTTATGTTTGGTTTTAAATTTTAATTGTGGCACCCTTGTTTAGTGTTTACTCTGAATATTTTAATAATTACCGCAGGGGGTTTAGAAGGGTGTTACAATATTGGTATCAGAGCATAGTCGGTCGTTGTGGCTAGTGTTTTATTGTTAATTATTCCTTTGGTATGTGACATGTGTGTGAATCACTCTCGGTACTCGGGAGTTCCTAGTTGTTTGGTTGCAGAGGTGAGATTGAAGATAAGTGGGGGAGAAGTTTTGCTTCTCGGGTATGTTTCAGTTGTAAGATGATTGGTTCAGTAGACTGTTGTTGGCGACAGTGCAAGTGTTGTCGGAGGTGACTTGGATTTAAGACTTGGGTTATTAATTAAGTTGGAGCATCTTGAAGGAGGATGATTCGATGTAGTTGATGGTTATTTCTAGGAGAGGGAATTTAGAAAGTTGCGATGTATCAGTGTTGCTGGTGGATGTGAAGTTGTCAGTTAAGTAGCCTTGCTTAGGATGTCGGTGTTGAACCATGATAAAGTGGAGGATGGTAGTAGACCTTGTCATGAGATTATTGAGATAATTGTAATAGTTGTAGAAGTTTTTAGAGTTATTGGAATCTTTTGAACCGCGAATTATAGTTGGAAATGCGAAGAGTATGATTCCAAGGATATAAGTGTTGGTGTAATACGGTGGGAGAATTGACTTTTTGGAATGTTGCGGATAGCAAGAGTCGCCACCGACTTTTATTTTATCCAATTTGGAAAGGCAAAAAGAATAGGAAAGACCTTTTAAAAAGATTTGAATTCGGGGGGTAGGTTATACAAAGGGAAGGTGTAAGCACCCTTTGTATCCATGGTTTTTCATAGGCTCTTAATTGCTTAGCTCACTTTTTGTTTGAATTGTTTGAAAGAGTGTCGTGTGTGAATTAAAAAGATTTGAATAAGGACTTTAGCTTGTAAACAAGCGTATCCTTTTTGAATTGATTTGAAAAAGGGGTGTGAAAAGTATTTTTGATTTGAATTTGAATAGAGCAAGCATTTAAGAGCACCTTCCCTAAGTTTAATTTTGTTCTGTTCTTTAAGACTTTTGTTTAAAAGGGCTATCCATACCATAAAGTGGGCAGGTAGTCCTTTCATTGGATTTGAAAAGGGTCGTCGAGGATTATCGTTCGCCATAAGACTGTCCCTACCATAAAGAGGGAAGGTAGTCTCAGGGAAGGATATAATAGTCATTTAGGCAACCAGTGAGGATACCTTAGCATTCGGAGGGACAATCATCATTTATTGAAGGCAACATCGAGTGACAAGATCTTTGATGATGATAGAGAACTGAGGGTAACATTTGCTAAGGCATCCTCGTATTCGAGGGACTTGACTATTTTTGATCGAAAGACAGCATAAAAGAGGTTACCTCAAAGGTGTTTGGGTGCAACAATCATGTTATTCAGTTCAGATATTTTTATCTTGTATTAGGTGAGCTATGTTCAATTGATCAGTTATCACTCCCTAAATTACTAACCACACAATTATATTGTGCTAAATTAAAATGCGGAAAGTAAAAGCAGAAAAAATAAAGGTCCTAATTACTATTACATCAAAATTGAATAAGCGACCTATACACCTTCTAATATTTAAATAACAGAAACTAAATAATTAAATAAATAGCAAAAGTTTAAATAGTGATAAATAAATATACCGAAATTTAAATAGGCAGAAATTAAATAATTAAACAAGTGGCAGAATTAAATAAAAGGAAAAATTAAAAATAAAGGTACACGCGACAATCACAGAGTATGAGGTGAGGAAAGAATTCGCGCATAAAGAAATTCAATGTTTAAAAAGAAATTATGGTTAAAAAAATTAGTTAGCCTAAAAATAATTAGCCCAAAAATGAAACCTAACCCTAATTGGGTTTGCAAGAATTAATTGATGTTAAATTTGCCTAAGATAGGGTTCGTGGCAAAAAATAAAATAGAAAATAAATGTGATAGAAAAATACTAAGGCGTATAAAACCTAATTAATTGTCCAAACCGATTTTACGATTAAATTAAACCTAATCCTAATTTTTATGGTTTTTATAGTTTTATGAAAAAAAAAGATTTATAAATTAAATGATGAAAATTAAAGTTTATTGGTTAAATTAGAGAATACTAAAAAACAATTAATTAACTAAATAAAATAACAAAAAAACCTGGGCGCTGATCGTGTGTGGCTAGCGTGTGAAGGTTCATGGTGTGCCTGCGCCTCCTCATGCGTCGTATCTGAAGCTGAGACGATCTGATGGCTGATGAGCGAGGGTGTATGGTGGACTCATATGCGCTGAAGGTACAAGATCTGTAATCAAGATCTGAGAGGAATTAAAACAAAAAATACATGCAAGAGGCAGGGATCGAACCCCTGCCCTTGCAGTTTAGAGCCTTAACGCGCGCCTCTTACCAACCAGCCATTTATCCTTCACTGATAATAAAACACGTGAATAACATAATATATGTGTGGACCTCCGTTTTTTCTCGGGCCATACCTCTGAGCGGGAGAGATACGTGAACTGACTCTTTTTTATCGCTTATGCTTTCGCATTTTTTTGAAAATTTACAGAGTCGCCACCGACCTTTTATTTTATCCAATTAAGGAAAGGTTTATAAAAGAAACAGAAAAAAGACCTTTAAGAAATTCTGGGTAAGGGGGTAGGTTATACAAAGGGAAGGTGTTAGCACCCTTTGTATCCATGGTTATCCATGGGCTCTTAAGTTTGCTTAGCTCACTTGTTTTTCGATTACTTTTCAATTGCTTTAGAATGCTCATATGTGGTTTCAAATACCTTTGTAAATTGAATTTTGTAATGATCCTTGTGCGGATGTATACAAAATATTTGTTTATCTTTCGAAAGATGTTTTGAAAAGAACGTTAACTTTGCAATGATCCGTGTTTGGATGTATACAAAGTATTGTCTTTTTGGAAAGTTTTGTTTTGAAAAACAACAGTGTATGAGAATTTTGTTTGTTTTGAGCAAGCAAACTAGGAGGTCTACCCTGAGTTGTAAGGTCTTTATCCTTATTTCCTTTAAAAATCTATCCTTTCATCGGATATAAACAAAAGGTTCGATTTTGTACTCGAAACAGTAGAATTTTGACTTTGATTTTGAAAAGAATGAGAAGGGATTACCTTAAGAGGTGCAAGTGTGATTGTGTTTGTATTGAGATATTTTATCTTTGAAGTTAGTGATCTAACGGTTCAATTTTATCTTTGACATACACGCAGTTTATATTTGCTGGAAATTAAAATGCGGAAATGTAAAGTGCGGAAAGTAAATCTACGCTATTACATCGATTGTGCAGGAAATGTAAACTAGCCTATTTACATGATTTTGACATCCTATACATTTATCTAGGAATTTAAATTGCAAGAAAAATAAAAGGCATGTTTTTGGATTTTTTTATGATTGATTTTAATTATAATTAATGCATGATTAATTAAATTAAAATGAAGAAAAAAGATGAAAATATATTTAAACCTAGAATTTAAGTTTAAAATATGTACAAAATATTTGTCAATTAATTTTAAAACAAAACTAATTTTTTTGGAATTTTTGAAATTGATTTGAAATTGATTAAGCTAATTAAAACATAATTATGCAAATAATTATACAAATAATTAAAACTTAAAGAGAAAATTATCCTAAATATGTACAAAATTAGTTTATAATATATAAACAATATTTAACATAAAGAACAATTTTTTTTATGATTTTTTGATTGGTTGAAAAATAATTAAAAAGCAAATATATAAATATATACTAATTAATTATGCAAAATATTGAAATTATGAAGAAAAATAAAATATTTTTATTTCAGAAAATAATATATTATTTTAGAAGTCTAAAAATATTTTTTGTATATTTTTTGGATTTTTAAAACTATTTTTAATTAATTTAACAAAGAAATTAAAATAAAAATAGAAAATAAAAGGATACTAATCAGATGTGGTATGCATGTGAGGGAACATGATGTAGCTGCATGATCTGGCGCGTTGGATTAGGAGATGGATGGATCAGATGGTGGAAAGCATGAGGGACCATAGCACGTGGAACACCTGCAAAACACTGAATCCAAGGTCAGTTTAAAAAAATCACGCGCGCGCCTTCCAGCCAATCAGAGGACGCCACGCATCATCTTCAACCTTCAGATGGGCTTTTACACCGTTCATTTGCAGGTGGTGTAAAAACTCCAATCTTTTACACCTGGTGATAATAGCGAATGCAAGCAAACATGAGTATAAATTTGGCGCGATGCCATGGTTAAGTTCGTATTGTTCACGCGAGTTTAATGGTGCTATTTAGAACTTGTAATTTTGCATGGATCATAAAACCCTAAATTTGAAAGTAAGAACCCTAAAATGGTAGTTCCTCGTATAGGTGTCCAAACTTCAATTAAGTTTCCAGAAATGATCTACACCTCAAACCAAATCCAAATACATGTCTACATCTTGCTAAATATGCGTGTGTTATGAGATACAAGTTGATTTTAGTTTGAACAAACCGTGGCTTGTGTAGCTCGATTTGTGAGGTTTCAGAGCTTGCAATTGATTGAGACACGTTCAATGATACTTGAGGATGATGTTTAAGTGTTTAGTTTGAATTGAAACAAGCTGGAAATTAAAATTCGAATTTTAAATTTCCTTGAAAGAAAACAAGTGATTACAAGTATGTTACACACTATGCTTAGGTTCTGAACTTGTCTTTTGATTGTGAAGTGTTATAGCCTTTATATAGACTATGTTGTGCTTAGAATTGAAGCCAAGAAGCCTTTAGTTGCCTTTGTGGAATTCTTGATTTTTTTATATTAAAAACCTTTGAATTATTGACCAAGTCTTCTTCTCTTCAATGCTATTGCCTTGTACTTCAATCTTCTGCAGAAAATTGAAGATTCCTTTGATGACTCATGCTTAGATTGTAAGCTACATATTATCCTTCCATTTTCCTTTTTAAATTTAATCTTATATGTGATAAAATTAAATCAAAAATGGATAAAAATGATGTGCGCTTTGTCTTGGTCGTGGGAGGCCCATTATATTATGGAAATGATGTTTGAACCATGAAAACTTGGCCCCATTTGGAAAAAATACATTTTTGAGCAATGTTGGTTTCATGCATTTTCCCAAAATTTAGCCAACTTCAACAAGGTGTAAATCCCTCAATTTTTGTCATATGAAGGAGTTCTTGCACTTTTTGGAAACCTCAAAGAGTCCTCTAACCAATGTCTTTGGTCTCATGTCAAAATGATTTTTGATGCTCCTTGTGTGTCCTTTTGAAAAAAGTGTCTTTTTGTTGACTTTGAAAATGACCTGTAATGTCTTTGGTCATATTTTTCAAATGGTGAATGTAATGACCATGGGATCTATTGCATTTGAAAGATAATTGAATTTCCTTCAAAATGAGCTTTGGTTTGAATTTTTTGGATGAAGGATGAGAGAGTTATGATCAGTCAAAGTTGAGTTGACTTTTCAGGCAAAAACCCTAATTTTGAATCTTAGGGTTTTGTTGATTTTTGATCTTTCCTTGATGAATTATGATCATCCAATGATCAAATGATGAATCCTTTGACAAAATATGGACTTAAACAAAAAATTTCATTTTTGACTGTCAGTTGACTTTTTGGGTCAAACGGGTCGTCTGTTGACTGTTTGAGCTGCTGACGGTGCGTCTGAGTGAATTGAAGTTTGAAAATTTGTATGATGGTACTTTGAGATATATGGATGTGCATGAAATCCATTTGAGGTCTCAAAAGCTTGTTTCTCCTGTAAAAACAAGAAAACCCTAGTCAGGGACTGTTTGTGTAGGAGACAGTTAAGCGTACCTGATTTTTGTGCAGTGTTGAGTCTCTGCTAATCGCGTGATATTCAGAAGACTTCTAGAACAAAAATCTTGGAATTTTGAATTGTAAAAGATTGATTTGATTGATGGTACAAAACACTGAGAATTGTACTGCCAGCAGTTTGGTTGTCAACTGACTGTTCAGGTATTGACGTAGCAGTTAGAGTGAAAAATCAACAGTCAAGGTTAATTTTCTTTTTTTGTTGTTTTTGTTTTTGTTTTATGTACCAATTGTGTCAGTACTATTTATCTGTAAATAAATAAATAGCATGTGTGAAGTAATAAACAGTATTTGGCGTTTGCGTAAGAATAAATTCAACTGCAAGCCAAATTACTGTATAAGAAAAATTCTAAAAACTAAGTATTTCATATGTCAGGATATTTGTTGAAATAAAAATCCATGATTATATGAGACTCTTAATTTTCAGATTGGAGTTTTCTTGAAAAAAGATGCGGGCAAATTTTGGGGTATAACAATATGAAACAATTTTTTATTCAGAAATTTAAATTGGAACGCGTGCCTCCTCAGTCGTCTTCTTCGTCAGGAATTTTTTTTGCTATGAATCACCTGCATATTTGCTACGATTTCCATCGTGGCCAAAACATGTCAACACGAAAACAATCATACAAGCCAAATAAACGCCCAATAAAGGTCCAGATTCAATGAATACAGTATCCTGAACACTATGGTATCATCAATTTGGGCTGATTGCATCTCTAACTAAAAATCCCCAATTCACATCTTACGAACCTTAGTAATGGTGAACAGCCATATCTGGATCATCACTCAAATTAAAACAATCAAACACGTTGCAAACATCATAAGTAACAATAGTATGCAATTAAAATCAGTTAATGATGCGTGAATTGAAGAAAACGATATTGGACATGATGAAGCAAACTGTGACGAACAGGTGATGATTCTGGGAGCGTGAGACCTTGAGGATGATCTAAATGGCTTCAGTGAACACCAAGGAAGCTGGTTCAATTCTCCAAACGCCTTGAATCCAGCTGCAAATTGGAAAACGAATTTGATTTTTTTCTTGAAATTTGAAGAGTTCAAATAGGGTTCTTGAGGCCAGAATTTGTCCTTTTATGTCTAGAAAGCTTGTGTACTTATAATAGAACAATTTAGGTTAACACACTGAACCAAATCTTCATTGAATCATGATATTGAAATTTGATAAAATTTGATTTTTCAATCTTTCCAAAATTGGCCAATTTGCTCCTTCTCTTTCCAATCTCAATCTCCACGAAATTAGATCAAATATATTATTTAATTGGTGATTGAATTTGGTTAAAATACTCTCCCCAATTAAATCTTTGATTTTTATTTAAATTATTTGATTTATATCATTTTTTAAATGAATAAAAATCAATATAAAATCAAATAAAACTTATAAATTCGTGGCATTTGGATTGGATATCTTTGATGACTTGAGGAACAAGAGATTGGATCATAAAAGATTGGGCTTCTTTGCAAAAAAAATCCAATTTGACCCTTATTTGCTTCATGTACTTTACCAAAAATTGACCAACATTGACAAAGCATATCTCCGTCAATTTTGAAGATATGAAAGTATTCTAGGACTTTTTGGAAAGCCCAATATGTCCTCTACACGCCACTTTGGAACCCTTTTTGAATTTGGAGATTTTATCTTGATGAAATTGGCTTTGACAAAAAACTGCTTTTGGTTGACTTTCAAAAGGGACTTGTAATGTTTTGGCTCATATCTCCCAAATGAATAATTTTTGGCGGCTTTAGAGAGACATAGTTGTAGAGAATTCAATTTCCTTCAAAATAGGCTTTGGATGTGAAATTCCTAATGTTCCATGTGAAAGTTATGGCTGGTCAAAGTTCAGTTGACTTTTGGGTCAAAAAAACCCTAATTTAGAAACTGAGTTTGATTTCTGAACTTTTCTTGATGAATCATGATCAACCTTTGATCAAATGATCAATGTGACTTCAAAATATTGATGTTGACAAAAAATCAGGAATTTTGACTGTAATTTGACCATAGTTGACTTTTGGGTCAAATTGGTCGATTGTTGACTATTTGAACTGTTGACTGAGCAATCTTATAAATCAGAGCTTGAAACTTGGCATGAGGATACTATGAGGCATATGAGAGGCCATTAAATCCACTTGAAGTATCAGAAGTTGATTTTACTTGGAGATAAGCAAAAACCTAGTTGTGGATTGATTGCTTAGGAGGCAAGTAAGTGTGCCTGGTTCTTGCATATTCTTGAGCAGTTGAAAGTCATGTGAGCAAACAATATGATGGGAAATTTTTTGGGTATGACAGTTGGTAATAGTGTAAAGAAATTTTGCTTGATGTTATCTCTATAACTGTATTAGTATGTATCTACAAGACTTTAGTGTTAGGTTGTTCAGGTGATTTTGGAAGTTATTGAATAATGGAACTATGGTGCTTTAGGTGGCTTGAGTATGAGTTGGAAAAGAATGCTATTAATTTTGGAAATGATGGTTTATACTCCCTTATGGTTGTCGGATATCTATTGGAAAATTGAGGAACTGATCACCCTTAATCTCTTGTCGATAGTAGACGAGATCGTGTTGGATGGTGTAGACTTGACTTACTATCTTAATAGAGCATAAAGTGATGGACGTTACGTCATGAAGATAATTGCTAACTAGTTGATGTGGATAAATAAGAGTGTATTATGCTTGTTGGTTGATGGGGAGTTGTGCGTATGTATATGTGGATTAAGCTAGTTGAGTACAAGAAGTATCTGGTTTAAAAGAACTGCAAGAAAATTCTGAATGAAAGATCTTCTGAAGCAAAGTATTCAATACGATATCTGTGAGAAAGATACTTCAGAACTCCTGAAGAAATAAGCTAAAGAAAAAATCAGGGAAGTTATTCTTTACATTTCTCTTCGAGTATTTATTTCCGGGGGAGATTAATTATCTCAGCGGGGGACTATTCCTAGATATACAAAATTTCTGAACAGAACGTAAATGTTTTGTCAACATCAAAAAGGGGGAGATTGTTATAACATATTTTGGTTTTAATCATATGTGTAGTGTTTTGATGATAACGAGCAAATTTTGTATAAGTAAATGTGGTACTCTAATTATATGTTTCTGATTTCAGAAGATGATTCAATACAAGTTCCATCAGAACTTGATAAAAATGCAAAGATGAACAAAGTGCAATGCTGCTCAAGCACCAAATGAAGCAACTTCTGATAAGCACCAAGATGCTGCAAACATACTGATACAAAAGATGTATTCAAGGATGAACAGAAGTTCATGAAGTCTGATTCAAAAAGTTAAGATACCGTTACAAACATAATCATTAGAAAAACTGTTGTTGCACTCAAAAGTGCAACTCCCAAGGTTGATTCAAGAAGCTACCCACATGCAGCTCATTAGAGAAAACAAAAACGAAAAGCAAACACGCAAGCATTTATTGCTCTCTCCAATAACCAAGATTAATGGGCAAAAGTCTGAAGATATATATAATATATACACACACAAAATCACTCCTTAAGTGTGTGTGGTGTGTGCATCAAATAGAACAGACAAAACAACACCAACACAACAAGATGAACTCATACACTAAAGAATTAATAAATCTCTGAGTTCAAACATTTTGTGCTGAACATTAATGAAATGTCATAGTTGTGATTAATGCTTTATAGAAGAAAACTCAAACACTACTATTTGAAATTACTCTGTAACAATTCCTTGAGAGGCCAGTTGGGTCAGTTTTCTCAAGAGGTCTAGGACTAGTTTAGTCTTAGAGGTTTCTGGATAAATAAATGTTATATCTTATGGAGATCCCTGAACGGTTTATTATCCAGGTGGTTATTCACGAGAAGTTGACTTGTGCAGGGCTAGTCACGAGCAGTTGGCTTGTGCAGGAGTTACTAGGTTGATGAACGTTATATTTTGCTGAGATCACTGAACGGTTCATCATCTAGGGGTTAGTCACTCGCGGGTAGCTTGTGCAGAAAGTGAGTCACAATAGTTGGTTATGCAGTGTATTGTGAGTCACGGCAGTTGCTCGTGCAGATGTAATCAGTTTGGTTATTGTGGATTAAGTCCTCGACTAAGAGAGTCAAAATCACCTGAGGAGGGTGAACTGGAGGTAGCCTTGTTGAGAAGGAGAACTAGGTTAAAGTGAATGTGTCTTTTACTTTTTGTATTTCTCATTTAACTCAGAACACTCCGGACTAAAATCAAAAACTCGCCAACTTACAGGGACCAAAACTGCATTTAAGCCACAATTTTAAAACAAAAGGGACAAAGCTTTAAAATACAAGGTCAATGGGTTAGGAGAAGTTTCACCGGGAATAATCCTCTTCTTAACACCAAGGTTTTAAAACAAAAGACCTATCTTTAACAATACAAAGGTCAATGGACTAAGAATAGTTTCACCGGAAGTAATTCTATTCTTTAGTACCAAGGTTTAAAACAAAGGATTTGGTTAAGTTTAACAATACTAAACCATAAAACAAGTCAAAAGCTTTAAAATACTTAACACGAAATAAAAGAGATTGGAAAAGAGTTTGAGTACCTTTGACAATTTAGTCAATATCATTCTCATCCTTTTGGGCAAAACAACAAACTTAAGCAATTAACAATGAACACCTCAAGTGTGTGTGTGATATCATGTGACACAAGAACAAACAAGTGAGTATGATAATCAATAAGAGAGATGGATGTATCTAAACCCTTGGATTCAAACTCATGTATGAATGATGAAAGATTAATATGATGAATAAACATATGGTTAGTTAAACAATATATGAGAGAAATTAACAAGATAATGATTAAACTAACAATTAAGCACAAAACATGGATTAAAATCAACAAGTATGTACAAGGCAACAAAGCTAACTAATCATGGATAAACAAAGATCAACATGTTTTTGGATTAGGGTTTTAAACCTAAGATTTTTTTGAATTAGGGTTTTAAATTAGGGTTTAAACATAAACTCCTAAACCTAATTGATTTTAATTGTTTAAATACCGATTTATTTAAGAGAAATGGTCTAAGGGTACATGGAGAAGTTAATGACATCTAATCCGAACCCTAAACAAATATTTACAAAAACATACACAAAGTCCTATTAAAGAAATAATAAAAACAAAACAACTTTTAGTTGATTTTTCAATGTAAAAAGACATATTTTTTATTAATTTTTAAATGATGATAAAATAAATATTTTTTGAGTAAAAACATGGTATTAAAATATACAAAGTAAATAAAACACACAAAAAAGAAGGGATTAAAAAAGGTTAATTTTCCAATTTTTTATGGGTTTTTGAAGTTTTATAAAAAACTAAAAAAAGGACAAGTGATAAAAATAAAGGGAGTGTGGTCACTAGGGTTTGAACCCCGCCCGCCCTTGGCTTTACCACCCAAAACATCACCAAGCCAGCTAGCGCGTGTATGGTGATAGTGTGGTGTCGTTTTTTTTTACCTCCCCGTTTCACTTGGGAGGACGGCACGCTAGACCCTTCACGCGAAATTTGGAAGGAGAATGCGCCCGTGGTGGGAGGAATTTTGTTTCAGTTCTTCCTACGATATCACACGAACTTTCTTATTGTCCTACAAATAGGAAAGGGGAAAAAAGATCTCAACTAAACCCTAGGAGTTTGCTAAGTGTGGGGATTCACCTAGACTAGAAATTCTGGAGTCCGGGGGGTCGGTTATACATAGGGAAGTATTTAAGCACCCTACATATCTGTAGTACTCTACAGGAACCTTCTCTGTGTCATTTGTGATTGTGTTTATTGCTAAAGATTGGGAAAGTTTCTCCTTTGTGTTAGGAGAAGGAATTTAATTGATTTGAAAAGACAGACAGACAGACAAACTGACTATTTTTGGTATTTTATTAGCTCGCTGAGATTCCTTGTGAACCTCATGCCTACATATCGCTAGTGGAAGTCAGAGCTTAATGTAGTTCGGGGAACTAACTAGGGAAATTAAATATTTTTTTGGTGCCTTGCTTGAAGCTCAAGGTTGAAGCTTGAATTAAATCTCTGTTTACAGTAAAGAGACATGAAATCATCTTTACAGAGAGGTATTTGTACTATTCTACCACAAACATTTAAAAGAGTGACAGAATAACTGAATTCATTTCATTCAAGAGGGGGACCTTACTTGTGTATGTGCAAGTATACCAGTCAAATGCCTCTTAAATGAAAGAGAGATGCTCATCCAAATTAGGGAAAGTTACCACATGTCTGGGTTTTACTGCCAGCTCATGCCTTTCAAAATCCTAAATGGGAGACTTGATTAAAATTGAAATTGAAATGAAAATGTTTGTTTGTTTGAATGTGGTAGAGTAGTAAAAATATCTCTCTACAGAGATAAGCTATGTCTATCTACTGTATAAAAGATTTGACTTTAGCTGGCTTGTATGAGGCCCAAGCTTGAGGCTTTTTGATTGATTTATTAATTATTATTGACTCTGGGAGATGACTCCATTGAGGATTAATTACAGGGTATTTTTGTGTTCTGTACAAAGCCCAGAATTGAGGCTGACTCTATTTGGAGAGTGTTTATTTGATGGATTATTATTTGGTGTTCTGTACAAAGCCCAGAATTGAGGCTGACTCTAGCTAGGGAAAACATTATTTTCTGCCTTGTACAAAGCCCAAGGTTGTGGCTGACTCTTAAGTAAACTGAGTGTGGATGACTCTATGGGGAAAAGATCCTAGGTGTTAGGAATCTTTGACACATAAAAATATGGTTTAATCTGCCTTGTACAAAGCCCAAGGTTGTGGCTATTGAATGATGAAGAACTCACTGGGGAGACTCTATTATCTGCCTTGTACAATGCCCAAGGTTGAGGCTGACTCTTGACAGGGGAGTTTTATTGTTTGGTGCCTTGTATGGAGCCCAAGGTTGAGGCTAACTGTTTTTGTTGGTTTTGACTCTACTGAGGAGATTTTATTTATTAAAAGACTGTTTTTCTTTGGAAGCTAACCCTTTCCAGGGATTTTGACTCAGCTGGTGAATTTGTCTGTTAAAAGACTGACTTTATCATGTTTTTGGAGGCTGACCCTTTCCAGGGGTTTTGACTCTTTTTTTGGGGAAATTATCTCCTAAGAGAATGAATCTTTGGTTTTGAAAGACTGATGTTGGAGGTTAACCCTTTCCAGGGGTTTTGACATTTTAAACAGATTTTTATTAATTGACTTTGGAGGCTAACCCTTTCCAGGGATTTTTATTAAAATGAAGGAATGATTTTGGAGGCTAACCCTTTCCAGGGATTTTGATTAAAATGAAGGAATGTGTGGAGGCTAACCCTTTCCAGGGATTTTTATTAAAATGATTGGCAGAAAGATTATCTAATGAGACTTCTTGTTTAAAGCCCAAGATGAAGGCTGACACTTACTGAGGATAAGCAAATAAGGATCCTAGACTCTGCTAAGGAAGATTGATGAAGATAAGGGTGACAGAGACTGTCCATGTCTCTCATTCCAAAAGGTGTACTCAATGTGAAATTGAGACAAACTTAGCTTGTTTAAAGTCTGGTTTAAATTGGAAGAAACTTACCAGGGTATGTTAAAAGGTGACTAAAGACCTGTTCCTATGTTTATAAGAAACCTGATGGGTCCTTGTATACAAGCTCAAGAGGAAGCTGGAAATGCTTTTAAGAAGCCTGTGGGTCCTTGTATAAAGCCCAAGAGGAGGCTAATCGAGGGTCCTTGTTATAGCACAAGAGAAAGCTATGTAGTTTTGAACTTATTTTGGCTCTAAGCAAATGGGTAAGAGGTTTCACCGGGAATAATTCCTCTTTGGGTGGATGTGTCCTATATTTTTGGATTCTAAGGTTTTTGCCAAGATGTTTCACCGGGAATAATTCATCTTGGGGGTTTGAACTACAGATCTCTAATTAGGAAAGAGCCTTCACCGGGAAGACATTCTCAATCCTAGGCCATATTCCTATAATATATATATATATAGTTTAATTGTCCTAGGGTTTATACTCAAACGTAGTTCTAAACAAATATATGTATAGTTTATATTTGACAGTAATTTAAATAAAGACTGTAAATTGAAAGCTTGTAAAGCCTAACCTGGATGGAGTGGAGGCCTTTGAAGAAGTATGTACAGAGCCTCAACAGTAATTGGTGGATAACAGTTGAATATATATATGATAAACAGTTAATGGTTTTTTTTGAAAACAGAAGAAGTGAAGATGGACATAGGTCACATAGGTATCTGAAGAGTTTCACCGGGAATAATGCCCTTCAAATACCAGAAGAATGTTTTGAAAACAAAAAGAAGATTTTGAAAATACAGTTTTGAAAACAAGCTAAGAAGATAAGGTGTTTGGGACTTACACTCTATTAGAGGCCCAGTACTTTACAGTGCTGGTTACAAAAGCAGTTTGAAAATGATTTGAAATGGTATAAGGTTTTTTTGTTTGAAAACCTTAATCATCCGTTTAATCGGAGACTGGTAATAGCTTTGAAAATTGACAAAAGTCAACTTAATTAAGGTAAAGAACAAAGATCTATGCCTAATTAAGACCTAAACAAATAGGGTTTTATCATGAGCTTATTCACAAAATAAATAGGTTAAAATAAAATGACAATATATATTTAAAGTATTTAAGAAAACACTTAAAAACATACTATTTTAAACCTAATTAAAATACATGAAATAAATAATATTTTTTATGATTTTTTTGATTATTCACAAAATAGATATATTAAATGACAAGTGTGTGAAAAATGAAGTGAAAATAAATTAATTTGATAGGTTAAATAATTGGTTGAAGTTGTGAAGAAATCAAATGGAAAAAAGTGGTAAAAAATAGGGTTTTGTCACCAACCAGGTTTGAACCCACGCCCTTTATGTTACCAGCCCAAAACAACACCACTGAGCCAACGCGCGCTTAGTGACAAAAGAATGGTTCCATTGCAAATCATACATTACTCAAGTGCATAGAAGCAATAAAAGAGAAATAAAATCAAAAGGTCTGGGGCGAGGGGGATTCGAACCCCAGACCTTGGGCACGCGCAACACACAAACACTCTTTACCACTGGGCTATCACGTTTTAGTCGTTTATAAGACAACTATCACTCAAAATAAAATAAACTCTTTCCTGAATTTGAATTTTTGCGCGCCACCACCATTGTCATCTTTAACCTCTAGCTTTGAATTTTTGAAAATCTGAACTCTCTCAACTCTCAACCATTTGCAACGATGTAAAGACCAAACTTGCTCTAAATTCACTCACGATTCTAAATATGTAACTAACATAGATTTATATTAACTACATCTAACTAATTTACCAGAAATCGTGAAGAACCCTAAAATTTAAAAATCAAATTAAATGGCTATACTGAAAGATAAATGAATGATGATAGAGGGTTTTCGATCCTCTGATGATGCTGAACAAGATAGAATCGAGCTATATCATAAAGAGTGCTTAAATTAAAGAGGTGGAGTTCAGAAACTTACCTCTGAAAATGGAGGTCGTGAGGATGATAGAGAGCAACTGGGCTTGTATGGATGATCCCAAAAGCTTCCTTGGGACTCAGTGATGCTAACTGAATGTTTGTTGTAACCTCAATCCTTCTGAATTGTTCTATGGACCTCCCTCGATTTGAGCTTCAAGTGAACATGGAGAGTGATGATTCTTGAGTTACAGATGAGCTGCAGCCATCTGAACAGCTTCACTACCTCCTATGGAACGTGCCTGGATGCTTGGCTCGATTGGAAACCTTCTGAATTGCACTATGGACCTCCAACTGCAACAGCTTCAAAGTGAGAGCAACAATGGTGTTCCTCCACTTACAGAAATGATCCAGGTGCTTGGATCACCTCAAATGACCTCCCTTGAGATGTTAGAATGCTTACTTTCCAAAGATAAGCTCTGGTTTGAAGAAAACGATTCTTCTTGCCAAAGAACTTTGAAAAACAATAAGCATGAGAAGAGAAAGAGAAAGCAAGGAATATGGTTGCTTTGGTGTGTTTTTCTACTGAAGTATGCCCTCCTATTTATAGGCAAATGAATGCAGATCAATTGGCTGTGGTGAGCTTGCTTAATGAAAGAAGTTTGGTTTCTTAGCCAAGAAGAAATTTTGAAAAGATCCTAAATGCAATGATGCATTTTCGGGCTAGCTTCCCCTATCCATTGATTCTATCTGATCTTGGGGAACATTACAGATGCAAAGTGAGCTCTAATTGGTTGGTGAGAAGATTCCTTGGGTGATTCATCAATTTGCCATAAATTCACAAATGTAATCATTACATAATCACATGTTCTTGTTTTAGGAATCTTCTTCAATTATCATGGCATGGTGAAAATGAATGCATGGTATGTTTTCAGATGTGTTATGGGTCGTGTAGAATCCATATTTGAGGTCATGTGCACACAATTTCAAAGTTCCAAAATGATGCATGACCTATAATTTCACTTCATGAGGCCAACTTTGAACAAGCATAACTCTTAGCTCAAAATGAATTTGGAGAAGGTTGAACACAATTTGGAAAGCCCTAAACATCTACTTCAAATCATTAGTTTGGAGTTTCCTCAAAATCCTTTGGCAAATTTGTGAAAAATGAGGCCAAAGTTGGAAGAAAACTAGGTTAAAACACTTAGAAAAATTTCTAAGTGTTTATGACCTAAAACTCCAAAATTTCCAAAACTCTTAAATGATTGATCTTTTGAAAAAAGTTCCTTTGTAAGATGTTGTTTTATTTTGCAAGATCTACAACTTTCATGTTGGAAGTTTTTTGAGTTGTGTAGGTGAAATTTTGAGTTCCCACAATGCCCTCAAAAACCCTAATTCCCGACTTTTTGCTCCTTGAAGATTCTTTTTGAATTTCTTTGGTCAAATGACTTTAATATCCATATATTGATGATATTGATCCTTGAAAGTCATGGTTTGACCAAAAATCTTAAAAGTCAAAGGTGACCCCATACAGTTGACTTTTTCCAAATAAGGTGAAATTTTGGACTTTTGTGTAGAATCAAGATCTTCTCCTCAAATGAATGATGTAAATGGATTATATTGAGGTAGTAGAGGTTCTTGAATCATGTCTTGAGTTTTGGATCCATGCCCTGATTAAAAGTCAACTATCCTGGTGAATTAGGTCAAAAACCCTAATTGTCGACCATATGAAAATAATGACTGTAGACCTTGAATTGAGGTGTGATGTCCAGTGGATCTTGTCATATGAGTTATTTAAAAATGATTGATGTCTTTGAATGATCCCCTGGGGCTTTTTAGGGTTTCCCAAAGGTGATCCCTGATTTTAGTCCTTGGTAGGCTAAAAAAAACCCTAGTCTGGTGACCTGAGTAAACCTGTACTCAGATGACTGGGTGTCTAATAAATCATAGGTGAAATAATGAAGCTCTTGAGTCTTATGATTGTATTAGAGGCTAATCCTTCTATTGATTGATCCTTTGCCTGAGTTTTCTTGTTTTTGAGCATCCTCGATTAAATGCCAGATGAAGAAGTGACTGCTCTGGGTACTTGCTTTGACCTGATGAAAATCCTAAAGATATGTCATCTCAGGGGGGTTAAAAATTAGGGTATGACAGATAGGATAATTCCTTCAGTTCAATATAATGCAAAACAAGTGTTACACATATGAAAAAAAATAAAAGCAAAAGGTCTGGGGCAAGGGGATTCGAACTCCAGACCTTGGGCACACGCGCAACACAAACACACTTAACCAACTAAGCTGTAATGATGTAGTCATAAAGTATATGACTCTAAAACATTATATTTTAAAATAAGTCCTAAATGAAATTTTTCCAAAAAAGGAAACTTCATCTTCTTCACTCAGCAACGTGAAGAACAACAACATTTAACCATGGCGCCAAATTCAAACTTCATCAAATCTTAACCATTTTTAACAATTCAAGATTCTAAACTGACCAGCATGAACACGCGATTCTAACCATGTAATTAACAACGATTAAAACAAATTCAAACATATGAATTTCTGAAAATCAGTGATGAATCCTAATTCTTCAAAAATGAAATTAAGTGATGGATGTTAACAATTAATCCCTAAAACCTTAGGGCTATTACTCACTAGATTGTGCTGAGTGGATTAGTAAGAAGTTTTTACAAAGAATGATGCCTCTAACTAAGAATTCAAAGTTTAAGCTTTTACCTCTGAAAATGGAGGTCGTGGCCTTGATTAGAGATGTCACAGAACTGCTCCAACTATCTGGAAAGCTTCAATGATGTGTGAGGAAGCTTTTTGGGTGCTTAGAATGGATTGCTCACCTTTCCTTCTTTAAGCCCGATACCACCTACAAACACAAAAAGTAATGCCTAGAACTTGTAGTTCCAAGTGTTACAGATACAAAACTGGTGTTTGGATAGCTTCTAAATGATGTTTAGAAGGTATCCAACACAAAAGATCCAAGAACGCACGAGCCAAATTCAAAATTCAAACTTTGGTTCAAAGTGACACTTTAATGAAATTTTGAATGGTGATTTCTGGTTCAAGGCTTTTGGTAGGTGTTTAGAGGTTATGGATAGTTCCTATATGATTAATAGAAGCTATTTGAGGGGTTTGTTTGGTTGGTAGGTGTTTGGTTTGAGTTTTGGAAGGTTGAGACCTTAAAAGGGTCTTTAATGGAGTTTGAAAGATGATTTTTGGTTGGGGAGTTTTGAGAGGTTGTGAAAGGTATAGACAACTTCCAAATTATATTTAGAAGTTTTCTAAAGTGTTGGTTGACACCCAGAACTTGTGGAACTCAAAACCAATAGAAAAATGCAAAGATAAGAAAGTGAGAATTTCAAGTGATAGGTGACTTGGAGAATTATGGTGTAATTGATCAAGGGAGTAATTCTCTCTATTTATAGGAAAGATTTAGGGTTTGTGGAGGGAAAAAACTCAAAATTTGGAAGCTCACATGTGATCTTGTACCATCTTGCTTGTTTGTGAAGAAATGAGAAAGTTATGGTTTCCATGGTGAGGTACAAAGCTTTAAGCATGCTTGCAAAGTTTTGATTTGATCTTGGAGGCTTGCTTGCTGAATTAAAATTGCTTTTGGCTCAGTAAAAACAAGTTGGGAGCTCAATGCAAGAGTTGTTGGTAATTAAAGTCACTTTACTAGAATGGAAGTGTAACCTTTATGCTTGAAATGGAATGATTCAATGGTTAATGGATTAAGCACTTGGATCATAGCCCTAAAGAGTGTGTAATCTTCTGATTATGGTATGTTAAACAAGTCAGAGTGGCTGTACTTTGAAGATTCTTTCAAATCTGAACCAAATTCAAACTTGTTCTTCATGTTCATCTTCATTTTTCAAGTGTTCATGGTGCCTTCTTTACAAAATCATATCTCATGGATGGAGCCATGGATTTTCATGCTACTTATCTCTTTGAAAAGCCCTTGCTACATACTTCAATTAACTTGTTGAAAGTTTCCTCAAAGTCTTTTTAGATCATTGAGAAAAATGGTTATAAAGTTAAGAAAAAATCCAAGTAAAACACTTGAAAATTTCACTACAAGAAAAATGTATTTTTACGACAAATAGATTACGACGGTTCTTGAAAACTGTCCTCCTATGTGTATAACTACAGTGACTACGACGGTTAGTTGCAACCGCCCTTTAATTTTTTTAAAAAATACATGGATTGTGACGGTTCCAAACTAAACCGCCCTAAATCATGCTTTGCGACTGTGACTCAACCGTCCTTATATTTATTTTAAAAATATTTGCGACAGTTAGTAACAAAATAACTGTCCTTATATTTATTTTTAAAATATCTTAATGGGCTGCGACGGTTCAACCCCAACCGCCCTCTTTATTTGGCCCAAATGAAAAATATTCTACAACAGTTCATAACAAAACCACTGTCGCGATCCAAACTAAAAGAACCGCTCTACCAAAAACCAAACAAACTCTTCAATATTTCAAAACTCCTTCTTTCACAAGTGGAAAGCGCGAAACAACAACTACAACACCACTGCAAAAACCCTAGCAAGCGTATTCAGAGACGCGAAGCACCGCACGCAGAGCCACCACTCAGCAACTCTCCACAACAACAACTGCCGCTCCGCCACCGGACCGCCCAGAAGCAGCCTCCGACCTGCAGAGACAATCGCACCCGCTCAACATCAACATCACCAAATCGTCATTGCATCCTCATCAATCAAACTGAACTGAAGTAACGCATCTGCTTCATCTTCGCAAAGTTCTTCGATTAGGTAAGATCCCGTTTCACCTTGCTTTGCGTGATTCTTATTTTTTGAGAATGATTATCGTGTTGGTTTGATCTTATTTTTTCGAGTTACAGATTGTTTTTGTTTGATGATTTTCATGATTGTTTTGTTTTGATTGATATGAGAGAGTGAGAGACGATGATGCTTATGTTAGGAACATGAGAATAGATCTTGAGAGAGATGAAAGTTCGGCGAGGAAACAAAGTAGGAGAAGAACAGAGAAGAGGTCTTTGTTGTTGTGTGAAAAGCAGAGAGTTTGATTGACAAAGGAGAGTTGAAATTGTTGTTGAACTGAGAGAGAAAGGAGAACGTGAATCAAAGGGGAGGCAGGTCCTTCATTAGTTCTTAGGGTTTTTTTTGTGGTGTCTGGGCTCAGTAAGTTGATTCAATAGCCCAATTCTGTTTTTGTGGTACTATATCTATTTTTCTCTTTCTGAAGGTACTGCATTTTTACTCTTGTTCAGTTAGTTACAAGTTTTTCTTTTTAATTTGTATATGATTACAGTTTTAAGATCAAATTAATATGTTCACAATGAGTAACAGTAAAACTAAATTTTTGTATTAAAATCTCCTTTGAATTTTACCGCATATGTTGTTTCTATTGTTTCTATTTTAAACCTTACTGTGAAGTATGTTAAAGGTAGCATATTTATCTTGTGTTTTGAGATTACCTAGCAGATTGAAACTACTAGTATTAGAATAACCTGGATTAGCTTCTATATAGAATTGAACCTAGCAGATTGAACTACTAGTACTAGCATAAAGTATCAAGCTCTTGAGGTACTTATGTATATCCAGTGAAGGCTAAGCTATTAAGCTCTTGAGGTTGTATGATTGAACTCCACTGATCAAAGTTGCTGAAATTGTACACTTTGCTTGAATCTTTTTCAACTTCTCTGCTTACGTTTTGATTGAGGACAGCATAAAAGTCAGTATCGCTATTATTTTCAACTACTTTTCTCTTCAGAGGATTATCAAACAATCCCTCAGTTGCAGATGATAAGAACTGTGCTCCTATTATGTTTAAGTTGTTTTCTTCATAAAATGAAGCATGTGGTTTTACATTCTCTGATGACATACCAATGGTATTGGGAAGAACACTCTTAGAAGTCAGAATATAAGGTAACATTGGATATTCATTCTGCACATAGTTTTTCACTGGTTCAGGATTAGAGTTCTCATTCATTTGATGAAACTGACTTGTTGGTTCATAATAACTAAGTTCATTTGAATCTTCCAAACCCCTTCTCAGGCTTCTGGCTTTTTGTCGAACTCGACATAACACCCACTCATCCAGCTGAAACCAAATCAGAATAACAAAAAAGTAATCAAATAGGTATTATTAAATATAAACTTCATATTGAAGGCGCATCTGGTGTCAGTTACATGTCAATGTTGATCACTAACTCGTGTGCTACGTTCAATGTTTTCAAATTTTTATTAGTATCGACGTGTTAGTGTAGTGTTTAATATCCGTGTCTGTGTGTGTCTGTGTTTTATAGATTTTAAAACTTGAAAAATCAAACTAATGGAGTTGACCTACTCGCATGGAAGTTAGAACTGTTATGCTTGGAATTTGAGATCACTGAATCATGCAGCCTATATTCATGCATGATCCATTCAGTTTTGGATCCTTTTGGTGGACGTCCCTTATAGAACACCAGAGCTTTCTTCACTCCTATGCTTTTCAAACCACATGAAGTCAGAATAGGTTTATCAGTTCCAGTAGCTTTCCAATAACCTGCACCAGCTGCTCTATTAGGCCTTAGTCCTTTCGGATATTTTCTCTCCCTTGGAGTAAAGAAATACCATTCTTCTTCACCAAACAAAGCCTTACCTGTCAATAAACACTTCATTAAAAAATAAGAATGAGAAGAAAACTATAAAACTAGTGAATTTGTTAAAGGCGAACATGGACTCTCCCATGGATTATACTTGTAGAGATCTATTGCTGCTATGAATGAAGCAGGAAGAGGAGATGAAGTAACTTTGTTTCTTAGATAGTGAACTACAAGCTCTTCATCAGAAGGGTGGAATCTAAATCCCGGAGGGAGTTGAATTTCTGAATGGGGATTTTTGTCCATGAAGATCAAGATACACAATGTCAACGTAAGAAACTAGGAGATTTATCTCTCAGTTACCTATATTATCGACCAAAATGGTTGTAAGCTTGAAATCACTGTGCATGATTTATAAATATATGTACTGTTTTGTTTGATCATGCAGATAAAGACAATTATCTTTTATTATAATACTAGGTAGGTGTGTGTGAAACGAAAATAACCCTTTTGTCTCATGTTATATGACAACATTCTTCAAATTTAGACAAAAGATTGAGTCCTGTGATGACCAAGATCACGTTATACATTATAGAATACAGCTTGTTTTGAAACTTAAATGGCCATGTTTGTCAGTTTGATGCATTATAATTGTGCTCATTGAAATTAAACATCACTTTGTATTTATTTCAATGAAAATAAAATAAAATAGTCAAAATAATAAGTGATATTGTTTTGATACTCATCATGCATTTATGGACAATAATAAGGTTAACAACAATGTTAATAAATTAAACTTAGTTACATGCTACATAAATTTATAATAAAATCATTATGCGATTAAGTAAGCATCTACTCTTTAATATTTTACTGCATACACCCTTATGATTCATCATAATTCATAGCTAGCATGATAAAGTTGAGATGAATGAAATAGTTAACCATGAAATAAGTTACAATTATTTCTGTTTCACAAATTATCATTATTAACTTCCTCTTTATTTGTATTATCATAGATTTAATGTATATTTAAAATTTAAGATGATAGAGAGTTGGTAAAAAGATGCATGATATTTTAGAAATGATTTTTAAGATAAATACTACCATGGTACATGTAACATGATGCAACATAATTTGCTTTGTATAGTGATAGAGTAATCTATCTCTCTCTCTCTCTATATATATATATATATATATATATATATATATATATATATATATATATATATATATATATATATATATATATATATATATATATATATATATATATATATATATATATATATATATATATATATATATATATATATATATGTATAATATGCTGTTAATGTGTGTGTATAATTGTTACAGTGCTTGTTTTAATATGTGAGATTGTGTGTGGTAGTATTTTGTTTATGTTATAAATTGATCATAGTTAATAAAAATGTAGTTGTTGTGATGTGGTATGATTTGCAGTGGTGTATTAAGGTACTAATTGTAGCTGTAATGGGTGTATTATTTGTATTTTGTATTCCAATATCCAAGTTGTAATTAAGTTGCACTATTGTGGCTAGGGATGTCAACGGGGCAGATATTGTTCGGAGGATGCTTCTCCACTCCCCGCCCCGCCCCTAAATTTAGTCCCCATCCCCATCCCCAATCCCTGTCACGGGGGAATATTTCCCTCCATCCCCATCCCCATAGATCCCCACGGATATCCACGGAGATCGAATTTAAAGAAAATTTCTACACTTTTTAATCAAAACTATGACTCTAGTATTTTGTTTTTTTTCCGTATTTTTTAAATCGCATATATTTGCATCTTTATTTTATAAAAAAAATCAAAATACATCTTGCATCAATAATAAATAAAAAAAGCAAAAGAACTTGATGTTGCTAATATTTTTTATGTAAAAATAAATAAATAGTAACATAACTTCTTGCTACCGTGCTTCCACTAATTTACTACCACAATACCGATGTCGTCCAGCGCAAGTGGTTGATTATGTGTGACAAATCTATAACTTCTAATGACTCTTCATTTTCTAATACATTGTAAAATTATATAATTATATAATATATAAAATATATAAATTAACATATATCTTCGGAGTCGGGGAATCCACGGGGACGGAGGATACTTTCCCAATCCCCGCCCCAAAGTGTTATCGGGGGAACTTTTCCCTCCATCCCCATCCCCACGGGGAAAAAAATCCCCAACTTCGGATCTCCGCACAGATATTCCCCACAGGGATCCCCATTAACAGATGCAATTGACATCCCTAATTGTGGCTCAGTTTTCCTTTTTGCTAAGTTTAAGTATAACGATTTCTTAAGATGCTAGTTTTTCAATATCACTACAGTGCTTGTGTATGAAGAGAAATGATACTGAGTAGGCAAGACTTGTTAAAGCTTATATGGTTTGTGTTTTTATGGCCAAGTTTCTATGAAGTATTTCAATCTTGAAGTGTTTTATGTTTTATATAAGTTACCAATAAAAGGATTAGGTTCTGTTGTGAAAAATATTATTAAATCTCTAAAAGTTATTTAATGTTGGTGAATTTTAAGATGTATTTTATAGTTGTTTCTTCAATTTTATTATATTTTTGTCTAATCGTTGTGTATTTTATGGCAACAAATGACTAACAGAAGTGGAGGCGAGAGAGGAAAGGCAAATCTGAAAAAAGGAAAATCGAAGTGCTTAGCACCAGGAAAGCTTATTGATCATCGGAATAGCATGTTTCACAGGAAATCTACATTTGTTCAGTCATCACCGGCTACTACAGCACCGACTCCATCAACAGTTCAGACTCCATCGACGGCTCCGGCTCTATCGCCGGCTCCGACTCCTTTGCCTGCACGGGCTGCACCGGTGTTGCGGACTGCACCGATGTCGCGGGCTACAGCAATGACGCGGGCTGCACCACTGTCGAAGTTCAGCAAGAGGAGGAGCAGTCCACACCTCAGGCCAATCGAAGTTCAGCAAGAGGAGGAGAAGTCCACACCTCAGGCCGTAAGGCTCATGTTGATGTAGCGCTTGAGCTTGTAAGTAATAAAGTCGATTTTTTTTTCAATCTTTATTTATTTATACTGTTAAATTTACTCAAATTCATATTGTAGACCCATGAACTTCAGAGGGATGTGCGCCGTGATGAGTTATTTTTAAAGACCCATAAGAGGAAAAATGGTGAATGGGTTGATCATCGTGCTGAGGCTAAAAACAATGTTTCTAGTAGTGTTAGGTGACGAACGTTAGACAACAAGAGAAGCTTAAGTATCCTCCCCCTCCTTTGAGTACTATTGAGCTTGAGAAACGGGCTTCACGATACTTTTAGATGAGCTCTGAGCACACAATGAAGGTTAGTAAATGTTGATAATCCATTTATTTCATCGTTCGTGTTGTAGTTATAACTTATAAGTAATGTGCATTTAAGTCTACAACTTATTCTGGATGCTTTATGTTGTTCAAAGTAGACTAATTTCACAATTTTGAATATATAAAATTAAGTAATGCATTTGTAGACGATGCCAAAGAAAAATTCCAAAAAAACTTATGACTTAATGAATCCGTAACTACGTTTGCATGCAAATGTACCATGCAAGAGGTGCATTTTGTTCACCAGATTTTCTAATTGCTTTTATGCCATTGTATTTATTCATTGGACAATTGTTTTCTATTTACCTTTTGTTCTGGTCTGGGCCGAGCAGGCCCAACCCTTGTTACCAGCCGAGCAGGCCCAATCCCTTGGGCCCAATTACTGGACAACAGATAAGGGCTGCCCTTCGCGAAGACTCTGGCCGAGCAGGCCCAAACCTTTGGGCCCACTTACTGGATAACCGTCAAGGAGTTATCCACGCACGAAGACCACGCGTCACGTCTCAGCGAAGGATTCGATCAACCATCTCCGAACCCTACGCTATGTGCATCCAGAACGTGAGTCTCCTGCTGACTCAGCCCTAGCATGGGACGTTCTGGCAGTTCCCTAGCACGTGGGCCTCCAGTTGGATTTGGCCCAATTAGGGAACCTTGGCCCAGCGCTGAGGGCTATAAATACCCTCTTTCACTAGAGGGTCAGGTATTCTATTCTTAACTCTAAACCTCATTCTCTGATAGCTACTGACTTAAGCATCGGAGGACCTTGCAGGTACCCCCCCATCTTGCTCTTCAAGCCAGATATTGCGCCTTGACGATTCTCCTGATCAGGTACGATCAGTGGCGCCGTCTGTGGGAACCTTGCTCCCCCTTCTTTAACAAAGATCAAAGCATAACCTTTCACCATCGTCATGGCCAACAACAACATACCTAGTCCTGATCCCTTCGTCCTGGAACAACTGATTGAAGATTCCAGCCGCGAACTGACGAATCGCCGTCGGCAGGAACGTGCTTTTGCCGGACAGAGGCAACAGATTCAGCACATTCAACACGTGCACGGCCTTCAACAAGTCCAGAACGTCGAACAAACCCATCCTGAAGGACAAGTTCAGAACGGGGAAGACGGGCAGACCCGGCCCCAGACTGAACCAGAGCAGCTCCAAGTGGTGAATGAAACTGATACCCGAGACGGGCAACCCGCTTCCTCGTTCACCCACACCTCTGGCAGACGAAGAAGCCGTAGCCCGGACGAGGAGGAACAGATCAACATTCCCGAGGGCGCTGATCCGACCGCCATTCTCCTACTCAAAGAGCTGCAGAAGACCAACCGCCTCATCCGCCAACAGGGCGACCGCATCCACGACCTGGAAAGGTGATCGGTCACCATTTCTACTTAATTTCGTCATAAATTTGGCATAAGATCGTCATACTTGGTAACACTTTGTGGTTGTTTTCATGAGTTTTTCGTTGATTCCTTTAATATTAGTTAATTGCTTGAATTATGTTTTTGTTCCCTTTATCATGTCTTTTTAGATGCTTTTGATCTCTCTACTTGGTGGTTGTAGGTTAATTCTGGATCAGATGGAAATTGCACAAGTGTTGGTGTAACAGAAGCTGAAAATCGTGACAGGCGTGTAGTATTTTGATCATAACTGGAGCTTCGTAACTCGGAATGACGCGGTTCCAGTGGCAAAATTTCGCTAACGAAAAGAGCTACAACTTTGATGTTGAAGTCAAAGCCAAAAGAGGCAGGGTCGGACACGGTCAGACCGTGTCAAGTGACACGGCCGTGTCCGACCTGCCGAAGAATTTTCCCCAAAAGTGGCAGAAGCTGACACGGTCAGCCCGTGTCAAGTGACACGGCCGTGTCAGCCTGTGCGGACAGAATTTCTGATTTTCTATGTTTTTACAATTTTAAAGTTCTGGGGGCAATTTGGGTATTCTGGCTGAGATCTGAAAACCTAGAGGGATTAAAAGAGGATTGAGAGACAAGGAGAGGGGACTTTTTTTGGATCGTACGAAAGAATTCCAGAAGAGAGCAAGATAGCGTATTCAAGGTTGTGGAAGACGAAGAGATTCAACGGTGGAAGCCATTGAAGATCAGAGTTCTCCTAATCTTTTGTAAATGTCTAAACTTTCTGATTTTGGTTTCTTGAATATTATGAGAGGCTAAACCCCCCAATGCCAGGGGGGTGTCCCTGATTTGAATTGTAATGACTTTTGAATTCCGTATTTCTTTAATCAAGTATTAGTTTTATGCAATTTGATTGTTTAATGTTTTTATACCTTCTTTGTCGGAAAAACAAAGATTGATCTACGGTTAACAATTTGTAGGACTACGGTTGTTAAGGTTTTTAAACAATTTGATCTAGTAGTTATCACCTAGGACTAGGGATACCGAAAGGTTATTTGAACATTCTTGATTATTTACATCTTTGGTTTGCAAACCTTTGTTTCCACTAAGGACTTAGGGAAACACCCTTAAGAACAAATAGTTGCATTCTATGAACTTGTTGAAGAGATCTTTTTACAGAGTCATTATAAGGAAGATCAAACACCTACCCTGGCATTACCTCAAATTACATCTAAAAAGTCAAACTTTAATTTCAGCTTATTTTTATTATTTCTTTTATTTAAATTTACTTATTGCATTATAACAAAACACCTATTTGCTCTTTTGTTTAATTGACTTAAATAACTTGTGTTTCCTACGCAATCCTCGTGATCGATACTTGGGGTAAAACCCATTATAACTACACCGGTGAAAATAGTACACTTGCTATTTTTCCGATCAAGTTTTTGGCGCCGTTGCCGGGGATTGCCAAAATATAAGTTTTATTTTAGTCAATTAAAATTTTATTGCTCTGCAATTAAAATTCTTTTTGCTGAAATTTTTATTTGCTTATTTTAATTTTAATTTTTTTTAACTTATCTACTAATCGATTTCTAATCTTGTATGCGAGGTAAAGCCTCAGCTGAACTTCTTTTTAACGCAGAACCAGAAAGACTATTGAGAGCACGACTCCGAGAAGTCAAGCGAAAAAGACTGGCATCGAAAGAAGACTCCCCTGTAGTTTCAGAATCAGAAGACGAAGAAGTAATATTTATTCAGTCCGAGCAGTCAGATTCTGAGCCTGAAACTATGGCAGCTGATCCACCTCCTCCAGAGAGACTTTTGGGTGATTATGGAAGGGCCAATGCACCGCTTGGAAGAATGACCATTGTAAACCAACCGGTCAATGTTGCACACTTCCAACTTCATCCTTCAACTATCCGACAGTTGGAGAGCAAGCCGTTTGCGGGACGAATCAATGAAGATGCAAATAAGCATCTACAAAGATTCCTCACCACGACAACGTCATTAAAGATTGAAGGTCATTCTGAAGAAGCTAAGAGACTTGTAATGTTTCCTTTTACCTTATCTGAAGATGCGGAAGAGTGGTTTTACTCACTTCCAGCTGGAAGCATCACAACATGGCAACAGATGGAAACCGCTTTCTTGAACGAATACTTCCCCGCATCGGTCTTCATTCGAAAAAGATATGATATAGTGAATTTTAAGCAGAAAGAAGGGGAATCGTTGGGAGATGCATATAAAAGGTTCAAGAGGTGTTTGGTTGCTTGTCCTACTCATAATATGGACCCAACCGAGCAAATGCAGACTTTCGTAAATGGTCTCCGAATCAAGACAAAACAGCTTATTGATACGGCTGCCGGTGGCTCAACTAATTTCTCAACAGCCACGGGTATCAAGAAGATCATAGAAGCTATTGCTGCTAATGAGCACATCGAGTTATATGACCGTGCAATGAGCCAACCTGAAGGTAAAATTGATTTGAAGCTTGCTGATCAGGTAGTTAAAATGGAAGACCAAATTGCAGCTGAAGTAGAAAGAAGACTGAAGAAGATGAATCTTAGTGAACAAAAAGTAGCACAAGTTGAACCAGCGAACTCAGTTGTATGTGAAATATGTAGTGGACCGCATTTTGCTATGCATTGTGTGGCAACGCAGGAACAGGTGGAACAGATTCATATGTTGAGGCAAAATAATCCTTACGCCAATACTTATAATCCGGGTTGGAAAAATCATCCTAATTTCGCATGGAAGGACCAACAAGGAAACTTTCAAAAGCAAGGATCAACCCAATTTCAAACTCCCGCGCAATCACAACAACACAGACCTCCACAACAACAACTTCCATATCAACAACAATTCCAACATCATCCTCAACAATTTCAACAACAGGTACCAAAGAAAGAAGATTGGGAGATTGCTCTTGAAAAAGTGGCAACCCAAAACTCTCAGTTTCAAGAAGAGACAAGAGCCAACCTCAGGAACACCACGGCTTCAATCAAAAATCTTGAAGTTCAAATAGGTCAAATAGCACAACATCTCACTCTACAGGCACAAGGAAACTTTCCGAACGAAACTGTGAAAGATCAGAAAAATCTAGAGAAGATTAATGCTGTTACTACAAGGAGTAAGAAAGTGGCAGAATCGGAAAAAGAAAAAGAGGAAATAGATGACCCCTTGGTGATTGAGGTAGATTTGGAGATAAGAGAGAATGTGAAAGAGCCCGAAATTGTGATACCACCGGTTAAGCAACTTGAAGAGAAAAATAAGAAAGATGCTAAACCGGCAATCAAGCTTCCTTTTCCCTCTAGAGTGACAAAGAAGAATTCAACAGAGAAGGATTTTGAGAAGTTTGCAGCCTTGTTTAAAAAATTAGAGGTTAATCTACCTTTCTTTGAAGCACTTGAGCAAATGCCTTTGTACAAGAAGTTTATGAAGGAGGTTATCGGTAAAAAGAGGCCAATTGGGGGAGAACCAGAAATTGCAACAGAAAAGTGTAGTATAGTCTCTCCAGCAAGGAAGATCCCCATCAAGAAGAAAGACCCTGGAGCAGCGGCGATACCATGCACTATCAAGAACAAAATGTTTAAAAAGGTACTCATTGATTCGGGTTCTAGTGTGAGTTTAATGCCACTATCTATCTTTAAAAAGCTTGAATTGGGAAAGATAAGTGAAAGTGAGACAAAGTTGAAGTTCGCTGATCACACCATCAAGAAATCATATGGGATAGCTGAAGACGTACTAGTGGAGATTGACAAGTTTGTATTCCCTGTCGACTTCCACATCATGGACATTCCTGAAGATGAAGAAACTCCTATCCTTCTTGGGAGACCATTTTTGTTGACAAGTCGTTGCAACTTTGACATTGAGAAAGGGACTCTGACGGTGAAAGCCTTTAATGAAGAAGTAACCTTAAAGATGCTAGAAGTCAAGAAACAAATTGAAGGTGTATATGATCAAGCTTCTGTTGGTATGATCGAAAGTGAGGGAGAATACAAAATCCCTAAACATCTCCAAGAAAAAGTTTCAAGCATAGCTTCTCAGGTGGAACCAGCTCATGTTTCTATCAAAAGTCCTAAGGTCGCTAGAGAAGTTAAGAAGAAAAAGAAAGCAGAAAACCAAGGTGAGAAGATGAAGGTTGAAAGTGAGTTAAAGAGAAAAGTGGTCCATGCCTTTCATCTTCATGAGTTCTTGGTTGAGAAAGTAAAAAGCAACAAGGTTTGGAGAAGGAAATACCCTCCATAATAAAGGGTAATGGACCGTCGAGCCATGCGACGTTAAACGAAGCGCTTCGTGGGAGGCAACCCACGGTTTTAATAATTAATTTTTCTGTTTGTTTGTCTTATTTTCAGAAAATAAAAGAGAGCATCTCTAGTGGAAGCTAGGATGTGATCATTGGAATGCAATACCTCTGTAAGCAACCTCTCCAAGGCTGGTTCTAAAACATTGAGGACAATGTTTAGTTCAAGTGTGGGAGGGGTTCTTCTCAAGTGCTTTTAGTTGATTTCCATTTTTTGTTTTTGTTTGTGTGTTGTGTTGACATTGTGTGATAGATTGAGTGATGGATGCCGAATGAATGATGATTGGTAGTTAGTGGATGAAAGGTGCAACCCGAACTTAATCTCTCGAGGTACTTTGGAAGTGGACATAGTCGAAAGTGTCGGACGCAACTTGAAGAACTGGACTGAGAAGGTAAGTGGTGAAATCGAGCCGGAAAGGAAGTCACATGACATAAAGGGTGTGTTGAAACTTCAAACTTAGCTTACATGGTGAGGAACATAAAAAGCCAAACACATGTAAAGATCATCATGAGAGTGAAATCAGGTATGACTTTATCTCTCTAATTTTGCGTTTGTCCTGCCGACACAGTACAAATATGAAATCACACACTGAGGCACTTGTTTGTTCTCCCCAGAGCCTTTCCGTCCTTCATTTATTTTTGTTTTATCCCTCGTTAAACCCGTTGAGCCATTCCCCCTTGTTTGTTTAAATCCACACATGTCATCCTTAACCATAATTCTATCACTTTTGTTTGGCACTTGTGTAATTATTGTTTCTTTTGAACTTGTGTGAAATCGTAAGTTTGGGGTGGTGCTTAAGAAAATAAAAGGGCAAGTGTGATATGAAAAAAAAAAGATAAGAAAAATGTGTAAAGCACAAGAAAAAGAAAAAAAAATAGTTTGAAACACTTGCCTAAAAAGATTTGAAAGACTCGAACGATGTTGATTACCCGGTAATTAGGTAAAAAGGAGAGTCTAAGAAGAAACCCCCTCACACAAAACCGAACACAAAGACAAGAAAAATAACATAAGTGCTAGTTCATAAATCATTTGCATATCACTCTCTTGTTTACCCTTTCTTCCACCTCAGCCCCGTTACAACCTAAAAAGTCCTCAAAAGTGTGTGAACTCTTTTTGTGTAGTGAAAGTAGGATGTATGCAAAGTCAAGGGTTGATATTGCATATCGTGATGTTGAGCGAAAAGCACTCTAACTCCGAGAGACAATGTGAGAAGTGTGAAAAGTTTGCAGGTGAAATACACTCTGTTGTGAAGTGTGATGGACAACAAGGTTCGATAAGTCCAAAAGCTTAATCAAGAAAGGGAAGTAAGTTGCAAAAGACATCGACTATGTTGTGGAAAAGAAAAGTTTAAGGTGACCTCGGTTTGATCTCTTGCATCACTTGAGGACAAGCAATGAGATAAGTTTGGGGTTGTGATCGGTCACCATTTCTACTTAATTTCGTCATAAATTTGGCATAAGATCGTCATACTTGGTAACACTTTGTGGTTGTTTTCATGAGTTTTTCGTTGATTCCTTTAATATTAGTTAATTGCTTGAATTATGTTTTTGTTCCCTTTATCATGTCTTTTTAGATGCTTTTGATCTCTCTACTTGGTGGTTGTAGGTTAATTCTGGATCAGATGGAAATTGCACAAGTGTTGGTGTAACAGAAGCTGAAAATCGTGACAGGCGTGTAGTATTTTGATCATAACTGGAGCTTCGTAACTCGGAATGACGCGGTTCCAGTGGCAAAATTTCGCTAACGAAAAGAGCTACAACTTTGATGTTGAAGTCAAAGCCAAAAGAGGCAGGGTCGGACACGGTCAGACCGTGTCAAGTGACACGGCCGTGTCCGACCTGCCGAAGAATTTTCCCCAAAAGTGGCAGAAGCTGACACGGTCAGCCCGTGTCAAGTGACACGGCCGTGTCAGCCTGTGCGGACAGAATTTCTGATTTTCTATGTTTTTACAATTTTAAAGTTCTGGGGGCAATTTGGGTATTCCGGCTGAGATCTGAAAACCTAGAGGGATTAAAAGAGGATTGAGAGACAAGGAGAGGGGACTTTTTTTGGATCGTACGAAAGAATTCCAGAAGAGAGCAAGATAGCGTATTCAAGGTTGTGGAAGACGAAGAGATTCAACGGTGGAAGCCATTGAAGATCAGAGTTCTCCTAATCTTTTGTAAATGTCTAAACTTTCTGATTTTGGTTTCTTGAATATTATGAGAGGCTAAACCCCCCAATGCCAGGGGGGTGTCCCTGATTTGAATTGTAATGACTTTTGAATTCCGTATTTCTTTAATCAAGTATTAGTTTTATGCAATTTGATTGTTTAATGTTTTTATACCTTCTTTGTCGGAAAAACAAAGATTGATCTACGGTTAACAATTTGTAGGACTACGGTTGTTAAGGTTTTTAAACAATTTGATCTAGTAGTTATCACCTAGGACTAGGGATACCGAAAGGTTATTTGAACATTCTTGATTATTTACATCTTTGGTTTGCAAACCTTTGTTTCTAAGGACTTAGGCAATAGGATTGCAAACCAAAAGGTTTTCCACTAAGGACTTAGGGAAACACCCTTAAGAACAAATAGTTGCATTCTATGAACTTGTTGAAGAGATCTTTTTACAGAGTCATTATAAGGAAGATCAAACACCTACCCTGGCATTACCTCAAATTACATCTAAAAAGTCAAACTTTAATTTCAGCTTATTTTTATTATTTCTTTTATTTAAATTTACTTATTGCATTATAACAAAACACCTATTTGCTCTTTTGTTTAATTGACTTAAATAACTTGTGTTTCCTACGCAATCCTCGTGATCGATACTTGGGGTAAAACCCATTATAACTACACCGGTGAAAATAGTACACTTGCTATTTTTCCGATCAAAAGGAAGCGGCGATATCGCTCCCCCCAACGGAGACGCCATCGGTCACGTTCCTATTCCTCTTCGCGGTCTCCTCCGAGGAGAAGTCGCAAGCGCAGTCCATCTAGGTCTCGCTCCCCCTCGAGAAGAAACCGGCGCCAGCGGTCTTATTCCCGCTCTCCACCTCGAAAGACTCGGAAGAATCAGAAACCTGAAACCACTGAAGCCAAGAGTCTCTCACCCGAGCAGGAGCACCGAGGCCCCTCCAAAGCCGTGCAGAAAGTCCGCGAGCATTCTCCAAAAGACAACCGCAAAACCTCGGGCAAAGCATGCACTAAATCCCAGCGGGGCAGACATTCAAACTCCCCTGAACCTAGCGACGAAGAGGATTTCCGCAGTCCCTTGTCCGAGCAAATCCGGCGTGTTCGTCTTCCCCGGGGGATGGAAAAACCACCAGCCTTGGACCACTATGACGGGACCACCGACCCCGATGACCACATAAGGAGCATCGAAGCTGTCATGGACTACCATGTGGTACGAGGATCCATCAAATTCCGCATCTTTCCGACCACGCTAAGGAAAGGCGCGATGAATTGGTACAGGAATCTGCCCCCTAACTCCATCCACTCCTGGACTGAACTGAAGGATCTTTTCCTAAGCCACTTCACCGCGTCTCGTCGGCAACCGAAATCAGAAGCAAATCTTGAGGCAGTAATCCAAGGTACCAACGAATCTTTGAGAGACTACCTCGACAGGTTCAACAAAGAAGCTGTCCAAGTGCAGACCGCGGACTACATGAAGAGGTACCTACTCGAACGAGGGCTCCTCCCCGGAAGCGACTTCAAAAAGGCCATCAAGATTGAGGAAGTCCACTCCATGAACGCCCTCCTTCGCAAGGCTCAGGCCTTCATCAGATATGAGGAAGCAGAAGCTGCTACCATGAGAGCATCACGGGACAACGACGCCGCTCGCAGTTCAAACCATGAGCCCTCAACTTCGAGGCGCGGGCACGAGAAAAGGAAAGACGACAGGTCTCTCGACATCAAAGAACGCCGGGGACCTTCTGGTCGTTTCAACGAATATACCCCGCTGAACGCCTCACGGGAAAGGATCCTAGCCGAATGCCAAAACACTGACTTCAAAAAGTCGAACATCAGACCCCCGAAGTCAAACCCCGCGAGGCCAGGAACCGACAAGTCCAAGTACTGCAAATACCACAGGAGCCATGGACACATGACCGATGATTGCATTCACCTCAAGGACGCTATTGAAACACTGATCAAGGAAGGTCGCCTTTCAAAATACACACAGAAAGGGGAACCTTCCCGAAGGGACGACCACAGAAACTCTGACGAAGGGAATTCGCCGGACAACAGGCCCATACAAGTAGCCCTGTCAGTGACCCGACCTGAAGATTTCATACCATCGGTCGGGGCACCTGCCGCACTCAGCAAATGGGAAGGATTCCCATCCGCCATGGTCGTCTCCAACGGCGGAGATCCGGGCTCCCTCACCATCAGTTCAGTGAAGAGAAAGTTCGATGAGCTGCTCAGCGCCAACGCAGACCTCGGCCCTACACTGAGAAAGTTCCGAGGGAAATCTGAACCAATCACCTTCTACCTGGAAGAACTACCCGGCGGAGCTCCAAACGCCACAATTCCTCTGCTCGTCCGAGCAAGAATGGCGAACTTCGATGTTCGACGGGTCCTAGTCGATGAAGGCAGCTCGGTCGACATCATGTACTCCCATCTCTTCCGGACACTCCAGCTGGACGACTCACACCTCACTCCCTACGTGGGTTCAGACCTTCAAGGCTTCAACGGAGCTACCACTAAACCATGGGGTTACGTCGAGCTGATTGTCACCTTCGGAGAAGGGGAGGCTTCTAGGCAAGTCAAAACTAGGTTCTTGGTGATCGACTGCAAAACCCTGTACAACTGCATCATCGGACGCCCCACTCTGGCCGAACTGACCGCCGTACCCTCCACTGTCCACCTGAAGACGAAGTTCTACACGAGGACAGGACGAGTGGCCACCATCAACGCCGATATTGAAGCAGCCAGAAGAATCTTCGACGCCTCCGTCAAAGGATTAGAACTGATCGCTCCGCCGACCAGCTCCAACAAAAAGCCAAGGACCGAAGACAAGCATCCTCGAGGAGACCAGCGTCAGACAACCAACGTCAGCTCAGTCGACCTGGATGCCCGGTTTGTAGAGGAAGAACTAAAGACTGGGGAAGAGACGAGGTCGAAGTCACCTCACCCCTTCCGACCAGTTCCGGACGGAGATTTCGAGCTGGTCCCCTTGGGCGAAAACCCTGACAAAGCAGTGAAAATCGGTAAAGGGATCCCAGACCTTCCGAGGAAGCAGCTCATAGCCTGCCTTCGAGCCAATGCTGATCTGTTCGCCTGGAGCGCCGCGGAAATGCCCGGACTCGACCCTGAGGTCGCCTGCCACCACCTCTCCATCAATCCAGCCGCAAAGGCCGTAGTTCAACGTAGGCGTCGGCAGTCTCCCGAGAAAGCGGAGGCTGCCGAGAAAGCTGTAAAAGACCTCCTAGAGGCAAATTTTATTTCCGAGGCCAAGTATTCAACTTGGCTCTCAAACATTGTACTCGTTAAGAAATCTAATGGAAAATGGAGAATGTGTGTTGATTATACTGATGTTAACCGGGCATGTCCAAAAGACGCCTATCCTTTACCAAACATTGATAGACTGGTCGACAACTCGGCCGGCTATAAATTATTATCTTTTATGGATGCTTATTCAGGTTACAACCAGATCCCGATGGCGAGGAGCGACAAGCAGTACACGGTGTTCATGACCGAGTCGGGCAATTACTACTACAACGTAATGCCCTTCGGCCTCAAAAACGCGGGCTCCACGTATCAGCGGATGATGAACAAAGTTTTCCGAGGGGAGATCGGCGACACCCTCGAGGTGTACATGGACGATATGATTGTCAAGTCTCGAGGGGACACCGACCACACCTCCCATCTCGAGCGCGTATTCGAGCGGGCCAGATCCTGCAAGATGCGCTTCAATCCGGAGAAATGCACCTTCGGCGTCCGAGCATGAAAATTCCTCGGTTTCTATCTGACCGAACGGGGAATAGAAGCCAACCCGGATAAATGCCGAGCGTTCTCCGAGCTCCCCATTCCTAACAATAAAAAATTCATCCAAGTATTAAACGGGATGCTCACTGCGCTATCACGTTTCGTCGCGAAATCCGCCCAGCACGCCCTCCCTTTCTTTAAACTGCTACGCAAAGAAGCAGCCTTTGAGTGGTCCGAGGAATGCGAGCAAGCACTGGAACACCTCAAGCAAGTACTTTCCTCGCCGCCCGTCCTTTCTCGACCTGACGACAACGAGCCTCTGTACCTTTACCTGGCCGTTTTAAACGAAGCAGTCAGCGCGGCTTTGATCCGAGAAACTGTAGACGGACAAAAACCTGTGTACTTCACCAGCAAAGCTCTACAGGGACCCGAGGTGCGATACCAACAGATCGAGAAAGTCGCCATGGCCCTAGTAATAGCGGCCAGAAGGCTACGATACTACTTCCTCGCTCACACAATCTTTGTTCGGACGGACCAACCCATCAAGCAACTCCTCAGCCGACCAGACATGGCCGGCAGAATGCTAAGGTGGTCCCTCGAGCTTTCAGAATTCGACGTACAGTATGAGAGCAGGAAGGCACTAAAAGCACAGGCGCTGGCGGACTTCGTGGCCGAGATGACCTCTATCCCCGACTCGCCCAACGCAACTAAAGACAAGTGGACCATCTACGTAGATGGCGCGTCGAGCAGCTCGGGCAGCGGGGCAGGCATTATCTTGGAAAACGACGAAGGTCTTATCATAGAAGTATCTTTAGTCCTCTCCTTCAACACGTCGAACAACTAGGCCGAGTATGAAGTCCTCCTCGCGGGACTGAGACTCGCCGAGGACATAGGGGCACGAGAGATCAAGATCTACACTGATTCCCAACTCGTCGCATCTCATATCAGTGGCGAATACCAGGCCAAAAACGACGTACTCGCCGAATATCTCGCACTCGTCAGAGATAAGATGAAAAAATTCGCCAAAGCAGAAGTCGAGCATATCCCCCGAGAACACAACTCGCGCGCCGACATACTGTCCAAACTCGCGAGCACGAGAAAGAAAGGGGGAAACAAATCGGTTATCCAAGAAATTCTGCCCAGACCAAGTGTAGGCGAAAACGCGCGAGTTCTACAGATATTCGCCATCGGGGACGACCGATGTTGGATGACCCTAGTGTACAACTTCCTCACAAAAGACGAGCTCCCCGTCGACGCGAAAGAAGCCTCAACGATTAAGAGACGTGCGTGCTCATACACTATCCTCGAAAACAAGCTGTACCGACGAGGTTTCTCCATCCCCCTACTTAAATGCATCGATGCCTCGCAAGCACTAGAGGTACTCCAGGAGCTCCATGATGGAATCAACGGCCAGCACCTCGGTGGGCGGTCACTAGCTAGGAAAGCCCTCAGAGCCGGCTATTACTGGCCGACCATGCAGCAGGACGCCAAAGAGTATGTCAAGAAATGCGACAAATGCCAGCGTCACGCCGACATGCACCTGGCACCACCAAACGAGCTCAAATCTCTCTCCTCACCTTGGCCTTTCTCTACGTGGGGAATGGACCTCCTCGGACCTTTCCCGGTCGGCTCCTACCAAAACAAATACCTGGTGGTCGCTGTAGATTACTTCACAAAATGGATAGAAGCTGAAGCGCTCGCTAAAATCACATCCCAAAACGTACTCCGATTTTACAAGAGGAACATACTCGCTCGATTCGGGGTACCACAGGCGATAATAACCGACAACGACACCCAATTCACGGACAGAAAATTCCAGGAATTCGTGGCCAAACTCGGGACAAAGCAACACTTCACTTCGGTCGAGCACCCCCAAACCAACGGACAGGCTGAAGCCGCCAACCGGGTCATTCTCCGTGGATTGAAGAGAAGACTGGGCGAAGCGAAAAAAGCTTGGGTCGAAGAGCTACACAGCGTCCTCTGGGCATACAGGACGACCCCACATTCAACCACGGGCGAAACACCATTCAGGCTAACCTATGGCACCGAAGCCGTGATCCCCGTGGAGATCCGAGAACCGTCTCGTCGGACTGAGTCACCTCTCGAGGAAGAACTCAACGACGAAGCCATGAGAGAAGAGCTCGACATGGTCGAGGAGATCCGGACAGGATCCTCCCTGCGAGAAGCGAAATTGAAACAACAAATAGCGTTAAGACATGACACCAAAGTTATCAAGCGCTCCTTCGAAGTCGGAGACTTAGTGCTCCGTAGGAACATGAAAGATTCACGCGAAGGCAAACTAGCCCCAAACTGGGAAGGTCCATACCGAGTATACGATAAAACCGAAAACGGTGCGTATTACCTCGAGAACCTTCTCGGCGAAAAACTAGCTCGACCTTGGAATGCTGAGAAACTCAGACGCTACTACAGTTAGAAACAACCTAACGCTACCCGGCCGCTCGTGACGAACACGAGGAAAGCTGGGCGAGGACTCGCGCCATGGTACAAGCGCGTATGCTCCACGACAGCTTTAGTCGGACAACCCTACCAGGAGGCAAAGCCGACTACGCGGCGGGCCTTACACACAGACCCTCCGCGGAAGTACCTGCACGGCAGAACCCCAGCTCGCGATGGGATCGTTCACGCCGCGAGCACCTGGCCCCGACCGCGGCCTCGAGCTCGCTTATAGCGCACACCTGCTCTGCGCACCCGGACCGTTCCCCACACGCCCGGGCCATAAACCTCGGTCGAGCACAAACATAATTCGAGCACAAACATAATTCGAGTGCAAACATAATTCGAGCATAAACATAAAGCATACCTCAGATAGGCACAAATAAACATTGGAGCATAAAACGAAATATTAAAAACCGATCGAATTGGCCGGAGATATCCAAATATTACAAAAATTATCCGGGCATCGCCCAACTAGCTACCTTGGCACGCAGGCCACAAAATATTGGCACACAGGCCATAAAACATCGACACGCAGGCCACAATAATAAAAGACTGGTCAAACATCGCCATCTTCGTCCTCGGCACCGTCGTCCTCGCCCTGGGGCTCCTGCTCGTCTTCCTAGTCCTCGAACTCCGGGTTTGGTTCAATTCGCCCGTCCACGACCTTATGATAGGGACCAATGCCCTTCGTCACCAGGCGCGGATTGAGGACTTTCAGCTGATCCACTGCAGCTTTGAAACCGACCCCCAAGGTAGCAACACAGTCAACCTCCAACTCCCTCACCTTGCCCAGAAGCTGAGAACGCGTCACCAAGGCTTTCTCGTCCTCATCCTCCTCGGCAGCAGGGAGATGAGCCCTCTCCAACTCAGCAATTCGCTCGCGGAGCCTTTTTCCCTCGGCCTCCAAGTCCGCAACCTTGTTACGCTCTTTAACGAGATCCTCCACTATGCCGCTCTGAACCTCATACTTGTCCTTGTACTGTTCGAACTCGTGCTCCAGCTCATCGTATTTGATTTGGAGAGCATCGTAGTCCTTCCGAGGACAGACTTTCTGAGCATTAAGAGCCAAGGCCAAGGCGGCCACCCTCATCATCCCTTCGAGGTCCTCGGACAAATCCTTGTCTCGAGCCACCCGGTCCCGCCTGACGATGTGCCTCACCTCCTCGCGCTCGAGGAGAACATTTTTCTTTGAGAAGATTCCCCTATGCAGAGTACAAGAAGGCAGCACTATGTCCTCCTCGGAGGGGTTGTCAATGATAAGAGGACGAAGCTCCCCGGTCCCGTCATTCTTTTGTTTCTTTCCGGCTGGAGAACCACGCGAGGTCGTCCCGACTGACGAAGGAGAGCCACTGTCAGGGACACCCGCGGCAGCCGCCTTGACCTCCTCGACCCGCGATCGTTTCCCAGACACTTTGGCGGCCCCCTTGTTCTTGGCCCGCATCTTCGTAACTTTGTCGTGCAAGTCGGCCATTTTTCCTGCAAAGTAAAGAGTTAGAACCAAAAAGGTGTGGTGTTAACAAATAATAGTTATCTCACCTAACAAAATCATAGCGTCCCCGTAACTTCCGCACTCGAGGACAGCTTTGGTGTTGATGTGCCGAGGCTCCAGCATAGGGCCTCCATCTTCCTCGAATAGGGGATCCCCGTTGGGATATGTACATATTGCCGGTCTAAACCCGTCCACAAAAGAAGCGAGCCGCTGATACCCCCCTGTATCGCGCTCATTGAGATCCTCGTCCCGGAAGATGTAATAGTCGGTCCCACGCTCGAAATGGTCAGGTTGCCACTCTAACGGGAACCGGGCAGCTGGGCCCACTCTCCTCACCCCATCCTCAATATACTCGCGCTCCTCGAACAAGTGATTCTCGGCATCAGGAGTGAGCGGCTTAATTATAAAATACCGACTCTTAAAATACTTGACAGAGTCCTGGTAAATGGCGAACAGCTTCTTCGGCTGCTTAAACGACACTCAACTCCACTTGCCGTCCGGATCACGCAACCTCTGCAAATGAAAAACTCTGAAGAAAAGGGGCAGAGTCGCTTCGACCTCCAAGTACCCGCATACGATCTCAAAGGCCCTTAAGAACGCTAAAGCGTTGGGATGAAGCTGAGACAGGCAGAGGCGCAACCAACTGAAGACACTCTGTTGCAAATGAGTGAAGGGGAGACGGAGACCAGCCTCCTTAAAGACGAACTCATACATTGCGAAACGGGGGCCGGGAAATTGCGAGCAGATCCTCTGGTGAGATTTGGGCACAAAGGCGCCCCAAGAAGGCTCCTCGTCTTGGTCAAGGTCCTCGATGACGTTAAAGGCTTCCTTGGGACGACTCGTGAAGCGCGATGCAATCATCCTCGAAGCAACGGCCACCCATTCTTCAAGTGCCCTAGGGGAGGTCTCGACGACGGGAGCGTCCTCTTGCGAGCCAACAGCCTCGTCCCCATCTGAAATGTCGAAGACGACATCATCCTTGTTCTCGTCGGCCATTTACCTGAAAAGCAGAGGAAACCGTGAATTCGACTGGTCAAATCCACCCTTCCACCGCAAGTCAAGTGAAAGGGCGAGGAAAAGGGACGAGGAAAACTCCCCCAATCGTCAAATGGCCGACGAGCTAAAGTGCCCTCAGAGCATATACGTCGCACGCAGCGGAGGTCGGCAAACTCATGCCCTCACCGAGACGTGCAACCTCCACTGCTCGCGGCCTTCATACTACTCTCTAGTAATCCTAAAAGCTGGACGTCTCATTCAAACGTTCTAGCTCCGTTCACTCAAAACTCACTCGGCAAACACATGGGAGAAACGATCATCTTCTAAGTTTCCTCGGCTAATTCATAAACCTTGCTCGTCGCACTCATCAATCGCGCCCTCCGCACTCAAAACTAATACATAAAACTTAAATAAAAGTATGAAGGAGACGAGGAACTTACTTGAAGAAAGCGAAGAAAGTATGAGCGAGACGAGGAGGAGAGCAGTGAGCGAATCTTGAAGGCTTGGAAAATGTTAAGTGTCAAATGAGTGACCTCCTCACTCCTTATATAGGGAAAGAAGGCCAAAGGGTGTCATGATGGCCTAGGCAGCCTAGGAGACGCCATCATTGCCTACACCCCAAAGACGGCTCCCTCCACGAAAGGCTGCCACGCGTCCCAAGTAGGGATGTCAACGGGGCAGATATTGTTCGGAGGATGCTTCTCCACTCCCCGCCCCGCCCCTAAATTTAGTCCCCATCCCCATCCCCAATCCCTGCCACGGGGGAATATTTCCCTCCATCCCCATCCCCACAGATCCCCACAGAGATCGAATTTAAAGAAAATTTCTACACTTTTTAATCAAAACTATGACTCTAGTATTTTGTTTTTTTTCCGTATTTTTTAAATCGCATATATTTGCATCTTTATTTTATAAAAAAAATCAAAATACATCTTGCATCAATAATAAATAAAAAAAGCAAAAGAACTTGATGTTGCTAATATTTTTTATGTAAAAATAAATAAATAGTAACATAACTTCTTGCTACCGTGCTTCCACTAATTTACTACCACAATACCGATGTCGTCCAGCGCAAGTGGTTGATTATGTGTGACAAATCTATAACTTCTAATGACTCTTCATTTTCTAATACATTGTAAAATTATATAATTATATAATATATAAAATATATAAATTAACATATATCTTCGGAGTCGGGGAATCCACGGGGACGGAGGATACTTTCCCAATCCCCGCCCCAAAGTGTTATCGGGGGAACTTTTCCCTCCATCCCCATCCCCACGGGGAAAAAAATCCCCAACTTCGGATCTCCGCACAGATATTCCCCACAGGGATCCCCATTAACAGATGCAATTGACATCCCTAGTCCCAAGGATCTTGGGAACTCCAAAAGACGCCGTTTAATTCCATCCCTAAAAACGGCGCAGTAATGATTACAGCCTGTACAGCTGACACCTGTCAATCACGCTGACAAGTGACAACCCAAGACAACGGCCGACCAAAGTCCTCGAATAACCCAGGATTCGGAATCGTTACCCGTGCTCGGCTAAACCTCCTCGTTAAAGTCATCACCCTTATAAGGCTAATGACTTGGGGGGCTCCTGTTCTGGTCTGGGCCGAGCAGGCCCAACCCTTGTTACCAGCCGAGCAGGCCCAATTCCCTTGGGCCCAATTACTGGACAACAGATAAGGGCTGCCCTTCGCGAAGACTCTGGCCGAGCAGGCCCAAACCTTTGGGCCCACTTACTGGATAACCGTCAAGGAGTTATCCACGCACGAAGACCACGCGTCACGTCTCAGCGAAGGATTCGGTCAACCATCTCCGAACCCTACGCTATGTGCATCCAGAACGTGAGTCTCCTGCTGACTCAGCCCTAGCATGGGACGTTCTGGCAGTTCCCTAGCACGTGGGCCTCCAGTTGGATTTGGCCCAATTAGGGAACCTTGGCCCAGCGCTGGGGGCTATAAATACCCTCTTTCACTAGAGGGTCGGGTATTCTATTCTTAACTCTAAACCTCATTCTCTGATAGCTACTGACTTAAGCATCGGAGGACCTTGCAGGTACCCCCCCCCCCATCTTGCTCTTCAAGCCAGATATTGCGCCTTGACGATTCTCCTGATCAGGTACGATCACCTTTATCTCTATTTGCCACAATGTGGTGAATAAACGCAATAAACTACGCAATAACATGTTTATAATTAGTGACAAACAAACACATTAAACTACTCAACATATTTTTATATGCATCTTACTCTTATTCCTTATTTAATTCTTTATAGGTGGCAGAAGAACTTTACCAAGGTGGTTTCATTAGTTATCCTCGTACTGAAACTGATAATTTTTCTTCAAGGACTGATTTGCGTGTGGGTAACTTCTGGAACAACAAGAAAGACAAATTAGACTTTGCCATGAACTAATTAGATTATGAACTTTCTTATGTATTGCACCACATAAATATGGAACTTGCATTTTACATTATAATGAAACTCGTATTTTTTTATATTATGATGTTTATTTGATATTAAATTTTTCTGATTTGAATTAATTTTATTACGTTCAAAAGTGAGAGAAAATAAAAAATAATAATATTATATTTAAAAATGATTTAAATAAAAAATATTATAAAAAATATAATAGAATGGATAAAAAATTAATAATGGTTTAAACGGTTGTTAAATATAAAAATTAAATAATTAGTAGCGCTATAAACCGTTACCATATAAATTATAATTAAATTTTATAAATCAAATTATGACGGTTTTAGTCGTCTGAATATCATATTCACGACAGTTTTAAACCGTCGCGAACAACAACGAAAACATAAATTAAAGACATATTTACGACGGTTTCAACCATCGGGGAATCACATTCACGACAGTTTTAAACTGCCGCGAATAACAGCGAAAATAAAAATCCTGACAAAATTCACAACGGTTTTTAAACGTCGCCAATTATAGGTTAAGTCAGTTTTAAATACCGTCGTGAACTAGCGCGACGGTTGTGGCAACCGTCGCGAAACAGGTTGGGGACACACGATTCCGCGACAGTGCTGTAACCGTCGTAGATTTTAAATTGCGGCGGTTTTTACCGTCGTAATCTGCCAAAATAACCGTCGCAATCTGTCAATTTTCTTGTGGTGTTTCTAAGTCTTTTGAAAATTATCTTCTTAAATCCATATCTCTCAAAATAATCAATTTTTTCAAAAAGTTCCAATGTGATAAGTTGTTTGTTTTAGACAAGATCTAAAACTATCATGTTGGGTGATTTTTGAGTTGGTAGGCAAAATTTGAAGTTCCAAAATTAGGTCAAAATTCACTTAAAACCCTAATTTTGACTTTTGTTGACTATTTGATTCTTGATGAATTATTTAAATTTTCTTTTATCAAATGTATTCAATATCCGTATGATGATTATTTGGATCCTTAAAAGTCCATATTTGACCATTTTTCTCAAAAGTCAAAGGTTAACTTGCATAGTTGACTTTTTCCAAATGAACTGCAGTTTTGTGACTTCCAAATGAATCAAGATCTCCTCTTCAAATGAATGATATGAATGAAATATAATATTTATTTGGATGCCTTTGAATCATAGTTTGAGTGTTGGAACCATGTCCTGATTAAAAGTCAACCCTCTAGTGAAATTAGGTCAAAAACCTTAATTGGAGCTTCTGATGATCTTGAAGGTGATTGATCTTGCATTGACCCATCTTTGGACCTTGATATTGATTAGAGAATCCCTTGAATCATAGAAGAATGTTGAATTTCTTTGTGGGTCTCAAAACCCTAATTTGCCCAGTCTCTTCCTGATCAGTCTCCTGTCTTGAGACACAAGCAACAAACAAAATTTTTGTATTTTTGTTAGCAAATGAGAAATGTATGATGATTATGATGATAATGATGATCCTAATATTTAATATATGGTGGGATCTCAGTGGTTAAAAATTGGGGTACAACAGCTGCCCCTATTTAAGTTCCTAATACCTGATGAGGGGAAGATGGAATCTTCATCTCGGCACGGTAGGAGAGACTTAAATGCAAAAGATAGCGCAATTTTGGACCCTGAGAGCCCACATGCATGATATGAAAGCAACATTTTTTTTTAATTTTTATATGGAACAAACAAACAACATACTTCCTTTAAACTGGGAGAAAGGAAGCAGATCTACTAGGGATATGAAATGAGCAGTCCCTGACACTTGGGAAATGGATAATGTGACAGATTTTTTTGTAAACTCAAGATGAACTGTCTCGATGCTGGAGAGACTAACCATTCATAAATAACTTAAAAATTAACTTCCTCAACGCTGGAGAGGCTAACCATTCATAAATAACTTCAACATGAATTGCCTCGACGCTGGAGAGACTAACCATTCATAAATAACTTCAACATGAACTGTCCCGACGCTGGAGATACTAACCATTCATAACATGTAGGTTCTTCAACAGACTGTCTTCATCATCTTGGGAAGGCTAACCATCTATTGTGAAACTTCTATCATTCCCAAACTTCTTTTCTGGGAACATTTTTCTTGCTCCGTAGAGGCTGTCATCTTCTTTCAAGAAGGGAATATAGGGCATACAAGCTTCTCAAATAAAGAGACCATTACTTGTTGTCGGGTAAATAACAAATGCCAGAGATATAAATCCAACTTCAGGGAACCACAAACAGGTTCGTGTTTGAAATTATTAGGTCTTCAATCGTGCAGAATAAATGCACTTTAATACAAGACAAGATATGCTGATCCAACTAATCATATTTGCTGGAGACAAAGTTCAAACCAAGGTGTGGTTAGAATGAAACACCAAATAATACACTTCCCATTGAGGAACAAGCTCAAAAGTGGGGGGTCCATCCTATCTACAGATAGGTGGATAAGCTAAAACAAAATCTTCCCGTGAGGAACAAACTCATCGGGGAAACACAAGGATATGGGTCTTTCTGCCTAATGCTGACGCTTAAATGGAAGGAGTAAAGACATTGCTTGGGGAATAGTAATTTTATCATATCAACAAGATGCAAATGATGTGCATGTATATATGATGTATGAATGCATGGGTGTATGAGTGAGTGTTATGTGTGTTGAAACACTTCTTAGTTTTGAGGACAACATGTTATCATCCTAACTCCTCTAACAAGTGTACTTGCAGGTCCTCTTATTGTTAGATCTCACATATTTTGTTTTAGCTTTAAAATGATCTTATCAAAACATTGGCAAAAGCATTTGGTTCAAATGACATCATATTCTATCCAATCAAAATAAACCAACGTGCATTTATTCAAAAGAAAATGATCATCTACTCAAAGGACTATATTCTGTATCCTCAAAGTACACATCCAGCTAAGACGGATTGCTCATCTACTCAAAAGACTATCTTCTGACATCCTCAAAGTACACATCCAGCTAAGAAAGATAATTCTATGCCTTGCAAGTTCAAACAGAACTCAAACGGATATATTCCTACAAGCTTCTATATAACTAGCACCTCTTGCAAAGAAAGACATAACTTTTGACATTCAAGCTTAATATCATTTTGAATCAAAGTCAAAAAGCTTATCTTATTCATAAGAAAAGGAAGAAATCTTATCACTGCCAAATAGTGAATCATCTTCATATCATCCATTAAATATTCTGTATATCCTCAAGAGATATAAAATCTTGGTTGTAACAAAGAAAAAGAAAGATCTAAAGTGAAACTTTAGTGTTTGTAAAAGCCTTTTGTAGTTGTGTAAAGCATAACATTTTTATCCCTCTTTAAAGGATAAAAGTGTAAGATATAAGAAAATCTCACTGTGTGTGAGGACTGGACTAACCCTTTTGGTGAACCAGTATAAACCTTTATGTGTTCTTTATTACCAGTCCTATATTTCTTTATATCTTACTCACACACATAAACTAAATTTTTAAGAGGTCACTATTCAATCCCCCCTTTATAGTGACATTTATTTCCAACAATTGGTATCAGAGCTCGGGCTCTGAAAAAACTGCACTTAACCGTGTTAGAGTAAAATGATCACAACAACCCAAAGAATGGCTGAACAAACAAAATTCATTGCTGAAGGAGGATCATACCACAGACCTCCACTCTTCAATGGAATTGACTACTACTACTGGAAAGGTAAAATGAGACTCTTTCTCTTATCACAAGATATAAATATGTGGTCCATCATTGAAACAGGAAACTTCACTCCAATGACTGCTCCAACTGACGCTGCTCCTACTGCTCCAAAACCTCAAGCGTCCTGGACTCCTGAAGAGAAAAACCAGGTACTCTTAAACTCAAAAGCTCAATTTATTTTATCATGTGCTCTTAGCAGAGAAGAATACGATAGAATTGAAAAATGTAACACTGCCAAAGAGATCTGGGATAAACTCAAAATTCACCATGAAGGAACAAGTCATGTTAAAGAAGAAAGAATAGATATGGGAGTAAGAAAATTTGAAACATTTGAAATGAAAGAAGATGAAACCATAGACGAAATGTTCTCCAGATTTACAATTATTATTAATGAGTTAAGATCTCTTGGAAAAACTTATTCTGCTCATGAGAGAATAAGAAAATTACTCAGATGTCTCCCTAAAGTATGGAGACCAATGGTTACTGCTATAACTCAAGCTAAAGATCTGACAACTCTACCAGTTGAGGAACTTGTTGGCTCTCTTCGTGCTCATGAATGTATCATTCTAGAAGATAAGCCACAAAAGAAAGGAAAATCAATTGCTCTCAAGGCTGCTCAAAACTCAAAAGAAACTCAAATGAAAAATGAGGAGTCAAATGAATCACCTTCTGAAGACGAGGATGATTTAGCACTCATATCTAAACGCATTCAGGAAATGGTATTTCGAAGAGGACAAAACAAACGACTGTTAAGTGCCAAAATGTAGTTATTTTGTGATTGTAAATAGTGGCACTTATCGATACTTTTTGTTAATAACGTTTGAATAATACCCCGTTTTGTGCATAAATACGTATACTTTGTGAATAGATATATTTTCATACACTTTTATACTTTTTGATAGTTTTCTACTCTTTTTGTAGGTATTCTTGCGTATTTGGAGCATGAGCAATAAAGTGTCGAAGACACGGCTTCAAACGCGCGATTTTGAGCGACGGAATCAATTCATTCGGTGGTTAAGGCTCAAAATAAGGATGATAAAAATCATCAACTGGAATGCCATTTATTCATTGTTAGATAGGAAATTGAATAAGCTTTCCAACGCTTCGAACTGGGCGCAAATCGGAGTTACGGTTCTCAAGTTACACCATTTTTACTAAAAGCTGTTTTTTCAATTCAGCAGGTTGGGCGCGATGCGCGCTCCTGCGCGCGACGCGCGCTGTACCATATCCAAAATTGCATAAATAGGCGGAAATCAGATTTTTTAGGTTATGTTTTGGGTATTTTTGAACCCCAACTCATCCTAGGTCATTTTTGGGTAGATTTGGCTTGGAAACACCATTGGAGCTTGCAATCGGATGATCGGAGGTCGAATTTCTCATCGATCGGAGTTGACAAACCAAGAAATGTTTGGTTCCTCTTCTTCTCTTCTCTTTGTATTTCTCTTTTGGTGAGTTTGTATGTAAATACTCTAAACCCATGGATGTTTGTTACTCTTTGTACTAGTTGTATAATATATTTGCTTTACAAATCTTAATGGGTATTTTCTTGATCTTTTTGCTTGAATGCTATGGATTTGTGTTGTTGTAGAAATAGACATCACAAATCTTGATTAGGGGGATATCTGTTAGCTTTGATTCTAGACATAGGATTGGGGTTAACATCCACATAATATCCGAGTTTAATGCTTTTGTGTTGTTCGATCGGTGGAGACATCGTCGAAAGAGCAGTACAGTTGAAATCTGTCGGTGTTGCAGAAATGGACATTGATGTGAGGGATATGTGGTGATTCTGATGAGTATTGTAGATTGAGTACGGCAGAGTGATAAATCTAAGTTTGTGAGGAGTAGTTTAGATTCAAGCCAGATAAGCTATTCTCTATCAAGAATGAATTTAGTTTATGTTCAAATGTTATATTTTTACTTGTTTGCTTAAAACCCATTTTAACCCAAACTCAAGAACTAAGAATCCGTCGAATGGCAGTTCAGTAGCACCGATCTCTGTGGACACGATAAATTCCCGGATAAATACTTCCAAAACTTTTGTTTCTTGCCGCTTTACCGCTCCAACAACGACCATTTCGAAGAGATCCTCAAAAGGCTGAGATAGACAAAAGAAAAATCACATGTTATGGATGTAACAAAGTTGGACACTTCAAAACTGAATGTCCTCAACAAAAAAGGTTCGTCAAAGGTACACCATTCAAATAGAAATCAATGATGGCTTCATGGGATGACTCTGAGAACTCAAACTCAGACACTGACGAAGAAGAAGCAAATCTATGCCTTATGACTACCTCTGAATCCAAAGTAAGTCCTCTTATCTCCTGTAACACTTGTCATGAAATAAATTTTATGTTTGACAATCTGCTAGAGGACTCAAACCTCTTAACTCAAAAATGTCTTTTTCAAAAAGAACAAATTTCAAACTTAATCAAAGAAAAGGAAGATTTAAAAACAATAATTGATAAAAAAATCTATTATAATAACTAATCTATACAATGCTCACTTTTCACTCTCCTCTAAACAAAAAGTACTAATTGAAAATTCAAATCTTCCAAAAATAGAAACTTTAGAAAACAAGATAGAAAATCTAACTCAGGATATCACAAAATTTGTTAGGTCTATTGAAACATTTCAAAATATAATGGGATCACAATCAGGTATTTTTGACAAAGCAGGAATAGGTTTCAAATCCTCAAAAAACAAAAAAAAATATATGAAACGTTTTTTACACCTCATATAAAAAATTCAGACTCAGGTAACACCACTTTAATACAAATAAAAAAATGTTGCTACTGTAAGAAAACAAATCACGAGGAGTCAAAATGTTTCTTTAAAAGACCATTTAAACAAAACCTTTTTTTAAAAACTAAGACAATCTATTTCCTACATGGAAAGAGAAATCTCTCTCCAAGCCCATAAAATTTGTATCTGCCTCCAAACCCATACAGTTTGTACCTTTTAAACATAATTCTAACCCTAAAGGACCCACTCAAATCTGGGTGCCTAAGAAAATGCTAACCTCTTCTACAGGAATGTCTTCTCTCAATAAAGAAAAAAGTTTGGTATCTGGACAGCGGTTGCTCACGTCACATGACTGGAGATAAGGACTGCTTCATCTCTCTAGAAAATAAGGATGGAGGATCAGTCACATTTGGCAACAATGAAAAGGCCAAAATAAAAGGTATAGGAACCATTGGTAAGGATGGTTCCGTTGTAATTAAAGATGTTCAATTTGTAGATGGATTAAAACATAATTTGTTAAGCATAAGCCAACTGTGTGACAATGGTTATGAAGTTACATTTAAACTAAATACTTGCATCGTGAAACATCCTCTCACAAACGAAACTCTTTTTTGTGGAACCAGACACAAGAACCTATATAATATTTTCTTAGATGAAATTTCATCTTAAACTTGCTTTGTCTCTCATGAAAATGAAAAATCGATTTGGCACAAACGTTGTGGCCACACTAACATGAGAACCATCTCAAACCTGATAAAACTTGATCTTGTAAGAGGCATTCCCAAAATAAAATTTAATAAAGACGCAGTATGTGAAGCTTGCATCAAAGGAAAACATGCAAAAAAGTAGCTTCAAATCAAAAAATATTGTGTCTTCAAATAAACCTTTGGAACTCATTCACGTGGACTTATTTGGTCCCGTCAAAACTTCAAGTCTTAGTGGAAAAAGGTATGAGTTCGTAATTGTAGATGATTACTCTAGATTCACTTGGGTTCTATTCCTAAAACACAAGGATTACTCCTTTGAGGCCTTCAAAAATTTTTGCACAAAAGTCCAAAATGAAAAAAGTTCTAAAATCATATCAGTAAGAAGTGATCACGGAGGAGAATTTGAAAACTCTCTTTTTAAAAAATTCTTTGAAGAAAATGGAATTTCTCACAATTTTTCTTGTCCTAGGACACCTCAACAAAATGGTGTGGTAGAAAGAAAAAATAGAAGCCTTCAAGAAATGGCTAGAACTATGATTAAATAATCAAATGTAGAAAAATATTTTTGGGCTGAGGAAGTTAATACATCTTGTTACATTATAAATAGAGTTACCATTAGAAAATTTTTAAATAAAACTCCCTATGAGTTATGGAAAAATAGAACTCCTAACATTTCATATTTTCGTGTTTTTGGATGTTATTATTTCATCTTAAATAACAAAGATAATCTAGGAAAGTTTGATTCTAAATCTGACAAAGGAATATTTATTGGATACTCTCAAACTTCAAAAGGATATATAATTTACAATCTCAAAAATCAATGTGTGGAAGAAAGTATGCATGTTATATTTAATGAAACTAATGAACCTTCAACCATTGAAAGTCTTGATGATGAATTAGATGAACAGGAAGAAATCCTCAACAAAGGAATTCACTTAGACACTATTGAAGAAACACTTCCAGCTCCTCCAAAAGGATGGAAAACTGTACCACATCATCCTCATGATGTAATTATTGGTGACACCTCTGATCAAGTACGTACAAGATGTGAATACAAGATCACACTCACAAAGGTGTTTTTGATCCATGGCAAACTCTACAAGCAAACAAGCAACAAGGCACAAGCAGAAGAACTCAAAGAAAAGCAAGCATTGGTCACTCAAGACAGAGCAGGTCGACCCACTATACATATAGGTCGACTCAATACAAGTAAAACAAGAAGAACTCAGAAAAACAGCAGTCAGGTCGACCTACTCCCAACCCAGGTCGACCTAAAGTGGAGAAATTTACACATCCTTCTGATAGGTCGACCTACACAACAACTAGGTCGACCTAAACTGAAGAAAAGTCCCCAAAACGTATCTGAAGAGGATTCTGGTCGACCTACTTCCTTAACAGGTCAACCTAACTGGGAACAAATGTTATTCAAAGCAAATGCAGCTCTGTTAGATCGACCTAAGCACTACAAGAGGTCGACCTATTTGATCAAAAATGCCAAAATTTCTGGTTTTGTCTGCTACAATTGATTAGCTCTCATATATATTGTCCAAGGTTCATTATTGCAGTTTCTCAACACCAACAACTGAAAGATACACAAAGGCTTCTCATCTTCGATCATCGACACAACTCCAACACAACTACACACAATCATTTTTGCGTTGAGGGTTTGCGTTCAAGATCGATAACGTCCATGGAACGGAATTGAAGATTCCTAGTGGGTGAAGATTTGTGGGGTTTTTGGTGAATAAAATCTGAGGGTTTTGTCCTCCAAGATTGGTGAATTTTGGGGGTTTTTATCAAGAGGCTTCATCAAGGATCCAGCTGAGTGTGAAGATTGAAGAACAAGTGTTCAAGCAATTCAAGACACTGCAGAAAGGGATCAAAGTGAAGCTCTTGGAAGACCTTGATCTGGCTCAAGATTAAGGGGGAAGAAGATTCAAAGGATCGACAAATTTGGTTTATTGTTTATCGCTTTGTTATCTTCTTTGTATAAACTGCTTTCAACATTAATGGAAGATTTCCCAATTTCAGTTTGGAATTGGGGGCAGTCGTAGTCGTAGCAAGGACGATCGACGAACTGCCTAAACAAATATCGTGTTCTTGTCGCTTTTATCTTTTCATTTACGTTCTATTCATATTTGGTTATAATTGAAAATTGATCAACGATTCGAGTGTTAAAATTGTGAATTAAGAACTTATATAAACATCACAATTCATCACACATTGAATCACCATCAATTTGATCATTATCACCAAGTGTTTGTGTTTTTGCTTCTTTCATTATTACTGCATTGCAAATCAAAGTTTATCAAATCAGAAGTTAATCGATTTTCTATAGTGAAACATATTGATTCGATAACATATCATTTCATCGTTAATCTCAATTATCTTGTGGTTTTGTCACATATACGACCCTTGCAATAACGGTCCGGAATAGACGCAAGCCGATTCAGAACCGCTTTCGCCTTAGTTCGAAATAATTCTGAAAAACTCTGTGAGATCTATTCACCCCCCCTCTAGATCCTTAGGCCAGCGTCTAACAAGTGGCATCAAGAGCTCTGGTTTATTCCGTGCTACGTGAAACACTTATTGGAAAGATGGCTTCCGGACCTAAAGGGGCTCACAATAGAACTCCAGTTTTCAACGGTGAAAACTATGGCTATTGGAAGGATTGTATGTGTGTCCACATCAATGCAATTGATAGGAACATCTGGACAGCTATTGTCAATGGTCCCTTTCAGATCACCATGACAAATGCAGCTGGTGCAGTTGTTCCAAAACCAGAAAATACTTGGGATGCTGAAGATGAAAAGAGATATGGATACGATTGGAAAGCGAGAAACATTCTAATCTCAGCTCTAGGAGTTGATGAATACTATCGCGTTTCCCATTGTAGATCCGCTAAAGCTATGTGGGACACATTGCAAGTTGCCCACGAGGGAACGGATGATGTCAAACTAGCTAGAATCAATACGTTAACTCAAGAGTTCGAGCTTTTCCACATGGAAGATGGTGAATCCATCGAAAACATGCAGAAGAGATTCGTTCACCTGAAAAATCGTTTAAATTCTCTTGATAGACCTGTTTCCAATGCAGTTGCTACTAACAAAATCTTAAGATGTTTGAACAGGGAATGGCAACCCAAGGTTACAGCAATAAAGGAAGCAAATGATCTAAACACCTTAGACATTACCACTCTTTTTGGTAAACTAGAGGACCATGAACAACATCTTAAATTCCTTGACATGCATGAGAAAAGAGCAAAGAAAGAGAAGAACATGGAGAAAGAGGTAGAGAAGAAGTCAATAGCTCTAAAAGCTTCAAGCTCCAAGACCTCAAGACAAGAGCTAGAGGATAGTGATACAAGTGATGATGAAGACTCCGATGATGAGGAAATGGGACTGTTTGTGCGAAGATACAACAAATACCTAAAGAAAAATGGAGCAAAACATTCCGACAAAGGCTTGATCAACAATAGAAAGCAATCAAACAAGCTCAAACAAGATGACAACAACAAAGGAAAAATCAAAGGGCCTTGCTTTAATTATGGCAAAGTCGGTCACTACAAACCGGATTGTCCATACCTTAAGAAGGAAAAAGAGAAGAACCAAAGCAAAGGTCATAACAAATCTAGAAGAGCCTACATAGCATGGGAAAGTGATTCATCTAGTGAAAGCTCATCAAGCGATGAAGAAGAATCGGCAAACTTATGCCTTATGGCTCATCAACACAAGAAAAAGAAACTTGTAAGTCATCTTAAACCTGAACTCATAGACAAGGTATCTCATTCTCAACTAAAACTTGCTTTTGAAGAATTACATAGAGATGCAATTGAAGCTTTCAAACTTTTGGCCTCAAATAAGAAAATCTTTTCATATCTTGAATCAAAAGTTGAGAAAACCGAAAAGGATATGGAAGCTTTAAAACAATCTATGCTAGACATTCAAAAGGATAAAGTTGAGATAGATCCTACATCATGGTTTGGTTGTGAGACATGTCATATTTGGCAAAAAGAAGTAAGAGATCTAAAAGCCAAATTAGACAAGGCTCTACAACCAAAAGTGACTTTTGCGGTTGATCCAAATAAGTTCAAAAGGTCGTATACTCCTTTATATAGCAAATATACTTTTGTACCAAAAGTATCAACTAGCAAAACAGCATATTCTCATCATATTACCTGTCACTATTGTTGCAAAAAGGGTCATACCATTGAAAAATGCAAATTTAGGAGGATTTTGGTTCCTAAAGGAGTATTTCAATGGTTGCCTAAGTGCAACAAATTATGTACTCACTACCAAGGACCCAATGAAAATTGGGGACCTCCCTCTCTAAATTAATTTTGCAGGAAAAGTGTCTCGACGTTGCCGAAAGGTTGTGGTTCCTTGATAGCGGATGTTCAAGACACATGACTGGAGACATATCTCTTTTCGTTGAGTTTCACGCAAAGAAAAAGGGGTATGTCACCTACGGAGATAACAATCGGGGAGCCATACTTGGTAAAGGAAGTGTAGGTAACCCTTCTACCACAACTATAACTGATGTACTGCTAGTAGAAGGTCTTAAGCATAATCTCTTAAGTATAAGTCAATTGTGCGACAAAGATTTTAAAGTAACATTTACAAATTCTGGCTGCACAATAGAACATACTAAGAAAAGAGACATTATGTTTAATGGCTTAAGAGTAAACAACATCTATATGCTAAACTTGGATGAAGTATCTAAGTCTAGTACCAAGTGTCTAATTGCTCTAGGCGAAGACTCATGGTTTAGCATAGACGTCTCGCCCACATAAATTTTGACTTACTTAACAAGGTTGTCACAAAAGACTTAGTAATCGGCTTACCTAAAATGAAGTTTTCAAAAGATCATCTATGTGATGCTTGTCAAAAGGGAAAGCAAACAAAAATCTCTTTTAAATCAAAGAACGTGGTTTCAACATCACGCCCTCTTGAACTCCTTCACATGGATCTTGGCCCTTCAAGGACTAAAAGCAGAGGTGGAAACATATATGGTTTTGTCATTGTCGATGATTACTCTAGATTTTGCTGGACAATCTTTCTACCTAGTAAGGATCAAACTTTTCCAGCTTTCACGCAATTTGCAAGATTATGTCAGAACAAAATGAACACCAAAATAGTTGCAATTCGAAGTGATCACGGTGGAGAGTTTGAAAACTATCTTTTTGAAAAATACTGTGATAAACATGGAATTGAGCATAACTTTTCAGCTCCTAGAACACCACAACAAAACGGAGTGGTTGAACGTAAAAATCGTGTTCTAGAGGAGTTGGCAAGAACAATGCTGAATGAGGGTAGTCTACCTAAGTATTTCTGGGCTGACGCGATTAGCACCGCGTGTTATGTTTTGAATAGGATAACAATACGTCCTATACTAAACAAAACTCCATATGAATTACTAAAGGGTAGAAAACCAAATGTATCTCATCTTCATGTATTCAGTTGTAAGTGTTTTGTATTGAACAATGGTAAGGATAATCTTGGTAAATTCGATGCTAAAGCTGACGAGGGCATCTTCCTTGGTTACTCACAATCTAGCAAAACATATCGGATATATAATAAAAGATTACTTATAGTAGAAGAGTCAGTACATGTGTCTTTTGATGAATCTTATACAAAATATGTCGAGAAAGGTCTTTCGTTTAATGGTGCAGGTCCATCCACTGAAGATATTGTCAAAGATAAGGAAGACGAGAATGAAAATATTGTAAAGAAAGATGCTGAGAAAGAGAAAGATGAGTCTCATGATGAAAATGAAAAAGAGAGCATCTCAAAACAATGATGAACTTCCTAAGGCCTGGACAATGTGAAAGACCATCCAATTGACAACATAATAGGAGACATCTCAAAGGGCGTTACAACACGCTCAAAGATAAGTAACTTCTGTCATCATTTTGCTTTCGTTTCACAAGTTGAGCCGAAAAACGCTAAGGACGCGTTACTTGATGAGCATTGGCTAATGGCCATGCAAGAAGAATTAAACCAATTTAAACGGAATGATGTTTGGGACTTAGTCCCTCATCCGGGAGATCATCAAGTAATCGGCACTAGATGGGTTTTTCGTAACAAACTTGATGAAAACGGCGTTATTACTAGAAACAAAGCTAGATTAGTTTCCCAAGGTTACAATCAAGAGGAAGGTATTGATTATGAAGAGACATACGCTCCTGTAGCACGTCTCAAAGCTATTCGTCTCTTACTTGCCTATGCTTGTTCAAAAGACTTCAAACTATTCCAAATGGATGTTAAAAGTGTCTTTCTAAATGGCTATATAAATGAAGAAGTCTATGTTGCTCAGCCACCCGGCTTTGAGAATTACATGCATCCAACTCATGTTTATAAGCTGAAACGTGCTCTATACGGTCTTAAACAAGCCCCTCGGGCTTGGTACGAACGTTTGAGCAAATTTCTTCTTAGCCAAGGGTACTCTAGGAGTAAAGTTGATACTACTCTCTTTATTAAAAGAAAAGATAAAGATGTACTCTTAGTCCAAGTTTATGTAGATGATATTATATTTGGGTCGACTAATGGAACATGTCATCTATTCTCAAATTCATTGATAAGTTGGCATAGCAAGAAACAAGTATCGGTTGCATTATCTACTGCTGAGGCAGAATATGTAGCTGCCGGAAGCTGCTGTGCGCATATATTATGGCTCACGCAACAACTTCTTGACTTTGGTATTAAGCTTGATCATATACCTATCATGTGCGACAACACAAGTGCCATAAACTTGAGTAAGAATCCTGTCTTACACTCACGAACCAAGCATATTGAAATAAGGCATCACTTCCTAAGAGATCATGTAGACAAAGGAGACGTCATATTTGAACATGTAGAGAGCAAGAAGCAACTAGCTGACATCTTCACCAAACCTCAAGCAACGGAGCAATACTTCAACATTCGTAGGGAATTAGGGATACTCGATATCTCTAATTTGGGCTAATTACATTTGTTTCACTTAAGATTATTCCTTTACTTTATATATATATATATATATATATATATATATATATATATATTGATTATTCTCAAGCTAACATTTCTCTTAGTGTAAAGGTAGTTCTTCATCAAGCCAGGAATCATTCCACATTGCCTAAATGCTTCCACTAAACGGTGACACCTACATATTGAGAAGGCGGTAACATGGTTGTTGTTCACTTCCAAAAATATCATTGATGCTATAATATGCTATCAATTAACATGCTTATAGTGACTTCATACATATATCTTTCTTACTCATGTATGTGTTTCATCTTTAATCATAGCATATCATATTCTAAACATAAAAGCAAATAACTAGGCATAAACACATCTTATATAGAGCATTTTCACAAATATTTGGAATTTAGGTCGACCTAATCTGCCTCTGAGTCGACCTACACAAGTCATTTTTCAACATCTAAACTAAAATGCCCAGTTACGTCGACCTACCCTTCTTTTAGGTCGACCTAATCTGCATTTTTTTAAAGGCTTCTCTGTTAGGTCGACCCAGCCCTAAATTAGGTCGACCTACTGCTACAAATATTTCCCAAATTGGGTCTGTTGGTTCTTATGCTATTTCTACCTATCTTTATCTATTATACTATGCCATGCTAGCGTTATATCTATTTTATCTCGCTACTCGCTTCTACTGTCCTGTTGTTGTATTTATTTTGATGTTGTCAAAGGGGAAGATAGGTGCTGAGAGTACGGGGAAGCTTGAGCTCAGTATGAAGAAGCTTCAGCTTACACATACAAGTCTGGGGGAGCTATCACTACTTGTTGACGAAGCTTTTGCAACCGGTTTGCCATCATCAAAAAGGGGGAGTATGTGAATACAAGATCACACTCACAAAGGTGTTTTTGATCCATGGCAAACTCCACAAGCAAACAAGCAACAAGTCACAAGCAGAAGAACTCAAAGAAAAGCAAGCATTGGTCACTCAAGACAGAGCAGGTCGACCCACTATACATATAGGTCGACTCAATACAAGTAAAACAAGAAGAACTCAGAAAAACAGCAGTCAGGTCGACCTACTCCCAACCCAGGTCGACCTAAAGTGGAGAAATTTACACATCCTTCTGATAGGTCGACCTACACAACAACTAGGTCGACCTAAACTGAAGAAAAGTCCCCAAAACGTATCTGAAGAGGACTCTGGTCGACCTACTTCCTTAACAGGTCAACCTAACTGGGAACAAATGTTATTCAAAGCAAATGCAGCTCTGTTAGGTCGACCTAAGCACTACAAGAGGTCGACCTATTTGATCAAAAATGCCAAAATTTCTGGTTTTGTCTGCTACAACTAATTAGCTCTCATATATATTGTCCAAGGTTCATTATTGCAGTTTCTCAACACCAACAACTGAAAGATACACAAAGGCTTCTCATCTTCGATCATCGACACAACTCCAACACAACTACACACAATCATTTTTGCGTTGAGGGTTTGCGTTCAAGATCGATAACGTCCATGGAACGGAATTGAAGATTCTTAGTGGGTGAAGATTTGTGGGGTTTTTGGTGAATAAAATCTGAGGGTTTTGTCCTCCAAGATTGGTGAATTTTGGGGATTTTTATCAAGAGGCTTCATCAAGGATCCAGCTGAGTGTGAAGATTGAAGAACAAGTGTTCAAGAAATTCAAGACACTGCAGAAAGGGATCAAAGTGAAGCTCTTGGAAGACCTTGATCTGGCTCAAGATTAAGGGGCAAGAAGATTCAAAGGATCGACAAATTTGGTTTATTGTTTATCGCTTTGTTATCTTCTTTGTATAAACTGCTTTCAACATTAATGGAAGATTTCCTAATTTCAGTTTGGAATTGGGGGCAGACGTAGTCGTAGCGAGGACGATCGACGAACTGCCTAAACAAATATCGTGTTCTTGTCGCTTTTATCTTTTCATTTACGTTCTATTCATATTTGGTTATAATTGAAAATTGATCAACGATTCGAGTGTTAAAATTGTGAATTAAGAACTTGTATAAACATCACAATTCATCACACATTGAATCACCATCAATTTGATCATTATCACCAAGTGTTTGTGTTTTTGCTTCTTTCATTATTACTGCATTGAAAATCAAAGTTTATCAAATCAGAAGTTAATCGATTTTCTATAGTGAAACATATTGATTCGATAACATATCATTTCATCGTTAATCTCAATTATCTTGTGGTTTTGTCACATATACGACCCTTGCAATAACGGTCCGGAATAGGCGCAAGTCGATTCAGAACCGTTTTCGCCTTAGTTCGAAATAATTCCGAAAAACTCTGTGAGATCTATTCACCCCCCTCTAGATCCTTAGGCCAGCGTCTAACACAAGACAATTCTTCAAAGACAAAAACAACAACCTAGCAATGATGTCTCAAATTGAACCCAAGCACATAAATGATGCAATACAAGATGATTCATGGATTTAAGCCATGACTGAAGAGCTTTCACAATTTGAAAAGAATCAGGTATGAAATATCGTTCCAAATCCTCTTGATAAAACTATTATTGGAACTAGATGGATTTTTAGAAATAAGCTAGATGAAGATGGAAACATTATAAGAAATAAAGCTAGACTAGTTGCTCAAGGATATAATCAACAAGAAGGAATTGATTATGATGAAACATATGCTCCAGTAGCTAGACTTGAGGAAATACGTATCCTTCTTGCATATGCAGCACACAAAGGTATAAAACTCTTTCAAATGGATGTGAAAAGTGCATTCTTAAATGGTTTCTTAAACGAAAAAGTTTTTGTTAAACAACCACCAGGATTTGAGGATTCAAAATTTCCAAATCATGTTTATAAATTAACAAAAGCTCTCAATGGTCTAAAACAAGCCCCTAGAGCATGGTATGAAATACTTAGTCTATTTTTACTTAAAAATGACTTTTCTAGAGGAAAAATTGACACTACCTTGTTTAAAAAATCATATAGGAAAGATCTTTTAATTGTTCAAATTTATGTGGATGATATCATTTTAAGATCAACAAATGAAAAAATGTGTGATGACTTCTCAAACCTCATGAAAAGTGAATTTGAAATGAGCATGATGGGAGAATTAAGATACTTTCTAGGACTTCAAATAAAACAATCAGAAAAGGGCATTTTTATCTTTCAAGAAAAATACATCAAATATATTCTAAAAAATAGGGTATGACGAATGCAAAAATTATGTCTACACCTATGTGTAACAGGCCGATTTTATTAGATATTTTATTTACTAGCTTATTTGTGTGTTTTATTAATTATTTGTTTATTTAATTATTATGTGGTATTACTAATTAATTGAAATATCTAATCATATGCATATTTGTGTTTTATGGTATAATTAGGTTATTAGTAGTATACTATGTATTGGGCCTAATTAATAATTGGATGGGTGGGTAATAACATAACTAAGCCCATTAAGAGAAAGATAGTAAGAAGAGGAAAACTAGGGTTTTAGAGATAACACAATTTGGGGGAAAGGAAGAGAAAGAAGAGAAGAGAGGAGAAAGAACATAGAAGAGAAGAAGGAAATTGTAGATTTCTTGAAGAGGGTGGATTTAAGAGTTAGAGGTAAGGGTTTGAATCCAAGTTCTTATAGACTATATGATTGGGTAATGTGTGTTGTTGTGATTATCTCTTCATCTTTGCAATTTCATGGAAACATACAAAAGTTAGGGTTTATGAACAAATGCATGAACTTATGATTTGAAATGTGTTTTAATGGATGTTTGATGATGTTGTGATGTTAGAAGATCCATAATATGTGTTATGTTTGTGGTTATAAGATGTATTCTGTTGTTGTTCGTTATGGTTGGCGTTTTCAGCTTGATTGGGTTGAGTTTAGGGGATTTGGGATGAAACTCGCATGCTGTTTTCTGAGATTTGGGATTTTCTAAAATCGCCAGTTCGCGCCGCGAACTATTGTTCGAGCCGCGAACTGCTTGGCAGAAACTCAGGAAAAATTGGATTCGCTCAGTTCGCGCCGCGAACCTTGTTGGCACCGCGAACTGCTTGGCAGAAACTTAGGGATTATTTGATTCACTCAGTTCGCGCCGCGAACTTTGTTGGCGCCGCGAACCCTATTTTACAAAACTTTTTCTAAACTTTGAAAGGCCATAACTTTTGATCCGTAACTCCGTTTTATGCGCCGTTCGAAGCGTTAGGAAGCTAATGAGATTGTCTATATGATAGAATAGAATGGATTGACACTTGTTTTATAAATTATGATGATAATTGAGAATAACATTTACCTATATGTGTATGTTATGGATGAATTGTGCATGATCAATGTTCATGGATGTATTATGTGATATGATAACCGTGAATTATGTGATTGAATTCTAAATGCTAGTTGATGTGGAATAGTTTAAATTGGATATTAATATATGGATAACATGTGATTACTTATGTGTGTATTATGAATTAAGACTTGTGGTTAATATTCATATATGTGTTAAGTGATGTGATATCCATGATATGTTGGAATGAATATAAATATACATTTATATGTACTATTTGAATGTGTCTTGTTGATAATGATCATTTAAAGGTGTATTTATTGAGATGTGGATTGAATACATGTAAATGCTTTTATGTGCGTTACGTTTTGGTATGTAATCAATAACAATTATCATAAGATGTGTGGTAATATATTCATGATGATTGTGACTGGATATATGATGGTTGTTATGCCTTGTTGTAATTGTTAATTGTGTTGTGAATGTTGTGTACAATTGGTGTATAATTCATAGAGTTGGATTACTGTGGTATGCAGTAAGTTAAGATTGATGAGATAATCTTAATTGCATAAATTGTTGGTAATTGTACATACATTCATAGCATGGTCGGCTTTATGGTTGAAGCGGTGAAACTTGGGTTCACATGGTAAGAGACGTTGATCCTTGAATGGAAATAGGCGTAGCAAACGTGATCCTTAATTGGAAATAGGCGTGTTGGCTTTGATCTTGTCCGGATCGGGAGCGTGGCTTGGATTCTAGATATTAAATCGGAAGTGGTGTAACGTTGGGTTCACATTGGGTACCACATGTATAGAGTCACATGTCTTGCATTGAGTCACATTGGTGTTATGTGATGTTTGAATGTATGCAATTATGTGATTGTTATGTGTGTATAAGATGTGATAAGTGAATTTGGTGATTCATTTGATATGAATGATTGTTGTGTTATGATTGTGATATATGTGATTGAAATATATGTGATGTAGATGTGAAATTATATGTACTTAGAATCCATATGTTGATGAAATATGATTATGTGCATTGTTTAGGAATCATGTATGGTCATGTGGAATCGAAGGAGCTAGGTTGTATGACATAAATATGTGAATCTTAATTAATTGCATATGATGCATGTTTATGTGAAGAGTGATGAATTCTTGAAATGTATTCTCAATGTGTTTTACATTTCCCATATTATGTTTATCTATAAGAAGTTGAATTCTCACCCTTCTGTTTGAATGTTATACTTTGTTGGTAACGTGCAGGTTTCGTGGATAGTGACGCTTCGAATGAGGCTTAGCGTCGAGATTTAGATCTCTAGGAGGGTGTCGTGACTAAGTAGTCACTTGTGCTCTGGTCATATGTAACACATGGGAGTTGGGTTTTATATTTTTATGACTCGATATTATGAGATATTTGTTTACTCATATTGTATTCGTATTTGAATATGCTATTTTGTTAATGTGTGGCCTTGAGCCAAGATGTTGAGACATAGTGGATGATGTATGGGAATCATCCTATTTTACCATTTATTTGATGAGATGATTATTCCGCTGTGGTTTTGCATGTTGTTTTAAATCCCGTGTTATTTGGAAATGACCATTGCATGTTTAAAGATAAAATATTTGTTTTATTTTGAATTATGTGTAACGCCCTCGTGAGATGCATGCTTTCTTTACTCTGATTTACGCAAATATATTCCTTATTTGTTTAGTATAGAATTGGGGGTGTTACACTATGCATCCTTCTTCTAGTCTAGATAAAGATGAACAAGGAATAAATACATCTGAAAAGGAATATCCTGGTATGATTGGATCTTTACTTTATTTAACTACAAGTCGTCCTGACATTGTATTCTCAGTTGGACTTTGTGCTAGATTCCAAATAGATCCCAAGGAATCTCATCTTACTGCTGTAAAGCGTATTCTCAGATATCTTATAGGTACAACTAACATTGGTCTTTGGTACTAAAGAAGTTCAGATTTTGACTTAAAAGCATACTGTGATGCTGACTATGCTGGAGACAAAATAGAAAGAAAAAGTACTAGTGGTGCCTGTCAAATCCTAGGAGATGCTCTTACAACTTGGTCATGTATAAAACAAAGTACTATTGCTCTCTCCACAACTGAAGCAGAATATGTGTCAGCAGCTAACTGTTGCTCAGAGATCATCTGGATAAAAAATCAATTGGAAGACTACTCTCTAAACTACTCCAAGGTACCAATTTACTGTGATAATACTAGTGTTATAAATTTATCAAAGAATCCAATCCAACATTCCAGGTCTAAGCACGTAGAAATAAAACATCATTTCATTAGAGACCATGTTCAAAAAGAAGAAGTAGAATTAATATTTGTACAAACTCAAAATCAACTAGCTGATATCTTTACTAAACCAAAGACTAAATATCATAGCTTGTCCCATCGAATCCTCAAAGTGAAGAATGATCTTCAAAATCTATTTTGAAGCCTCATTTCACTAAAAAGGACAAAAGAAAGGTGAATTTTTGTCTGGTTGTTAAAAGTGACACATGGGCACAAATGTCTTGTCCTTTGCATTAAATGGTTCACTATTTACATCACATTTATATCTAATCATTTTAGAAAAAGGGAGAAAAAGGGATATCTTTGCATTTATTGAAAAAATCTCTTTTCCATTTTTGATCTTCTCCAAGCATGCTAGCGCCACCTACTTCACTCTTTCCAACTTTTTCTGCACAGCTTTCTAAAATCAAACAGTGTGCATGCATCATTACTTGTACTCTTCATCTTCCCCCATGCCTTACTTCTCTTCTTTATCATCCCTCCAAATTCTTCATTTCTCTCATCACTTCAAACCATTCGTTTCCAAAAGCTATCACCTTCAAACTCTCTTTGTAACGTCAACTATGTCTTCTTCTGAAATCAACCCTAAACAACCAAAAACCATGTCTTCCTCTGAAACCAACCCAGCCATACTAAATGAAAAACCACTCGCCTTCATCCTTACAGGAAATCCCAAACCACAAACAAAATTTGCTGAAGCATCTAGGACTCGCAAGTCTATACGTCTTCAAAAATCAAAACCTGTAAAATCAATCATCGAATTATCCGATGACTCTGATGAAGAAACTTGCCCAGAAGATGTTGAAGTAGAATCAACTCAGGATGTCATCTTCTCCACCAAGCGTGCACTCGACCTCTTCAACTCCAAATGGAGAAACAGGAGTGTGATCTACAGAAAACCCATGGACTTTGAAAGTTTCACTACCCGTGGTTACAACATTGAAGAGCTCATACTCGTTCAAGGTTGGAGAAAGATGTTAACCCTAGAAATCGAAACCTACCCAAAGCTCGTTCGTTGCTTCTATGAAGCAATCCATCAAGATACCAACGATATGACTCTCAAATCTACCATCAAAGGTATAACTATAACCCTAACTCCCTCTCTAATTTGTCAATTCCTTGAATTCCGTGATTCAGGCATTCATCTCTTTGCAAAAGAATGGGTTGGATTATATAACACCACTATGGATAGCGTTTATCGTGAACTACTTGTTGATACCACCAAACCCCTAGTGTCTTCAAATCTGAACCCTGTCCCTCGTATCTTACACAAAATGTCCATTCACAATATCATTCCTCGAGCAGGAAGTTTAGAAAAACTATCTAGGTATGACATTATGGTGATCTTTCATCTCCTAAACCGTCATCCCCTTCACCTAGGTTACCTCATCCTAAATTTTATGAAACACACATGCAAGAAAGGTAGAACCGCTCCCTATGGAAGGTTTTTGACACTTGTGTTTAAACACTTTCACATCCGTACTAATGATATCACATCCTTCATGGGTGCAGGATCCATTCATGGGTGTAGACTCTCCAAAATGAACATCCCTGTGCTGCAAATCCCACAAAAACAAAAGCGTTTAGTCAAAACAGCTGATGTCAAGAAAAAGGTTTAAACCTTCACCATAAAAGACCAAGCTGAACCAGAAATTGCTGATTCTATAATATCCAAACCAACTCATGCTGAAACCTCTAAAACGGATTCTCCACCCATTGAAAAAACTGAATCCCCCATCAAGGATCATGTCTCACCCATCCATCAACCCACTGAACCACTAATCCCACAAGAGATCAACTCACCAATTCCCTCATTCACCATTCCTCCTGATCAATCTCTGCCCACTGAAGACATCTTGTTTACCTCACCACCTAAAACTGTGGCTGACCTCATTTCTATCCAGACATCTGAGTCTCAAGCTTCCCCAATCTCTCAAACTTCTGTTTTTGATACTTCTCCCGTACACTCTCTTGAACTTGACCTGAACATCGCTTCCAACATACCTCCTCCTGATATGAATGATGATCTTGATGCCTTACTCTTTCAGCATCAAGTTCTCACTCAATCCCAGTGCATGACAATCTCTGGTGGCTTTGATCCCAACGCTGAAACTTTGTATTCACTCGTTCCACCCGTTCCTTAAAGCACTTACTCCACCATTCCTACGGTTGTGCCCAACACTGAGTTAGATTTCACAGAAAATCCTTTTGCTCCCACTTCATCTCCTCTGCTCAACAATCCACCTTTAGAGAGCACCTTCAATGACTTCCTAAGCCAAGCTCCTATCTATGACTCCTATGACTCTCTACCACAATTCACACACTAAGAAACAACTAATCAAGAACCTTTTTGCTCTCTCACTTTGTCGTGGTTTAATACCACTTCTGCTGATCCTGTTCAAAACTCTTTCAAACCTTTTAAAGAGGATCATAAGGCTAACTCAAGTTCATCTCAAGATGACTTGTCTGCTCTTCAAAGAGCAGTAGTTAGTACTGGCAGACAAAACCAGGCATTCTTTGACTGGAATTCTAAGGTGTTTCTTCCAAGGGATTTTCCACTTATCCCACCTCCGATCATCCCGGATTTTGAATTTCCTTTTATTCAGGCCTCACCTCATGACTCTGATGATAAGGTGTAGTTGCTGGCTTCCTGTACCCCCTTCTTTTTGTGGCTGTCCAAAGGGTGATTATCTATATATATGTTTTAATTTTAGGTCAGTTTATGCTTTAACATATCAAACATCTGAAAAAATTAGTAGCAGCAACTGTTTAGCTCTACTTTTTTTGAAGTTGTATGCTTTTGTTTGGATCCACTTATTTTGAAAATGTATAACTTTGTTTGGATCTCATCATTTTTGAAGCTGTATGATTACATCTTATGAATGATTATCTTGGTTAAAATGTTAAAATGTATGTTTTAGATTATGCTAAAAATATGTATGCTATTTTTAACAAAAGGAGTATATTTTCTATTATGTTTCAAACATTTGTAAAACATGTGTTACAATATTTTTCTCAACCATACTACTCAAAATTCCAACATTCCCAAAATAGACAACATATATTCAGGGGGAGCTAAAATCTAAAAACATCAGATCCTAGAACAAAATAAGTTAATATGTTTGCAGGGGGAGCTTAAACTAAAACAAAATCTAGAATAAGTTTGTCATCCTCAAAAAGGGGGAGAATGTTGAAACACTTCTTAGTTTTGAGGACAACATGTTATCATCCTAACTCCTCTAACAAGTGTACTTGCAGGTCCTCTTATTGTTAGATCTCACATATTTTGTTTTAGCTTTAAAATGATCTTATCAAAACATTGGCAAAAGCATTTGGTTCAAATGACAACATATTCTATCCAATCAAAATAAACCAACGTGCATTTATTCAAAAGAAAATGATCATCTACTCAAAGGACTATATTCTGTATCCTCAAAGTACACATCCAGCTAAGACAGATTGCTCATCTACTCAAAGGACTATCTTCTAGTATCCTCAAAGTACACATCCAGCTAAGAAAGATATTTCTATGCCTTGCAAGTTCAAACATAACTCAAACGAATATATTCCTACAAGCTTCTATATAACTAGCACCTCTTGCAAAGAAAGACACAACTTTTGACATTCAAGCTTAGAGCTCGTTTGGCCCGACTTTTTTAAGTCTTAAAAGTTACTTTAAAGGTAAAGTTAAAAATAAGAGCTTTTAAAATTAAGTTAAAGTCGTTTGGTTATGATTATTTTTTAAACTTTAGAGTTATTTTTAATTTTATTTTTTTCACTAAAGTTATATATATATATATATATATATATATATATATATATAATGCGTATTGATTAATTGTTGTATTAACATCTATAATATAGTGTATAGTTTAATAATATTATTATTGAAAATCATTATACAATAAAATAAGATATAATATACAAAACGAATAAAAAGTTGGACAAAACTAGTATATACAAAAATGATGATGTAAACCGAAGAAGAAAAAAAAAATAAAACATAACTCTAGATGTTATGAACTGTAGAAAAAATTGAAAAATTGCCGTTTACTGCACTAGCGCAATTTTTTTAAAGAAAATGCTTTCGTTGGGATTCGAACCGCGGCCACATGTTTTAAGCTCTAAAAAAGTTGGTTTCAACGCCTTTTTTACAAGCTCCTTTTATTTAATTTTTTGCCTTGAAAAAAAGTTACTTTTTTTCATAAGAGCTTTATAAAAAATGTGTTTGGCCCTCCATCTCCTTATAAGGAGAAGAAAAGTAGATAAAAAGTTGGGCCAAACGAGCTCTCATTTTGAATCAAAGTCAAAAAGCTTATCTTATTCATAAGAAAAGGAAGAAATCTTATCACTGCCAAATAGTGAATCATCTTCATATCATCCACTAAATATTTTGTATATCCTCAAGAGATATAAAATCTTGGTTGTAACGAAGAAAAAGAAAGATCTAAAGTGAAACTTTAGTGTTTGTAAAAGCCTTTTGAGGTTGTGTAAAACATTACATTTTTATGCCTCTTTAAAGGATAAAAGTGTAAGATATAAGAAAATCTCACTGTGTGTGAGTACTGGACTAACCCTTTTGGTGAACTAGTATAAACCTTTGTGTGTTCTTTATTACCAGCCCTATATTTCTTTATATCTTACTCACACACATAAACTAAATTTTTAAGAGGTCACTATTTAATCCCCCATTTTCTAGTGACATTTATTTCCAACAATGTGCATACTGACAAAACAAACATGTAATAAGATGACCACATTGGGGATGACAACACCAGGGTATATACTAGCCCGATCACTAATAACATCTTCTGTCAAATATTGATGGGGAAGAGAACACTCTTCAGATCAATCTTTATCATTAAAGGATTCATTCCGAGAAGAAAACCCATTGAAAAGGGGAACACATTCCGAGAAGAAAACCTATCTTCGGTTGAAGACAACTTGTGTCAAGACCTAACTGTTTTGCAGGGGTAAAATTTGTTGGTGCTTTCGTTTTTTGTTTCGAGAACCAACTCTTCTGGGGATTCAGAGTGAACATTCACCTCTGTTTTCAAGATTTTAAGAAAATGTTCCATCTTTTCATTTATTTTGAAAAACAACTTTGACTTCGCTTCAAACCTATTAATTTTAAAAACAAAATTTTTCAAGATAGAATAAAATAAGAATTTCAAGAAATGAGATAAGGCTCAAATTTTTATTTAATGGAATGGTGATCTGCGAACGGCGAGACCCCATGGATTACAAAGTTTTGGAAATGGTAACTTTTATAAGAAAGGGTACACTGAAATACAATGATCACTAGTCTCCCTAAAATCTTTGAATATCACGCGTACGGTGATGTCGGTTGATAGTCTTCATAGAATCTTCATATGGTCAGGTGAAACTGGATGTGGTTACTTGCCATATTCCCTAATTTTTGCATGAATTGCCTTTGTAGGTTTTCAATTCATCGGGATGGTTATCTCTTTTTTATTGTCTCTAAGTTTTGCCTGGACCGTCTTTTCAGGATTTCAATCCACCGAGACGCTCATTTTTTCATAACTCGCCCTTTCGAATTTTCAACTTAGCGAGCTCTTCTTTTTTTCTTTTTAGGTGAAGTATTTCTTGACCATATCGGTATTCACGGGACGTGGGAAATTTTATCCACCCATGGTTGTAAAAGTCAAAGCACCACCTGAGAAGGCTTTCTTGACAACGTATGGGCCTTCATAACTGGGAGTCCATTTTCCCCTAGAATCTGGTTGAATACGTAATATCTTCTTGAGCATAAGATCGCCTTCCTTGAATCTTCGAGGTTTTACTTTCTTGTCAAAGGCTCTCTTCATCCTTTCTTAGTAAAGCTGACCGTGGCATAATGCAGTCATTCTTTTTTCTTCAATAAGATTGAGCTGGTCGTATCTAGCTTGACACCATTAAGCTTCTGATAACTTGGCTTCCATCAGGATCCTTATCGAGGGAATCTCAACCTCTATCGGGAGTATGGCTTCCATTCCATATACTAAGGAGAAAGGTGTTTCCCCGGTCGAAGTGCGAACTCTAGTACGGTACCCATGCCGAGCAAGAGGGAGCATTTCATGCCAGTCTTTGTAAGTTACAACCATCTTCTGGACAATCCTTTTAATATTCTTGTTAGCTGCTTCTACCGCTCCATTCATCTTTGGATGATAGGGGGAGGAATTGTGATGCTCAATATTGAACTCACCACATAACTCTTTCATGGAGAGGTGATAACATTGAGAAGCGTGGGAGGCACATAGATCTTATCAGCATAGATCTGACACTTGTGGCACTTCTTTACATATCTGTAGCACTCAGATTCCACTGTCATCCAATAGTAACCCGCTCTCAGTATCTTTCTTGTCATTGCATGTCCATTGGTATGAGTGCCAAAAAATCCTTCATGAATTTCTTGCATTAATTGGTTTGCTTAGGGTCTATCCACGCATCTGAGCAATACCATGCCAAAATTCCTCTTGTAGAGCACATTTCCAGTCAGGAAGAAATTACCAGACAATCTTCTCAAAGTTCTTCTGTCTTTGCTAGATTCCCCAGGTGGGTATTCTTGTTTCTGTAAGAAGACTTTAATGTCATAAAACCACGGCTTGTCATCTGCAACATCTTCAACAATGAATACATGAGCAGGCCTATCTAGGCGCATGATTGTAATTTGAGGAGCTTCATTTGGAAACATCACTTGATACATGGAAGCTAGGGTAGCCAATGCATCTGCCATTTGATTTTCCTCACGAGGTATGTGATGGAACTCAACTTTGTTGAAGAAGGTTAGCAGTCTTCGGGCATAATCTCTGTAAGGAATTAAACCAGGATAATGGGTTTCCCATTCTCCTTTGATCTGATAAATAACTAGAGAAGAATCTCCATACACGTCTAGAATCTTGATTCTAAGATCGATGGCTTCTTCTAGTCCCATGATACAAGCTTCGTATTCTGCCATATTGTTGGTGCAGTCAAACATCAGTCTTGCAGTAAACGATACATGAGAACCTTGTGGCATAACAATGATTTCCCCAATTCCTCTACCATAAGCATTAATAGCTCCATCAAATATCAAACCCCGTCGGGATTCAGGATCAAGTCCTTCTCCATGTAAAGGCTCTTCATAATATTTTGATTTCAAATACATGATTTCTTCATCTGGGAAGTCGACTTGTAAGGATTGATCATCATCAATAGGTTGATAAGCCAAATGATCGGCTAAAATACTTCCTTTGATGGCTTTTTGGGCACGATATTGGATGTCGTACTCTGATAATAACATCTGCCAGCGGGCAATTCTCCCAATTATAGTAGGTTTCTTAAACAAGTATTTGATTGGATCCATTTTGGATATGAGATATGTCGTATGGGTCAATATACACTGCCTTAGCCGGAAAGCAGCCCATACAAGAGTGCAGCAAGTTTTCTCGAGCAGTGAATATCTTGTTTCACAGTCGATATACTTTTTGCTCAAGTAATAAATGGCATACTCTTTTAGACCAGACTCGTCTTGCTGACCCAGGACGCATCCCATAAAATCTTCGAGTACGGTCAAATACATGATCAAAGGTCTTCCTTCCACCGGAGGGCTCAAGATTGGAGGTTCCAGTAGGTATTCTTTGATGTCTTCAAAAGCTTTTTGGCATTCTTCTGTCCATTTACACTCTTGATTCTTGCGGAGAAGCTTAAAGATTGGTCCACAAGTTGTAGTCATGTGAGAGATAAATCTGGAGATGTAATTCAATCGTCCAAGAAATTCTCTAACTTGTTTTTCTGTTCTTGGAGGAGGCATTATTTGAATGGCTTTGACTTTGTTGGGATCGACTTCAATACCTCTTTGACTGACGATGAAACCTAGTAACTTTCCATAGCGGACACAAAATGTGCACTTACTTGGATTCAGACGCAGCTTGTATTTTCTCAAATGTTGGAACAACTTCAATAAGTACCCCACATGTTCTTCTTATGATGTAAACTTGGAAATCATGTCATGCACATAAACTTCAATTTCTTAGTGAATCATATCATGGAAGAGAGTCGTCATGGCTCTTTGATAAGTTGCTCCGACAATCTTCAGACCAAATGGCATTACACGGTAACAAAACGTGCCCCAGGGTGTGATGAAAGCTGTTTTTTTCCATATCTTCAGGTGCCATCATAATCTGATTGTAACCCGAGAATCCATCCATAAATGATAAGACTTTAAACTTAGCAGTGCTATCCACGAGAATGTCAATGTGGGGTAGCGGGAAATCATCTTTTGGACTTGCTCTATTTAAATCTCTGTAGTCAACACACATTCTAACTTTTCCATCCTTTTTGTGAACGGGCACTATGTTGGCCAACCATTAAGGATATTCTGATGTGACGAGGAAACCGACATTGATTTGCTTTTGTACCTCTTCTTTGATTTGGTCTGCCATATCTGGGTGAGTTCTTCTCAATTCTTGCCTGACAGGCGGACATTCTATGGTATCCAACCCAGGCATATCTTGATAGCTCCAAGCAAAGACATCCACACATTCTTTTAACAAATCAACCATTTTCTCTTTGACGCTTGTTTCTAACAATGCCCCAATTCGCACTTCTCTTTTCTCTTCTTTAGTACCCAAATTGATTACTTCAAAAGGTTCTTTGTGCAGTTCGATGATCTTTTTCTCGTTCTCAAGTAGACGGGTGATCTCTTCAGGGATCTCTTTGCTACTCTCTTCTTCATCTTCGTACATAGGGTATTCAAATTTGGGAGGGCACCTAGGATCATTGTTTTCAGTGGGTTTATCAAGAGATAATCTGCATATGATTTATGTTTTTCTTTTTAGGAACAAATGAAAGAAAAAGGTGTATGTGCAAATTTGAAAAATAAATTTTGATTGATTTTATGGTTTTTTTAGATGTTACTATTTTCAGAAAAAGATAAACAATAAACAAAAGGGGAGCAAAGATTGATTTTTATTAATGATTTGAAACAAAGCCCTACATAAGCTCACTTTTGTCTTGGGCAGAACAAAAGGAATTATTTTAAACATCCCGACACATTACTCTTTCGCCTTGGGAAGAGCGAAAGGTTTTTTTTAAAAGACAGAAAATTACTTAGACTCGTGAATAATAGAGGAGATGCTGACGGAAGTCCAGTTGGAGTTGTCCTCTCTACACGTCACGAAGCTTGAACATTATGGAACATCTTCAATGATGGCAGCTATGTCTTGTTGATCTAGGTTGATGTAGCCAACACTTTGAAAAGTCTCGTGCAGAGTCTTGCCGCAGCTTCCATACTCAAGTTATTTTCCTTTGGACTTCTAGGATGCGAATCCTAGACCACTTTTGTTCTTGTTGGCGGGAAGTTCAATAACTTGCCCCCAACCCTCATATGATCCTTGGGCAACCACTTGTTGGGCATCTTTTCAGGATGAAATAGACGCATTAGCTTTCTTTTCGTATTCAGGGCTAACAATTTCCAAAGCTTGAAATTGGGCTTTGAATTCTTCGATATTTGGGACGGAAGACAGTTGACTGATAAACATAGTTTGCTTCCCATAAACAGTAATCAACTTGTCTTTTACAACAAACTTCAGCATTTGGTGGAGAGTGGAAGTGACAGCTCTTACGGTATGGATCCAAGGTCTTCCCAACAAACAACTATAGGCAGGATAGATATCCATAATTTAAAAAGTGATATCAAAATCATGAGGTCCGATGCGTATAGGTAGATCAATTTCTCCGATCACAGTACGCTTTGAACCGTCGAAAGCTTTCACGACAATTCCATTCAACCTCATAGTTGCCCATGGATAAGATATCCTTTCTAGGGTACTTCTGGGCATGAAATTTAGAGATGAACCAGTATCAATTAGTGTGGTGTCATTTTTTTTACCTCCCCGTTTCACTTGGGAGGACGGCACGCTAGACCCTTCACGCGAAATTTGGAAAGAGAATGCGCCCAGGGCGGGATGAATTTTGTTTCAGTTCTTCCTACGATATCACACGAACTTTTTAATTATCCTAAGAGTAGGAAAGGGGAAAAAGATCTCAAATAAACCCTAGGAGTTTGCTAAGTGTGGGGATTCACCTAGACTAGAAATTCTGGAGTCCGGGAGGTCGGTTATACATAGGGAAGAGTTTAAGCACCCTACATATCCGTAGTACTCTACGGGAACCTTCTCTGTGTCTATGTGTTTGTGTTTGTTGCTGAATAATTGGGAAAGTTTCTCCTTTGTATTAGGAGAAGGAATTAAATTGAATTAAAAAGAAGACAGACAGACTGACTATTTTGGGTTTTTTATTAGCTCGCTGAGACTCCTTGTGAACCTCATGCTTACATATCCCTCATGGAAGTCAGAGCTTTTTGTAGTTCGGAGAACTAATTAGGGAAAATAATTACTTTTGGTGCCTTGCTTGAAGCTCAAGGTTGAAGCTTGAATTAAATCTCTGTTTACAGTAAAGAGACATGAAATCATCTTTACAGAGAGGTATTTCTACTATTCCACCACAAATATTTTTAAAGTGACAGGAAAGCTAAAATTGTTTCATTAAGAGAGGGAGCCTACTTGGTTGATCATATGTTGCATCTTGACCAAATTAGGGAAAGTTGTACAAGTCTGGGTGTGTTTGCCTCAGAGCATGCCTTTGATGAGTCCTAAATGGGAGAATGTTTGAAATGATTGTTTGATTGAAATGATTGTTTGTTTGAAATGATTGTTTATTTATGGTGAGATAGGAGAAGGATCTCTCTATAGAGATAAGCTATGTCTATCTACTGTATAAAAGATTTGATTTTAGCTTGCTTGTATGAGGCCCAAGCTTGAGGCTTTTGATTGATTTATTATTTTATTGTGTAATACGGTAAACTGACTTTTATTTTTATATGCAACAATGTTGCGGTGAGCAAGAGTCGCCACCGACTTTTTATTTTGTCCAATGTTAGGAAAGGTAAAAAGTACAGAATAAGACCTTTTGAAAAGAAAACGGGCTCGGGGGGTAAGTTATGAAAAGAGAAGGTGTAAGCACCCTTTTCATCTGTAGTTATCTACGGGCTCTTAATTTGCTTAGCTCATGTTTGTTTGTTTTGAGTTGAAAAGGGGCGTAAGGACTTTAGCGTAAATGCGTAGCCTTAGTTTTTGAAAGAGTATTGAAAAGATATTTTTTAATTGAGCTAGGCAGATTAAGAGCACTACCCTAAATAGTTGGTCTTTTTCTATGCTTTTTAAAGTTCCTAGGACTATCCATACTATTTAGAAGTAGGTAGTCCTTGTTTATATTGGACGTGCGGGTCATCGAAGGGTCATCGTATGGTCGTTGAAGGCAACAAGTAGAGGTAACTTTAACAAGATTCGAAGGGACAAATCATATTTTTTCGTAGGCAGCAATCGAGGGACTAGATCATGTATTTGTAGGCAACGTCGAGGGTCATCGAGGGACCATGATCTTTGATGATTTAAATCGTAGGGACTTTGCTATTGGGTACCTCTATATTCGAGGGACACGACCTTATAATCGAAGGCAACCAAGAGCGGTGTACCCTAGGGGTGAGTGTGTGAACAAGTAAAAAGAGTGTGTTAGATTCAGTTATTTAATCTTGAGTTAGGTGAGCTAAATTCAATTACTTGTCTTGTCACTCCCTATTTTACTAACCACGCAGTTAATAGCAGTTATAATGTGCGGAAAGATAAATCCTAAGCTATTACAAGGCTTCGGGGATTACAATAAAAACCTGTCGGGGGATGTGCAAAAAGTAAAGGTGCGAGAAAGTAAAAGTCCTAATTAACTATTACAAACCCGAATAAAAACAATATATACGAAATTAATTAAAATTGCAAATGATAAATGTCCATGAAATCCGAGAGTCTCAATATCGAGTGGTACCTCGCAAAACAATAAAATATTAGGAAAATGACATGGCATAATATATGAAAAATGCCAACAAGAACAAGCGTAGCAAAAATTGACAAAGAAATCTAAAGATAATCATCTCAAATCCTAAAAAATAAGTAAACAAATTAAAATAGTATTTTTGTTATTTTTTATTTTATAATTAAAGAAAAGCTAATTAACCCATGATATTTTTTATAAAAAAGAAAAATCTAATTAATTTACATACACCTAGACTAAACGTCTAATTAATTTGGTGGCATATAACAAAATCCAAATTCTATGGACCACACACGAATACACATGTATATTAATCATTCTACACAAGTCCATACCACACACATAAAATAAAGAAAACAAAGATAAATCAACATCCACATGATAGCAGAGGAAAACGTAAACATGAGACAAAACATCTTGCATCCTAAAAATAATTAAATAACAAAAATTTGATTTTTCAAACCAATAAGCAAAAGCCACATAATGCACTCACATGATAGAAAGAGTAGAACAAGAACCACACAACACACTTTCTTCTTCCTCTAGCAACAGATTCGGTCCTCTCTCTCTTAAGCTCAAACTTTTTTTTCATAAAACCATAACCATTCAAACAGCAAGATGAAAGGCATATGTGAATCAATAGATGGAAGTTACAAACCAAATCAATTATATAAAGCCTTCATCTTCCTTATCCACACAAAACCAAAAGCCCCAATGAAACCATAACAATCATCATGAAAGAAGAAAGCTATCGAACAAAACAAAACGAAACTTGAACCTGGGTGATGCGGAGAGCGTTCGCGGGTGGATCTTCACCGACCAAGGGATGCATCGAGACAGAGGGAGAATCATTGTCAGCTTCGCCGTGTGGTTGTTATTCTGAATCGGAGACAGGATGGCACCGTGGTGGTTATGTCGCGGCGGTCTTTTAGTGGCGCACAGTGGTGGCTTCGAGTGGATTCGTGGCTGGTGGTTCTAAGACTTAGCGCGATGTTGCAGTGCCGACGTCGGCAAACTCCGCAACTCTTTCCTTCTTCTTATTTCTCTGCAAAACAAATTTTTGTTAGCATTGATGTTTATGTTATCATTAAAACAGTGAGAGACATTTCTCTCATAGTGTCTGGAATTTTGTGGTCTGATGGTGGAGTTTGTTTATGGCAAGATGATGTTTTTGTTTCGATTTCAAATATTGGATTTGAGTGTTGGAAATAGACCAAGGTAATGGTGATGGAAGTTTTTTGTTTTGAATTTATACGGGTATGTTTTGTTTATGTGGAATGCTTTATGGTGATGATGAGAAAAAAACTGAAGGTTTGATGCAAGACGTGGGATTCGAACCCGGGACCTTGCACCCGCAAACCTTACACTTTTACCAAACGTGGCATTACTTTTTTCGTAATAAAGTGTCATTCGTAAATATATGAGGGCAAATTTTGGGGTACAACGTATTGACTCTGGGAGATAACTCTACTGGGGATTGACTTAAACTAAGATGTATTTGTGTTCTGTACAAAGTCCAGAATTGAGGCTGACTCTTTATTGAAGAATATGTCTTTTACTGACTAAGACTGGTGAGGTTATCTTTTTAAAGAATGAATGGAGGCTGACCCTTTCCAGGGGTTTTACTCTGCTGGAGAATTTATCTTTTGAAAGTTCAATTTTTGGAGGCTAACCCTTTCCAGGGATTTTGTTGGCAGAATGATTACTATTTGAGACTTATTGTTTAAAGCCCAAGATTAAGGCTGACACTGACTGAGGATAGACAGATATGGAACCTAGACTCTGCTAAGGAAAAATTAATGGAGATAAGGGTGACAGAGACTGTCCATGTCTCTCATTCCAAAAGGTGTGCTCAATACTGAGATTGAGGCAATCTTGGCTTGTTTAAAAGTCTGGTTTAAGGAATAGAAGAAACTCACCAGGGTAGGTTGAAAGGTGACTAAAGGCCTGTTCCTATGTTTATAAGAAACCTGATGGGTCCATGTATACAAGCTCAAGAGTAAGCTGGGAATGCTTTTAAGAAGCCTGTGGGTCCTTGTACAAAGACCAAGAGGAGGCTAATCGAGGGTCATCGAGGGTATGTTATAGCACAAGAGAAAGCTATGTGGTTTTGAACTTATTTTGGCTCTAAGCAAATGAGTGAGAGGTTTCACCGGGAATAATTCCTCTTGGGTGGATGTGTCCTAGTTTGGGTTCTAAGGCTTTTTTCAAGATGTTTCACCGGGAATAATTCATCTTGAGGGTTTGAACTAAAGATCTCTAATTAGGAAAGAGCCTTCACCATAAGACATTCTCAATCCTAGGCCATATTCCTATAATATATATATATATATATATATATATATATATATATATATATATATATATATATATATAGTTTAACTGTCCTAAGGTTGCACTCAGACGTAATTCTAAACAATATATATACAGTTTTATATTTGACAGTAATTTAAATAAAGACTGTAAATTGAAAGCTATAAAGCCTAACCTGGATGGAGTGGAGGCCTTTGAAGATGTATGTACAGAGCCTTACCAACAATTGATTGTTTATTGATAACAGTTGAATATTTATTATAAACAGTTAAAAGGTTTTTGAAAACAGAAGAAGTGAAGATGGACATAAGTCACATAGGTATCTGAAGAGTTTCACCGGGAATAATGCCCTTCAAATACCAGAAGAATGTTTTGCAAACGGAAAGAAGATTTTGTAAATACAGTTTTTGAAAACAAACTAAGAAAAGAAAAAGGTGTTGGGACTTACACTCTATTAGAGGCCCAAAGATTTATTTACTGTTTATGAAAAACAATTGAAAGATTTGAAATGATACAAAGTTTTGTTGTTTGAAAACCTTGATCGCCTGTTTAATTGAAGTTAGGAAACAGTTTTGAAAATTGACAAAAGTCAACTTAATTAGGGTAAAGACAAAATCTATACCTAATTAAGACCTAAATGATTAGGGTTTTATCACTAAAGTATTTATGAGAGATTAGGTTTTGAAAATTCAAGGAAAACATGTATTAAAAATTATTTAAAATACTTAAAAATACACCTTTTTTTAACCTAATAAAAACACATCAAATAAATAACATATTTGTAATTTTTTTGGTTATCCATAAAATAGGTATATCAAATAACAAGTGTGTGAAAAATCAAGCAAAAATGATTTAATTTGAAGGGTGAATTAATTGGTTGAAGTTGTGAAGAAAATAAGTGAGAAAAGTGATAAAAAATAAGGATTTGTCTCCACCAAGGCTTGAACCCATGCTTTCATGGTTACCACACAAAACAAAGCCAACTGAGCTACATGCTCAGTGTGACTAAAGAGGGACTTCATTTGGTTATATGTGAAACACGCGTGTTAAAATGAAAAATAAAAACAAAAGGTCTGAGGGGGGGATCGAACCTCATACCTTGTGGCAAGAGAGAGTGGAAGCGCATGTGACCAAGTGAGCTAAATGATGTATTCGTTTAAAACACGCTTTCAGTTAATTATATTTTAAACTTTCCCATGAGAATTAAAAAATGGCGCCACCCACCATCTTCATCTTCAACCTCAAGCTTTCCATTTTTGAATTTCTGAACTTGCTCATTTCTCAACCTAACGTGATGATGTAAACATGAATTTTGCTCTAAATTTCCTCACGAATCCAGATATGCAACTAATATTTATTTATATTGACTACAACTATCTAATTTTTTCAGAAAACACGAAGAACATAGGAACCCTAATTTTAAAATTAAATGATGAACAAGATGAATAAATGAATGATGATAGAGGGTTTTTAATCCTCTGATGATGCAGAACAAACTGGTATCGAGATATATCAAAAAGAGTACACGAATTTAAGAGATGGAGTTGAGAAACTTACCTCTGAAAATGAAGGTCGTGAGACTGATAGAGAGCTCCTGAGCTTGTTTTGATGATCCTAAAAGCTTCCTGGGGACTTAACGAAGCTATCTGAATGCTTATTGTGACTTGAATACCTCAGAAGTTCCCTACTCGATACCTTCCTTTTGAGCTTCAAGTGATCATGGAGGTTAGTGATTTTGAGCTTACAAATGAGCTGCGACCATCTGGATAGCTTCACCACACCCTAAGGAACCTGTTTGGATGCTTGGACTTGCCTGACACCTTCTGAATTGCTCTATGGACCTCCAACTGACTTTGCTCCAAATTGAAAGTGAAGATGGTGTTCTTGCACTTACAGAAGTGTTCCAAGTGCTTGGATCACTTCTAATGGACTCCCTTGAACGGTTAGAACACTTAGTTTCAAAGGAAAAGCTCTGGTTTGAAGAACCCGAGTCTTCTTGCCAAAGAACCTTTGAAAATCCTAAGTGTGGAAGGAAGAAGGAGAAAGCAAGAATTGTAGTTGCTTTGGTGTGATTAATATGAAGGATGACACTTCTATTTATAGGCAAAGAGCTCTGTACAGATTGAGGGAGTGAGCTTGCTTAATGAGAGAGTTTTGGTTTCTTGGCCATGAAGAAATTCAAAGAATCTCCAAAATGCAATGATGGCCAAACTGAGCTAGCTCCCTATCCATTAATCTCATCTGATCTTGGGGAACATTTATGATATGTAGAGGCTTTCTATTGACTTAGGAGAAGATTCCAATTGATGAATCATTGCTTACCATAAATTCTCAAAAGTAATGATTACATAATCACATGTTCTTGTTTTTGGGAATCTTCTTCAATTCTTATGCCACGATGAAAATGGATGCATGGTATATTTATAGATGTATTATGGGTCGTGTAGCATCCATTAGTGAAGCCATATGCACAAAATTGCAAAGTTTCAAATTGTACATGACCTATAATTTCACTTCATGAGGCCAACTTTGAACAAGCATAACTCTTAGCTCAAAATGAATTTGGAGAAGGTTGAGCACAATTTGGAAATCCCTTAACATGTAATTCAAGTCATTAGTTTGGAGTTTTTCAAAAATCATTTGGGAAATTTGTGTAAAACAGGCCCAAAGTTTGAAGAAAACTAGGTCAAAAATACTTAGAATTTTTCTAAGTTTTTCATGACCTATAACTTCCAAAGTCCATATCTCTTAAATGATTGATCTCTTGAAGAAAGTTCCTTTGTGAGAAGTTGTTTTATTTAATGAGATCTATAACTTTCATGTTGGAAGTTTTTTGAGTTGTGTAGGTGAAATTTTGAGATCCATGAATTAGGTCAAAATGCACTTAGTTTGACTTTTGTTGACTTTTTGATCCTTGATGAATTTTCTTGATTTTCTTTGGCCAAATGACTTCAATACTCATATATTATTGATATTAGTCCTCAAAAGTCATGGTTTGTCCAAAAAACTTGAAAGTCAAAGGTGATCTTGTATAGTTGACTTTTTCCAAATGAAGTGAAATCTTGGACTTTTGTGATGAATCAAGTTCTCCTCCTCAAATGAGTGATGTGAATGGATTATATTGAGGTAATAGAAGTTCTTGAGCCATGTTTTGAGTTTTGGATCCATGTCTTGATTAAAAGTCAACTGTCCAGGTGAATTAGGTCAAAAACCCTAATTGTCGACCAGATGAAATTGATGACTGTGGATCTCGAATTGAAATGCCCAATGGATATTGTCATATGGATCATTTGAAGATATTTGAACCATTTGATAGATGTCCTGGAGCTTTTTAGGGTTTCCCAAATGTGGTCCCTGATTATAGTCCTTGATGGGCTCAAAACCCTAGATTGGTGAATTAAGCAAACATGAGCCCAGATGATTGGTGTCTAATCAATCATAGGTGAATAGAATGAAGCTTTTTGAGTCCTATGATTGCATTGGAGACTAATCCTTTTATTGATTGATCCTTTGCCTGAGCTCTTTTGTCCTTGAACATCCTTGATTAAGGACCAGATGAATAAGTGACTGCTCTGAGTATCTGTTTTGAATTTGATGAAAAGTCTGGAGATGTGACATCTCTGGGGGGTCAAAATTAGGGTATGACAATTAGCACGTTCGTCAGAGTATCTTCTCCATATTTCATAGAGATGTGAAAGGCATGATTATGCTCTAGACATTCCGGAGGGAGTTCTTCCTGGCTAAAGCTAAGCACATTGTTGACAGTGATATTCGAAACAACATTGTCAAACTGCTCAAGGGTTGCATCTTGCTCAATGTAGGCTTGCTTCAAAAATTTCATTAGTGCATTCCGGTGATCTTTGGAGTGTACTAGCAAAGCTAACAGAGATATCTTTGATTATGTCTGAAGAAGTTGGTCAACCACCTTGTAGTCACTTTTCTTGATCAGATTCAGGAATTCTTCTGTGACATCATCTTTAGTCTCAAATATAGGCTCAGTGATAATGGGTTCCTTTCTAAACACATCCTTCTGAAGGGGAACTTGTGTAGAGAAATTACTTCTTGGTTTTGGAGGAATTGGTGCAAACAAATGACAACTTCGAGTCATACGGCTTACATCAGCAATGTTTACAATAGTCGACTCAGGTCTAGGATTAACTTCTCCTCCCCCAGCCAACATGGTAGCACCATATTTCCAAGGAACAGTAATACTGGATTTGTAAGTAAATAGCTTCGGCATTTGAATCATGAGAGGAATGACGGTCATGTTTTGACTATCGTGAGATATTTCCACAACTTCGGGGACCGGGAATTCAGCAGTCACCATATTAATGTGGTCATCATCTCTTTCATAGGTAATGTGGAGAGTCCTCTCATCCAAGATCTTCTAAATTTCTCTTCTGACTTGACGACAACCTCGAGGGTTTCTAGAGAAAATTCTACAAGTATTATGATCATGTTGAAAGAAATCTAACCGGCATAGCCTTATGTGCATAAGGACTAATGGTTCTCTGATGAAGCGAATATCCCAAACTTGGTATCTTCTAGAGCACCCATGCACCATATTAACAGAGTGAGTTTCTTCATGTATTTTCTTTCTTGATATGCTGATAATTCCTCGGTCTAGTAGTTTCTGAAGATCTTCAACTACGAGAGTACATCCACAAATGGTGTTTGAACATATTGGACAAGCATCGTAGTCATGCGGAGGAAAGTAGTCAAGCTCACACAAAACAACCTGCATATTCACCAAGGATTGAGTTGATTCACAAATATCATGTATGTATTCATAACCAGATTAAGTCTGGATAGCATTGACAGTCTCATGGTTGGGCAGTGGATTAACTTGTACATTAGGATTGACATCCTTGAAGGTGAGTATGTTGCTTCGGACCAGTTTCTGTACTTTACTCATAAGAGGGAAACCATTTTCCACGCTATGACCAGGAACAATTTTGTGGAAAGCACAGCGAGCATCCGCCTTGTACCAAAATGGTGGATTTGCAGGAGGAGGATCCCTCAGTTGAACTAGATTTTTTTGAAGTAACATAGGAAGCAATTCCGTATAAGTCATCGGAATAGGATCAAAAGGCGGTTATTTCCTTTGTTGATTTTGTTGAGGAGCCTGTTGTCGAGGCTGTTGAGGCTGAGGCTTCTGCACAACGGGAGTTACAACAGCAATCTGTTGTGGTTGGTACCGTCTCTTTCTTCCTCTTGAGATAGCACTCACAATTTCTTCCTTTTTCTTGGCAAAGTTACTGCCCAAATCTTTTGACGCCACCACTAGATAGTGATGAACTGGCTTCTTTGATTAGGCGACCTTCTCGGATACCTTCTTCAAGCCGCGAAAAAAAATTAAATAACCATGTTTTTAAAAAAATACCAAAAAAAAACCAAGTTCTCAGATTATTTACCAAAGTGTCTAGGTTTGGGACACCGAAAAGGTGAATGCGCCAAATGAAATCGCGTAATAGTAAGAATAATAGGTCTATGCACCATTTCATTTGGCTTGCCCTAATAGGACAAGCATTTGCGCCAAATGAAATGGCGCATTAGGCTTTTTTTCTATTTAAGCCATACCAAATGGCGCATTAGGCCATATGTATTTTTTTAATTTTTATAATTAACATTTAGAAACACATGTTTTGATATCCGGTAATAGAAATCGAAACAACGGGTCTATATAAAAAACTGGAAATAATTTTTTTTTATTACTTTTAGGGTTCGGATACAACGAAAACAACTGATTATCAAAAACCTAACAAAATTCCTAATGTCTTACATCGCTAAGATAACCATTTGTTCCGCACGAAGGTCTTGTTATCACACGTCGAGCGCGGTCGTTGACGTCGCCGTGAACCCTAGGACCAACCCTACCACCCCTACCCCTTCGTGGTTCTTGTTGTGATTGTGTAGCTGGGCCTGCAAGTGTGTTGTTCTGATGGTCGCTGTCAATGAATTCGTCAATGCCACCATAATTTCCCGGAAACCGACTGTCGTAAAGTCGGTTACCCAAACCCTCAAAAGTGATAAATGGTGGTGGAAGAGTAGGTTGGGATACGACTTCCGGAAAGTAACACCCAGCAGCACTTGTACTACCTTGATAAAGCCCAAATTGATTGGACGTTTTTCCAAACCCAAAGGGTGTACCGTGGTGAGATGATTCAGCATGTGGACCCTCGTCAGGACTTAGATGGAGCCTTGAAGAACCAGACTCAATGTTTTGGCCGAAAAACCTTGTGTACCCTGGTATGGGCTAGCGGACTGGTGTTGGCTCTCAGCTTCATTATTTTTTTGGAACTATGTTTGGAAGAGATTTTGTTGGCGGTTGTTGCAGTTGGAACGGGACAGAGTCTGGAACATATTTTGTTGTTGCTGGGTGTACTGGTATTGTTCCTGGTCCTGTTGTTGTTGTTCCTGTTGTTGTTGTTGTGGTAGCATATAGTTGTGAACACGGGGGTCTATCAAGTAGAACGGATCCGCCACAAATAAATTAGGGGTGGTAACGATACGGTACCAACTCATGTACTGTGCGGACGGTTTCATCTCATGACCACTCACGGGGAAGATGAGGACATACTGGCGACGGTCTTTCCACATCTGGCGCCATTCGGGAGCGAAATCCTTCCAATTTTGATGATTCCACTGATGGTCTTGTTTAAGGTGCCATACTCCCAAGTCAACTGAAGGATCATGTATACCTTGATGCATCCCGAACTGGAGTTTGACCCGGTCACTATGATGCATCTCGATGATGTTGTACCTAATGAGGCAAGTTTTTGGAGTCCAAATAGTTGCATCTGCACCTCTTGGTTCATGATCGCATTCCAGATACGGTCTCCAGATAAATTGCATGCATAAGACTTATACATTATTTTAGTCAAATATTTATAAAAAAGACACTTATAAAAGAGGAAAAGATTAGAGTTTTTACATCCTCGGGTCGTAAGTGATCAATCAGCTGGCGGTACATCGTGATATTTGACCGCAAATTTTTCGTGAAGTCCATCTTTTTCACGCAAAATCTAAAACGTAATTTAAATGTGTCGGTTAAAGTAAATCATAATCAATTTATTTTGTATTAAAAATATGAATTAAAAAATTACCTCATTGCATATGGGAAGGTCAAGTTGGTTCTGTTTACTGGGGCCAGTATAGGCATTCTCCACCACCCTCAAACCTGCACCAACAGAGCGCATCCATAGAATGTACAAGAATCGTTTTTTGCATTCTTGCAAAGGGATTGGTACAACGTAGCGAGGATAACAAACCCCCAACTATATTGACTCACTCTATTAAAATCCATTAACAAACGTAAATACATAAAATTTACGGTGTTACCGGTACTGTCTAGAAATAAAACTATTCCAAAGAGCAAGATCAAGTCACACCTGGTTTTCTGAAGTATCGTTTCTTCGGAAGAATCGTCGTTCAATTGAAAGTTAGAATAATATAGCTTTAACCTTTTGAGGTTTACACCCTGTCCCCTAGCACCTGTTTCTCCCTCTATCAGATCTATACCCAATGCCTGTTGGCAAAGGGAATCAACTTGCACTATGTCGCACGCTCGCGAAAAATGAACAGAGTCGCCACCAATATATTTATCCCATAAGGGAAAGGAATACCAGATAACCTAAAAAAGGAAGGAACAGGTCTTGCGACCAGAGAATCAAGGTACGGGAGTCGGTTACGCAAGGGGAAGGTGTTAGCACCCCTCACGCCCATCGTACTCGATGGTATCCACCTATGTTTGTTTCTATCTAAAGGGTGTGTATCTATGTCTATGTCTAAATGTGAATGTATGCAAAATGTAGGGAAAAGAAAGAATTGTACTCGCACGGGCCCTACCCCGCTGCCTACGTATCCTTTTCAGGAATCAGAGTTACCGTAGCTCGGCTCAAGATTTTCTGTTTGTTTTTGTGTTTTTTAGTTGGACGGAGTTAACACTCGTGCTCTTGCATAAGGGGACAGCCTAGGATGCAATAGAGTGGAGATAACAATGCCCTTAAGAAAGGAGAGAAGAGAGAGAGTTTGAGTGTTTCGAGGAAATCCCTAAGGCAAGGGAAACTCGAGTTACTCTTTGGTTTGTGTCTTTTAGAATTTGGGAACTTACGCCCGAATGTTTCCCTAAAGCAAGGGAGAACCAAGCACTCGAATGATTCCCTAAAGCAAGGGAGATCCAAGCTTCCATTCCCTTTTTAATGATTTTCACTTTGTTTATTAATGTTTTAAGTGTTTTCTTTGTATTTTTTATGGGGATTTTTATTCAAGTATTTATTAGATGTTTTATGTTGTGAAAGAAAAAGAATGAAAAAGGGAACTATTCCTAATTTCTAAGTCTATGTTATGGATTAATTCCTAATAGAAATGAGGAAGAAGTTATTTAAGCACTCACAATATGAGAAAATATTCACAAAAATAAAAGGAACAAAATCTAAACTATTTATGAAATATTCACAAGCAATTGCATTTTGATTCATTAACAAAAAACTACTTATTATTTTTTTTATTATCAATCAAACATTAAGGAACATCAATCAATTAAAAAACTAGCAAAATTATAAAATCCTAAAATTCTAATTAGCCAAGAAATCTATTTTTTATCAATTTTTATTTAAGCAAAAATCAATTAATATGCAAAAAGGAGTAAAAGAAAGAAAATCATTTTTTTATATTTTTATTACCAGTATGGGGGTGTATCAGTATTTTGTGGTGAACTTGAATTATCAAAAGGCACATTTGGGCTCAGATCAGGGGGTGTAAAGAGAAAATGGCGTTTGGCCCAAAGAGATCACGGCCCAGGCAGTCTCACATTATCCCTTTTTTTATTCTTATTTTATCCAGCATGTGGGAAAATATGGCCTGTTAATGAAATGCTTTGTAACGTAATGTATAGATATGCATATGTGAACCTGCTATCAATTGGCCATTATATCACTTAAGTCACAAGAGACAAAACAAGATCGGAGCCAATTACCAAGAGACACCTCACAGATCCAATGATGGAGATAAGACAAAAAAGGAAAAGACTAATTGCATGGGCCAATCATATCGCGCCACGCGCACAATCGGAGAGAGAAAGTTGTTGAACAACCTGCAGCGGCCGGAACCACCTCCGGTCTTCTTCTCCGATGATTACTTCGCCGGAGTTGCGAACAAAATGCCCCGAAAAGAGAAAAGGCAAACACCTTCCAACTCGGAATTTCATGCTGGATCTGAATCTGAGATTAGTTTCCTCTAAATCTAACTTTATCATGCAAACCGAACCGGATTACGAAGCCCTAGCATCACGAACTTATATGAGAGTCTATGCTAAACACAGCAAATTATTCCTTTCGACACACAAGATTCACATACGGTACCACAACACACAGAAACAAGAATTACCAATCAATATAACACAATCAAGATTCTGCACAAACTCAAGGTGATGCAAGAAGCAATAATCAGTTATGTTTACGCAACCTATCACATGCTCATGCGATGCTTAAAGAGATTAGAAGAAGCACCTGAGATGGATCTTGACCTGCGCAGAAAAGCAATACCGATGCTTCCTCTTGAATACGCCAAGCTTGGTGACGAGAGTTTGGGAAGATTTTCGCCTCCACTGAGTAACGTAATCAGACCCTGAGATGAAGCATAACCATGTCTTGCACTTGCTCTTGAGGAGAACTCTTAGAAACCGGAACCAGGAGAGTGTAGTGACTCTATGTAGGAGATGATGATGTTGTGAGGACGAAGGTGATGATGATCCAGTCTTGAAGATGATGGGAGAAGGTAGAAGATAATGAAGATGAGATTTGAGAGTGAGAGTTTGTTACAATTCGTAACAAACTCTTGGAGAGTGTATGGAGAGAGAGAGAACCGGAGGGAGAAGAGAGTGAAGAGGAAATGAGAGTTTCGGAAACTGAGAAACAAAAAAGAAGTGTGTGTGAAGAATGATGGCTGCAGCTCTTATTTATATTGCCAATGATTGGTTCATAATGAGGATTCTTGAGTATGGGACCTAGAGTATGGTTTGCAATATGTCTTTTTCATTTTCTTTAATGTGGGACTCCATGATGTGTAGGTATGGTAGTGTAGCGTCATCCTCAGCTTAGTGAACAAGTGTTGTATGCATAGGGTAAGTTTCATGCTGGCTTTAGATATGTATGGTGTTTGCATGGTTTATTATGGCATGTGGAGAGTGTGTGGAATGGTTTTATACACTGTGCTGCAGCAACAATGGTAGTGTCACAATCATGTTCATTCCCCTACTTTGAGTGTTGATATCTCAAGCTATAAAGCACCAATCATTCCAAACTCAAGTGCATCATGAAGAGGGAATGTGATTAAAGAACTTTGGTGTTTGGGAGTCATTGAGATGAGGTTTGTACATGGTAGAAAAATGGCTTAGAACATAGTGGAATGACACTGCATAGTGTGCTGCATACCTGACTTGTCTTGTCTTCAAATCCATGGCAAAAATGTGGTATGGTCAGGGCACGACTTGGGATGTCTCTATCTTGCTCGATACTCATTCAAAACTGATGATCTTGGGCTCATTAGATAGAGGGCATGGCAAAGAGTGGCTTAGAATCAAGCTTGTCCAAGATAGTGACTTGTGGAGGAAGAAAGAAGCATTGACATTTGGCACACCATGTGTTTGCTGAAATGCATGCGTGTGCCTTAAGAATCTGCTTTGGCTGCCTGCAGAGTTTGGTCAGTGTTGGGGCACTACTTTGAAGGCTTGTATCTCACTCAATATTTGTCCAATCATACCAATTCTTGTTTCAATGTGTCATACCCCAAAATTTGCCCATACTATTTCTCCTATTCACATTCAAATCAATACACAAAACTCCAAAACACACTCTCCTAAACAAGGCTCAAAGAATAAGGGTTTTGTTGCTCTAAAGGAAAATCAACAAATCAAAAGTGCCATGTCAAAATTGGCAAATTTGTGAAGAAATGCATGAAGAAGATATTGACTAAAATTGAAAATTTTCCAAATGGGCCCATATTCCCTTAACCCAAACATGGCTCTAATATTGTTAAAAGTCTCTTGGCCCAACCCCATGCCATTTTTATTATTTATTTTATTTTTTTGAGTTTTAATTCATTTTAAAATTCAATTTAATCAAAATAAATAATGGAAAATCAAATATTTGATTTTGGTCTATTACACGGTCAAAGTATCAGAATAATGTCAACATAATTAGATCAAATTCATGGCAAAGAAGATTGGAGAGAGAAGCAAGATTTGAGCAAATTTTAGAAACTTTTAATTCAAGAACAAATTTCAATCTCTTGATTGATGGAGATTTGATTCAATTCCCTTGACCTAATATCATCTCCTATATAAGCCCAAAGAATTCTGATCATAGAAAAATTCGGACAAGGATTGCAGCCCAAAAACACTTGTGCTAAACTCAAAAAAAAACTCAAGAATTTTGGAACTCGGCTTTGGAGTTTCAAGGAGATTCAGAGACTTTTTGAGGTTCAGACATCTTCCTGGAGAACTCTTGATTGTTTCCCAATCATCCTCGAAGTCTAAAATACTCAGAATCGAAGCCTGTACAATCACGGTTTTCTCACTTTTTCTTCAAAATCGATTTACGTAATTTATGCGTCTTAAACCATAATTTGATGTTATATTCATGTTCGTATGCAGGTATGGGATGTTTCTGACACATTTAATTCAAGGTTTGGTACAAATAGAGTAATCCACCATTGCTAGGTCGCGGAGGTCTCAATTTGGGGGTTTACGGTAGAGGTAAAATTAGGATCAATAGAGATCACCATCGGACTCAGCGGCCAATTTCTGTTTGATTCATGTTCTTATATGAAGTTTATATGATCCGTATAGGAAAATTAATAATTGCAGGGCCTTTAGCAACAGGAAAAAACCATGGCTATAGGTTGATTGTTTGCAGGAACGCAAGGTTAGGGATGAAGGGGCTGGGCGCGCAGCTTTCGTTTGAAATCTTGAACCAAGTTCGTTTCATATTTGTTGTATCGATCGCGTGTTCTTATCAGCATGAATAACTTGGCCGGATGGTTGGAACGCTTGGTTGACAGTCAGAAGGACCTGGGTTCGATTCCCAGGTCATGCATATTTTCCTTTTAATTTCTTAACTTGTTTTGTCATAACCAATGTATAATCATACGCTGCGCACCTCTACACGTCCGTCGTGCGCCTCCAGCCATAAGCCCTTCAGATCTCATCAAGGCAAGATCTAAGGGACCAGCTTGCAAGATACACCATGTTCCCTCAGTGTGCAGCCACACTAGATTCAAGCTAAGTGCCTTTGTTTTCTTTTTCTCTTTTTTCTTTAATTATTACATAAAGGTCTTTTTAATTTCTTTTTTCTAAAATTGTAACTATTATTTCTTTTCTATTATAATAACGCATGATTTTTATCGAAAGTTCGATTCTTCATAATTTTATTCACAATTGTTTTATGATTATCATTTAAAATTCAAAATTATTTTCAAATAAATTGTTTTATCAATTAAATAATTAGGATTTCATCCAATAATTATTTAATCAATATGTGGATTCGAACTCCCGATTTTTCTCCATAACTTTGGTATTATTTCAATTAGTTTGTTATTCTATTTACCATGGTTAATTCGTACCCTTATCAGGGTTTACGAAGATCACTCCCTACACTGAATTTTTTTTGTTTCTTTGTGCATTTTTTCAGGGTTAGCAACAGGGTTTCCGCCACGCCTTTTACAAAGCTAAGTCCTGACTTTATTTTCCTTTAAATGTTTATTTACATTATAAAATTATTATTAGGGTTAAAACCTCGAAAGTCAAGGGACTCTTTTACACTCACGCATTCTGCCTATTTTTGCCCATTTTTCAGGGTTAACCCTGAGGCTTCCCGCCAACCATATCAGATCAAATTCGAAGCTAAGTGCCCATTTGCTTTATTTATTTTAAATTTCTTTATTCTTTATTTTCAGGGTTAATTCTGATTGTCTCTGAACTAATAATGCACTCACTGTACTTTGCCTTTTTGTTCTTCCTCCTTTTCAGGTTTATCAATTGCCAAAGCTACGTCATTGGTAACCCTAAACCTCATTTTATTTTATGCCTTTTATTATTATTACTTGTGTCAAACCCTGATAAGGGATCCGCTGGTTACAATTTCCCGCCCCCTTTATTGCTTTATATTACTGCGCGTGGTTAGTAATCTTAGGGAGTGCAAGCCTTAAATCAATGTAGATAATTAAATTACAAGATAATATATTTCGAATTGAACCACGTGATTGTTGCACACACGCACGCTTTTGGGGTAACCTCTCTGTTTCCTTGTGGCCTGTTGCTTTATGTTTTTGCAGAATAAGCCATGTCCCTCGAATATGAGGATACCTCAGCCATGCTGCCTCGATAAATAAAGGTCATGCGACCCTAAATGATGCTGCCTTCGATACACAAATATGACCTCGACCCTCGAAAGTTGCCTACGAAAAAGGCTGAGGTATCTTCTGGTTGCCTACGAAAGGCTATTCTGATCCTTCCCCTTAGACTACCTGCCTCTCTATGGCATGGGTCAGTCTTTGAGCGAATGATAATTCGATGACCCTTCTACCTCCAAACGAAAGGCTTCCTGCCCTCTTATGGCAAGGATAGACCCTTTCATTCTAAAAGGCTAAAAAGAGACCTATCATCTGAGTTTAAGGTAATTGCCCCTAATTGCCTTGCAATGCTCAAACTTTCATTATATTCTTTCTCATAATTTTTCAAAAGGGCTACGCTCATTTACGAGCTAAAGTCCCTATCTCTTTCATCTACATTTTCTAAACAAACGAGCAAGCAAAGCAATTAAGAGCCCATGGAAAACCATGGATGCAAAGGGTGCCTTACACCTTCCCTTTGCATAAATTACCCCCCGAACTTAGATTTCTTAAAAGGTTTTTTTTCTGTTTCTTTTTGCCTTTCCGAATATTGTTTGGATAAAATAAAAGTCGGTGGCGACTCTTGCTTAACCGCGACATTCCGATTAATAAAAAGTCAGTTCACCGTATTACAGAACTGGCGACTCTGCTGGGGATTAAAATTCGATAAAAGAGGGGTTACCTTAAAAGTTTAGGAATCACTTAAATGTTTTCTATTGCTTGCTTTGCTTGTTTTATTTTTCAGGGCTGTTTTGGGAAAATTGAAGGACGAATCCTATTCCCGGATTCAAGAACACTTAAGATTAGGAGCGGCATAGTCATGGAGACCCCCCTTGTGCATGCTTGGGGTTGGTCAAAATGAAGTTCGCGCTTGAGTTAGGCCTCCACTGGTTATTGTGTACCTCTTTTGCATGAGAGAGGTTTATGCATGTATCTTTGGGTGCGTCGGAGCTCAAGGACCTTTAGTTACCCTTAACCCATCCTGGCTTTTAGGAACGTAGTGGGAGGGCTATTCTTGGTGCATGCCAAGTTATGGTCGCTACCCGATACTACAGCTCAGATAGGTTTCTTCCTAAAGTATCATTGCGTGGTATGCATTTACCATGTTCGAGGGTGCTTTAGAGGGGGCTGACAATTCTGGGTCACTTGGTAGAACCCGTTGCTGAAATCTCTTTATCCATAGAAATACCCTTGGGAAAGACACCTGATCAGACTCCATGCAAGCCTTAAGCCAAAAATTGTGTGACTTGTGTGACTTGCGTGACTTGTGTGACTTATTGTGTTTACTACTAACCTTCATTTCCTTGCAGGTTTTGTTAAAAGGACTTGTTTGTCCTTACTATCTCACACTATGCCAAATGAACTTCATTCGCATAACATCATGACATCATGACATCATAAGCATAACATGATTTAACTAACCCTTTCAAGGATCTTAGGAATTTAGGGCGCACAATTTCAGGTACCTCTATCAAAGGTTGATGTCCTAATCAAGGGGCAAGAGGATTTATTTTCCTCTAGCCACATACCTTCCGATTCAAAGACACAATACTTATCTAGGGGTAAGAGGATTTACTTTCCTCTAGCCATATACTTTCAAATTCAGAAGGATCTCGAATCAGAGGCGATGACCCACTCGATATGGTGAGCTTGATTCTCAAAGAAAGATGTTCCATGACGAAAGTCGGAGTTCTTCAGGCAAAGACGCAACCAAATCAGTTTCTAAAGTTGCTAACTAAATTCTTAAAGATCCTTGAAAATATTGCATTTGCATTCATAACATCGCATAATAGGTTTCATACAATAGGTCTCTCATCCTCCCTCGCTGTTTATTTCAGCATCATGGACCTTGAACAATCTGTCAAAAATCTCCAAGCTCAGAACAACCAATTCCAAGAGATGATCTTTAACTTGGCCAAGGGGCAAGAAGAACTAAAGGCACTTCTGATCGAGAAGGAGAAGGATCAACGTAGGCAACAAGATGGTCAAGGTAAATGGAAATCCAAACCCAAGCGATCATTCACTCTGTTGCACATACCGATGTATCAAGTTCTGCAACAACTGCTCAACCAGAACTTGATAACCTTATTACCTTCATATTCAATTCCTACAAATCCTGCTCCTGGGTATAAGTACCATGCGAGATGTGCTTATCATTCAAATAGTCCTGGCTATGACACAGAGGATTGTGGACCATTGAAGCATAAGATCCAAGACTTAATTGACGACAAGATCATTGACTTCAATTCAATTAAGGGGCCTTACATGGCTAATACTATGCGTAACCAACAAGTTGGGAGAGCTCTGATCTCCACATCAGCATCACAACCACAACGTAAGCATAACGCGCCTAAAAGACAATTCACAAAGATCAACATGACTTTGGATGAAGCGTTGCAACAGATGCTGAAGAAAGGGCTAATGACTTTAAGGGATCCTCCTCGGAATCCTAACACTTTGTCTCATCAGTATAATCCTAATGCAAGATGTGCTTACCACTCCGACAGCATCGGACATGACACTAACGATTGCTGGCTATTGAAGAATAAGATCCAAGACCTCATTGATGATAAGACCATTGACTGCCACTCTCCTGAGAAACCTCACACTGTGTACGACCAGAAAGATCACGATGAACATAACCAATCTATGGGGACAGTTCTGACCTCTACACTAGCTCCGCAACAAAGACGCAAGTCAGATACATCTAAACGTCAGTTTATAAAGATCAACATGTCACTGGCTCAGGCACTACAACATTTGCTGAGAGAGAACTTGATTACTTTAAGGGATCCTCCTATAAAGCCCAACACTTCCGCCCCTAGCTACAAGCCCAATGCGAGGTGCGCATATCACTCCAATAGCCCTGGACATGATACGAATGATTGTTGGCCATTGAAGAACAAGATTCAAGACATGATCGATGCTGGTGAAATTGAATTCTATCATCCCAAGACTCCTGTGGTGATCACTACTCCTATGCCTAATCACAAAAAGATTGATTAATACCTAGAAGGATGAACTTTTTAGATCATTAGATTTACTTTCATTTGCAATTTCTATTCTGTTTGTTTAAACACTCCAATTATGATAGACATTATTTGTTTTAATAATCATCATCAGTGCATTACATATGTTTGTCTTGAATAAATTATTTCGTTATCACTCATTTTAAATTATGTTTTTACTTTGCATGTGTTTTGTGATATTCAACTCTTGCTAAAGTTGTAAGCCTTTTAAGGGAGGATGACGAAAACGATACCGCAACCTCATATAGTATGCTTTGAACAGACTATGCTGACGATGTACAGGCATTGTTTCAATTCCTAAACAGTGGAGATATAAGGATGTTAATCCCTCGTTAACCCCTTTGAGCCTAAGAAGTAGAAGTTTTCTTTCTTGTACTAATTAAAACCCTTGATCATAACCTGGGGCAGGGTAGTTCTCAGTTAATTTGGCTGTGCATTCTATTTTAAGAGAATCATTCAGTACACCTTTCAACAAAGGTTTCAATCATAAACGTTCAACCATACACATCAAAGAAGTGTTGGAGATGTCAATCAAAAGACAATGATGGTTCATCAATCATTAAGCAACGCAGTCAATATATGAAAAAACATATATACAAAGAAAAGCCTGCCAAGTCAAAAATCAAAAGATGACTTAGGCAAAAAAAATCAAGGCATCCCGCTGACTGTAAGCTCAAAATAGACAGCTCAGGAAAAAGTTAGGGATATCAAAAAGAAAAAAAAAAGAGAGACGTCAATAAATTCTTGAACAACTCAAAGTTGTGACTACCAAAAGGAAGAAGTGACTGCCATCTGAAAAGTTCTCTTTGTTTGCGAACCATCAACATTATCAAAGGCGCAAATCCAAAAGTCTCTTGGAATCTGAATGCATAAGTCGAACCAACTGAACTTAGGAATAAAGAACATCATGAAGAAGGGGATGGGTATAAATAAACTTTGAGCCTTTATCTTTTGTTTCTTAAAACCGTGAACCAAGCCACGTTACAACCCTTGAAAGTCCTAACTGAAGCATGGTTAGTTCAAAAGCATACTGTCAACAAAAAGGTATCCCGACTCCTTAAGGTTTACTAAAATGCTGAGTGGATATTTCGCTTCTACAAAAAATAGCATGTTTTACAAATATCACGCTTTTACATCTCTTGTTTTAATGTTTTTTTAAAACTCAAGACAAACGTATGCATTGCATCTCATGAATTCATTATTAAACATATTCTGCTACGTAATTTCAAATGTTAGCATCAGAATAAATTTGCACAGGGTATGGCTAATGACTGAAAGTTATCCCGACAAACAAAATCACTCCAAGAAGCCATGTCTCTTACGTATACAAGGGGCATGACATGACAAACAGTCAAAGGCATATATCCCAAGTGGGTTTCATACTATTTCCCGATCAATCTGGGGCAATCAAGTCAAGATTCCGAGAATCTCTCAAAGATGCCAAAAACAATCAGGGGCATACATCCAAGTATATCTAAAGCTACTCCCAAATCAACATGGGACATTGTCTTGAGCCTATGAGCGCCGCGAGCATATTACCCATAGTATACCTTTCATAAAGTCCTCGCGAGGCGAATCTTACCAAAGTTCCTGCTAACTGGGGCAAATCTATGCAAGTCCAGTTTGACATCTTCGATCAACACTCATTGGCACGTTCTAATCAACACAGATCCAGGAATGACAAGTGCTATAATACTGGGGGCAACTCTCAAGACACCCATGTCCCCCCACAGAGCCAGGTTCATAAAATCACATCCCCGCAGAGCCAGGTTCATAAAATCACATTCCCGCAGAGCCAGGTTCATAAAATCACATCCCCAACAGAGTTGACATCTTCAACACCACCGACACTTTGTTCTTCTCCAACATGGCTTACTAATATCTTTCATCCCCAGTCAGGATCCATCAAATTACTATTCATCCCCAAGCAGAAGTCATAAATCCCCAGCTAAACATCTTCAAGACAAGACCAGACGTCAAAATCACAAAGACATAGAGATTTATTTTCTCGAAAAAGACAACATAAATCATATTTCGCATACCATACGGCACAAACATATTCATACATCGCATACATCACCTCATAAACATACAAAGTCTCTCATTTATTTTGAGGTACTCATTACATAACACATGCATCATGACATAAGAAAACTAACCTTTACTTTTCAGGATATTGCTGTCTCTGTTTTCAAAGTTAAGTCGACACCTTTGACGGTTCCTTAACGACCTTTTAGAATTAAGTCGATACCTTTGACGGTTCCTTAATAATCCATTTCAAAGTTAAGTCGACACCTTTGACGGTTCCTTAACGACCTTTCAGAATTAAGTCGATACCTTTGACGGTTCCTTAATGATCAACATTTCAGATTTAAGTCGATACCTTTGACGGTTCCTTAATGATCCACCTTTGGAAGTTAAGTCGATACCTTTGACGGTTCCTTAATGATCCACCTTCATATCTAAGTCGATACCTTTGACGGTGCCTTAATGATATGCTTCGAATATTAAGTCGATACCTTTGACGGTTCCTTAATGATCTACCTTTGGAAGTTAAGTCGATACCTTTGACGGTTCCTTAATGATCCACCTTCATATCTAAGTCGATACCTTTGACGGTGCCTTAATGATATGCTTCGAATATTAAGTCGGTACCTTTGACGGTAATCCAATTCAGACTTGAGTCGATACCTCAGACGGTTCCTCAACATTCAAAGACTAAAAACAGAAACCTCGCAACAATCAATACTCCAACAACTACCAGATGGCATCTACAAGCCCATCTCCTACAAAAGTCCCTCCTTCAGCTAGGGCAAATTTCTTAGCATTCTAGTGTTCAATCACCTTCTACCTTCAGATACCGACTGGCATACAAACCACTCTACATCTTCAGGTTTAAGATAATTGAACAGGGGCAGCTGTCATACCCCAAAATTTGCCCATACTATTTCTCCTATTCACATTCAAATCAATACACAAAACTCCAAAACACACTCTCCTAAACAAGGCTCAAAGAATAAGGGTTTTGTTGCTCTAAAGGAAAATCAACAAATCAAAAGTGCCATGTCAAAATTGGCAAATTTGTGAAGAAATGCATGAAGAAGATATTGACTAAAATTGAAAATTTTCCAAATGGGCCCATATTCCCTTAACCCAAACATGGCTCTAATATTGTTAAAAGTCTCTTGGCCCAACCCCATGCCATTTTTATTATTTATTTTATTTTTTTGAGTTTTAATTCATTTTAAAATTCAATTTAATCAAAATAAATAATGGAAAATCAAATATTTGATTTTGGTCTATTACACGGTCAAAGTATCAGAATAATGTCAACATAATTAGATCAAATTCATGGCAAAGAAGATTGGAGAGAGAAGCAAGATTTGAGCAAATTTTAGAAACTTTTAATTCAAGAACAAATTTCAATCTCTTGATAGATGGAGATTTGATTCAATTCCCTTGACCTAATATCATCTCCTATATAAGCCCAAAGAATTCTGATCATAGAAAAATTCGGACAAGGATTGCAGCCCAAAAACACTTGTGCTAAACTCAAAAAAAAACTCAAGAATTTTGGAATTCGGCTTTGGAGTTTCAAGGAGATTCAGAGACTTTTTGAGGTTCAGACATCTTCCTGGAGCACTCTTGATTGTTTCCCAATCATCCTCGAAGTCTAAAATACTCAGAATCGAAGCCTGTACAATCACGGTTTTCTCACTTTTTCTTCAAAATCGATTTACGTAATTTATGCGTCTTAAACCATAATTTGATGTTATATTCATGTTCGTATGCATGTATGGGATGTTTCTGACACATTTAATTCAAGGTTTGGTACAAATAGAGTAATCCACCATTGCTAGGTCGCGGAGGTCTCAATTTGGGGGTTTACGGTAGAGGTAAAATTAGGATCAATAGAGATCACCATCGGACTCAGCGGCCAATTTCTGTTTGATTCATGTTCTTATATGAAGTTTATATGATCCGTATAGGAAAATTAATAATTGCAGGGCCTTTAGCAACAGGAAAAAACCGTGGCTATAGGTTGATTGTTTGCAGGAACGCAAGGTTAGGGATGAAGGGGGCTGGGCGCGCAGCTTTCGTTTGAAATCTTGAACCAAGTTCGTTTCATATTTGTTGTATCGATCGCGTGTTCTTATCAGCATGAATAACTTGGCCGGATGGTTGGAACGCTTGGTTGACAGTCAGAAGGACCTGGGTTCGATTCCCAGGTCATGCATATTTTCCTTTTAATTTCTTAACTTGTTTTGTCATAACCAATGTATAATCATACGCTGCGCACCTCTACACGTCTGTCGTGCGCCTCCAGCCATAAGCCCTTCAGATCTCATCAAGGCAAGATCTAAGGGACCAGCTTGCAAGATACACCATGTTCCCTCAGTGTGCAGCCACACTAGATTCAAGCTAAGTGCCTTTGTTTTCTTTTTCTCTTTTTTCTTTAATTATTACATAAAGGTCTTTTTAATTTCTTTTTTCTAAAATTGTAACTATTATTTCTTTTCTATTATAATAGACGCATGATTTTTATCGAAAGTTCGATTCTTCGTAATTTTATTCACAATTGTTTTATGATTATCATTTAAAATTCAAAATTATTTTCAAATAAATTGTTTTATCAATTAAATAATTAGGATTTCATCCAATAATTATTTAATCAATATGTGGATTCGAACTCCCGATTTTTCTCCATAACTTTTGTATTATTTCAATTAGTTTGTTATTCTATTTACCATGGTTAATTCGTACCCTTATCAGGGTTTACGAAGATCACTCCCTACACTGAATTTTTTTTGTTTCTTTGTGCATTTTTTCAGGGTTAGCAACAGGGTTTCCGCCACGCCTTTTACAAAGCTAAGTCCTGACTTTATTTTCCTTTAAATGTTTATTTACATTATAAAATTATTATTAGGGTTAAAACCTCGAAAGTCAAGGGACTCTTTTACACTCACGCATTCTGCCTATTTTTGCCCATTTTTCAGGGTTAACCCCGAGGCTTCCCGCCAACCATATCAGATCAAATTCGAAGCTAAGTGCCCATTTGCTTTATTTATTTTAAATTTCTTTATTCTTTATTTTCAGGGTTAATTCTGATTGTCTCTGAACTAATAATGCACTCACTGTACTTTGCCTTTTTGTTCTTCCTCCTTTTCAGGTTTATCAATTGCCAAAGCTACGTCATTGGTAACCCTAAACCTCATTTTATTTTATGCCTTTTATTATTATTACTTGTGTCAAACCCTGATAAGGGATTCGCTGGTTACAATTTCCCGCCCCCTTTATTGCTTTATATTACTGCGCGTGGTTAGTAATCTTAGGGAGTGCAAGCCTTAAATCAATGTAGATAATTAAATTAGAAGATAATATATTTCGAATTGAACCACGTGATTGTTGCACACACGCACGCTTTTGGGGTAACCTCTCTGTTGCCTTGTGGCCTGTTGCTTTTGTTTTTGCAGAATAAGCCATGTCCCTCGAATATGAGGATACCTCAGCCATGCTGCCTCGATAAATAAAGGTCATGCGACCCTAAATGATGCTGCCTTCGATACACAAATATGACCTCGACCCTCGAAAGTTGCCTACGAAAAAGCTGAGGTATCTTCTGGTTGCCTACGAAAGGCTATTCTGATCCTTCCCCTTAGACTACCTGCCTCTCTATGGCATGGGTCAGTCTTTGAGCGAATGATAATTCGATGACCCTTCTACCTCCAAACGAAAGGCTTCCTGCCCTCTTATGGCAAGGATAGACCCTTTCATTCTAAAAGGCTAAAAAGAGACCTATCATCTGAGTTTAAGGTAATTGCCCCTAATTGCCTTGCAATGCTCAAACTTTCATTATATTCTTTCTCATAATTTTTCAAAAGGGCTACGCTCATTTACGAGCTAAAGTCCCTATCTCTTTCATCTACATTTTCTAAACAAACGAGCAAGCAAAGCAATTAAGAGCCCATGGAAAACCATGGATGCAAAGGGTGCCTTACACCTTCCCTTTGCATAAATTACCCCCCGAACTTAGATTTCTTAAAAGGTTTTTTTTCTGTTTCTTTTTGCCTTTCCGAATATTGTTTGGATAAAATAAAAGTCGGTGGCAACTCTTGCTTAACCGCGACATTCCGATTAATAAAAAGTCAGTTCACCGTATTACACAATGGATAGAGGAGATGGCAAGGAAGAGATGCACACCAAGTTTGCATTCATGGCACTTTTGTAGAGCTCTAAAAGTGGCTGGAGATTTGGCATGCCACGTGTTTGTTAAAATGCCAGGTCATGACCTGACTTGTGACCTGGAATATGACTTGGTTTGAATGAGTTTTCAGAAACTTCACACCACTTTAAGTCTTCATACAAGCTTCAAATGAAAAAGTGTCCAACTACAAAGTTGTTCTCCTCCATGAGAGGAACAACTTTGATGTTGGAAATTTTCCAGAAAATGCCATTTGCCACGTGTAAACTAGTGCTGAAGTGGACTGTTCAATAAGATTCAATGCATCAAAAATTTTTCTAAGTGTTGGAATTTTGTCTTTTTGTTATTTTTGCAACTTTTTGTCGAACTCCCGATTTTATCCATTCTTCGACTTTTCTTGATTAATTTTCCACCAAAAGTCAGTATTTGAATAATTTTCCCGATTTTGACCCAGAAGTCAACTGTTCTGATTTTTCCGACTATTGATGAAATTTCCGATTAAATCTCTTCCAATCAAATCCAGTCAAACAAACACCTCCACATAGTCAGCATGAGAAGTTCTCCATACATAGAAGCCATTTCTGATTAAATGTTGACCAGAAAGTCAACTGGTTGGCTATGGTCAAAGAAACCCTGAATTAAGGAACCGGATGATTTGCAAGCTTGTACCTTTCAATCGATGCTCTGAATTGAGGCTGAGAAAAACCCTAATCCAGGAGGACTTCAATGAACATAGAGCCACATGATTATACCTCAGTCTCTCTGTTCTCTGATCAAACTTCTTTGCAATAGAGCTCTTTCTTTGAATAATACCAATGATATGGATGCATGAATATGATTTATGACCTAAGTGATGTATGTACATGAACCATAAGCCATATGAAAAGGGTAGGACAAATTTGGGGTATGACAGCTGCCCCTATTTAATCGTCTTATACTCGAAGGTGAGATTGGCGCTAGCCTTTCGAGCATTCGAGATAGAAGAAGATTAAATACCAAGACCTGGAATTTGTCCTGAAAAGATGGTATGATCTTTATTCTTTTATTATTTTTGTTTTGATATCTGCTGGGGAAAGAGAATTTTGTTTTTTCCTGATGGAAATATTTACAGTGAGTAATTGGAAGAAGGGTGATAGCTTGTGACGTAGCCTGAGGTGCCAATACAAGGTTCTCAAAGGAATGTCATGTGAAACAACAACCGGAAGGGAATAGATCTCGTGCGATCTACGACTCAATATCAGGAGAAAGTCTCGTGCGACCTTCAGGACTGAAACAAAAAGGGATCTCGTGCGATCTAAGACTCGACATCGGGGGAAAACCTCGTGCGACCTTCACAACAGACAGGGAATAGATCTCGTGCGACCTACGACTCAATATCAGGAGAAAGTCTCGTGCGACCTTCAGGACGGGATAGACCTCGTGCGATCTAAGACTCAACATCGAGAGACATCAGGAGAGGCAAGGAAAAGATCTCGTGCGATCTATGGCTTACCATTGGGAGAAGACCTCGAGCGACCTTCAAAACAGGGAGGAAAAGTAGATCTCGTGCGATCTAAGACTCAACATCGGGAGAAGGTCTCGTACGACCTTCAAAACAGAAAGATATAGATCTCGTGCGGTCTACGACTCAACATCTGGAGAAGATCTCGTACGACCTTCAGGATAAAGGGGATAGATCTCGTGCGACCTAAAACTCAACATCGACTCAACATTAGAAGGAGGGAAACAAAAAGACATTGTGTCATTTGTCGGGAATTGAGGACACCTCGTATCGGCACCACAGCTTAAAAGTGTTTGTAATATGATAGCAGATATCAGGCGAAGTTTGTACAGGTAACAACCTTGGGAGGATGGGTCATTGTTCTGATTCAACATTGGCTCCTATTATCTGGCTTATGTTTCATATGCATGTTTGAGTTTTTATGGCGTAATGACCCACTGTAATGGATATGCTACGCTTTGAAGATGCGATGTTGTATGCAATGAATTCTATATGCAAAGAATGCAAAATAAAGGCCTCAGTGGGATAGAAGAACAGGATCATCGGGGTCCGTTGCCTGTGAACTTGAACCATCATTGTGAATTGATGTTGGAACCCTACAGTACCAAAGATTATTGGTAACTGCATTGAGGGTTGGAGCATAGCCTTGCTGGGGATGAAGTGACTCCGCTTGACTTCTCTTACATCCTGGAATGTTTGGAGATGGTGCACTCGAAAGACTCTTCTTTGTTAGCCACATGGAAGAGAGACATGGACCTCTTTAAGTGCCCCCTGCTTACTAGTACTGATGAACTTCATGCTTATATTTGCACGTGAGATGATGACGATCTTTGTGATATGAGATAGGTCGGAGTGACCGTCGGAACATGCAACCTGCACAGAAAACAATATTTGGATGCAAGTGGTACCCCTTAAGGCACTTTTATGTTTATGTAACATCATGTTTTGTTTTTATTCAAGATTATTATCCCCCATGCATTCAATGCAATGTTTAGTAACGAATTAAATCACATTCCGCATGCGAAAAAACAAAAGGTAAAAGAAAGCTTTTGTCAGAAAATCATTTTATTGATGGAATGCCTATGAATAGGCTTCTGTACAAGGAAGCAACCCCTAAATGAGGTAGTTGCGAAGAAGAAAATAAAATGCAAAGAGCAAAATGGCAAAGAGAGATGCTCGAATTTCCATTAAAAATGGTATTGCTACAGTTCCCATATCCTCGATCTTCTCAATGCTTTGCTTCAGAAGCGTAACGGTTGGATCGATCTGTCTGTGTGTCAAAGGCGCATAAGGATCTTCGTGAAGGAAATTCAGACTGCAGCCTCTCGCTTTAGATCCCTAACTTTTGCCTGGACCACCCTTTCGGGTTTTCAATCCAGCGGGATACCCTTTCTTGCCTAAGTCGCTCTTTCGAGTTTTCAACTTAGCGGGTTATTCTCTTTTGTTTTATCCCTAACTTTTGCCCAAACCCTTTTGGTTTGCCGGGATGCCCTTATTTTTGCCTAGGTACGTCGACCTAGCGGGTTTTTTATGCATAGTATTTTTTGACTGAGTCTGAATTGACTGGAAGTGGAACGTCTTCCCCATCCATCTTTGTCAGAATTAAAGCACCACCTGAGAATGCTTTCTTCACAATATATGGTCCCTCATAGTTGGGAGTCCATTTGCCCCTTGGATCAGTATGAATTGGCAAGATCTTTCTCACGACTAGGTCACCTGTGTGGAACTCTCGAGGCCGGATCTTCTTGTCATACGCTTTCTTGATCCTCTTTTGATACAACTGACCATGGCAGATAGCAGATAAGCGTTTCTCCTCAATCAGATTGAGATGGTCAAGCCTCGTCTGAACCCATTCTGTTTCATCAAGTTTGGCATCCATCAAGACCCTCAACAAAGGAATTTCCACTTCTACAGGAAGTACGGCCTCCATGCCATAAACAAGAGAGAAAGGAGTTGCCCCAGTTGAAGTACGAACTGATGTTCTATAGCCATGCAGAGCAAATGGTAACATCTCATGCCAATCTTTGTACGTTCTAACCATCTTCTGGACAATCTTCTTTATATTCTTGTTAGCAGCTTCGACTGCGCCATTCATCTTCGGTCGATAGGGTGAGGAATTGTGGTGTTCAATCTTGAACTCTTCACACAATTCTGCCATCATCTTGTTATTAAGATTGGACCCATTATCAGTGATGATCTTGTTTGGAACCCCATATCGACATATGATTTCTTTCTTGATGAAGCGAGTGACGACTTGCTTGGTTACGTTCTTGTAAGAAGCGGCTTCAACCCATTTGGTGAAGTAGTCGATAGCAACAAGAATAAATCTGTGTCCATTCGAAGCCTGCGGCTCGATTCGTCCAATCATATCTATGCCCCACATAGCAAATGGCCACGGCGATGTCAGGACATTCAAAGGAGTTGGAGGAACATGAATCCTGTCGGCATACACTTGGCATTTGTGGCACTTCTTTACGTATACATAACAATCACTTTCAATTGTCATCCAGTAATACCCCGCTCGCAAGATCTTTTTGGCCATAGAGTGCCCACTGGAATGGGTTCCAAAAGATCCTTCATGAATTTCCCGCATGATCAGTTCTGCTTCGTGTCTATCCACGCATCTGAGCAAAACTGAATCATAGTTTCTTTTGTACAGGACGTCTCCTGACAGGAAGAATTTGGATGCTAACCTTCGAAGCGTTCGCTTATCACCAATAGTAGCATCTTCGGGATACTCTTGCTTCTCAACATACCTCTTGATGTCGTAATACCATGGCTTCTCATCATACACATCTTCAGTAATGAGGCAATGAGCAGGGAATGCATGTGCAGGCTCTTTGTAACGGAGGATCCTTATGTTTGGCACTTCTTTAGGGGAGCTAACTCTGAACATGGCTGCCAAAGTAGCCAAAGCGTCTGCCATCTGGTTCTCTTCTCGGGGAATATGGTCGAAAGTGTTTTCCTCGAAAGCGGGCAACAACTCCAAGATGTAGTCCCTATAGGGAACTAAATTGGGGTGTCGTGTCTCCCAATCACCTCTTACTTGATGTATAACCAAGGCAGAATCCCCATAAACTTCAAGGATCTTAATTCTCATATCAATGGCTGCCTCGAGACCCATTACACAGGCTTCGTATTCTGCGACATTGTTTGTGCAATCAAAACATATTCTAGCTGTGAAAGGGATATGAGTCTGACGAGGAGAAGTCAAAACTGCCCCAATACCATGGCCCATAGCATTTGATGCACCATCGAACGTGAGAGTCCATCGCTCCCCTGGTTCGGGTCCTTCATTATCATCCAGTTTCATGATATCCTCATCAGGAAAGTCAAACTTCATTGACTGATACTCTTCTAATGTTTGATGAGCAAGATGATCTGCAAGAACACTTCCTTTGATGGCCTTCTGTGTAACATACTGAATGCCGTATTCTGACAAAAGCATTTGCCATCGTGCTAGTCTTCCTGTAAGAGCTGGTTTTTTGAAGATGTACTTTATTGGGTCCATTTTGGAGATCAATAAAGTGGTGTGAGTCAACATATACTGCCTCAGTCGGCGAGTGCCCATACCAAAGCACAACAAGTTTTCTCGAGTAGTGAGTAACGGGATTCACAATCGGTAAACTTTTTGCTCAGGTAATAAATGGCGCACTCTTTTCGACCAGACTCGTCATGCTGGCCCAGCACACACCCCATGGATCCTCCAAGCACAGTTAAGTACATAAGAAGCGGTCTTCTAGGAACCGGAGGCATGAGGATTGGTGGCTCTTGGAGATACTGCTTGATCTTTTCAAAGGCTTCTTGACAATGATCATCCCAACGGATATCTTGATTCTTGCGCAGCAATTTAAAGATGGGTTCACAGGTATCCGTGAGATGAGAAATGAACCTGGCTATGTAATTCAACCTCCCAAGGAACCCTCGGACCTCTTTTTCATTCCTTGGTGCTGGCATATTCTGTATTGCTCTTACTTTATCGGGGTCGACCTCAATCCCTCGTTGACTCACAATGAATCCATGTAACTTTCCAGATCGCACTCCAAAAGTGCACTTGTTCGGATTAAGCCTCAACTTGAATTTTCGCAAACGGGCAAACAATTTCTCAAGGTATACCAAATGTTCCTCCTCAGTTTGGGATTTTGCAATCATATCATCAACGTACACCTCAATCTCTTTATGGATCATGTCATGGAAGAGAGTCACCATTGCTCGTTGATATGTTGCACCATCATTCTTAAGACCAAAAGGCATCACTTTATAACAATACGTACCCCACGGAGTAGTAAAGGTAGTCTTAGTCATATCTTCGGGAGCCATCTTTATTTGATTATAGCCAGAAAAACCATCCATGAAGGAGAACACCGAATACTGAGCAGTGTTGTCGACTAGCACATCAATATGAGGTAGAGGGAAATCATCCTTTGGACTTGCCCTATTCAAATCTCGGTAGTCAACACACATACGCACCTTTCTGTCCTTCTTAGGAACAGGTACTATGTTTGCAATCCAAGGAGGATATTCACACACAGATAAAAAACCAGCCTTCAACTGTTTTTCAACTTCCTCCTTGATTTTCAAAGCCATATCAGGCCGAGTTCTTCGCGGTTTCTGCTTTACAGGTGGACATTCTGGTTTGAGCGGTAGCCTGTGCATAACTATATCCGTGTCTAAACCAGGCATGTCTTCATATGACCAAGCGAAGATATCAACATACTCTCGGAGCAACTCAATCAACCTTCTCTTTACATCACTTTGCAAAGCGGCACCTATCTTGACGTCTCTCTTTACTTTTTCTGTACCGAGGTTGATGATTTCTATGGCTTTCTGATGCGGCTGAATGGATTTCTCTTCTTGTCTCAAGAATCTTGCCAATTCTTCAGGGACTTCACAATCTTCCCCATTATCCTCATCGGCTCGGTCTATTGGATTCTCAAGGATATCAAGACGTGGAACTGTAACACTATCATTTTTGATGGAATTCGAGCAGGATCTGCACGATGGATGGTTCATGCCTTAGAATGCAACACATAAAGAAAAAGAAAAGGAAAAGTTTTGCCATTTTTTAAAAAAAGTATTTTTTTTTAAAGCAAAAAATGAAAGAAATGGAACAATAATTGCATGCGAAAATATGATTTTCATTCAACATTAAACAATTTGAAACACATGGGGGACCCTTATTTATACATGAGATCAAAATGCTTAGGGCGAAGCATATGATTTATCGAAACAAGAAAATTACATCTCCATAAAAGTGACTTTGGGGATGTCCAAGATGGTCCAATTGTTGAGTTCCTGGCCAGGTGCAACATGGCAAATGAATCTGGAGAGATCTTCTTCATCATCACCATCCACGGCGAGAACTTGACTTCCGGCACTCGTACTGGCACTGACGAACACTTGAGAAATGGGGGAATACCTTCTTTCCAGGAGTTATGCTGAGCTGAGTAGAAGAAGATGGTTGATACCCAAGGCCATACTTGTCCCGCTTCTCATGAACATCAATCAGCTTGCCCCAGGCACTATGGGGAGTGCCAGCTTCTAAGAAGGCCTTAGCATCATTTAAAGACGAGAGGGGTGCTCCGAGTACCTTCTTATCCTCAATCACGGGGAGTTTATCAACCGACACAATCTCTAAGGCTTGAAAAGGTGTCTCTTGTATCTCTCCCTCCACTTCAACATAACGGTATGATGCCAGATTATTAACTATCAAATCCTCTTCACCAGTGATCACAACAATCTTGTCATTCACTACAAATTTCAAACACTGATGGAGGGTAGACGTCACAGCCCCAACAACATGGATCCAAGGACGACCCAAGAGGCAAGTGTATGAAGGACGTACGTCCATGACATAGAAAGCAATATAGAACATGTGAGGGCCAATCAAGACAGGCAGATCAATTTCTCCTTCCACAGACCTTCTAGAACCATCAAACGCTCTGACACTCATAGTGCATGGTCTCATCATAACCCCATCCATACTCAGCTTAAACAAAGTGGCCTTGGGCATCACATTAAGAGAAGAACCTGTATCAATCAGAACTCGAGACAACACAACGTCCAGACACTTGACGGATATATGCAACGCCTTGTTGTGTGCTCTACCCTCGGGTGGAAGTTCATCATCAGAAAAACCCAAACAATTACCAGCAGCAATGTTGGTCACAACCCCTTCAAACTGAGGTACGGTAATGTCTTGAGTCACATGAGCGGAAGCCAGAACTTTCATTAGAGCATCACGGTGAGCTTCTGAATGCACCAAGAGGGACAAGATGGAGATCTTGGCTTGGGTTTGATCAAGCTAATCAATCACTTTGTAATCACTTTTCTTAATGATTCTCATAAGTTGCTCGGCATCTTGTGCATTACGTGTTACAGGAGGGTCAATAGCAACTTGCTTTCCTTTTGCTTGTGCATTAGCGTCCATATTGGTCTCTTTAGGAAGCGGAGGAGGGGCAGCAAAGATCCGACCACTACGGGTGATGCCACTAGTGCCAACAATATTTGTGATGCTTGAATTACCCACTGGAGGACAGTCATATTTCTTCCCTCGAATATACGCAGCATTATAACTCCAAGGAACAACCTTAGAATCATTCACAGGATAGGGGACGAGAGATGAGGTTGAAGGAGTTGAAGGAGCATTTGGAACTTGGATGACCAACGGTGTTCTCGGAGCCTGAATAACCAACGGGGTCCTTGGTGCTTGAATGGTCAAAGGAGTGCTCTGAGTTTTTGACATCTCAGCAGGATGGTAAGGGATTTCTAGGATGGCCACATCTTCAACAGGAACGACCCTTTTCACTCTAAGAACACCTTCGTCCATTAGTTTCTGGATTTCTTCTTTCAACCTAGCGCATTCATCAGGGTTAGAAGAACATTGCAAACAGTAGTCATGTAGCTCACACAAAACCTTTTGTTGCAAAAGATATTCTCTGATAGTTGCTAGCGGCATCTTAACCTCACTAACATCATTCACCAGGATCTGGTCATCACATAACTCAATAGCATTGGTCGCACCAGCATGAGGAGGCATGGGGTTATTCTGCACATTGGGACCAGTAGGAGTGAATGAGATAAGCTTATCATCAAGAAGATCCTGAACCTTTAACTTGAATGCTCTACACTTTTCAATAGTATGGCCCGGAGCCCCTGAATGAAATTCACAACGAGCATTAACATCATAACCAGGAGGGAGAGGACTAGGTGGAGGTCCAAGTTCACGGAGTTGTACCAATTGACCAGCAAGCAACTGAGGGAGAAGTTGAGCATATGACATCGGAACCGGATCGATACGCCTATCTTGGAATCTTGTTCTTTGTGGGCCCCTTTGACCTTGAGGCCTAGGGTTCTGTTGACGATTCTGAGGAGTAGCAGCTTGTTGTTGTGGTACAAAAGGCTGTTGGGGTGCCATCCATGGTTGTGGGAGAGCAGCAGCATATGCTTGAGGGACATATGGACCAGGGACAGCATAAGGCATCGGATAATAAGGAGGTGGAGCAGCAGAATATGCAGGAGCTCGGCCTTGGTCAACAGAAGCGGTGCTAGTTTCACCTTCCTTCTTCTTCACAAATCCAGAGTACGGCTTCTTACCATTACCACTTGAGTTGCTAAGACTAGTAACACCTTGAATGGTACCAGCTTTGACACAGTTCTCAACTCTCTCACCAATGATGACCACATCCGAAAAGGAAGGAGAAGTATTACTAACCATGTGCTGAAGATACGGCCCTTTCAGAGTTCCCATAAACAGATCAATCAACTCTCGGTCCAATAAAGGAGGTTGAACTCGAGCAGCAAGTTCACGCCACCTCTGGGCATATTCCTTAAAGGACTCTTCAGATTTCTGTGACATATTTTGCAGTTGTGCACGGCTAGGAGCCATAGTAGTATTGTAGTGGTATTGTTTTAAGAAGGCATCAACAAGTTCTCCCCAAGTACCAACATTAGACCTCTCGAGCTTCATATACCATTCTAACGGGGCTCCAATGAGACTGTCCTGAAAGAAATGCATGAGCAGAGGTTCGTTCTCAGCATGAGCAGCCATCTTACGGTAGTAAGAATGAATGTGGGTCTCTGGACAAGTAACTCCCTTGTACTTATCAAAATCTGGCACCTTGAACTTCGGGGGAATAACAATCCCAGGTACCAAGCACATAGCAGCAGTAATGAAACTCGAAGTCTTAGCAACCTCAACAGCCTTGAGGCGTCCTCAAGAGCTTGGTACATCTTAACGGTCTCAGTCAACTCAGCAGTGAGGTCATGATCAAGGTCAATGACGTTATGGTGGTCATCCACAACTTTAGGTATCTCATTAACAGGAGTTTCTTTGGTTTTCTCTCCTCCATCAACAGGGTTGGCAGGAGTTTCCTTGATCCGTCCAGCAACACTCTTTCTAAGTTCCTCTTGTCCCAGGACAACAACATGGAGAGTCTCCATAAGTTGGGTCATCCTTTCTCCCATAACATCCATGTCCCTACGGAGGGCAGTCTGGTTTTGTTCAAACTGATCCATGATTCTCTCGTTGCTCCTGGTGCGGTAAGGATGTAAGAAAGTCAGCTTCGTCGTCGGAAAAGAAATCTGTTGTTGGAAGGGACCCCAATTAGAATCTGATAAAAACCTGAAAATGCAATATGATATGGGTGCATGGGTGCATGTGTGCATGTTTTATTATTTTCAGGACTTTTTAGCTTTGTCTCAAACCAACGACACAAGATAACGGAGAAGATTGAAGTATAACCAAGATAAGCAAACATAATCCATTAATTCCACAACCAAGTTTTTTGAAGTACAAAATATTCTGCTCTCATGAGCCAACAATACAGAAATAGAAATAGGAACCCCATCCAACAAAACTGGTGGTGATTCTACAACAAAAGTCAAGACTAAGCAGGATCTCCCATGTCCAAATGACGAAGAGGGCTATCTCCAATGTTCTTGTAGCTCTAGGTCTTCATTTCTTCAAAAAGCTTTTTGGTCTCAGCACGGGTTGGCCTCTAAATGATTTCTTGAATCAGTAGGTCCTTTCTGAAATGCATAGTTTCCATGTAGCGGTTCTTCAACTCCCAACATCTGGCTTCCTCTTGAGCTTGGGCGTTACCTTGACCCTTTTCTTCTACTTGACCCTTCAGCTTTCGGATTTCTTCATAGCCCTTTTCTAAGGTTTCTTGGCGTTCCAATAAAAGTTTGTCTGCTTTCTTTCGACGGGCCCTTTCTGAATTGGCTTCTTTAGTCTGAATCCGGAGCCTTTCAGTCAAATCTGCCAACTGAGCCTCGTAATGTTCTTTCAGCTTCTTCTCTTGAGATTCAGTAGATTTAGGGTCTATAGTCACTCTTGGCCTTTTCTGAGAAGTACTTCCTCTAGCATGCAATTCTTCAAGCTCTATTTCTCTCATTTTCAACTTATGAAGAGCAGAAAGTTTCTCTTGCCTAGCAGTATTCATCTTAACTTGCATTGTTTCCATTTGTTCAGTCAATTTCCGATTCTGCTCCACAGTTCGATTATAACGAGGCATGGTAACAATGTTGGGTTGTTCACCAGCAGGGGGGTACAAAGGATCTTTGGGAGGGAAGGGCATCCCTTGAAGAGCAACCACAGATTCGATCCACTTAGTATAATCTTCGTAAGTAGCACAATCTCGCTGACCAAAATGTTTCTTATCTCTCCAGCAAATACTTTTCCAGGCTTGCACAGCTTCTGCCATCTGTCCAATGTTGGTGGCTACATGATAGAAAATGTTCTCAGCTATCTCTGTTTGCTCAGGTGGACTGATAAAAGCATACCCAAATGTTCTTCTAGCAAGGACGGGGTTATAGTTGATTCCGCCTCTAAGACCCATGAGAGGTACGTTTTTGAACTTTCCGCAACTCATAATAACTTCCATGTCATCTAAATCTCTGTTATACCAAACAATATCTTTAGCCCTCGGCCCCATAATCCTCTCAGCCCACTTAGATGTGTGCCTATTATCGACGAAAGCGCCACGCTCAGGCAAATGTGACCTGAACCAACGATATAACAACGGAGCACAGAATCTAACCAAGCCTCCCTTCATACTACTCTTAAGATGAATGGAGTGATAAACATCCCCCAAAAGTGTAGGAACCGGATTCTGCAGAATGAACATATGAATTGCATTCATGTCAACAAAGTTAGGAATGTTTGAGAACATTATGATACCATAGATACTTAGAGCCAGAATAGCCCTAAATGTGTCCCATTCCTTTGTTTCAGCAGCCTCACAACCCCTTTTGACCAGAAACTCCATGCAAAAACCAAGACCTCCCCCCTTCTTGGTGAGATTTACTTCCACGACCGACTTGCTCAAATAAAGAGCCTTAGCAATTTCAATGGAATCAGGGGCCTTCATGGTGCCATAGTATGGTACTTCCTTCTTTATAGGAACGCCAAGGAATAAGGAATACTCCTCTAATGTTGGAACCAAAAGGTAGTCGATGAACGTGAAGCAGCGAAGGAGAGTATTATAGAACTGAAGCAAAGTATGCACTCCCTCCTGCTCGTACTTGGTGAACGACATCTTGAGAAGGCTCAGAATATACCCATATTTTTCTCGGAACTTGGTTGACTCATCAGGCGTAATTTTCTTTGCTAAACACCCAAGGGAATCCAGATTCGGATTCAGGAAAGAATAAGAGGGGTTGCGTCTACCAGTATTCATTGGTGTGGCCATGTGTTGGTCGGAGACAAAGCCAAAAAGTTCCTGAAAATAAATGAACATGCATGTTAAATGATATGGCGGAGTGCATTTCATCGGGAGAATCCTAAAGTCTTTTCATTACTTCTTTTCTTTTCTTTCCTTTTTCTTTTCCTTTTTTGCAAAAAGAGTATATACACCTTTCTTTTCTTTTTTTTTTGGAAATAGACTTTAGGATTCTCCAAGAATGAAGTGAGGTGGATGCAATAGCATGATGTGTCATGTGTGTGATGTGGTGAGAGACTGAATGTCCCTCGCAGCTCTGGATATCTGGGTAACACTGAATGTAAATGGTTCAAAACTCCGGCTTCAGATTGCAAAATGGAAATCAGGGTATGATGAAGGCTAGTGTCCTGTCCCACCCCAAACTCACAGGTATGAATTCTAGACATGGACAAGTGGTCCCTAATGGTCACTAGGGTCTACAGTTCCCATGGGGTACAAAGTGTTTGAGGCAACAAGCGTGCCAGACACAGTGTTCCATGAAAGAACCTCGCCCAGTTTTGGTACCCCATGTCAAGCTCGATCATAGCAAGAGCCACGGGAGTCAACATGAGCATCCACGCTAATCCTATGTGTCATTTGCCTGGGTAGTGGGCCTTTTACCTCACAAAACCCCCCACCTGCAAAACAAAGCAGAAAAATATGTGGCCCCCACGGGGACCCATAATATAGTCCAGATGCATGATGTGCAAGCAAAAATAAACATGATATGCAAGCAGAAAAATAAACATGCAAACATATATACAAGATATAGACATAAAAAACAAATAAACACACAATAAAATAAAACAAACAAAGGCTAGGATCGACTTGCTTAGGTAATCCCCAGCAGAGTCGCCAGCTGTCGCACGCTCGCGAAAAATGAACAGAGTCGCCACCAATATATTTATCCCATAAGGGAAAGGAATACCAGATAACCTAAAAAAGGAAGGAACAGGTCTTGCGACCAGAGAATCAAGGTACGGGAGTCAGTTACGCAAGGGGAAGGTGTTAGCACCCCTCACGCCCATCGTACTCGATGGTATCCACCTATGTTTGTTTCTATCTAAAGGGTGTGTATCTATGTCTATGTCTAAATGTGAATGTATGCAAAATGTAGGGAAAAGAAAGAATTGTACTCGCACGGGCCCTACCCCGCTGCCTACGTATCCTTTTCAGGAATCAGAGTTACCGTAGTTCGGCTCAAGATTTTCTGTTTGTTTTTGTGTTTTTTAGTTGGACGGAGTTAACGCTCGCGCTCTTGCATAAGGGGACAGCCTAGGATGCAATAGAGCGGAGATAACAATGCCCTTAAGAAAGGAGAGAAGAGAGAGAGTTTGAGTGTTTCGAGGAAATCCCTAAGGCAAGGGAAACTCGAGTTACTCTTTGGTTTGTGTCTTTTAGAATTTGGGAACTTACGCCCGAATGGTTCCCTAAAGCAAGGGAGATCCAAGCACTCGAATGGTTCCCTAAAGCAAGGGAGATCCAAGCACTCGAATGATTCCCTAAAGCAAGGGAGATCCAAGCTTCCATTCCCTTTTTAATGATTTTCACTTTGTTTATTAATGTTTTAAGTGTTTTCTTTGTATTTTTTATGGGGATTTTTATTCAAGTATTTATTAGATGTTTTATGTTGTGAAATAAAAAGAATGAAAAAGGGAACTATTCCTAATTTCTAAGTCTATGTTATGGATTAATTCCTAATAGAAATGAGGAAGAAGTTATTTAAGCACTCACAATGTGAGAAAATATTCACAAAATTAAAGGAACAAAATCTAAACTATTTATGAAATATTTACAAGCAATTGCATTTTGATTCATTAACAAAAAACTATTTATTATTTTTTTTATTATCAATCAAACATTAAGGAACATCAATCAATTAAAAAACTAGCAAAATTATAAAATCCTAAAATTCTAATTAGCCAAGAAATCTATTTTTTATCAATTTTTATTTAATCAAAAATCAATTAATATGCAAAAAGGAGTAAAAGAAAGAAAATCATTTTTTATATTTTTATTACCAGTATGGGGGTGTATCAGTATTTTGTGGTGAACTTGAATTATCAAAAGGCACATTTGGGCTCAGATCAGGGGGTGTAAAGAGAAAATGGCGTTTGGCCCAAAGAGATCACGGCCCAGGCAGTCTCACATTATCCCTTTTTTTATTCTTATTTTATCCAGCATGTGGGAAAATATGGCCTGTTAATGAAATGCTTTGTAACGTAATGTATAGATATGCATATGTGAACCTGCTATCAATTGGGCATTATATCACTTAAGTCACAAGAGACAAAATAAGACCGGAGCCAATTACCAAGAGACACCTCACAGATCCAATGATGGAGATAAGACAAAAAAGGAAATTAAAAGACTAATTGCATGGGCCAATCATATCGCGCCACGCGCACAATCGGAGAGAGAAAGTTGTTGAACAACCTGCAGCGGCCGGAACAACCTCCGGTCTTCTTCTCCGATGATTACTTCGCCGGAGTTGCGAACAAAATGCCCCGAAAAGAGAAAAAGCAAACACCTTCCAACTCGGAATTTCATGCTGGATCTGAATCTGAGATTAGTTTCCTCTAAATCTAACTTTATCATGCAAACCGAACCGGATTACGAAGCCCTAGCATCACGAACTTATATGAGAGTCAATGCTAAACACAACAAATTATTCCTTTCGACACACAAGATTCACATACGGTACCACAACACACAGAAACAAGAATTACCGATCAATATAACGCAATCAAGATTCTGCACAAACTCAAGGTGATGCAAGAAGCAATAATCAGTTATGTTTACGCAACCTATCACATGCTCATGCGATGCTTAAAGAGATCAGAAGAAGCACCTGAGATGGATCTTGACCTGCGCAGAAAAGCGATACCGATGCTTCCTCTTGAATACGCCAAGCTTGGTGACGAGAGTTTGGGAAGATTTTCGCCTCCACTGAGTAACGTAATCAGACCCTGAGATGAAGCATAACCATGTCTTGCACTTGCTCTTGAGGAGAACTCTTAGAAACCGGAACCAGGAGAGTGTAGTGACTATATGTAGGAGATGATGATGATGTTTTGAGGACGAAGGTGATGATGATCCAGTCTTGAAGATGATGGGAGAAGGTAGAAGATAATGAAGATGAGATTTGAGAGTGAGAGTTTGTTACAATTCGTAACAAACTCTTGGAGAGTGTATGGAGAGAGAGAGAGAGAGAACCAGAGGGAGAAGAGAGTGAAGAGGAAATGAGAGTTTCGGAAACTGAGAAACGAAAAAGAAGTGTGTGTGAAGAATGATGGCTACAGCTCTTATTTATATTGCCAATGATTGGTTCATAATGAGGATTCTTGAGTATGGGACCTAGAGTATGGTTTGCAATATGTCTTTTTCATTTTCTTTAATGTGGGACTCCATGATGTGTAGGTATGGTAGTGTAGTGTCATCCTCAGCTTAGTGAACAAGTGTTGTATGCATAGGGTAAGTTTCACACTGGCTTTAGATATGTATGGTGTTTGCATGGTTTATTATGGCATGTGGAGAGTGTGTGGAATGGTTTTATACACTGTGCTGCAGCAACAATGGTAGTGTCACAATCATGTTCATGCCCCTACTTTGAGTGTTGATATCTTAAGCTATAAAGCACCAATCATTCCAAACTCAAGTGCATCATGAAGATGGCATGTGATTAAAGAACTTTGGTGTTTGGGAGTCATTGAGATGAGGTTTGTACATGGGAGAAAAATGGCTTAGAACATAGTGGAATGACACTGCATAGTGTGCTGCATACCTGACTTGTCTTGTCTTCAAATCCATGGCAAAAATGTGGTATGGTCAGGGCACGACTTGGGATGTCTCTATCTTGCTCGATACTCATTCAAAACTGATGATCTTGGGCTCATTAGATAGACGGCATGGAAAAGAGTGGCTTAGAATCAAGCTTGTCCAAGATAGTGACTTGTGGAGGAAGAAAGAAGCATTGACATTTGGCACACCATGTGTTTGCTGAAATGCATGCGTGTGCCTTAAGAATCTGCTTTGGCTGCCTGCAGAGTTTGGTCAGTGTTGGGGCACTACTTTGAAGGCTTGTATCTCACTCAATATTTGTCCAATCATACCAATTCTTGTTTCAATGGATAGAGGAGATGGCAAGGAAGAGATGCACACCAAGTTTGCATTCATATCACTTCTGTAGAGCTCAAAAAATGGCTGGAGATTTAGCCTGCCATGTGTTTGTGAAAATGCCAGGTCATGACCTGACATGTGACCTGGAATATGACTTGGTTTGAATGAGTTTTCAGAAACTTCACACCACTTTAACTCTTCATACAAGCTTCAAATGAAAAAGTGTCCAACTACAAAGTTGTTCTCCTCCATGAGAGGAACAACTTTGATGTTGGAAATTTTTCCAGAAAATTCCATTTGCCACGTGTAAACTAGTGCTGAAGTGGACTGTTCAATAAGATTCAAAGCATCAAAAATTTTTCTAAGTGTTGGAACTTTGTCTTTTTGTTATTTTTGCAACTTTTTGTCGAACTCCCGATTTTATCCATTCTTCAACTTTTCTTGATTAATTTTCCACCAAAAGTCAATATTTGAATAATTTTCCCGATTTTGACCCAAAAGTCAACTGTTTTGATTTTTCCGACTATTGATGAAATTTCCGATTAAATCTCTTCCAATCAAATCCAGTCAAACAAACACCTCCACATATTCAGCATGAGAAGTTTTCCATACATAGAAGCCATTTCTGATTAAATGTTGACCAGAAAGTCAACTGGTTGACTATGGTCAAAGAAACCCTGATTTAAGGAACCAGATGATTTGCAAGCTTGTACCTTTCAATCGATGCTCTGAATTGAGGCTGAGAAAAACCCTAATCCAGGAGGACTTCAATGAACATAGAGCCACATGATTATACCTCAGTCTCTCTGTTCTCTGATCAAACTTCTTTGTAATAGAGCTCTTTCTTTGAATAATACCAATGATATGGATGCATGAATATAATTTATGACCTAAGTGATGTATGTACATGAACCATAAGCCATATGAATAGGGTAGGACAAATTTGGGGTATGACACACTACATAACCATTAATGGCTTTACCGTCTACTGGAAGGTCTAACAACATGTGTACATCCTCCAGGGTTATTGTGCACTCTCTAGTTGGAAGATGGAATATGTGGGTCTCCGGCCTCTAACGTTCTAATAAGGCCAGAACAAATTTGTGATCTATGGATGACTCTGCGATGTTGCTGATGGCCTCGAAACCAGCATGTCATAAATATGGTTTTATAATTTCATCTGGAGCGACGATAGAGTGACTACGTGTGCGGAATCGGGAAGCGTCTTGAAAAATTATGTAGGTATTAATATGCAGTTATAACATAATAGGGTTGTGACTATAAGTAAAATAATTACATATGCTGCGATGTTTTCCCTGGTTCCTCGGTGAGCATCTCCCATGGTTAAGAGAGACATGCTTGCAGACTAGAAATCTGGAGTTTGAAAAAAAATGATTTTGGTGAGAGTAAATGAGTGATGGTGATGAGAAAAATGCAGAGGCCAAGCTAGTATATGTAGTGAGAAGGCTGAAACGGTAACATTCTGCATTTTGGACATGTCAACACATTCAATTGTGTTAGGTGTTGCTTGTGCAGAATTGGTTGGCATGCATGCGGCATAGCTTTCAGTGACAGGTCATGGTGACATGCATGCAGAGCAGAAGTAGGTGACAATATAGGGTGGCATGCATCCAATAGTAGGAGTAGGTGAGAGGCTAGTGTGGCATGCATGCAATAGTATCAAGAATCGTTTCAGACGCATGCGAACTTGCAGGAATCGTTTCAGACGCATGCAATACACATGAATCATTCAAGAATCGTTTCAGACGCATGTGACTGGTGGGGACCACTAATTTGGCACATCTACATATGCGCCAAATGAAATGGTGCATTGACTAAAGGCAATACATATGCACCATTTGAAATGGCGCCTTCATGGGAATCTCATAACCTATGCGCCAAATGGTTTGGCACCTTCTAGGAAACCCTAATTTTTTGAAAATTAGGGTTTCTGTTTTGTCCTGTAGTGCAGCTGTCCTGATGTCCCATACCGTCGGTGTTATGGACAGTAAGATATGCGTGCGTCCATCTATAAATTAGGGTTTCTTATGTGTAAAAGACTACACGCGCAAATTAAGGATGAGATCTCGCATTAGGCCAAATAACACGCACCGGAGATCAGAACCTCCACCACCCGTGAAGTGGTTCGACTATCAACCGGAGTATCGTAGAAGGAACGAGCATGTCATATTCTCTCCTGTCAAACCTCCCATGCCGGTTATGTTTTGGAATATACATTCCATGGACCAACTCAAGAGGACCATCCTGAGGTTTTTGGATGGGGAGTACAATCCCGGTGAAGAGATCAGAAGTATCAAGAGGCTTAGAACAAGGGGTGGTGTTGTTCTTGAAAGGCAGCGTTGGTGGGAGACTATGGAGGACGACATCCAATGCACTCAGATGATGGAGGACATAGAAGACATTGTTTTAATCGTTGTAATTTCTTAGATGTCGCAGTTTCTTTGATTTCTGTAATTTCTTTACCGTTCAATCAAATGCTCAATGCATATTTCAATGAATTGATATTTTATCGTTACAACGTCGTCAATAAATAAATAAGTTATTAATAATTAACAACAATATTTCCCGCCAAAAATAAAATATTGTACAATAAGTTCCCGCTAAATAATAATTGATAGAAGTGGTAGGCTCTTCTATAAATAGAGGTTTGTGTGTGGAGGTTGAAGTATCAAATCTTTTGTTGTTCTTACTTCCAATAGTTATAAATGGATTCAGTTTGGGCTGTAGTGTTTTTTGAGGAAGGTAGTCACATGTGGGTTTGTCTGAACCCGTATTGGGATTTCAAGAGAATTGTTAGACCCATCAACACCGGGTTTCGTCAACTGGATGGTCCAACCAGGAAAGTTAAACAAATAGATTATCGTTGTCCATACCTTACATTGACGGATAATAACCCAGAAGGAACCTACATGTATTATTGGGATCGTGTGAAAGATGATGTGGATGTGGATCTAATGTTTTGGACACACAGTGGAGAAGTTAATCGAGGCGTTGAAAATCCACTTGTTCTAGTAGTAATACTTGAGTTTTTTAAATTGTGTAATTTCGTGAAAATCCACTTGTTTTGTGTTATTATATTGTTGCAATGTAATTTCGTGTTCTACCAGTTATTGTAAGGGTTTCCAAGCATATGTTGCAAATGTTATTATGGTGTAATCAGACCTTGGATCATTTAATTAAAGTTGATTTGGTTATTGTGTTTGTAGTGGTTGTTGCAAACATTAAGTAAGCTAACAGACATTGATCATTGTGCGTTTGTCTTTTACAATCAATTTGGAATCTTGAGACAGATATAGATCAGTGTGCGTCTGTATAGTCACATCATCTTGGAATCATTAGAACAGTCATAGATCAACGTGCGTCTGTCCAGTCTCGTCTTGTTGGAATCTATTGACAAACATTGAACGGTGTGCAAGGATGTAAGCATGTTGATAAGCAGTGCGCAATAGAGCATTATCTTATCTTATTTAAGACAACCAATATTTCTAAACATTACAACACATACAAACAATATTACTTAATACCACCTGATATTACAACATCCAAAACCAAACATAAACCCGAAACAATGGCTTCATCTCCCCAATACTTGGTAAATGACCATCTAAACGGTGAGACTTACATATCTGAAACACAGAAATTGTGCCATTTTTGTTAAGCAAAAGAGCCACTTTTACATCCTTCCATCAGCGACTTCAAGCTAAGATTGCAATGGGTCTTAGTGCAAACATTGTCTACCAGTATCCTTCTTTCAATAATAAAAACACCGTCAAATGAAATGGCGCCTATGTGTTTCCTCATGGCCTTATGCGCCAAATCATTTGGCTAGAAAATTTTTGCCCTAAATTTTTAATGTTTGCGCCAAATGGTTTGGCATCTAGTACACTAATGCGCCATTTCATTTGGCGCATTCACCTTTCCGGTGTCCCAAACCTATACACTTTGGTAAATAATCTGAAAACTTGGTTTTTTTTGTATTTTTTTTTAAAAACATGGTTATTTAAATTTTTTCTCAAGCCGCATCCCCATGTTTACCATTTTAGTAAAGTCATTTGGAGCGCTTGCTACCATCTTCTCATAGTAGAATGTGCTTAGTGTTTTAAGAAACACTTTGGTCATTTCTTTTTCTTCCATTAGAGGAATAATTTGAGCAGCTAGTTCACGCCATCTTTGCGCGTACTCTTTAAAAGATTCTTTTTCTCTTTGGGACATAGCACGGAGTTGATCTCTGTCCGGCGCCATATCAATGTTGTACTTGTATTGTCTGATGAATGCTTCACCCAAGTTATGGAAAGCACGGATGTAAGTACTATCCAAACCCATGTACCATTTCAAAGAAGCTCCAGATAAGCTATCTTGAAAGTAATGAATTAACAAGCGTTGATCTTTGTGTGCATGGACATTTTCCTTACATACATGATCAGATGTCTGTGAGGACAAGAATTCCCTTTGTATTTATCAAATTCTGGGAGTCTGAACTTGGCCGGGACTCTGACATTCGGAACCAAGCATAAATCATTTACTTCTTTTCCAAATAAATCTTTTCCTCTAAGGGCCTTGATCTCTTTTTAAATTTCCAGAAATTGATCTTCAAATTCTTTCAATCTTCCCATACCTTCAGAAGGAGCACCATGGAAAATTTGTTCATTTTGAATAGGGATAACATTCATTGCAGTAGGAGCATTTGTCATGATAGCCTAAGGAATTGTTGTTTGTGGAATAGGAATCTGCTGTCCAGCCAATTGGAAATCCATCTCTATCCCATATGGTCTAGTAGTCATAGGATTCATCACAAGAATCGCAGGAATCTGAGCAGTTTCTATCTCGAAGATCACAATAGTCTGAGCTTGGGTTGATGGATGATTCTGAGCAGCCACCAAGTCTTGAACCATAGAAGTTAATCTTTCAATACCGGAGCGTAGGGCAGAAACTTCTTCTTGCCACTCTTGATCATCAACCATATCTTCTTCCATTCTTTGGCAATTGGCGCGAGTATTATACTGGTGTGTCAGCTTGACTTTCTGAGGAGAGAGGGAGGAATGAATGAGACTCTGACTCAGTTGTGAATGTGAATGTGAATGTGAATGTGAATGTGGTATGATACATGCAATGCAAAAGACTCTTTTTGTTTAATTTTCAAAATATATCACAATATCTTTCAGGGATTTATTTAAGAGTTTTGTAAATGTAAACACTACATAGTAACTTGAAAAATAAATTTCTTTAATAATAAAGGGACAAGGCATCCTTGGTACATATAAGGGTCATCGCGGGTCATCGGAGTACCATTTTCTTTTGATAGCATACAAAAGGACAAGGGACAACCAAGTCATAAACTAATTTCAAGAGTTACAAGGTAGAAACAAACTAAGAAAGCTAGTAAAATTCTAAGAGTGATCATAAAAGCTTAGTGAGAAGTGTCCATATCATATTGAGTCTTCTTCTTCTTCAGCTTGACCTTCTCTAGCTTCTCGATAATACTCTTCCATGCAACTTCTTTTGGAGGGAGAGCTTCTTCTTTCTGCTTCCTTTTCTTCTCTATTTCATATTTGGTAATAGTAGAATCCTTAGCCATGAGTCAAGTGTCTTGAAGGAACAGTTGATAATTCTTTTCTTTCAGCACATCTTCATAGGATTCTTCCAGCATTCCTAATTCAGCATCAGAGTACTCAAACTTCTTCTTCCAATGGTCTCTTGATTTCTTCATCTTCCTTAGAGCTTCTTGGAGGCTTTCAGTTGTTAAAGGAACTAAAACAGGTGAAATATACTCCTCAATAGGAGGTTGTAATACCTTAATTTTAACCCCCTTGAGATGTCATATCTCTAGACATTTCATCAACTCAAGACTAGTACCCAGAGCAGTCTCTTGCTTACCAAATACTCAGCGAGGGTGTCCAAGGACAAAAAGCTCAGGCAAAGGATCAATCAAATAAGAAAATGATCTCCAACACAATCATAGGACTCAAAGTGATTCATCCATCCACCTATGATGATCAGACATCAGTCATCAGGACTCAGGCTTCCTTAGGTTACCAAACTAGGGTTTTGAGCCTATCAAAGACTAAAATTAGGGCTCACATTTGGGAAACCCTAAAAAACTACAGGGCATCACTCAAAGTGTTTAATCATCTTCAAATGATCCCTATGACAATATCCAATGGGAAATGTACTTCAATTCAGAGGCCACAGTCATCAATTTCACCTGGCTTACAATTAGGGTTTTTGACCTAATTTACCTAGAAAGTTGACTTTTAATCAGGACATGGCTCCACAACTCAAACCATGATTCCAAGACCTCCAATAATTCAATACAATCCATTCATTTCATTCATTTAAGAAGGAGGGCTTGATTCATCATAAAAGTTCAAGATTTCACTTCATATGGAAAAAGTCAACTGTACAAGATCACCTTTGACTTTTAAGATTTTGGATCAAACCATGACTTTTAAGGATCAATATCATTAACATATTATTATTGAAGTAATTTGACCAAATAAAAACAAGAAAATCCATCAAGGATCAAAAAGTCAACAAAAGTCAAAATTAGGGTTTTTCAAGGGTATTTTGGGAACTCAAAATTTTGTTTACAAACTCAAAAATATCCCAACATAAAAGTTGTATATCTTTCAAAATAAAACAACTCTTCACATTGAAACTTTTTGCAAAAGATCAATCATTTGAGAGATATAAGTTTTGCAAGTTATATGTCATAAACACTTAGTGAAATTCTAAGTGTTTTTAACCTATTTTTCTTCAAACTTTAAGCTCATTTTACACAATTTTCCCAAGTGAATTTGAGAAAACTCCAAACTAATGAATTGAAGTACATATCAAGGGCTTTCCAAGTTGTGTTCAACCTTTTCCAAATTCATTTTGAGCTAGGAGTTATGATTGATCAAAGTAAGGCCCGTGAAGTCAAAATTCAAGACATGACCAACTTTGGTTTTGGCCAATTCGTGCAAATGCCTTAACCAATTGGTACTTCTGAACTTCAGAAATATCACAAGGGATAAGAGAGGATCAAATGCATCATTGCATAGAGATTGAAGAATATTCAAAAATTCAATGCCATGTGATTAAGTAATCATTACAAAATGGAATACTGGTGAATCATCGAGGAATCTTCCCCTAAGCTAATCAAAAGCTATTCTGCACCAGAAATGTTCCCCAAGATCACAATTGATCAAAGGATAGGGAGCTAGCTCGAAATTTCCATCATTACACTTTGATCTCCTTTGAAATTTCTTCATGGCCAAGAAACCAAAACTACCTCACTAAGCAAGCTCACTCTCTTCAATTGCACCGAGCTCTTTGCCTATAATTAGAAGTGTCATCCTCAGTATTCAACGCACCAAAGCAACAGAAAATTTTGCTTTCTCCTTCTCTCCCTCATACTTATATTTTCAAAGGTTCTTTGGCAAGAAGACTCGGATTCTTCAAACCAGAGCACTTCCTTTGAAAGTAAGTATTCAAACACATCAAAGGGGTTATTTAGAAGTGATTCAAACATTTGGAACACTTCTGTACGTGGAGGATCATCATCATCACCTCTCACTTGGATCCACATCAATCGGGGTCGAGCCAAAAGTTATGAGGATTTCTAACTCAAGCTAAGCATCTCAACACTTTCCTGGAGGATCATTGAAGCTATTTGGATCATTGCAGCAACTCTGTAACACACTTTGTTCAGAGCTCGATCTCCATTTCAGAGGTAAGTTTCACAAACTTCAAACTCTATGATTTATGCTTCATAAATAAAAACTTGTTATACCAAAAAGTTTCTGCACCTGAGAGGATCATTAACCCTCAGTCAATTGCATCATATCATGCATATAGAGTATTTCATGTTAATTTTAAGTTTTAGGGTTCTTGGTGCTCATGCGTGTGAATTTTGAGTTATACTGAAAATAAACGAAATTAAAGGATACCATCATAATCCTCGTCCAAAAATAAGCAAGTTTGATGTTTACATCATCCAATTTGGTTGAGAAACCAGAGAGTTAGAAATTCAAATTCTTGGAAGCTTGAGGTTGAAGATTAAGATGTTGGTGGCACCATTTTCAAACATTCAGGAGCGAGTTTAATATATTTTTAATGCAAGGCGTACAAATAACGAATACATCGTTATAGCCCAGTTGGTAATGTGAGTTTGTGTGAGGCGCGTGCCCAAGGTCTGGGGTTCTAATCCCCCTCTCCCCAGACCTTTTGATTTTATTTTTTTTCCTTTCTATACACTTGTTTAACACATGTATTGAACTGGAGCCACTATTATGTCACCAAGCGCGCTTTGGTGGAGACAAAACCTATTTTTTTTACCACTTTTCTCATTTAATTCCTTCACAACTTTAACCAATTAATTCACCTATCAAACTAAATCATTTTCTTTTTATTTTTTACACACTTTTCATTTAATATGTCTATTTTATGAATAACCCAAAAATCACAAAAAATATTTATTTATTTTATACATTTTTATTAGGTTTAAAACAACATATTTTTAAGTATTTTAAAATACTTTAAATATAGTTTTCATTTGATTTTCAAAACCTAATCTCTTGTAAATATTTTTGTGATGAAACCCTAATCTATTAGGTATTAATTAAAGCATAGACTTTGTCTTTACTTTGATTAAGTTAACTTTTGTCAAAAATTCAAAACTGTTTTAATCTCTAAAATAAACAAACGATCAAGGTTTTCAAACAACAAAACCTTGCATCATCTAGCAAATCATCTTCAACTGTTTGTCATAAATAGTAAAATAATCTCTGGGCCTCTAATAGAGTGTAAGTCCGAACCCCTCTTCATTTTATTTTCAAACTTTCAAATACATTCAATCAACTGTTTTCACAACAGTAATCAATTCAGTTTCAAATTCCTTTTTAACTGTTTTTCATAAACACTAAATAAATCTTTGAGCCTCTAATAGAGCGTAAGACCTAACACCTTTTCTTTTCATAGTTTGTTTTTCAAATCATCTTTAAACATAAAACTTCTCATCTATTTTTCAAACTTTCTTCTCGGTATTGAAGGGCATTATTCCCGGTGAAACTCTTCATATACCTATGTGACATAGTGTCCATCTTCACTTCTTTTGTTTTCAAAACAAAAACACTTCAAAACTATTTTCAATAAACAATTCAACTGTTTTCAATCAAACTCTCAATCTGTTTTCAAAATAACTTCAACTTCAAAATCATTTCAGATGGGCCTCTCCTTGAGTCTAAGTCCCAACCCCCTTTTGTACATACATCTTTCAAAGGCCTCCTCTTCATCCTGGTTAGGCTTTACAGCTTTTTGTTTACAGCTTTCATTTAAATTCCAGTCAAATATAAACTGTATATACATTGTTTAGAACTCCGTCTGAGAAAAACCTTAGGACAAATAAACTGTATATATTATAGGACTATGGCCTAGGATTGAGAATGTCTTCCCGGTGAAGGCTCTTTCCTAATTAGATTTCTTTAGTTCAACCTCATGATGAATTATTCCCGGTGAAACATCTTGAAAAAAGCCTTAGAACAAAAATAGGGCACATCCACCCAAGAGGAATTATTCCCGGTGAAACCTCTTACCCATTTGCTTAGAGCCAAAATAAGTTCAAAGCCAGCATAGCTTTCTCTTGTGCTATAACAAGGACCCTCGATGACCCTCGATTAGCCTCCTCTTGGGCTTACAATACAATGACCCACGGGCTTCTTAAAAGCATATTCACAGCTTTCTCTTAAGCTTGTATACAAGGACCCATCAGGTTTCTTATAAACATATGAACAGGTCTTTAGTCACCTTTTAGCCTACCCTGGTGAGATTCTTCTATTCTTCAAACCAGACTTCAAATAAGCTAAGAATGTCTCAATCTTAGTATTGAGTTCACCTTTTGGAATGAGAGACATGGACAGTCTGTCACCCATATCTTCAATCTTCAGTAAGTCTTCTCCTTACTAGAGTCTAGATTCCACATCTGGAATTTCCTCAGTCATGTCAGCCTTAATCTTGGGCTTTAAACAAGAAGTATAAATCAATCCTTTCATCCCTTTCATATCAATGGAGTGCTACCCAATCATTCATTTCATAAAAATTCCCTAGAAAGGGTTAGCTTCCAAAACAATTCCTTCATTTCATAAAAATCCTTGGAAAGCGTTAGCCTCCATCATCCATCATTCAAACCTTCAAAACTCCCCGGTAGAGTCAACCTTGGGTCAGTCTCAATCACTCAAACAAATTCCCCAGTAAGGTCAACCTTCAACTCTGGGCTTTCATTCATCAATCCCTACTTAATAAAAGCAAATTCCTGAGTAGGGTCAACATTCAATCTCTGCATAACAAAGTAACCCTCATTATAGTTAGCCACAACCTTGGGCTTTGTACAAGGCAGATATTCCCCTCTGAGTCAAAAGATCCCAAACTGGTGGATCTTCCCCCACTCATAGTCAGCCACAACCTTGGGCTTTGTACAAGGTAGATAATAGAGTCTCCACAGTGAGTGTTCCCCATCAAGAGTAGCCACAACCTTGGGCTTTGTACAAGGCAGATAAACATCATTTCCTGTGTCAAAAGATTCATAACCCTTGGGGTCTGTTCCCCATTAAGTTAGCCACATCCTTGGGCTTCATACAAGGCAGAAAACAATGTCTCCTTAGATAGAGTCAGCCACAATTCGGGGCTTTGTACAGAACACCAAATAAATCTTTTAGTCAAATAAAACAAATACTCTCCAGTTAGAGTCAGCCACAATTATGGGCTTCATACAGAACACAAATTTCTTCAGTCAAAGTCAACCCCCAATGGAGTCATCTCCCAGGGTCAATCAAAACCCTTTTAAGCCTCAAGCTTGGGCCTCATACAAGCCATTCAAAATCAAATCTTTCCTACTGTAGATAGACATGATTTATATCTGTAAAGATGACTTCATGTCTCTTTCCTATAAACAGAGATTTAATTCAAGCTTCAACCTTGAGCTTCAAACAAGGCACCCAAAATCAATTCATTTCCCTAATTAGTCCCTCAAACTACAAAAAGCTTTGACTTCCATTAGGGATATGTAGGCATGATATTCACCAGGAATCTCAGCGAGCTAATCAAAATCCAAAAAAAGCCAGTTCATCTGTCTTTCAATTCAATTCAATTCTCTCTCCTAACACAAAGGAGAAACTTTCCCATGAAACAAGCAAACACAAACACATAGACACAGAGAAGGTTCCCGTAGAGTACTACAGATATGTAGGGTGCTTAAAACCTTCCCTGTGTATAACCGACCTCCCGGACTCCAGAACATCTGATTAGGTGAAATCCCCACACCTAGAAAACTCTTAGGGTTTATTTGAGATCTTTTTCCCCTTCCACCTCGTAGGATAATTAAAAAGTTCGTGTGCTATCGTAGGAAGAACTGAAATAAAATTCATCCCAGAAGTGCGCCTCTCTCCTTCCAAATTTCGCGTGAAGGGTCCGGCGTGCTGTCCTCCCAAGTGAAACTGGGAGGTAAAAAAATGACACCACAGAAAAATGGCGACTCTGCTGGGGACAAGTAATAACCTTGGTTTTCATCCAAACCAATGGTTGACCTGTGCTGGTCCAACCCCAATGAGGAATTAGGGATGCCGAATTCCCCCTCAAACAGGAGAGGTCATGCCTAACCTCTGTGTCATATCATGTGTTTGTTGCATTTCTACTTGTTTATTTTTATGGGTTTTTGTATCGGGAAAGGGCTTGATTCCCCCTTGTGGTGAGAAATCCTACACCCGGATTTGAGTGCAACATAAGATAGGATTGAGGATGTCTTCCTGGTGAAGCCTCTAATCTTGGTTCCCAAATCTACTCTTGGGATATGCCTGGCTGGTTGTGATTAACTGCGTCAATGCATTCCGAGACTGATTTGTACCAGGAGGACCTGGAAACACTTTAACCCCACTTAAAGCCTCTTAGGAAGTAGAGCGATGATTACGAAAGTAATTGTCACACAGATACTACACTCAGAGAAAACTCTCTAGAAGATACCAGTTAATGTATCTTTAAGGTTGAGCAAAAACTCTGAGACCCCTAGAACCCGTTCTACAAGTACAAAAAATCAAAATCCATAGTTTACCCTGGGGCGAGGTTAGAGACATGACTCCATGACAACTACACCCTTCTACCCCATGTTTGTTAAAACCCTTGTGTGCGCATTCATGCATTCATACAACACTCGTTCAAGTCGCAAGAAAAGAATGGACGACTTAGATTAAGAGAATGGAGAACTCAGAGAAGAGGTCACTACTCTCAAAGAACCTGTTGAAAGACTCAATAGCATGGTAGAAGCCCTAGTGGTTGCACAAAGTCGACCTCCGCCAGAAGAACCACAAAGGACAGTGGTTTCCGTGATTGTTTCTACTCTTATTCCTAAGTATACCATGCCACCCAACCGACCTTGGGGCATGCCGTATTACTTCATTCCAGAAGGGTACATACCCCAGTTTCTGAAGTCCCAAGAGCCACAATGGATATGCAACCACCGGAGGGTTACAGACCTCTGGAAATGGAAGTTCCAAGAGCAATAGCTACGGATTATGCACAACAGAATGCTGAGATACCAAGATCTGCTGCCATCGTGACTTCTCCATAGCCGATTGTGCATACTTTTCCTCCTCCAAGAGGACAAGTATATCATCACGCTCCCAGTGAGGATGCTGGGGTGTATGAAAGATTGGAAGAGTTCCAACAACAGTTTCTACAAATGCAGAAGGAACTCAAGAATCTTCGAGGACAAAATCTATTTGGAAAGAACGCTGCAGACCTCTATCTGGTTCCAAATGTTAAGATCCCTCACAATTTCAAAGTACCAGATTTCGAGAAGAACAAAAGGAATTCATGCCCACAAAATCACCTCGTGATGTACGCTCGAAGGATGTCAACTCAAACTGATAATCAACAATTGCTCATTCATTATTTTCAAGACAGCCTGACTGGTGATGCACTCAAATGGTACATGAACTTGGACAGTTTAGAGATTCGTACTTTTCAAGACCTCAGAGAGGCCTTCGTCAAACAGTATAAGTACAATCTGGATATGGCTCCCTACAGAGATCAACTCCGGGCCATGATCCAAAAGGATAAAGAGAGTTTAAAAGAATACACTCAGAGATGGCGTGAAGTTGTTGCTCAAATTTGTCCTCCTCTTAAAGAGAAAGAAATGACAAAAATATATCTCAAAACTTTGAGTCCATTTTACTACTGACGAATGGTTGCAAGTGCACCTAGTGACTTTACCAAGATGGTAAACATGGGCGTATGCCTAGAAGAAGCAGTTCGAGAAGGACGCTTGAACAAAGAATCATAATCTTCTATTGGTCCTAGGAAGTACGGAAGTTCTTTCCAGAAGAAAAAGGATCAAGACGTCAGTAATGTCTTACACAAATCAGAGAGAAAGTATCAACCTCAAGTTGCTACAATAACTCCGGTTGTTAACTCAGCGCCACCTTATCACCTCAGGTTTCTCAATAACCATTTCAACAAAGGCCACAACAACCTCAGCAACAGGACCATCCACCAAATTTCAAGAACAATTGAGCACCAAGGTATCCTGCCTTTGACCCTGTACCAATGTCGTATGCAGAATTGTTTCTAACTCTACTGGAAAAAGGACATATTCAGACAAGAAGTCCTCCAAATCCTCCAAAGGATTCTTCACCTTGGTTCAAGACTGACCAATCATGTCCTATCATCAATGAAAATTCTAGTAACACACGCTCGATGTCAAACTGGATGTTATGACATCCATAATTACGCAGCACAAATAGTAATAACAGAACAACATAAAAACAATAAAGAACACACATAATTGTTTACCCAGTTCGGTTCAAAAAACCTACTCTGGGGGATACCAAGCCAGGGATGAAGTCCACTATTAGTAGTATCAATTCAAAGCTAAACTCCCCTATTTACAACTTCTCACTTAATCACTACCCAATGACCCTTCTACCTAGGTTCTCCCTAGATATGGAATATCTCCATTCCACTCCCCCTCAATCACAGTAGTGATTACGCAAAAACAAATAACAATTATAGAGAGAAGACACTCTTCAAAAAAACACACCTTGATCTGCTTAAAAGCTTCAATCAAGAGACACAAACTCGTGCTTAAAAGCTTAGAGTGACACTAAACATTCTCAAACTATTCCAACACAATCATTGCTTGGATCACACATAACAGCTACAAAACAACAGTTCTTCACAATACACAGCCAAAGATAAACTACTCCAAAGCAATCATCAACATGATAATTGTTTGGATCACAAGAAACACGCACGGTGGAAGCATAGAGAGTTTAATAATCTTTCATGCTTAAAACTCTACCTCTGAAAGTAGGATTTGCAGTCGTTATATAGTCAGCAGGCAGAATGACTCGGGCCATGGGCCTTCCATACATAAATTAGGGTTAACCATGTTAACCTAATTTCCACATCATCAAGATGATCACATACGTTGCGATTCGGGATATTTTAGCACAAAACAAACAGCGCACAATATATAGTTTCCTAAATAGAGACCTGAGATAAATATGGAAACCTCAAAACTAAAAGGTGACAGCTACTTTTGTCAGATACAGATGTCAAGACACCGAGCATGACATCCATTGAAAAGTTGTACTACCTCAAACATACAATCCTGCATAATTCCATACACATACACTGGGAATGTTTTACCACAAAATACAGCCATTTTAAAACATCTTCAAACTCCCCCTTTGGTAAATTTTTGGCTAAAACATTCTGTTACCACGATATCAGAGATTCTTTGCAGCAGAGAACAAACACACAATTAAAGAAGCAGGAGAAGTAGTTTTAAAACAGCTTACCAGCACATACCAGTTAACTAAAAGTTTCATCCTGAATACACAAATTAGTTATCGAAGACAAACAAAACAAAACACTATACCATCATTACAATGCCATCACAATACCATCATTACTCCCCCTTTTTACCATAAATGTTGCCAAATCATTCTTACAAAAAAAACAAAACACCACACTAGGAAAGATCACCATACACATCTGCTTCAGTCTTCAGACTTAGAGCTACTGAGTTCGATACTTTCATCAGTGCCATCATCAGGACTGGCTTCTTTCTCAATCTCACTATTCGATTGTCATAACCTAATTTTGACCCCCCTGAGATGTCACACCTTCAGACATTTTATCAAACTCAAGACAAGTACTCAGAGCAGTCACTTTTTCATCTGGTACTTAATCAAGGATGTTCAAAGATAAAAGAGCTCAGGCAAAGGATCAATCAATAAAAGGATTAGTCTGTAAATAAATCACAGGACTCAAGAGCTTCATTATATTTACCTATGATTGATTAGACACTGTGGTGTCGTTTTTTTACCTCCCCGTTTCACTTGGGAGGACGGCACGCTAGACCCTTCACGCGAAATTTGGAAGGAGAATGCGGCCGTGGTGGGATGAATTTTGTTTCAGTTCTTCCTACGATATCACACGAACTTTCTTATTTGTCCTACGAGTAGGAAAGGGGAAAAAAGATCTCAACTAAACCCTAGGAGTTTGCTAAGTGTGGGGATTTACACCTAGACTAGAAATTCTGGAGTCCGGGGGGTCAGTTATACATAGGGAAGTGTTTAAACACCCTATATATCTGTAGTACTCTACAGGAACCTTCTCTGTGTCATTTGTGATTGTGTTTATTGCTAAAGATTGGGAAAGTTTCTCCTTTGTGTTAGGAGAAGGAATTTAATTGATTTGAAAAGACAGACAGACAGACAAACTGACTATTTTTGGTATTTTATTAGCTCGCTGAGATTCCTTGTGAACCTCATGCCTACATATCCCTAGTGGAAGTCAGAGCTTAATGTAGTTCGGGGAACTAACTAGGGAAATTAAATATTTTTTTGGTGCCTTGCTTGAAGCTCAAGGTTGAAGCTTGAATTAAATCTCTGTTTACAGTAAAGAGACATGAAATCATCTTTACAGAGAGGTATTTGTACTATTCTACCACAAACATTTAAAAGAGTGACAGAATAACTGAATTCATTTCATTCAAGAGGGGGACCTTACTTGTGTATGTGCAAGTATACCAGTCAAATGCCTCTTAAATGAAAGAAAGATGCTCATCCAAATTAGGGAAAGTTACCACATGTCTGGGTTTTACTGCCAGCTCATGCCTTTCAAAATCCTAAATGGGAGACTTGATTAAAATTGAAATTGAAATGAAAATGTTTGTTTGTTTGAATGTGGTTGAGTAGTAAAAATATCTCTCTATAGAGATAAGCTATGTCTATCTACTGTATAAAAGATTTGACTTTAGCTGGCTTGTATGAGGCCCAAGCTTGAGGCTTTTTGATTGATTTATTAATTATTATTGACTCTGGGAGATGACTCCATTGAGGATTAATTACAGGGTATTTTTGTGTTCTGTACAAAGCCCAGAATTGAGGCTGACTCTATTTGAAGGGTGTTTATTTTGATGGATTTTTATTTGGTGTTCTGTACGAAGCCCAGAATTGAGGCTGACTCTGGCTAGAAAAAAACATTATTTTCTGCCTTGTACAAAGCCCAAGGTTGTGGCTGACTCTTAAATAAACTGAGTATGGATGACTCTATGGGGAAAAGATCCTAGGTGTTAGGAATCTTTGACACATAAAAATATGGTTTAATCTGCCTTGTACAAAGCCCAAGGTTGTGGCTATTGGATGACGAAGAACTCACTGGGGAGACTCTATTATCTGCCTTGTACAATGCCCAAGGTTGAGGCTGACTCTTGACAGGGGAGTTTTATTGTTTGGTGCCTTGTATGGAGCCCAAGGTTGAGGCTAACTGTTTTTGTTGGTTTTGACTCTACTGAGGAGATTTTATTTATTAAAAGACTGTTTTCCTTTGGAAGCTAACCCTTTCCAGGGATTTTGACTCAACTGGTGAATTTGTCTGTTAAAAGACTGACTTTATCATGTTTTTGGAGGCTGACCCTTTCCAGGGGTTTTGACTCTTTTTTGGGGAAATTATCTCCTAAGAGAATGAATCCTTGATTTTGAAAGACTGATGTTGGAGGCTAACCCTTTCCAGGGGTTTTGACATTTTAAACAGATTTTTATTAATTGACTTTGGAGGCTAACCCTTTCCAGGGAATTTTATTAAAATGAAGGAATGATTTTGGAAGCTAACCCTTTCCAGGGATTTTTGTTTAAAATGAAAGAATGTGTGGAGGCTAACCCTTTCTAGGGGTTTTGACATTTTAAACAGATTTTTATTAATTGACTTTGGAGGCTAACCCTTTCCAGGGAATTTTATTAAGAATGAAGGAATGATTTTGGATGCTAACCCTTTCCAGGGATTTTTATTGAAATGATAGATTGATTTAGAGGCTAACCCTTTCCAGAGATATTTATTGAAATGATAGATTGATTTGGAGGCTAACCCTTTCCAGGGATTTTTGTTGAAATGAATGGCAGAAAGATTATCTAGTGGAGACTTCTTGTTTAAAGCCCAAGGTGAAGGCTGACACTTTGAGGATAAGCACACATAGATCCTAGACTCTACTAAGGAAGATTGATGAAGATAAGGGTGACAGAGACTGTCCATGTCTCTCATTCCAAAAATGTACTCAATGTGAAATTGAGACAAACTTAGCTTGTTTAAAGCCTGGTTTAAATTGGAAGAAACTCACCAGGGTATGTTAAAAGGTGACTAAAGACCTGTTCCTATGTTTATAAGAAACCTGATGGGTCCTTGTATACAAGCTCAAGAGGAAGCTGGAAATGCTTTTAAGAAGCCTGTGGGTCCTTGTACAAAGCCCAAGAGGAGGCTAATCGAGGGTCATCGAGGGTCCTTGTTATAGCACAAGAGAAAGCTATGTAGTTTTGAACTTATTTTGGCTCTAAGCAAATGGGTAAGAGGTTTCACCGGGAATAATTCCTCTTTGGGTGGATGTGTCCTATTTTTTGGATTCTAAGGTTTTTGCCAAGATGTTTCACCGGGAATAATTCATCTTGGGGGTTTGAACTACAGATCTCTAATTAGGAAAGAGCCTTCACCGGGAAGACATTCTCAATCCTAGGTCATATTCCTATAATATATATATATAGTTTAACTGTCCTAGGGTTTACACTCAAACGCAATTCTAAACAATATATAAACAGTTCTATATTTGACAGTAATTTAAACAAAGACTGTAAATTGAAAGCTTGTAAAGCCTAACCTGGATGGAGTGGAGGCCTTTGGAGAAGTATGTACAGAGCCTCAACAATATTTTGTTGTTTTGTTGATAACAATTGAATATTTATTATAAACAGTTAAGGGTTTTTGAAAACAGAAGAAGTGAAGATGGACAAAGGTCACATAGGTATCTGAAGAGTTTCACCGGGAATAATGCCCTTCAAATACCAGAAGAATGTTTTGAAAACAGAAAGAAGATTTTGAAAATACAGTTTTGAAAACAAGCTAAGAAGAGAAGATGTTTGGGACTTACACTCTATTAGAGGCCCAGTACTTTACAGTACTGGTTACAAAAGCAGTTTGAAAATGATTTGAAATGGTATAAGGTTTTGTTGTTTGAAAACCTTAATCATCCGTTTAATCGGAGACTGGTAATAGCTTTGAAAATTGACAAAAGTCAACTTAATTAAGGTAAAGAATAAAGATCTATGCCTAATTAAGACCTAAACAAATAGGGTTTTATCATGAGCTTATTCACAAAATAAATAGGTTAAAATAAAATGACAATATATATTTAAAGTATTTAAGAAAACACTTAACAACATACTATTTTAACCTAATTAAAATACATGAAATAAATAATATTTTTATGATTTTTTTGATTATTCACAAAATAGATATATTAAATGACAAGTGTGTGAAAAATGAAGTGAAAATAAATTAATTTGATAGGTTAAATAATTGGTTGAAGTTGTGAAGAAATCAAATGGAAAAAAGTGGTAAAAAATAGGGTTTTGTCACCAACCAGGTTTGAACCCACGCCCTTTATGTTACCAGCCCAAAACAACACCACTGAGCCAACGCGCGCTTAGTGACAAAAGAATGGTTCCATTGCAAATCATACATTACTCAAGTGCATACCAGACCTTGGGCACGCGCAACACACAAACACTCTTTACCACTGGGCTATCACGTTTTAGTCGTTTATAAGACAACTATCACTCAAAATAAAATAAAATCTTTCCTGAATTTGAATTTTTGCGCGCCACCACCATTGTCATCTTCAACCTCTAGCTTTGAATTTTTGAAAATCTGAACTCTCTCAACTCTCAACCATTTGCAACGATGTAAAGACCAAACTTGCTCTAAATTCACTCACGATTCTAAATATGTAACTAACATAGATTTATATTAACTACATCTAACTAATTTACCAGAAATCGTGAAGAACCCTAAAATTTAAAAATCAAATTAAATGGCTATACTGAAAGATAAATGAATGATGATAGAGTGTTTTCAATCCTCTGATGATGCTGAACAAGATAGAATCGAGCTATATCATAAAGAGTGCTTAAATTAAAGAGGTGGAGTTCAGAAACTTACCTCTGAAAATGGAGGTCGTGAGGATGATAGAGAGCAACTGGGCTTGTATGAATGATCCCAAAAGCTTCCTTGGGACTCAGTGATGCTAACTGAATGCTTGTTGTAACCTCAATCCTTCTGAATTGTTCTATGGACCTCCCTCGATTTGAGCTTCAAGTGAACATGGAGAGTGATGATTCTTGAGTTACAGATGAGCTGCAGCCATCTGAACAGCTTCACTACCTCCTATGGAACGTGCCTGGATGCTTGGCTCGATTGGAAACCTTCTGAATTGCACTATGGACCTCCAACTGCAACAGCTTCAAAGTGAGAGCAACAATGGTGTTCCTCCACTTACAGAAATGATCCAGGTGCTTGGATCACCTCAAATGACCTCCCTTGAGATGTTAGAATGCTTACTTTCCAAAGATAAGCTCTGGTTTGAAGAAAACGATTCTTCTTGCCAAAGAACTTTGAAAAACAATAAGCATGAGAAGAGAAAGAGAAAGCAAGGAATATGGTTGCTTTGGTGTGTTTTTCTACTGAAGTATGCCCTCCTATTTATAGGCAAATGAATGCAGATCAATTGGCTGTGGTGAGCTTGCTTAATGAAAGAAGTTTGGTTTCTTAGCCAAGAAGAAATTTTGAAAAGATCCTAAATGCAATGATGCATTTTCGGGCTAGCTTCCCCTATCCATTAATTCTATCTGATCTTGGGGAACATTTCAGATGCAAAGTGAGCTCTAATTGGTTGGTGAGAAGATTCCTGGGGTGATTCATCAATTTGCCATAAATTCACAAATGTAATCATTACATAATCACATGTTCTTGTTTTAGGAATCTTCTTCAATTATCATGGCATGGTGAAAATGAATGCATGGTATGTTTTCAGATGTGTTATGGGTCGTGTAGCATCCATATTTGAGGTCATGTGCACAAAATTTCAAAGTTCCAAAATGATGCATGACCTATAATTTCACTTCATGAGGCCAACTTTGAACACGCATAACTCTTAGCTCAAAATGAATTTGGAGAAGGTTGAACACAATTTGGAAAGCCCCCCTAAACATCTACTTCAAATCATTAGTTTGGAGTTTCTTCAAAATCCTTTGGCAAATTTGTGAAAAATGAGGCCAAAGTTGGAAGAAAACTAGGTTAAAACACTTAGAAAAATTTCTAAGTGTTTATGACCTAAAACTCCAAAATTTCCAAAACTCTTAAATGATTGATCTTTTGAAAAAAGTTCCTTTGTAAGATGTTGTTTTATTTTGCAAGATCTACAACTTTCATGTTGGAAGTTTTTTGAGTTGTGTAGGTGAAATTTTGAGTTCCCACAATGCCCTCAAAAACCCTAATTCCCGACTTTTTGCTCCTTGAAGATTCTTTTTTGAATTTCTTTGGTCAAATGACTTTAATATCCATATATTGATGATATTGATCCTTGAAAGTCATGGTTTGACCAAAAATCTTAAAAGTCAAAGGTGATCCCATACAGTTGACTTTTTCCAGATAAGGTGAAATTTTGGACTTTTGTGTAGAATCAAGATCTTCTCCTCAAATGAATGATGTAAATGGATTATATTGAGGTAGTAGAGGTTCTTGAATCATGTCTTGAGTTTTGGATCCATGCCCTGATTAAAAGTCAACTATCCTGGTGAATTAGGTCAAAAACCCTAATTGTCGACCATATGAAAATAATGACTGTAGACCTTGAATTGAGGTGTGATGTCCAGTGGATCTTGTCATATGAGTTATTTAAAAATGATTGATGTCTTTGAATGATCCCCTGGGGCTTTTTAGGGTTTCCCAAAGGTGATCCCTGATTTTAGTCCTTGATAGGCTAAAAAAAACCCTAGTCTGGTGACTTGAGTAAACCTGTACTCAGATGACTGGGTGTCTAATAAATCATAGGTGAAATAATGAAGCTCTTGAGTCTTATGATTGTATTAGAGACTAATCCTTCTATTGATTGATCCTTTGCCTGAGTTTTCTTGTTTTTGAGCATCCTCGATTAAATGCCAGATGAAGAAGTGACTGCTCTGGGTACTTGCTTTGACCTGATGAAAATCCTAAAGATATGTCATCTCAGGGGGGTCAAAAATTAGGGTATGACAGACACCAATCATCAAGGCTCAGGTTTGCTCAGGTCACCAGGTTAGGGTTGTGAGCCCATCAAGGACTAAAATCAGGGACCACATTTGGGAAACTTTAAAAAGCTCAAAGGGCATCACTCAAAGGCTTCAATCATCTTCAAATGATCCATATGACAATATCCAATGGGAATTGTACTTCAATTCAAGATCTACAGTCATCAATTTCATCTGGTCGACAATTAGGGTTTCAGACCTAATTCACCTAGACAGTTGACTTTTAATCAGGACATGCGTCCACAACTCAAAACATGGCTCAAGAACTTCTATTACCTCAATATAATCCATTCACATCACTCATTTGAGGAGGAGAACATGATTCCTCACAAAAGTCCAAGATTTCACTTCATTTGAAAAAAGTCAACTGTACAAGATCACCTTTGACTTTTAAGATTATTGGTCAAACCATGACTTTTAAGGATCAATATCATCAACATATGATTATTGAAGCCATTTGACCAAAGAAAATCAAGAAAATTCATCAAGGATCAAAAAGTCAACAAAAAGTCAAACTAGTACATTTTGACCTAGTTCATGGATCTCAAAATTTCACCTACACAACTCAAAAAACTTCCAACATGAAAGTTGTAGATCTCATGAAATAAAACATATTCTTACATTACAACTTTTTTCAAGAGATCAATCATTTGAGAGATTTGGACTTTGGAAGTTATAGGTCTTAAAAACTTAGAAAATTTTCTAAGTGTTTTTAACCTAGTTTTCTTCCAACTTCAGGCCCATTTTTCACATATTTCCCAAATGATTTTGAAGAAACTCCAAACGAATGAATTGAAGTACATGTTAAGGGATTTCCAAATAGTGCTCAACCTTCTCCAAATGCATTTTGAGCTAGGAGTTATGATGATTCAAAGTTGGGCTCATGAAGAGAAATTATAGGTCATGCCCAAATTGGAATTTTTGCAAACTTTGTACCAATGCCTATACCAATTGATTCATCGTCGTCCATGATATATCAGAAGGGATTTGGAGGAATCAAATGCACTATTTCATCATTTTTGGCTAAGTTGCAAGAATTCAATGCCATGTGATTAAGTAATCATTACAAAATTGGAATCTTGATGAATCACCAAAGAATCTTCTCCTAAGCCAATTAGAGTTCACTTCTGCAACATAATTGTCCCCTAAGATCACAAAAAATCGATGGCTAGGGGATTGATAAAATGGAATCAAAATTGCCATCATTGCATTTTTGGATATTTTTGAAATTCCTTCATAACCAAGAAACCAAGTTAACCTCATTAAGCAAGCTTATTATCTCTAATTGCTCTGAGCCTTTTGCCTATAAATACAAGTGCATACTTCAGTATCAAACCACACCAAAGCAACAGAAATCTTGCTTTCTCTCTTCTCTTCTCATACTTAGGTTTTTCAAAGGTTCTTTGGCAAGAAGACTCGGATTCTTCAAACCAAAGCTCTTCCTTTGAAAGTAAGTATTCAAACACATCAAGGGAGGTATTTAGAGGTGATCAAAACATCTGGAACACTTTTATACGTGGAGGATCATCATCTCCACCTCTCACTTGGAGCTATATCAGTTGGGGTCGAGCAAGAGGTTCTGGGGAGTCTCAACTCAAGCTAAGCATCTCAACACCTTCCTGAGGGATCACTGAAGCTATCTGGATCACTGCAACAACTCTATAGCACACTTTGATCAGAGCTCAACCTCCATTTTTAAGGTAAGTTTCATGAACTTCAAACTCCATAATTCACGCATGATAAATTAAAAATGAAGTTACCAGTTGGTTTTTGCACCTATAAGGATCATTAACCCTCAATCAATTGCATCATATCATACATATACATCATTTCATTTTAAATTCCAGTTTTAGGATTCTTAGTGTTCATGCTTGCGAATTTTAAGTTATACGTAGAATAAATGAAATTAAAGGATACCATCATGATCCTTGTCCAAAAACGAGCGAAATCCATCTTTACATCTTTGGATTTGGTTGAGAATTGAGGGAGATAGGATTTCCAGAAATTGAAATCGTGAGGTTGAAGATGAAGATGCTTTGCGCGCGTTTTTTTTAATTTCAGAGGCAAGTTTAAAATATAATCATATGGAAGCGTGTTTTGAACGACTAAATCGTTCAGCTCACTTGGTTACATGCACTTCTCACTCTCTCTTGCCCAAGGTCTGGGGTTCAAACCTTTAGTTCATTTATGCACTTGTTTTCAAATAAAATAAACTGAAGGTGTTTGTCTAACAAGCTGCGCGCGTGGTCTAGATGGTAAGAGTTTTGGGTGGTGACTTAGAGGGCGTGAGTTCAAGCCCTTTAGGAGATAACATCTTATTTTTTATCACTTTTCCATTTCAATTTCTTCACAACTTTAACTAATTAATCCATCTATCAAATTAAATCATTTTCCTTTGATTTTTCACACATTTCTCTTTTAATATGTCTATTTTGAGAATATCCAAAAAAATCACAAAAAATATATTATTTTGATATATTTTAATTAGGTTTAATATCATATGTTTTAAATATGTTTTAATGCTTAAAAAAATATAATTTTCACTTGATTTTCAAAACCTAATCTCTTGTAAATATTTTTGTGATAAAACCCTAATCATTTAGGTCTTAATTAGGTATAGACTTTGTCTTTACTCTAATTAAGTTGACTTTTGTCAATTTTCAAAACTGTATTTACAAAATCTTCTCTCTATTTTTAAAACATTCTTCTGGTATTTGAAGGGCATTATTCCCGGTGAAACTCTTCAGATACCTATGTGACCTATGTCCATCTTGACTTCTTCTGTTTTCAAAAACCTTTAACTTTGTATAATAAATATTCAATTGTTATCAATAAAGAATCAAACTGCTGGTAAGGCTTTGTACATACATCTTCAAAGGCCTCTACTCCATCCAGGTTAGGCTTTATAGCTTTCCATTTACAAGCTTTCATTTAAATTACTGTCGAATATAAACTGTATGTATATTGTTTAGAACTACATCTGAGTGTAAACCTTAGGACAATTAAACTACATATATTATAGGACTATGGCCTAGGATTGAGAATGTCTTCCCGGTGAAGGATTTTTCCTAATTAGAGATCTTTAGTTCAAACCATCAAGATGAATTATTTACGGTGAGACATCTTGAAAAAGCCTTAGAACCCAAATTAGGACACATCCACCCAAGAGGAATTATTCCCGGTGAAACCTCTTACCCATTTGCTTAGAGCCAAAATAAGTTCAAAACCACATAGCTTTCTATTGTGCTATAACCAGGACCCTCGATGACCCTCGATTAGCCTCCTCTTGGGCTTTGTACAAGGACCCACAGGCTTCTTATAAATATAGGAACAGGTCTTTAGTCACCTTTTAGCCTACCCTGGTGAGTTTCTTCTATTCTTAAAACCAGACTTTTACACAAGCTAAGACTGTCTCAATCTCAGTATTGAGTACACCTTTTGGAATGAGAGACATGGACAGGTTCTGACACCCTTATCTCCAATAATTTTCTTCCTTAGCAGATTCTAGGATCCATATTTGTCTATCCTCAGTCAGTGTCAGCCTTAATCTTGGGCTTTAAACAAGAAGTCTCAAATAGTTAATCATTCTGCCATCAGTCATATTTCCCTGGAAAGGGTTAGCTTTCAAAAAAAATTAAGCTTTTAAAAGATAAACTCTCCATCAGAGAAAATCCCTGGAAAGGGTCAGCCTCCATTAATTCCTTCATTTTAACAAAAACCCATGGAAAGGGTTAGCCTCCAAAATCAGTCCTCTAAAGTCATATTTCCCTGGAAAGGGTTAGCTTCCAAAATTCAGCATTTAAAAGACAAATTCCCCAGTAGAGTCCATCTTTAAACCTAGGTCTTTCATTCATCAATTCCTGTTTAACAAAAGCACAATCCTCAGTAGGGTCAACCTTTAGGATAATCCTCAATAGAGTCAAAAAAATCCCTTCTGAATCAAAGATCCCACAGTGGTAGATCTTTCCCCATTTTTAAAGTCAGCCTCAACCTTGGGCTTTAAACAAGGCACACATTCCTTTTAGATTCAAAACCTTACTCATAGGTATTCCCTTATTCAGAGTTAGCCACAACCTTGGGCTTTGTACAAGGCTGATAATAGAGTCTCCCCAGTAAGTCCTTCACCTTCAAGTAGCCACAATCTTGGGCTTTGTACAAGGCAGATAAATCACATTCCCTGTGTCAAAAGATTCCTAACTTTTAGGATCTTTTCCCCATAAGAGTCATTCGTACTCAGTTTCCTTAACGGTCAGCCACAACCTTGGGCTTCATACAAGGCAGAAAATAATAACTTCCCTAGCTAAGAGTCAGCCACATCCTTGGGCTTTGTACAAGGCACACAAAATAGAGTCTCCCTAGGTAGAGTCAGCCACAATCCTAGGCTTTGTACAGAACACTAAATGTACCTTTCAATCATAAAACAAAATAAACACTCTCCAACTAGAGTCAACCATAATTCTGGGCTTTGTACAGAACACAAAATTTCTTAGTTTAAGTTAATTCCCAGTGGAGTCATCTCCCAGAGTCAATAAAAATCAATCAAAAATTCTCAAGCTTGGGCCTCATACAAGCCAGCTAAAGTCAAATCTTTTATACAGTAGATAGATATATCTTATCTCTATAGAGAGATATTTCTCCTATCTCACCACATTCAAACAAACAAACAAACATTACATTTTAATTTTAATCATTCTTCCATTTAGGATTTTGAAAGACATGCTCTGGCAAGTTAACCCAGGCATGTGTAACTTTCCCTAATTTGGTTGAGTATCATTCTTTCATTCAAGACGCAGTTGACTGGTATACTTGCACATACACAAGTAAGGTCCCCCTCTTGAATGAAATGAATTCAGCTTTTCTGTCACTTTCTTAATGTTTGTGGTGGAATAGTAGAAATACCTCTCTGTAAAGATGATTTCATGTCTCTTTACTGTAAACAGAGATTTAATTCCAGCTTCAACCATGAGCTTCAAGCAAGGCACCAAAAATAATTAATTTCCCTAATTAGTTCTCCAAACTACAAAAAGCTCTGACTTCCATTAGGGATATGTAGGCATGAGGTTCACAAGGAATCTCAGCGAGCTAATAAAAAACCAAAAATATTCAGTCTGTCTTTCTTTTAATTCAATTCAATTCCTTCTCCTAATACAAAGGAGAAACTTTCCCAATCATTAGCAACAAACACAAACACATAGACACAGAGATGGTTCCCGTAGAGTACTACGGATATGTAGGGTGCTTAAAACCTTCCCTATGTATAACCGACCTCCCGGACTCCAGAATTTCTAGTCTAGGTGAATCCCCACACTTAACAAACTCCTAGGGTTTATTTGAGATCTTTTTCCCCTTTCCTCCTCGTAGGATAATAAAAAAGTTCGTGTGTTATCGTAGGAAGAACTGAAACAAAATTCATCCCGCCACGGGTGCATTCTCCTTCCAAATTTCGCGTGAAGGGTCTAGCGTGCCATCCTCCCAAGTGAAACGGGAAGGTAAAAAAACGACACCACGGAAAAATGGCGACTCTGCTAGGGAAAGTAATAACCTTGGTTTTTCATCCAAACCAATGGCTGACCTGTGCTGGTCCAGCCCCCAAACAAGAGAGGTCCTGCCTAACCTCTGTGTCATTTCATGTGTTTGCTGCATTTATACTTGTTTATATTTTTATGTTCTGTATCGGGAAAGGGCTTGATTCCCCCTTGTGGTGAGAAATCCTATACCCGGATTCGAGTGCAACATAAGATAGGATGGAGGATGTCTTCTCGGTGAAGACCCTCTAATCTTGGTTCCCAAATCTACTCTTGGGATTTGCCTGGCTGGTTGTGATTAACTGCGCCAATGCATTCCGAGACTGATTTGTACCAGGAGGACCTAGAAACCCATTAACCCCACTTAAAGCCTTTTTTAGGACGTAGAGCGGTGATTACGAAAGTAATTGTCACGCAGATACTACACTCAGAGAAAACTCTCTTATAGATACCAATCAACGTATCTTTAAGATTGAGCAAAAGCTCTGAGACCCATAGAATCCGTTCTACAGGTACAAAAATCCTTATCCATAGTTTACCCTGGGGCGAGGTTTGCGTTGTGACTCCATGACCACTATACCCTTCTACGCCATGTTTGTTAAAAACTCTTGTGTGCGCATTCATGCATTCATCATAATAATAAAAACAAAAAGAGTCTTTTTCGAGTCGTTTTTCAAGGAAACTAAATAAAGAACGTTTTGAATTTCATAGATAGAAAGAGAGAAACGGAGAAAGGACTTAAGGATTTATACCATGGATTACGGAAGAAAGAGAGCTAGGAAATACACCTTCAAGATTCCTAAGGTCGAGGAATTGGAAAAGCTCGGAAAACTGGTGGTCAACCCCCAGGCTTTCAAGGAGAAGTATGGAAAACTTCTGCCTCTTCTCAGCACCAACATTGTGGATGGGATCCTTCCCACATTGGTACAGTTTTACGATCCAACGTATCACTGCTTCACCTTTCCAGATTATCAACTCATGCCTACATTGGAGGAGTACTCTCATCTAGTTGGAATACCCGTGTACGCGCAAGATCCATACTCCGGTTTGGAAAAGAATCCTGACGATATTATCATTGCAGCAACTACTCCCTTAAACGTAGTCGACGTCAGAACTCATATGGTGAGTAAAGGAGGAATTCAAGGGTTGCCCTCCAAGTTCTTATTGGATCAAGCTCTGTACTTCGTCAGCATCCAAGATATGAGTGCTTTTGAGGACATCTTGGCACTGCTCATCTACGAATTGTTTTTGTTTCCTAACATTGACAATTTCGTCGACATCAACGCAATTAAGATCTTCTTAATTGGAAATCCAGTTCCAACCTTGCTTGCGGATACTTACCACTCTATGCATTCAAGAAACCTGCAGCGAGGAGGATTAATTACATGCTGCGTACCGTTGTTATACGAATGGTTCGTCTCGCACCTGCCAAAGTCTAGCAGTTTCTAGAACATGAGGCATGGCCTTCACTGGTCAAAGAAAATCATGTCCCTCACTCATTCGGACATTGATTGGTGTAGTCCTGACAACGACAAAACCAAGATCATCTTCAGTTGCGGAAGTTATCACAACGTACCCCTTATTGGAACTAAGGGAGGAATCAGTTATAATCCAGCTTTAGCCCATCGTCAATACGGCTATCCCATGAAAAATATACCAAGTAGTATTCAATTGGAGGGTCTGTTCTTCAAGAACATCGACGATCACGGTAACCTGCTGGAGAAGGAAATTGTCCAAGCCTGGCGTCTTGTTCACAGCAAAGGGAGAAGAATGTTAGGAAAACATCTTTGCATCTCCCTGGATCCTTACCTTCAATGGGTACGCGTCAGAGCATTCAAGCTCAGGTTGCCATATCAGCGTCAAGAACCTATTCCCTTAAGGGAACCAATCTTCCTTTTCTCCACCGATGTTGAGAAACTACAAGCGGCATTAAACAAGGTATGCCAAGAAAGGAATGCTTGGAGAAACAAGTATTGAATCGTCAACACGGAAAACGTTGAGATTCAGAACATCCTAAGAAGGAAGGATGAGCTACTTGAAGTACTCAATCAACAAGTGACACAAACGTCACATTCTCATCATATCCCTCCTGCTTCCTGGATCATCGTTCAACTAACGTTAGAGAACGCCCAGCTCAAGAAATAGAAGAAGATGTTAGAAAGTGAAGTTGGCTCTTCGTCCAAGTTTTAGTCTCCTTTCTCTCTGTTTCTCTGTATTTCCCTTTTCAAAGTGTGTAAAAAACGGCGTTTTCGCTTAATTAATAAAAAGTTTGATGTTTCATAACGTAATTATGGTGTTTCCTTGAAAAACATTAACTTAATTGCACATCATGCATCGCTTTAGTCGTACGCACTGACACGAGAATTGTTGCGGATCTAACCGTCACTTTCCTTTCTCCAGAAAGAGAAGAGGAGAAGGAGGTGAAGCAAAGGCATTCATGCTGTCTCATTCGTACAACACTCGTTCAAGTCGCAAGAAAAGAATGGACAACTTAGAACAAGAGAATGGAGAACTCAGAGAAGAGGTCACTACTCTCAAAGAAGTTGTTGAAAGGCTCAACAGTATGGTAGAAGCCATGGTGGTTGCACAAAGACAACCTCCACCAGAAGAGCCACAAAGGACTGTGGTTTTCGAGATTGTTTCTACTCCTATTCCTCAGTATACCATGCCGCCCAACCGACCTTGGGGTATGCCGTATAACTTTATTCCAGATGGGTACATACCCCCAGTTTCTGAAGTTCCAAGAGTCACAACGGATATACATCCACCGGAGGGTTACAGACCTTTGGAAATTGAAGTTCCATGAGTAACAGCAATGGGTTACGCGCAACAGAATGCTGAGATACCAAGATCTGCTGTCATGGCTTCTCCACAACCGATTATGCATACTTTTCCTCCACCGGGCGGACAAGTATATCATCACACTCCCAGCGAGGACGCTGGCGTGTATGAAAGATTGGACGAGTTCTAGGAACAGTTTCTACAAATGCAGAAGGAACTCAAGACTCTCTGAGGACAAGATCTATTTGGAAAGAATGCTGCAGACCTCTATCTGGTTCCAAATGTTAAGATTCCTCACAAATTCAAAGTACCAGATTTCGAGAAGTACAAAGGGAATACATGCCCACAAAGTCACCTCGTGATGTACGCTCGAAGGATATCAACTCAGACTGATAATCAATAATTGCTCATCCATTATTTTTAAGACAGCCTGACTGGTGCTACACTTAAATGGTACATGAACTTGGACAGTTCAGAGATTCGTACTTTTCGAGACCTCGGGGAGGCTTTCGTCAAACAGTATAAGTACAATCTGGATATGGCTCCCGACAAAGATCAACTCCGGGACATGACTCAAAAGGATAGAGAAAGCTTCAAGGAATACGCTCAGAGATGGCGTGGACTTGCTGCTCAAATTTGTCCTCCACTTGAAGAGAAAGAAATGACAAAAATCTACTCAAGACTTTGAGTCCATTCTACTACGGACGAATGGTTGTCAGCGACCCAGTGACTTTACCGAGATGGTAAACATGGGCGTACGTTTAGAAGAAGCAGTTCGAGAAGGACGCTTGAACAAAGAACCATAATCTTCTAGTGGTCCAAGGAAGTATGGAAGTTCTTTCCAAAAGAAAAAGGATCAAGATGTCAGTAATGTCTTCCACAAAGCAAAGAAGAAGTTTCCACCTCAAGTTGCTACAATAACTCTGGTTGTTAACTCAGAACCAACTTATCAACCTCATGTTTCTAAACAACCATTTCAACAAAGGTCACAACAACCTCGGCAGCAGGTTTGACCTCCAAATTACAACAATCGGGTACCGAGGTATTTTACCTTTGACCCCGTACCAAAACCGTATGCAGAATTGTTTCCAACACTACTGGAAAAAGGACTCATTCAGACAAGGAGTCCTCCAAATCCTGCAAACAGTTCTTCACCTTGGTTCAAGGCTGACCAATCTTGTCCCTATCATCAGGGGGCACTAGGTCACAACATTGAGAGCTGTCTCAATTTCAAGATCGACGTCCAAAGATTAGTAACGAGTGGAATGTTATCCTTCAAAGATACTAATCCTAACGTCCAAGCGAATCCTTTGCTACAGCATAAAGAAGCTTCAGTGAATCTGATAGATCAACATCCCAATGTTATTCAAATCTACGACATTCGTCAGATAGGGGAAACTCTCGTCAAAATGCACGCTAGACAAGATGGGTACGGCCACGTACCACCTCACAACTACTTCACATGTGAAATTTGTCCTAAGAATAATCAAGGATGTGATGTAGTTCATGCTGGATTACAAGAACAAACGGACTTAGGATGGATTCAACACATCCGAGTCAAAACTGAATACGACGTCAACATGGTTCAAGGATGTCCAGGAGAATACAAGATATAGAAAGTTGAAGATCTCGAAGGATCGGTAGTCAAGTTCCATAAGACTTTAAATGGACTTACCTACTTTTGAACGGATTTCCATCCTTACAGTAGATGCAGAATCTATCGAAGAAATTCACGAGGATGTTTGCGCGTACGCAGTGACATTCAGAAACTAATGGATGACAATACCATTGCAGTCCTTGCCAACAGAGAAGATGATGAAGTCTTTACCATATCTCCTCAAATTAATCAAAATGAACCAATGCAAGTCAAGTATGACAGCAGGAAGACAACAATTGCTCCATTAGACATCTACTTACCAAGTCCTGTACCATATGAGTCCAGCAAGGCTATACCATACAAGTACAACGCTACATTCATTGAAAATGGTAAGGAAATACCATTACCGTCTGTTGTCAACATTGTTGATCTCAGTCGGGTCACTCGAAGTGGACGAGTCTTCAACAGAACAACATAAAATGTGGTGAATCCTTCGGAAGAAGCACCACATAAGCAAGACAATCATCCGACCAATGCTATTCAAGCGAAAGAAAATGATGAGATCTTGAAATTAATCCAGAGGAGTGAATACAACATTGTAGACCTGCTGCTACATACTCCGTCTAGGATATCTGTTCTCTCCCTGCTATTGAGTTCTGAAGCTCATAGGGAAGCTCTACAGAAAGTTTTGGAACAAGCTTTCGTAGAACCTAGTGTTACCGTGGGGAAATTCAACAACATCGTTGCCAACATCTCCGCATGAACTAACCTGAGTTTCTGTGACGAAGATCTTCCTGAAGAAGGAGTGGACCATAATCTGCCAATCAACATCTCAGTTAGCTGCATGAATGATGTACTCACAGGAGTCCTAATAGACAATGGACCCTCTATCAACGTCATGCCCAAATCAACATTGTCAAGATTATCCTTCAAGGATTTCCCGCTAAGGGACAGTCACATCATTGTCAAAGCGTTCGATGGATCGAGGAAGTCAGTTTTTGGAGAAGTGGATCTTCCCATAACTATTGGACCTCACACCTTCAAAATCACTTTCCAAGTTATGGATATCCCGGCAGCATACAGTTGTTTGCTAGGTCTCCCATGGATTCATGAAGCTGGGGCAATTGCTTCAACACTTCATCAAAAACTGAAGTTCATATGAAATGACAAATTGGTAACCGTATGTGGAGAACGAGCTATGATCGTCAGCAACCTGTCATCATTCTCCGACATAGAACCAAAAGAAGTCGCTGGAACTAAATTCCAAGCATTTTCCTTGGACAAGTAAAAAGGAAAGGAGAAAGCAGCGTCTATTTCTTCCTATAGAGATGCAATCCAAGTTGTAAAGGATGGCACTACCAGTGGTTGGGGGCACATTGAGATAGTTCTTTCCAACAAGAATAGAACAAGAGTTGGATTCTTTCCAACATCAAAAGCTATTCCAGGAATTGAGGTAGTTCTTCCAAATCAAGAAACTTTCCACAGCGGAGGTTTTCTTCAGCCTGTTCAACAAATGGTCAATACCATCGATACGGAAAACACCGATGAGAATTTTGAAGTGGAATGTATATCCTACCTTATCGAAGCAGGATACATCTCCCTATCAGAGTCTGATTCACCTTGTTGTTATCCGACTAAAGGATCTGAAAGTAAGACTCAACCAAGTAGTGACGAAGAAACCTAGGATACATTAGGAGAACCAAGCGGAAAATTCGACTACATGGTGAAATACTCCGCTCCTGAAAGTTCAAAAATCTCTCTTGAAGACATTGTTCCGACTGGATGGAACATTGATTATGAGTACCTCACTCAGCCAAAAGAGATATACAAACCTTGCTATTCATCATTATCAACTGGTGAAGTCATCATTGAGGATTATATCCCCAAATTACCCATAGAGGCTACGAATTTAGAGTTCACATACCTAGTCAATGCCATCTTGGGAGAAGAGAAAGACCAAAATACAGAAGAGGATGATCTCGAAAGTGTCTCCGACAACGAGTCTCTCCATTCAGAAGATTGGAAGTTTCCTCAAAAGAAAGTCTGACATACTCCACTTAGAAATGGGTATGCTCACACCGCTCAGTCTGCTGAAGCGGAAGAAGATCGTCTAAGTGTTGCAAAGACAGTGGTTGGTAAATCAAGACCTACCACAGGCCAACTTAAGCCTAAGGTGCCAGATTACCTAGTGCACAATGGGGTTCGCCACTATTTGACGGCTGTTGAAGTTTCGACTGTTGTTCGCACTCCTAAGTAGGAACTTTCACTGTTATTTTGTCCTCTCACCATAGCCCAGGGTGAAGAGATGTTTCATAGGGCTTTGCATTTTACTATTTCTTAGGAAAATGTCCCTCTTTGCTTCGCCCAAAGCAATAGATTTTTGTTTTATAGGGTCTTTGTTTCAATAAGTGACTATCGATAAATAAAAATGTCATTTTGTTTCTTCGTTAGTTTTTCCCTTTTCTTTTTTCGGAAATTGGTAATCCTAAAAAACACCCTAAAAACATCAAAATATTCCATTAACTGCATACACCGAGTCTTCCCTCGTTGTCTAAATAAAACTCATCACACATATGCAGATTAATTATAAAACACCCCGTTGAAACGTGCGATCGTATGACTTCTCCAAGCTTTGGGTTTCCTGTATTCGAGGCAGAGGAAGAAGAAGACGAAGAAATATCAAAGGAAATTTCTCGGTTGCTTCAACAAAAGGAAGAGGCCATTCAGCCATACAATGAGCCTCTAGAGATCATTAACCTTGGTTCCGATGGAAACAGAAAAGAGGTTAAGATTGGAGCTTCGCTCAGTTCAGAGATCAGAGAGAGTTTGATACAACTGCTCAAAGAATTCTCAGATGTCTTCGCTTGGTCCTATCAAGATATGCCAGGGTTGGATACCAGTATAGTGGAGCATCACTTGCCATTAAAACCAGAATGCCCTCCGGTCAAGCAAAAATTGAGAAGAACTCATCCGGAGAAGGCCATGAAAATCAAAGACGAAGTTCAAAAGCAAATCAACGCTGGTTTCCTCGTCACCTCAGAATATCCTCAGTGGTTAGCAAATATTGTTCCCGTTCCTAAGAAAGACGGAAAAGTCCGCGTGTGCGTCGACTACAGAGATTTGAACAAAGCTAGCCCTAAGGATGATTTTCCTTTACCACGTATTGACATGTTGGTGGACAGTACAACAAAATCCAAAGTTTTCTCATTCATGGACGGATTTTTGGGATACAACCAAATCAAAATGGCACCTGAAGACATGGAGAAAACAGCTATCATCACCCCCTGCAGAACGTTCTGCTACCGCGTTATGCCTTTTGGACTAAAGAACGCAGGGGCAACTTATCAAAGAGCCATGACTACACTTTTCCACGACATGATGCCTAAGGAAGTAGAAGTCTATGTGGATGACATGATTGCCAAATCAGAAAATGAGGAAGATCACATACAGAATCTGACAAAGTTATTTCAACGCTTACGGAAGTTTCAGCTTCGCCTGAATCCCAACAAGTGTACCTTTGGTGTCTACTCAGGAAAACTCCTTGGTTTCATCGTCAGCAAACGAGGAATTGAAGTAGATCTAGACAAAGTCAAGGAAATTCAAGAAATGCCTTCGCCCAAAACCGAGAAACAAGTTAGAGGATTTCTTGGAAGTCTGAATTACATCTCGAGATTCATATATCTCATGACTGCAACTTGTGCTCCAATTTTCAAACTTCTATGGAAAAATCAAAGTTGCGTCTAGACAAACGATTGTTAGAAAGCGTTCGACAGCATTAAAGAATGTCTGCTCAACCACCCATTTTGTCTCCTCCAGTGGAAGGAAGACCTTTGATAATGTACTTAACCGTCTTAGAAGATTCCATGGGTTGTGTCCTTGGACAGCAAGACGAGACGAGAAGAAAACAGCATGCCATCTACTACCTAAGCAAGAAATTCACTGACTATGAATCCCGCTACTCCATGCTCGAGAAGACCTGTTGTGCTTTTGCCTGGGCTGCCAAGCGTCACCGCCAGTACATGATTAGACATACTACTTGTTTGATTTCCAAGATGGATCCAATCAAGTACATCTTTGAAAATCCTGCCTTAACTGGGAGAATTTCCCGTTGGCAGATGCTGTTATCAGAATACGACATTGAGTATCACGCTCAGAAAGCCGTGAAAGAAAGCATCCTAGCTGAGAACCTGGCTCACCATCCACTCAATGGTCATGAATCAACCAGTTTTGACTTTCCGGACGAGGACGTCATGTACCTCAAGATGAAAGATTATGACGAGCCAATACCAGACGAAGGACCTGAGATAGGATTCCAGTGGGGTTTAATCTTTGACGGAGCTGTCAATGCTTATGGACGAGGAATTCGGGCAATCATTGTTACCCCTCGAGGTACCCATATTCCATTTACCGCCAGATTAACTTTCAAGTGCACAAACAATGAGGCCGAATATGAAGCTTGCATCATGGGTCTCGAAGAAGCCGTGGATCTAAGGATCAAACACTTGGATGTATACGGAGATTCTGCTTTGGTTATCAATAAAATTAAAGGAGAATGGAAAACACGCCAACCTGGGCTAATCCCTTACAAAGACTACGCAAGAAGATTATTACCATTCTTCGACAGGGTAGATTTTCTTCACATTCCCGTGAAGAAAATAACTTGGCTGATGCATTAGCCACACTCTCTTCCATGATTAGGATAAATCATTGGAATGACATTCCCCAGATCGATGTTATGCACCTGGATAGGCCCGCTTATGTTTTCACAGTAGAAGCAATCATCGACGACAAACCGTGGTATCGCGACATCAAAAACTTTCTTCAAAGGCAAGAGTACCCTCTTGAGGCGTCAAAGAAAGATAGAAAAACTTTGAGAAAGTTAGCTGGCAAATTCTTCCTGAATGAAGATGTTCTGTACAAGAGAAATTTCGACATGGTCCTGCTCAGATGCGTTGAAAGAAAAGAAGCAGAAATACTCATGAGAGAAATACATGAAGGTTCCTTTGGTACTCACACCAATGGACACACCATGACAAGGAAAATACTGAGAGCAGGATATTATTGCTGACGATGGAGTCAGATTGCTACCAGTATGCAAAGAGGTGTCACAAATGTCAGATCTACACCGATAGAATTCATGTGCCACCATCTCTTCTCAATATAATCTCTTCCCCTTGGCCTTTCTCCATGTGGGGAAATTACATGATCGGAATGATCGAGCCAAAAGCGTCCAACGGACATCGCTTCACCTTGGTAGCCATATACTATTTCACCAAGTGGGTTGAAACAGCTACAGACGCAAACGTCACAAGACAAGTTGTCGTCAGGTTTATCAAGAATCACATCATCTGTCGCTACGGCATTCCTAGCAAGATAATCACTGACAATGGGTCAAATTTGAATAACAAAAAGATGAAGGAACTTTGTGAAGAATTCAAGATTGAACATCACAACTCATCTCCTTACAGGCCAAAGATGAACGGGGCTGTAGAAGCAGCTAACAAAAACATTAAGAAAATCATTCAGAAAATGGTCATCACTTACAAAGATTGGTATGAAATGCTCCCATTTGCTCTTCATGGTTACCGTACATTGGTACGTACTTCGACTGGAGCAACTCCTTTCTCCCTTGTATATGGCATGGAGGCAGTCCTACCCATAGAGGTCGAGATCCCATCAATGAGAGTCTTGATGGAAACAAAATTAACAGAAGCCGAGTGGTGTCAAAGCAGATTCGATGAGTTGAACTTAATCGAAGAAAAGCGCACGACAGCTTTATGCCACGGACAGCTATATCAACAAAGATCTTCTGGGTGTTAGCTCTTCAGATATTCTGAGATTCTCCAAAAAAGCATCAACTTGATCTTCTAAAACCTTGCTTCTAGGTTCTTCATGATCTGAGTTAGAGATTTCAGTATCTGCAAAATTCTCAAATTGCTTTGGCTTTTCAAGACCAAGCTTATCATCAAATCTGATATTGATTGATTCTTCCACTACAAGAGTTTCAGTATTGTATACTCTGTAGCCTTTTGAGCGTTCAGAATATCCAAGTAAAAAACACTTCTGAGCTTTAGAATCAAACATATGCAGATGATCTTTAGTGTTCAGAATATAACATACACATCCAAATGGATGGAAATAAGAAATGTTGGGCTTTTTGCTCTTCCACAATTCATAAGGAGTCTTATTTAGAATAGGTCTTATAGAGATTCTATTATGAATATAACACGCTGTGTTAATTGCTTCTGCCCAGAAATGCTTAGCCATATTGGTTTCATTGATCATGGTTCTGGCCATTTCTTGTAGAGTCCTATTCTTTCGTTCTACAACTCCATTTTGCTATGGAGTTCTAGGACAAGAGTGTCGCGGGCGAAAAATCGTTATCCCTTTTTATGGGATGAGACACCTGATGCCTTCTTTTTACTATTTCCAAAGGAGGAAAAGGAAAAAAGCTGCAATAACCTAAAAAGCGGGGGAGAGATCTTGGGTAAGAGGGTTGGTTATACGAAGGGAAGGTATTAGCACCCAACGTATCTATAGTACTCTATAGGCTTCTTTATTGTTTTTCATTCTATGCTATGGTGGAGGTTCTGTTGTGAAATAGGTGGGAGACTAAGGTGTTTGTTTGATTATGCTCGCAAAGATCATCACGATCCTCTGCATACATATCCCCTAGAGGGAATCAGAGCATCTGTAGCTCGGGGTCTACGGGTGCTAAGGTTTGAGCGGTTTGAGAGAGAAGTTTTGCTCGCCAAGGATACGATCTTGTGCCTACGTATTCTCAAAGGGATGTTGAGAAAGTCAGAGCAATCGTAGTTCCCACTTATGCTAGTGGAAGCAAAGGAAAAGAGACAAATGTCATCTAAATGTTCGATGTATCTAATCTATATCATCACATACATCTGTTTGATTTTGTTTGAAAATCTTTTCATTATAAGTCCTAGGTTGTGCCACTTATGGCGCTTAGAATGATAAAAATGCTTTTTAGCCAGCCTTGTGGCAAAAACTTTCAATGAAGTCAGCCTTGTGACAAAAAGTTTTGATTAATCAGCCAGCCTTGTGGCAAAAGTTTCAATGAAGTCAGCCTTGTGACAAAAACTTTGATTAATCAGCCAGTATGGTGGCAAAAAGGTTTGATTGATTAGCCAGCCTTGTGGCAAAAAAATGTTTGATTGATTGATTGATTGATTGATTGTTTGTGATGATATAGAAGAGATACTCCTATCATAGAGATGATAAATGTCTAATCTCCTAGGGTATTTGTTTTGGATATTGGGGATGCTTATAAGAAGCCCGTGGGTCCTTGTACGAAGCCCAAGAGGAGGCTATCCGAGGGTCCTTGCATTGTAAGCCCAAGAGGAGGCTATGGGAGGGACTATCGAGGGTCCTTGCATTGTAAGCCCAAGAGGAGGCTATGGGAGGGTCACTCGTTTGTACAAAGCCCAAGGGGAGGCATGGTATAGTTGGTTTGAGCTCTTAGAGCGATTTCTTTGTAGGAAGCCCAATAGGAGGCTATGGGGAACCTAGTGTTGTACTAAGTTGAACAAGTATATAATCACAAACACAAACATGAACAAGTACGAGCAAATATGAACAAGTACATGAACAAATATGAACAAATATGAACAAGCACATATATATGACAAGGTGTGTGTATACAATGGAGTTTATGAAGGAAATATACCTGTAAGCATGATCCATTTGTAAACACGGGGGCTCGGGACTTATACTCGGGGAGAGGCCCATTGAGTTTATTCAAAGCTATGTAAACAGGTATTTACAAAAGGGCTTGGGACTTATACCTACATGGAGGCCCATGGTATATTTTTGGGAAGATTTAAAGAAAACCTTCATTTTTGATTTGTTATTTAAAGCCAAATTAAAAATCAAATTGATCGAGGTATGTACAAAAAAGGTGTACTATGAAATACCTAATTTCATGTACGGGAATGAGACTTATACCTATGTGGAGGCCTATGTTTTATTTACAAAACATGGTTGATTGTTTTTTGAAGTTTTCTTGTTTTGAAAACTGTTTGAAAAGTTTTTGTTTTGAAAGAAGTTTTTTTGTTTTTTTCAAAAAAAGAAACTGTACAAAAAGAAAAGAAATGGGACTTACACTCTCTAATATTCGAGAGGCCCCACATCGTTTTGAAAATCAATTGATCAATCAAAAAAGATTTAATCAATAGTTTCTTTTGAAAAGAAAAATCAAAAAGAAATGGTTTATCGTTTTGAAAAGAATCGTGATCGCTTGTTTTAAAACGGTTTGAATTTTTGACAAAAGGTCAACTTAATTAAGTTAAAAAACAAATTTTAAAGCTTAATTAAGACCTAAAAAATTAGGTTTTGATCACAAAAATATTTACAAGTGATTAGGTTTGAAAAATCAAATGAAAAACAAAATTTAAAGTATTAAAAAACACTTAAAAACATGTTATCTTAAACCTATTTAAAAATGTATTAAATAAATATTTTTTGGTGATTTTTTTTGGTATTCATAAAATATATATATATTAAATGAGAAGTGTACAAAAAATGAAATTAAAATGAGTTAATTTGATTGGTTAAATTAATTGATGAAGTTGTGTAAAAAAATGAAGGAAAAAAGTGTTAAAAAAAATGGTTTTGGCCCTGCCAGGGTTTGAACCCACGCCCTAAGGTTCACCACTCAAAACAACAACCAACTGAGCTGCGCGCGCAGCTTTTTAATGACACACACTCATTTAATTATATTTGAAAACTAATATTTGAAATTTCTGAACAGAAAATGGCGCCAAGAACACCATCCCCATTTGATTTTGAAAATTCTTGAAACTGGATTGTTTTGATCAAGTGGATAGTCTAACTCACTCGAATTTTAACAAGGAACATGATGGTACCATTTAATTTCATTTATTTTCACTCTAAGATCATTAATTCTCTGATGAACACGAAGAACCCTAATATGACAAATCATTGTGAAATCGTGTATGATCATGATATGATGCAATTGATTGAGGGTTAATGATCCTCATAGGTGCAGAAACAAGATGGTATATCAATATTTCATTTATGATGCATGTATGTATGAGTTTGAAGTTCATGAGCACTTACCTTAAAAATGGCAAAACTGGAAATTGAAATCGTGCCTGGAGGTGTTACAGATGTTGTTGCTCAATCTGGAGAGCTTCAATGGACCTTAGGGAACATGTTTGAAGTCTTGGAATGAACTGGAAACCTCTTGATCAATCTATGGTACCCGATCTGCAGTATAGCTCAAGTGAGGATCGAAATTGATGATGGAGGTGTTTCAGATTGTTGGTGATGGTTGGGATAGTTCATATATGGTATATGGAATGTGTTTGGATGATTAACTTGGACAGAAATGAGCTAGAATGGATTTTGGCATGATAAGGCTAGTGTTATGCATATTTGGGAAGTGAGGTAGTGATTTTGAGGTTTAGGTGTTTTTGGGGTGTGTGGATGGATCAAACACATCCCATATGATGTTTATGAGTTGTTGCAACCACCATCTTGGCCAGAACTTCAATGGTTTAGAGGTTGGGATTTCTACCTCTTTGAAACTTAAGAAACTTGCAATTCAAGAAAGAAAGAGAAAACCTATAATTTGTGAGGTTTTGGTGTGATTTTGAATGGAGTTTGGACCTCTATTTATAGGCCAGGAGTTCTGAATGCAGAGCTTTGCAAGTTGATCAAGGAATGGTGATTTGGCATTTGGAGATAAAATGGAATCTTCACATTTAATGCAAAATGGTTAAAGTGACTTAACCATGGTTATTTCTCTAAGCTTCTTATCTCTTTCCATTCTGATCTCAAACCAGAAAAATATCTTCCAATTATTGCATTGGTGTGTCATCACTTGGATTATAGGTCATGTAGTTCATAACTTTGGCAAAATGACTTGAAATTTCAAGTGAAATGGTTACTAATGGCAAAATTCAAAACCATAGCTACACTCAATATTTTTTCATGCTCTTAGACATTTTGGAAAGCTCATGTTATGTACTTCAAAACCCTAGTTGAAAGTTTCCTCAAGACCTTTAAGGAAATGGGGGGAAAAGATCCATGAACTTTGAGAAAAATGAGATTTCAAGTGAGATTTTCAAAAGATGCCAACTTTGAAGCTCCATATCTCTTAAATGGTTGATCTTATGGAAAAAAATTATATGTGTCAAAGTTGTTCATTGGATCAAAATCTACAACTTTCGTGTTGGAAGTTTTTTTCAGTTTGTAGGTGAAATTTTGAGAAATTCCCTTCCAAAGTTTGGAAAAAACCATTGAAAAACACTTAGAATTTTTCTAAGTATGGAAAGTCAAACTTTTGACTTTTTGATTCTTGATTGATTTTCTTTATTTTCCTTGATCAAATGACTTCATATATCATATATTGATGATTCAAAACTTCAAAAGTCATAGTTGACCAAAATTCCCCAAAAGTCAATGGTGATCTTGTACAGTTGACTTTTTCAAACGAATCGCGTTTCTGGAGATTTCAAATGAACCAAGCTATCCTCACCAAATGAATGGTATGAATGGATAATATTGAGTTATTAGAGGATATTTAATCATAGCTTGAGTTGTGGCACCATGTCCTGATTAAAAAGTCAGTTGTTCAGGTAAATTAGGTTAAAAACCCTGATTGTCGACCTGATGAAATTGATGACTGTGGACCTTGAATTGAGATGTAATTTCCATTGGATATTTCCATAGGGATTATTTGAAGATGATTGAAACCTTTGATTGACTTCCTGGGGATTTTTTGAGTTTCCCAAATGTGATCCCTGATTTTGGTCCCTGATAGTTCAAAACCCTAATCTGAGGATTTGTTTGATCAATCTCTGGGTGAGGGATGTCTTGATCCAATAAATTAGGTCAAGATAATGCACTTGGGGTCTTGAAGTCATGTCCTAAGCTATTAAGTCAAATTCTGAGCAAAAGTCAAGAGTATGTTGTCTTCAGTAAAAACCCTAATTTGGTCGATTCAAAGCTGTTGAGCTTGTTGAAGTGAATCTTTGAGGACCAAATGTTGATTGTTGATGAAGATAGTTCTTTTGGGATGGAGGGAGAATAAAACCCTAGTTGGTTGTTGCTTGTATTGGTGAGTGATTTCTTGATTTAAACCCTGCTGAGCACAAGTAGCAAACACAAGCTATGCAATTTGTTAGTGATGCAAATGATGCATATGCAAATGATATGAGGTGGTATCTTAGGTCAAAATTTGGGGTATGACAAAGAGAAATCATGGGCAATACCATTTTCTTTGAAATAAATCTCAAAGAATCTGTTTTCAAATTCGCCACCATGATCGCTTCTGACCTTTATGATTTTGCATTCCTTCTCAGATTGAATCTGAGTGCAGAAGTCAAGGAACACAGTATGAGACTCATCCTTGTGTTTCAAGAACTTTACCCACTTCCATCTACTATAGTCATCTACGATGACTAATCCATATCTCTTCCCTCTGACAGATGTTGTTTTGACAAGGCCAAACAAATCAATGTGCAGAAGTTCTAGCGGCCTAGAGGAAGAGACAACATTCTTAGACTTGAATGCAGGTTTTGAAAACTTCCATTTCTGACATGCTTCGCAAAGAGCATCTGATTCGTATTTCAGATTAGGGAGTCCTTTGACCAGATTAAGTTTGTTAATCTGAGAAATCTTTCTCAAACTAGCATGACCTAATCTTCTGTGCCAGATCCACTGCTCTTCACTAACAGACATAAGGCAAGTAACCTTCTGATTCTTAAGATCTTGAATATCAATCTTGTAAATGTTGTTCTTTCTCTTGCCTGAGAATAGGATAGAGCCATCCTTCTGACTAATAGCTTTGCAAGATTCTTGATTGAAGATAATGTCATAACCATTGTCACTTAATTGACTTATGGAGAATAAGTTATGAGATAATCCATCTACTAAAAGTACATTAGTTATAGAGGGAGAGTTACCAATACAAATGGTTCCAGAATCAATTATCTTGCCTTTTTGGTTCCCTCTAAACTTGACTTCGCCAGCAGATTTAAGCTCCAGGTCTTGGAACATAGACCTTTTTCCTGTCATGTATCGCGAGCACCCAGAGTCCATGTACCATGACATGTTTTGCTTTGTCTTCTTGGTAAGACATGTTTTTCCAGAGTCCAGATATAGCTTTCAGTTCATGTTCTAATTCTGCTTGACCATCTTCTGATGTCTTGCCAGAGCATGTTTTGATGAAGTCATTCAGAACTTCCAGAGTCAGTTGCTTCTCAGTGCTGATTTGTGCATACTCTTTATATATTTCCTGAAATGGAAAATGCATAGGATTAGAGTACCACATTATCTTATACAAAATTCATATATAATGTTATCATCAAAACACAGAATATTGATCAAAACAAATCTTGTTCTAACAGAAGTCTATGTGGACGACATGATTGCCAGATCAGAAAATGAGGAAGATCATATACAAAATCTGTCAAAGCTATTTCAACGCTTACGGAAGTTTCAGCTTTGCCTGAACCCCAACAAGTGTACCTTTTGTGTCTACTCAGGAAAACTCCTTAGTTTCATCGTCAGCAAACGAGGAATTGAAGTAGATCCAGACAAAGTCAAGACATTTCAAGAAATGCCTTCACCCAGTACCGAGAAACAAGTTAGAGGATTTTTTGGACGTCTGAATTACATCTCGAGATTCATATATCTCATGACTGCAACATGTGCTCCAATTTTCAAGATTCTACGGAAAAATCAAAGTTGCGTCTGGACAGACGATTGTCAGAAAGCGTTCGACAGCATTTAGGAATATCTGCTGGAAGGAAGACATTTGATAATGTACTTAACCGTCTTAGAATATTCCATGGGTTGTGTTCTTGGACAGCAAGACGAGACAAAAAGAAAAGAGCATGCCATCTACTACCTAAGCAAGAAATTCACTGACTATGAATCCCGCTACTCCATGCTCGAGAAAACCTATTCTGCTTTGGCCTGGGCTGCCAAGCGTCTCCGCCAATACATGATTCGACATACTACTAGGTTGATCTCCAAGATGGATCCAATCAAGTACATCTTTGAAAATCTTGCCTTAACAAGGAGATTTGCCTGTTGGCAGATGTTGTTATCAGAATACGACATTGAGTATCACGCTCAAAAAGCCGTGAAAGGAAGCATCCTAGCTGAACATTTGGCTCACCATCCACTCAATGATCATGAATCAACCAGATTTGACTTTTCGGACGAGGATGTCATGTACCTCAAGATGAAAGATTACGACGAGCCACTACCAGACAAAGGACCTGAGATAGGACCCCAATGGGGCTTGATCTTCGACGGAGCCGTCAATGCTTATGGACGAGGGATTGGGGAAATCATTGTTACACCTCATGGAACCCATATTCCATTCACCGCCAGATTAACTTTCAAATGCACAAACAATGAGGCCGAATATGAAACTTGCATCATGGGTCTCGAAGAAGCCGTGGATCTAAGAATCAAACACTTGGATATATACGGAGATTCTGCTTTGGTCATCAATCAAATCAAAGGAGAATGGGAAACACGCCAACCAGGGATAATCCCTTACAAAGACTACGCGAGAAGATTGTTACCATTCTTCGACAGTGTAGATTTTCATCACATTCCTCGTGAAGGAAACAACTTGGCTGATGCATTAGCCACACTCTCTTCCATGATTAGGATAAATCATTGAAATGACATTCCTCAGATCGATGTAATACGCCTGGATAGGCTCGCTCATGTTTTCACAACAGAAGCAATCATCGATGACAAACTGTGGTATCACGAAATCAAAAACTTTCTTCAATGGCAAGAGTACCCTTTTGGGGCATCAAAGAAAGATAGAAAAACTTTGAGAAAGTTAGCTGCCAGATTCTTCCTAAATGAATAAGTTCTGTACAAGAGAAATTTCGACATGGTTCTCCTCAGATGCGTTGACAGAAAAGAAGCAGAAATACTCATGAGAGAAATACATGAAGGTTCCTTTGGTACTCACACCAATGGACACACCATGACGAGGAAAATACTGAGAGCAGGATATTATTGGCTGACGATGGAGTCAGATTGCTACCAGTTTGCAAAGAGGTGTCACAAATGTCAGATCTACGCCGATAGAATTCATGTGCCACCATCTCTTCTCAACATACTCTCTTCCCCTTGGCCTTTCTCCATGTGGGGAATCGACATGATTGGAATGATCGAACCAAAAGCGTCCAACAGACATCACTTCATCTTGGTAGCCATAGACTATTTCACCAAGTGGGTCGAAGCAGCTTCATACGCAAACGTCACAAGACAAGTTGTCGTCAGATTCATCAAGAATCACATCATCTGTCGCTACGGCATTCCTAGCAAGATAATCACTAACAATGGGTCAAATTTAAACAACAAAATGATAAAAGAACTTTGTGGAGAATTCAAGATTGAACATCACAACTCGTCTCCTTACAGACCAAAGATGTAGAAGCACCTAACAAAAACATCAAGAAAATCATTCAGAAAATGGTCATCACTTACAAAGATTGGCATGAATTGCTCCCGTTTGCTCTTCATGGTTACCGTATGTCTGTACGTACTTCAACTGGAGTAACTCCATTCTCCCTCGTGTATGGCATGGAGGTAGTCTTCCCCATAGAGGTTTAGATCCCATCAACGAGAGTCTTGATGGAAGTAAAATAAACAGAAGCCGAGTAGTTTCAAAACAGATTCGATGAGTTGAACTTAATCGAAGAAAAGCGCATGACAGCTTTACGCCACGGACAGCTATATCAACAAAGAATGAAGAAAGCTTTCGAAAAAAAGGTCCGACCTCGCACAATCAAAGAAGACGACCTTGTGCTAAAAAAAGATTCAATCTTTTCGCACAGATTTAAGGGGTAAATGGACTCCCAATTATGACGGCCCATACGTGGTCAAGAGAGCTTTCTCGGGAGGTGCCTTAATACTCACAACTATGGATGGAGAAGAATTCACCCGTCCTGTAAACGTCGACGCAGTCAAGAAGTACTTCGCCTAAATAATCAAAAGAACAGCTCACTAAGTTGAAAATTCGCAAAGAGTGACTTAGGCAAAAAAGAGCGTCTCAGTGAATCAAAAACCCAAAAGAGCGATTCAGGCAAAAGTTAGAGACAAAAAATAATAAATCAATCCCGGTAGATTTAAAACCCAAAAGGAGTAATCTACGCAAAAGTTAGGGATATATGGCAAGTAACTATGTTCAGGACAAACTTGATCATCTAAAAAATCCATAGTGGAGTATTCATCATCAGCAGGTCATCTTCTACAAAGCACGAATACAGCGCATCTCAGAGTGGAAGGGAAAGATAACGATCGTCACGTTTCAGCGTAGTCCTATTCCCGAAAATTACCTATTTCCAACTTTGTAATCACTCCATGGAGTCACGCTGTAATACGGTGAACTGACTTTTTAATAATCGACATGTCGCGGTAAGCAAGAGTCGCCACCGACTTTTATTTTATCCAAACTAAATCAGAAAGGCAAAAAGAAACAGAAAAAAACCTTTTAAAAGAAATCTAAGTTCGGGGGGTAATTTATGCAAAGGGAAGGTGTAAGGCACCCTTTGCATCCATGGTTTTCCATGGGCTCTTAATTGCTTTGCTTGCTCGTTTGTTTAGAAAATGTAGATGAAAGAGATAGGGACTTTAGCTTGTGAATAAGCGTTGCCCTTTTGAAAAATTATGAGAAAGAATATAATAAAAAGGTTTGAGCATTGCAAGGCAATTAGGGGCAATTACCTTAAACTCAGATGATAGGTCTCTTTTTAGCCTTTCAGAATGAAAGGGTCTATCCTTGCCATAAGAGGGCAGGAAGCCTTTCGTTTGGAGGTTGAAGGGTCATCGAAGCATCCTTTGCCATAAGACTGTCCCATGCCATAGAAGGGCAGGTAGTCTAAGGCAAGGATCAGAATAAGCCATTTCGTAGGCAGCCAGAAGATACCTCAGCCTTTTTCCGTAGGCAACATCCGAGGGTCGAGGTCATGTTAGTGTATCGAAGGCAGCATCATTTAGGGTCGTATGACCTTTAATTATCGAGGCAGCATGGCTGAGGTATCCTCAAATTCGAGGGACATAGCTTATTCTGCAACAACACAAAGGCAACAGGCAACAAGGCAACAGGCAACAGAGAGGTTACCCCAAAAGTGTGCGTGGGTGCAGCAATCACGTGATTATATTCAGTTATATTATCTTGTAAATTTAAGTGACGCTAATTCAGTTCAGAGTTACACTCCCTAAAATTACTAACCACAACAATTAATATTAACAGTGATAATGGGGAAGGGGACAATGAAACCAGCGGATCCCTTATCAGGGTTTGACACAAGTAATAAAAGACATAAAAAAATAGGGTTCAGGGTTACCAATAACGTAGCTTTGGCAATCGTCAATCCTGAAAAAGATGATAAATAAAAGTTGGGTGAGTGTATGGCTAATTCGAAGGTTGGCAGGGTTAACCAGAAAATAGAAAATAAATAAATACAGTAAATAACAATTAATAATTAAATAAGCGAGCCTACTTAGCTTTGGTTCGAATTTGATCTGATATGGTTAGAGTCGGAGGAAACTTCGGAAGTAACTCTGAAAAGACAAGGCAGAAAAGGGAGGCAGAAAAATGAAGGTAAGACAAACCCTAAAAACAGGAAATAAAATAGATTTTCAATTTTTAGCGTCGAATACTTAGCTTTGTGACAGGTGTGGCGCGTAGTCAGAAGGAACCATGTTGATAACCCTGAAAAGGCACAAAAGAAATATATTTCAGTGTATTGGAATGCTCGTCGTAAACCCTGATTAGGGTATGATTTAAATAAGAAAATATAAATGATTTAATTAATTATTGGTCTCGCGACCTAATTAATTAAATCGGGATAAGAAAATAAAATCGAATGCACAAATAATTTTTATGAATTTTTTGGAATTAAAACACAATAAATATGGATTTAAAGATATATACATAATTAAATATAATTTAAATGGAAAAAGAAAAATAAATATTAAATAAATATGTGGTATATATATAAACAAATAATTAAAAATAAAATTATTATAAGTAAAATATAATAAATATAAAAATATAATTAAATAAATAGAGAAAAAAAGAATATATGAAATTAATAAGTAAATAAATGAATAGATATTAATTATATAAAGAAAAGTTTTTTGTAATAAAATAAATAAATAGTTTATCATTAAAAAGAAAAAAAAACAAAATTAAATTGATATATATATATATAAATAAAATAAGAAAATATAAGTTATATAATAAAAAATAAAAAAAAATTAGGAAAAACTTAGCTTTCTATTCAGTGCTACACGCCAGTGGAGGAATATGGTGAACCTGCGCCTCTGGGAGCGTTTGATCAAAGGAGGGAAAGATCTGATGGCCACGTACACAAGGGCGCATCGTACGCATAAGGCTGAAACACACTGGATCCGGTTGTTCTCCAAACGTGCGCGCCAAGCAGAAATTCAAACTGGACCAATGGCCAGACGACACGCAGTCGTCTTCTCCAAAAACCTGCAAATCCTGCTTTGATTTTGCTACGATTTTGCTACTATTTTCTTCGTAGCAAACCATACCTGGAAAACAGCGAATAGAGCATGCAAGCATATAAACGTTTCGCGACCCCTCATACCTTTTCGTCTCCCTCATACGAACCTGTACACGTTATTATCTTTCCCTAATTTAACCTCTACACGAAAGCCCCAAAAAAACCTAAAACACCTCGTCCGGCCTCTAATGGCATCGTGAAATTAAAGCAAGCAAACACAAAATAATCAACCCAGAATCGTTCACAGCATTGAAACAAACAAGAATATGCAATTATCTTTCAATGAGGATGCACATAATGATCAGATCGAGTGGATTTTCAGAAGCACATACCTTGGCGAATATGAGGTAATTCTGGGAGTGCTAAGGTAAAGTAATGATCCAGACACGTTCCAAATCACTTGGGGAAGCTTTTGTGATCTTTAAATCGCTTTGAAAACCTGCAATTCTCTGAAACCGAATCTCAATTCTTGGATGACTTTTTGACTTCTTGCCCACTCTCCTCTGCCCAGGTTTGTAACCCTTATTCATGTGCATAGCTTCACCTATTTATAGACTTTCATTAGGTCACGAATTGGAGGCCCATTGATCTTTAAAATCACCTTTGCCAATCTTCCAAATTTGATTGATTTCTTGATTTTCAAGTTACTAATTTTAGCTTCTTTTGTATCAATCTTCCCTCACCCAATTATGCACGAAAATATTATTGAATCTGGTCATAAATATTGATTGAGGGTAATCAACATATATCCTTTACCACAATATTTGATTTTCTCTTTAATTAAATCATTAAAAAATGAAATAAAAAATCCTAAAAATCAAATAATATATTAAAATTCGTGGCTTGTGGTTTTGGGCAGCATACATATCTTATGGATCAAGTTTGGATCACAAAATATAGGCCCACTTGTGAGGAATCCATTTTAAACCTCTTATATTTCACATTTGGTCCTCCAAAACCACTCAACTTTGACAAGACCTATCTCTTTCAATTTTTGAGGTATGGAAGTGTTCTAGGACTTTTTAGAAACCTTAGAGAGTCCTCTAACAAGTGTATTTGGTCTCATATCAAAATTCTTTTCCATTCTCATTTTATGTCCTTTTGAAAAAAGTGTGTTTGTGTTGACTTTTGAAAAGGACCTATAATGTATGAAGCCATATCTCTTAAACCATTGACCTATGAGCTCTGATTCTTGGGCCATTGGATAGAGGAATGAATTCCCTTCAAATGAGCTTTGGTGGGAATTTTTCTGATGAAGTATGAATATTTGGTGAATTTTCAAAGTTTGGTTGACTTTTTTTTAATTCATGCCCAAAATAGTAACTTTTGACTTTTGACTTTTCTGATCCTTCCTTGATGAACCATGATCAATTCTTGATCAAATGGTGAATGATACTTCAATGTGAGGGTCTTGACAAAAAATCAGGAGTTTTGACTTTATTTTGACCACAGTTGACTTTTTAGGTCAACTAGTCGACTGGTGACTTTCTGAACTTTTGAGTGGCCAGAGCTTTGAGATAGGCCTTGATACTTGTCATGGAAGTAATTTGAGCCTTATGGGATGTCTTGGAGTCATTGATTCAGTGGTTTTCCTTTGAAAGAAACAAACACTAGTTCAGAGCCTTTGTGTAGGGGAAAGTGTCTGGAAGCTTTGTGTGTTGATATGAATTTGTGTAAGAGAAATTGTGTGGGCAAATTTTGGGGTATGACAGCTGCCCCTGTTCAATTATCTTAAACCTGAAGATGTAGAGTGGTTTGTGTGCCAGTCGGTATCTGAAGGTGGAAGATGATTGAACACTAGAATACCAAGAAATTTGCCCTAGCTGAAATAGGGACTTTTGCCGGAGATGGGCTTAAAGATGCCATATGACTTGATAGGATTGAGGGTTAGAATGTGTCGTATGTTAGACTGTTTGCATCCTCAGATGTCTGGAAAACCGTGCGTTAGGTTGATGGATAGGTCGTGCGTTAGACTACCCCATTTGCATCCGTAGATGTCTGGAAGACCGTGCGTTAGGTCGAAGAATGAATCGTGCGTTAGACTATTCTCAATTGCATCCTCAGATGTCTGGAAAACCGTGCGTTAGGTTGATGGATAAGTCGTGCGTTAGACTACCCAATTTGCATCCGTAGATGTCTGGAAGACCGTGCGTTAGGTCGAAGAATAAATCGTGCGTTTAGACTATTCTCAATTGCATCCTCAGATGTCTGGAAAACCGTGCGTTAGGTTGATGGATAAGTCGTGCGTTAGACTACCCAATTTGCATCCGTAGATGTCTGGAAGACCGTGCGTTAGGTCGAAGAATAAATCGTGCGTTAGACTATTCTCAATTGCATCCTCAGATGTCTGGAAAACCGTGCGTTAGGTTGATGGATAAGTCGTGCGTTAGACTACCCAATTTGCATCCGTAGATGTCTGGAGCGCCATGCGTCAGGCGTTGCTTTGAATAAGATTCGCTTCTTTGTAATGTACCTGTCAAACATTGTTAGCTTTTATGTAATGTTATGATGCATGAACTATGTGCTTCTCAAAATAAATGAGGAATGTGTATGTGATGTATGAATATGTTTATGACTTATGATGCGTGTTTATGATTTATGATGTATGATTATGATCTGTGCTTCTCGGAACATCTCGATTGAGAAGATAAATCTCTATATCCTTGTGAGTTTGATGTTTGATCTTGTCTTGAGGATGCTCAGTTGGGGATTCATGGTTTCCGCTTGGGGATGAAAGTAACTTGATGTATCCTGATTGGGGGTGAAATATACTAGTAAGCCATGTTGGAGAAGAGCAAAGTGTTGGAGAACCGGTAGTGTTGAAGATGTCAACTCTGTTGAGGAGCTATGTCTTTTATTGGACGAGAGCATTTGGAGATATCTTCTTAATGATTACTCTGTGGGGATGTGATTTTATGAACCTGGCTCTGTGGGGAGACATGGGCATCTTGAAAGTTGCCCCCAGTATTATAGTAACTACCATTTGATTCAGGGCACGCCACTGAGTATTGATCAAGATGTCAAACTGGACTTGCATAGATTTGCCCCCCAGCTAGTAGGAACTTTGGAAAGATTCGCCTCGCGAGGACTTTATGAGATATGCACTATGGGCGACATGCCCCTAGTAATCATAAACTTAGGACGATGCCCCTGACTGTTTTTGCTTCTGAGAGATTCTCGGAATCTTGACCTGATTGTCCCAGATTGATTGGGCAAAGCGTGTCATGCCCCTTGTATACGTAGGAGATATTGCTTCTCAGAGTAATCTTGTCTGTCAGGATAACTTTCAGTCATTAGTTGTACCCTGTGCAGGTTCTTTCTGATGCTAACATTTGAAATTATGTAGCAGAATATGTTTAATAATGAATTCATGAGATGCAATGCATACGTTTGTCTTGAGTTTTTGAAAAACCTTTAAAACAGGAAATGTAAAAAGCGCAATACTTGTAAAAACATGATATTTGTAACAACGTGGTGTTTGTAAAAATGAAATATCAACTCAGCATTTTTGGTAAACCTTAAGGAGTCAGGATACCCTTTTGGTGACAGTATGCTTTCGAACTAACCATACTTCAATTAGGACTTTCAAGGGTTGTAACGTGGCTTGGTTCACGGTTTAAGAAACAAAGGATAAAGGCTCAAATTTTTATTGTACCCACCCCTCTTCGTGATGATCTTCAGTCCTAAGCTCAGTTAATTCGACTTATGCATTCAGGTTCCAAGAGACGTTTGGATTTGCGCCTTTGATGATGATGGTTCACAAGCAGAGAGAATTTTTTAGATGACAGTCACTTCTTCATTTTGGTAGTCACAACTTTGAGTTGTTCAAGAGTTTATTGACTTCTCTTTTTTCATCTTTTTGATATCCCTAACTTTTGCCTGAACTGTCTGTTTTGAGTTTACAGTCAGCGGGGTGCCTTGATTTTTGCCTAAGTCATCTTTTTGATTTTTGACTTAGCAGGCTTTTTCTTTATATATATGTTTTTTCCTTTTTCATTCATTTTTTGAAAGATATTGACTGCCTTGTTAATGACTGATGAAACATCATTGGCTTTTGATTGACATCTCTAATGCTTCTTTGATGTATGCGGATGAACGCTTGTGACTGAAACATTTGTTGGAAGGTGTAAAAAATGATTCTCTTAAAAATAGAATGCACAGCCAAATTAAATGAGAACTACCCTGCCCCAGGTTAAAAATGCGGTTTTTCGTACAAAAGAAAAACTTCTACTCCTTAGGCTCAAAGGGGTTGACGAGGGATTATCATCCTTATATCTCCACTGTTTTGGGAATTGAAACAATGCCTGTACATCGTCAGCATAGTCTGTTCAAAAGCATACTGTATGAAGTTGCGGTATCGTTTTCGTCATCCTCCTTCAAAAGTCTTACAGCTTAGCAGGAGTTGAATATCACAAAACATATGCAAAGTAAAGACACAATTTAAAATGAGTGATAGCGAAATAATTTATTCAAGACAAATATATGCAATGCACTGATGATGATTATTAAAACAGATAATGTCTATCATAATTTGAGTGTTTAAACAAACAGAATAGAAATTGCAAGAGAAAGTAAATCTAATGATCTAAAGATTCATCCTTCTAGCCATCCATAACATTAGCAATCTTGTTGTGATTAGGCATGGGAGCAGTGATCACATTAGGAGTTGCAGGAGTGTCGAACTCAATTTCACCAGCATCTATCATATCTTGGATCTTATTTTTCAATGCCCAGCAGTTGTCGGCATTGTGTCCAGTAGCATTAGAATGGTAGGCGCATGTAGCCTTGGGATCATAAGCTGGACTAGCAGTGTTGGTAAACTTCGGAGGATCCTTTAGGGTGATCAGCTTAACCTTTAGTAGATGTTGTAAGGCTTGAGACAAAGGCATGTTGATCGGGGTGAATTGTCTCCTTGGTCTATCAGTTTTGCGTTGATACTCTTGTCTGGGAGATTTTTGAGATGTTGGAGTAGAGATGAGGACGGCACCAACAGACTGATTCTGATCGTTCTTATCACGGCCCCTCTGACTATGAACAACGTTAGACTCATTTTTTCCATGATATGGATTCTTTGCAGCACCAGAGGATGCGCCCACTTGAATCTTCCCACTTCGGATACCACTCTCAACACGTTCTCCAGTCAAGATAAGATCAGTAAACCCAGACGAAGAACTACCCAGTAAGTGACTATAGAATGGTCCAGTTAGCGTGCCCATGAACATGTCCACCAACTCCCTATCAGTCAAAGAAGGTTGGACTCTTCCAGCTAAATCTCTCCATTTTTGAGCATACTCCTTGAAACTTTCTTTAGGACCCATGGACATGCTTTGAAGTTGCATGCGAGTCGGTGCAAGATCAGAGTTATATTGGTATTGCTTGTAGAAAGCCACAACCAAATCTTCCCATGTACGGACGCTAGCACTTTCCAGCTTATAATACCATTCGAGTTGAGTTCCAGATAAACTCTCTTGAAAGAAATGGATCCAGAGCCTCTTATCAGCAGTGTGAGGCTGAATCTTCCTCACGTAAGACCTCAAGTGCATCTTAGGACAGGAGACTCCATCATACTTAGCAAAGGCGGGAGTTTTGAATTTCGGAGGAATAACGACCCCAGGCACAAGTCCAAGCTCTTCAAAATCCAGCCCAGGTACCTTCTGAATTTCCACACTTCTCAGACGCTCTTCTAACATCTTGTATTTGTCATCGGGATGTTCGCCCTCATGGTAATAGTCCTCTTCTTCTTCAGAGAGTTCGGCAGAGTCGTGGTTACTTTTTGCATCGGTTTTGATACTAGCATCATCATCTTGTTCATCCTCATCACTGTCTTCAGAGATTTCAGCATCCCTGAGTTGCAAGATTGGTCTAAGCTTTTTCCCTCGAGTCTTCTTACCCTCTTTGGGAGCTTCAGCTTCTTCAACCTTTTTGAGAGGGCCTTTGAACCTTCTTCCCATATTGAGAACACCTTTAGGTTTCTTGGTCTTCTTTTCCTTCTCGGTCAGAAGGGATTTCAGCTCATCTTGCCCCTTGGACAAATTCAGAATCAAGGCTTGGAACTCAATGTTTTGAGCTTGGAGATCCTTAACTGATTGTTCGAGATTCATGATGCTGAAATAAACAGCGAGGAAGGATGAGAGACCTATTGTAAGAAACCTGTTATGCGATGTTATGAATGTAAATGCAATGCTTTCGAGGATCTATAGGAAATTTAGTTTGCAACGTTTAGACATTGAATCGAACACAGCTACGCCTAGAGAATTCTGGCTTTCGTCTTTGGACGTCTTTCTTTGAGAACCAAGCTCACCATATCGAGTGGGTCATCGCCTCTGATTCGGGATACTTCTAAATTTAAAGGTACATGGCTAGAGGAAAATAAATCCTCTTGCCCCTTGATAGATATCGAGTCTCTGAATTGAATGGCACGTGGCCAGAGGAAAATAAATCCTCTTGCCCCTAGATAGGAATTCAGTCCTTGATAAGAGCACCTGAAATTGTTCGCCCTAAATTCCTAAGATCCTTAAAAGGGTTAGTTAAATCATGTTATGCTTATGATGTCATGATGTTATGCGAATGCAGTTCGTTAGACTTAGTGTGAGATGGTAAGGACAAACAAGTCCTTTCAACAAAACCTGCGAGGGAACAACGGTTAGTAGCAAACACAAACAAGTCACACAAGTCACGCAAGTCACACAACTTTTGGCTTAAGGCTTGCATGGAGTTTAGATCAGGTGTCCTTCCCAAGGGCATTTCTATGGATAAGGAGATTTCAGCAACAGGTTCTACAAGTTATCCAGAATTGTAAGCCCTTCTAAAGCACCCTCGGACATGATGCATTTGCACCATGCAATGATACTTTGAGAAAGAACCTATCTGAATTGTAGCATCGGGTAGCGACTAGTCCTTAACATTTGTCAAGGGTAGTCCCCCCACTACGTTCCTAAAGGCCAAGATGGGTTAAGGGTAACTAAAGGTCCTTGAGCTCCGGCGCACCCACAGACACATACATAGACCTCCCTCATTTGAGAAAGGTGTGCATATGCTATGGAGTCCTAACTCAAGCGTGAACTTCATACTGACTCATCTCCCACATATGTGAAAGAGGTCCTTATGACTATGCCACTCCTAATCTTAAGGGTTCTTGAATCCGGGAATAGGATTCGTCTTTCAGTTAATTCCCAAAACGCCCCTGAAAAATAAAACAAACAAAGCAAACAATAGAAAACATTTTAAAATGAATCCTAAACCTTTAAGGTAACCCCTCTTAATCGAAATCATCCCCAGCAGAGTCGCCAGTTCTGTAATACGGTGAACTGACTTTTTAATAATCGACATGTCGCGGTAAGCAAGAGTCGCCACCGACTTTTATTTTATCCAAACTAAATCAGAAAGGCAAAAAGAAACAGAAAAAAACCTTTTAAAAGAAATCTAAGTTCGGGGGGTAATTTATGCAAAGGGAAGGTGTAAGGCACCCTTTGCATCCATGGTTTTCCATGGGCTCTTAATTGCTTTGCTTGCTCGTTTGTTTAGAAAATGTAGATGAAAGAGATAGGGACTTTAGCATGTGAATAAGCGTTGCCCTTTTGAAAAATTATGAGAAAGAATATAATAAAAAGGTTTGAGCATTGCAAGGCAATTAGGGGCAATTACCTTAAACTCAGATGATAGGTCTCTTTTTAGCCTTTCAGAATGAAAGGGTCTATCCTTGCCATAAGAGGGCAGGAAGCCTTTCGTTTGGAGGTTGAAGGGTCATCGAAGCATCCTTTGCCATAAGACTGTCCCATGCCATAGAAGGGCAGGTAGTCTAAGGCAAGGATCAGAATAAGCCATTTCGTAGGCAGCCAGAAGATACCTCAGCCTTTTTCCGTAGGCAACATCCGAGGGTCGAGGTCATGTTAGTGTATCGAAGGCAGCATCATTTAGGGTCGTATGACCTTTAATTATCGAGGCAGCATGGCTGAGGTATCCTCAAATTCGAGGGACATAGCTTATTCTGCAACAACACAAAGGCAACAGGCAACAAGGCAACAGGCAACAGAGAGGTTACCCCAAAAGTGTGCGTGGGTGCAGCAATCACGTGATTATATTCAGTTATATTATCTTGTAAATTTAAGTGACGCTAATTCAGTTCAGAGTTACACTCCCTAAAATTACTAACCACAACAATTAATATTAACAGTGATAATGGGGAAGGGGACAATGAAACCAGCGGATCCCTTATCAGGGTTTGACACAAGTAATAAAAGACATAAAAAAAATAGGGTTCAGGGTTACCAATAACGTAGCTTTGGCAATCGTCAATCCTGAAAAAGATGATAAATAAAAGTTGGGTGAGTGTATGGCTAATTCGAAGGTTGGCAGGGTTAACCAGAAAATAGAAAATAAATAAATACAGTAAATAACAATTAATAATTAAATAAGCGAGCCTACTTAGCTTTGGTTCGAATTTGATCTGATATGGTTAGAGTCGGAGGAAACTTCGGAAGTAACTCTGAAAAGACAAGGCAGAAAAGGGAGGCAGAAAAATGAAGGTAAGACAAACCCTAAAAACAGGAAATAAAATAGATTTTCAATTTTTAGCGTCGAATACTTAGCTTTGTGACAGGTGTGGCGCGTAGTCAGAAGGAACCATGTTGATAACCCTGAAAAGGCACAAAAGAAATATATTTCAGTGTATTGGAATGCTCGTCGTAAACCCTGATTAGGGTATGATTTAAATAAGAAAATATAAATGATTTAATTAATTATTGGTCTCGCGACCTAATTAATTAAATCGGGATAAGAAAATAAAATCGAATGCACAAATAATTTTTATGAATTTTTTGGAATTAAAACACAATAAATATGGATTTAAAGATATATACATAATTAAATATAATTTAAATGGAAAAAGAAAAATAAATATTAAATAAATATGTGGTATATATATAAACAAATAATTAAAAATAAAATTATTATAAGTAAAATATAATAAATATAAAAATATAATTAAATAAATAGAGAAAAAAAGAATATATGAAATTAATAAGTAAATAAATGAATAGATATTAATTATATAAAGAAAAGTTTTTTGTAATAAAATAAATAAATAGTTTATCATTAAAAAGAAAAAAAAACAAAATTAAATTGATATATATATATATAAATAAAATAAGAAAATATAAGTTATATAATAAAAAATAAAAAAAAATTAGGAAAAACTTAGCTTTCTATTCAGTGCTACACGCCAGTGGAGGAATATGGTGAACCTGCGCCTCTGGGAGCGTTTGATCAAAGGAGGGAAAGATCTGATGGCCACGTACACAAGGGCGCATCGTACGCATAAGGCTGAAACACACTGGATCCGGTTGTTCTCCAAACGTGCGCGCCAAGCAGAAATTCAAACTGGACCAATGGCCAGACGACACGCAGTCGTCTTCTCCAAAAACCTGCAAATCCTGCTTTGATTTTGCTACGATTTTGCTACTATTTTCTTCGTAGCAAACCATACCTGGAAAACAGCGAATAGAGCATGCAAGCATATAAACGTTTCGCGACCCCTCATACCTTTTCGTCTCCCTCATACGAACCTGTACACGTTATTATCTTTCCCTAATTTAACCTCTACACGAAAGCCCCAAAAAAACCTAAAACACCTCGTCCGGCCTCTAATGGCATCGTGAAATTAAAGCAAGCAAACACAAAATAATCAACCCAGAATCGTTCACAGCATTGAAACAAACAAGAATATGCAATTATCTTTCAATGAGGATGCACATAATGATCAGATCGAGTGGATTTTCAGAAGCACATACCTTGGCGAATATGAGGTAATTCTGGGAGTGCTAAGGTAAAGTAATGATCCAGACACGTTCCAAATCACTTGGGGAAGCTTTTGTGATCTTTAAATCGCTTTGAAAACCTGCAATTCTCTGAAACCGAATCTCAATTCTTGGATGACTTTTTGACTTCTTGCCCACTCTCCTCTGCCCAGGTTTGTAACCCTTATTCATGTGCATAGCTTCACCTATTTATAGACTTTCATTAGGTCACGAATTGGAGGCCCATTGATCTTTAAAATCACCTTTGCCAATCTTCCAAATTTGATTGATTTCTTGATTTTCAAGTTACTAATTTTAGCTTCTTTTGTATCAATCTTCCCTCACCCAATTATGCACGAAAATATTATTGAATCTGGTCATAAATATTGATTGAGGGTAATCAACATATATCCTTTACCACAATATTTGATTTTCTCTTTAATTAAATCATTAAAAAATGAAATAAAAAATCCTAAAAATCAAATAATATATTAAAATTCGTGGCTTGTGGTTTTGGGCAGCATACATATCTTATGGATCAAGTTTGGATCACAAAATATAGGCCCACTTGTGAGGAATCCATTTTAAACCTCTTATATTTCACATTTGGTCCTCCAAAACCACTCAACTTTGACAAGACCTATCTCTTTCAATTTTTGAGGTATGGAAGTGTTCTAGGACTTTTTAGAAACCTTAGAGAGTCCTCTAACAAGTGTATTTGGTCTCATATCAAAATTCTTTTCCATTCTCATTTTATGTCCTTTTGAAAAAAGTGTGTTTGTGTTGACTTTTGAAAAGGACCTATAATGTATGAAGCCATATCTCTTAAACCATTGACCTATGAGCTCTGATTCTTGGGCCATTGGATAGAGGAATGAATTCCCTTCAAATGAGCTTTGGTGGGAATTTTTCTGATGAAGTATGAATATTTGGTGAATTTTCAAAGTTTGGTTGACTTTTTTTTAATTCATGCCCAAAATAGTAACTTTTGACTTTTGACTTTTCTGATCCTTCCTTGATGAACCATGATCAATTCTTGATCAAATGGTGAATGATACTTCAATGTGAGGGTCTTGACAAAAAATCAGGAGTTTTGACTTTATTTTGACCACAGTTGACTTTTTAGGTCAACTAGTCGACTGGTGACTTTCTGAACTTTTGAGTGGCCAGAGCTTTGAGATAGGCCTTGATACTTGTCATGGAAGTAATTTGAGCCTTATGGGATGTCTTGGAGTCATTGATTCAGTGGTTTTCCTTTGAAAGAAACAAACACTAGTTCAGAGCCTTTGTGTAGGGGAAAGTGTCTGGAAGCTTTGTGTGTTGATATGAATTTGTGTAAGAGAAATTGTGTGGGCAAATTTTGGGGTATGACACACGCCTTCGGCTAATTACCATTCCATAAATAACTATTTGAGCTTTATGCCCACTTCTTTGCAATCGAGTCTTATTCAGTTTCTTAAAATTGTATTTTTTAAGTCAGATAGTCATTTTCTTGAAACAAACGTTTTCAAAATAAAATGAATTTACTTGCAAAATAAAGGTGAAACTTCTTTCTAAGGTTTACAAACAATAGGAAGAACGCCAACAATTGCTCCGAGAACGGTCGAGACTCCAGGAACAAAATTTCCCCATGAGGTCGCTTTGCGAACATCTCCCGATGTCGGATCTTCACTTCAAATCATTTCATTCCACTTCAAACAGCAGACAATCGACAACCCGGTATCCCCGACGGAGTGCAAAGAATTCAAGAGACATATCTCATATCTTCCACATCTCTTTCCTCACAAGTCCTCGGTGGGGGTTACCATGTAATTCATCATAAGGCCGGGCGGGAGTTACCACGCAATTTATCACAAGTCCTCTGCGGGGGTTACCACACAATTCATTACAAGTCCCCGGCGGGGGTTACCACACAATTTATTACAAGTCCCCGGCGGAGGTTACCACGCAATTCATTACAACTCCCAGACGGGTCGTTACCACGCAATTCACCAGAAACAAACAGCAGTCCAAGTCAAGAATGTTTGTTTTCAGCTACACAATTTCAGCCAGTTTAACATGGCATATCCAAGTCAAACATCATCAACTAAGATGGCAGTTTCATCATGATCAACAATCAACAGATCTCCTCAGCTGAGTCGTGTGACCACGTACAAGCTGATCAACTCCATTCTTACACGCCTCCCCAGAGAGTCCGTGTACATCAAACAAATGGCAATCTCGGTCGAGAAGTTTGTCTGTTACCCTCAACAGTACTGTGGTATTCACAGCTTATTTCCCTAGCGGATCTCTTCCTAAGTTGATAAATGGCAGCCTTCTACGAAGACAGTTCATGCACTTCTCCAAGCAAATACTCTGGCATAATTAAAGAACGGCAGTTTTCTACAAAAACATTTCATCTTCAAGAAAGCTCCCCACAGGAGCCAACGAATAGCAGCCTTCCATGAAGACAGTTCGTACACCGGGTAATTCCCCTCAGAGTAGATGAATGGCAGTCCTCCGCCGAAGACAGTTCATTTACCTTTTAATCAAGAATCCACTGCTAGAGTCGACAGATGGCAGTCTTCTTTAAGAAGATAGTTTGTTCACTTTAAGTTTCCCTTGCAAGCCGACAAATGGTAGTCTTCTTCAAGAAGATAGTTTGTTCATTTCGGGATTCCCCAGCAGGTTAACAAATGGCAATCTTCCTCAAGAAGATAGTTTGTTTTTCTTTTGGTAATCCCCAGCAAGTCAACAAATGGCGATCTTCCTCAAGGAGATAGTTTGATCACTCTTATTGTTTCTCCCGGTCAAAGTCGACAGATGGCGATCTTCTTCATGAAGATAGTTTGTTCACTTTTGATATTCCCCGAGAGGTCAACAAATGGCGGTCTTCTTCAAGAAGATAGTTTGTTTACTTTTGGGATTCCCCAACAAGGGTCGACAAATGGAAATCTTTCTCAAAAAGATAGTTTGTTCACCTTCAATACCTCCTCAACAGGGTCGACAAATGGCAATCCTCCTCAAGAAGATAGTTTGTTTATTCTTTTTGGCTTCTCCAGCAGATCGACAGACGGCAGTCTTCCTCAAGAAGATAGTTTGTCCACCTTTGGGTTTCCCCACAGAATCAACATATGGCAATCTTCCTTAAAGAAGATAGTTTGTTCACTTCTAGAAGTTCCTCAACAAGTCGACAAATGCCAGTCCTCTTTAAGAAGATAGTTTCTTTTGCTTAAGGATTCCTCAGCTAGAGTCAATAGATGGCAGTCTTCTTCAAGAATATAGTTTGTTCACTTTTAGTATTCCCCGGGAGTTCGACAAATGGCAGTCTTCCTCAAGAAGACAGTTTGTTCACCTTTTTGTTCCCCTAGTAGTCGACAAACGGCAACCCTTCTCAAGAATGACAATTTGTTTGTTGTTTAATCCCCAAGGAGTCGATGAATGATAGTTTCTTTTCAAGAAATAGTTTGTCTACTTCCATGGCACTTATCACCACCAGAGTTGACAAATGGCAGTTTTCCTCCTGGAAAACAGTTTATTAACACCCCAGCATAAATCGATGAATGGCAGTTTTCTTCCCGAAGACAGTTCGTCCACTTTTAAGCAGAGTCATTAGCTCCTGAAAAGGACACACAATCATATGGCATTCCTTCGAAGACATCAAATTGAAGGAAAGTATGATAAGTTTCTTATCCACCATCAGATGGCATCTCTCTAACTGATACTATTGAGAAGTTTGATGAAGAATCATACCCTTGGAGATTTTCTCTTTATCTGAGATATCGTCCAAAATAACAACTGAGACCAGTTTCGCGATTGGAAATCCGAAACGAGGGGAGGTTACTTACCTTTTTCAAAGCAACATCACCAGAGTTCGCATGACACATTTCTACAGGAGTATGTCTCCCCATCCCCCGCAGAGTGCGACAACGGGATCAAGTCATGAACGAACATTTCATTATCACTACAACATCTCAGGAACGCCAAAAATTCGGGCATTCTTTGGTATTTAAGTCTCTTTCACTCAACAGAGACCAAGATGTCATTCTTTCTCCCTCCGGATGAAAGAAACTTAAATAGGGGCATCTGTCATACCCTAATTTTGACCCCCACTGAGATGTCACATCTCCAGACATTTCATCAACTCAAGACAAGTACCCAGAGCAGTCTCTTGCTTACCAAATACTCAGTCGAGGGTGTCTAAGGACAAAACGCTCGGGCAAAGGATCAATCAAATAAGAAAATGATCTCCAATAAAATCATAGGACTCAAAGTGATTCATCCATCCACCTATGATGATCAGACATTAGTCATCAGGACTCAAGCTTGCTTAGGTTACCAAACTAGGGTTTTGAGCCTATCAAAGACTAAAATCAGGGCCCACATTTGGGAAACCCTAAAAACAGTGTTTTAAAAACCGGACCGGACCGGCCGGTCGGACCGGTCGAACCGGGAACCGGCCAGGTAACCGGTCTAGTTCAATAGTCGGATCAGGTATGCCATCAAACCGGTGAAAACCGGCGGTTTAATTGCTTTTTTTTTGTTGTTTTTTAAACTTTTTTTTTAAATTTTTTTTAAACTTTTTTTTTAACATTTCTTTTAAACTTTTTTTTTAATATATTTAGTAGTGTATTACTTAAAAAGCATTCTCACATAGTTTTTTTTCGTTAGTGACAAATTAAAAGCTTTATTGTCTATTTGTTATCTTTGCTAATAAATTTTCTTAAATAGCATAAACATATTGAATTTTATTTGATTTTCTTTTTAGGAGGATCCTATTTTGAATTAAAATTGGTACACATTGGAGTTATTTTGTTATAAACTATTCAATTAGATTATGTTGTAATTAGACTTTGTTTGCAATTAGACTTTGTAATTTTTTACTATTTTGTTATGTGTGATACCTTTGTTTAAAATTTGAATTTAAGTTATGAAATTGTGAATTTATGATATGATATTTTTAAAAGAATTAAAAGCTAGTTATATTTTTTTAGAGACTGAACCATCCGATTCGACCGGTTTTATACCTATATAATGATAGGTCTATTCAACCGAGTTATCCGGTTTATCTGGTTTAATCCGGTTTGGTCGTGCGGTTCGACCAGTGACCCAGTGGTTCGACCGATAAACCAGTGACCCAGTACCCTCACCGGTTCGATGACCGGTCCGATTTTTAAAACACTGCCTAAAAAGCTCCAGCGCATAACTCAAAGTGTTTAATCATCTTAAAATGATCCCTTTGACAATATCCAATGGGAAATGTACTTCAATTCAGAGGCCACAGTCATCAATTTCACATGGCTTACAATTAGGGTTTTTTACCTAATTTACCTAGAAAGTTGACTTTTAATCAGGACATGACTCCACAACTTAAACCATGATTCTAAGACCTCCAATAATTCAATACAATCCATTCATTTCATTCATTTAAGAAGGAGGGCTTGATTCATCACAAAAGTCCAGGATTTCACTTCATCTGGAAAAAGTCAACTGTACAAGATCACCTTTGACTTTTAAGATTTTGGATCAAACCATGACTTTTAAGGATCAATATCATCAACATATGATTATTGAAGTCATTTGACCAAAGAAAATCAAGAAAATCCATCAAGGATCAAAAAGTCAACAAAAGTCAAAATTAGGGTTTTTCAAAGGTATTTTGGGAACTCAAAATTTTGCTTACAAACTCAAAAGTATCCCAACATGAAAGTTATATATCTTGCAAAATAAAACAACTCTTCACATTGAAACTTTTTGCAAAAGATCAATCATTTGAGGGGTATAAGTTTTGCAAGTTATAGGTCATAAACACTTAGTGAAATTCTAAGTGTTTTTAACCTATTTTTCTTCAAACTTTAAGCTCATTTTACACAATTTTCCCAAGTGAATTTGAGGAAACTCCAAACTAATTAATTGAAGTACATATCAAGGGCTTTCCAAATTGTGTTCAACCTTCTCCAAATTGGTTGATCAAAGTAAGTCCCATTAAGTGAAAATTCAAGACATGACCAACTTTGGTTTTGGCCAATTCGTGCAAATGCCTTAACCAATTGGTACTTCTAAACTTCAGAAATATCACAAGGGATAAGAGAGGATCAAATGCATCATTTCATAGAGATTGAAGAATATTCAAAAATTCAATGCCATGTGATTAAGTAATCATTACAAAATGGAATATTGGTGAATCATCAAGGAATCTTCCCCTAAGCCAATCAAAAGCTATTCTGCACTAGAAATGTTCCCCAAGATCATAATTTATCAAATGATAGGGAGCTAGCTCAAAATTTCCATCGTTACACTTTGATATTCTTTGAAATTTCTTCATGGCCAAGAAACTAAAACTACCTCACTAAGCAAGCTCACTCTCTTCAATTGCACTGAGCTCTTTGCCTATAAATAGAAGTGTCATCATCAGTATTCAACACACTAAAGCAACAGAAAATATTGCTTTCTCCTTCTCTCCCTCATACTTAGGTTTTTCAAAGGTTCTTTGGCAAGAAGACTCGAATTCTTCAAACCAGAGCTCTTCCTTTGAAAGTAAGTATTCAAACACATCAAAGGGGTTATTTAGAAGTGATCCAAACACCTGGAACACTTTTGTACATGGAGGATCATCATCATTACCTCTCACTTGGAGCCACATCAGTTGAGGTCGAGCCAGAAGTTCTGAGGAGTTCTAACTCAAGCTAAGCATCTCAACACCTTCCTGGAGGATCATTGAAGCTATTTGGATCATTGCAGCAACTCTGTAACACACTTTGTTCAGAGCTCGATCTCCATTTTAGAGGTAAGTTTCACAAACTTCAAACTCTATGATTTATGCTTCATAAATAAAAACTTGTTATACCAACAAGTTTCTGCACCTGAGAGGATCATTAACCCTCAGTCAATTGCATCATATCATGCATATAGAGTATTTCATGTTAATTTTAAATTTTAGGGTTCTTAGTGTTCATGCGTGTAAATTTTTAGTTATACTGAAAATAAACGAAATTAAAAGATACCATCATAATCCTCGTCCAAAAATAAGCAATTTTGATGTTTACTTCATCCAATTTGGTTGAGAAACCAGAGAGTTAGAAATTCAAATTCTTGGAAGCTTGAGGTTGAAGATGAAGACGGTGGTGGCGCCATTTTCAAACATTCAGAAGCGAGTTTAATATATTTTTAATGCAAGGCGTACAAATAACGAATACATCGTTATAGCCCAGTTGGTAATGTGAGTTTGTGTGAAGCGCGTGCCCAAGGTCTGGGGTTCGAATCCCCCTCGCCCAGACCTTTTGATTTTATTTTATTTTCCTTTCTACACAGTTGTTTAACACATGTATTGAACTGGAGCCACTACTATGTTACCAAGCGCGCGTTGGTTGGTCGGTGTGTGTTTTGAGCAGTGACCTCAAGGGCGTGAGTTCAAGCCTTGGTGGAGACAAAACCTAATCTATTAGGTATTAATTAAAGCATAGACTTTGTATTTACTTTGATTAAGTTAACTTTTGTCAAAAATTCAAAATTGTTTTAATCTCTAAAATAAACAAACGATCAAGGTTTTCAAACAACAAAACCTTGCATCATCCAGCAAATCATCTTCAACTGTTTTTCATAAACAGTAAAATAATCCATGGGCCTCTAATAGAGTGTAAGTCCCAACCCCTCTTAATTTTATTTTCAAACTTTCAAATACATTCAATCAAATGTTTTCACAACAGTAATCAATTCAATTTCAAATTCCTTTTCAACTGTTTTTCATAAACAGTAAATAAGTCTTTGGGCCTCTAATAGAGTGTAAGACCCAACACCTTTTCTTTTCATAGTTTGTTTTTCAAATAATCTTTAAACAGAAAACTTCTCATCTGTTTTCCAAACTTTCTTCTCGGTATTGAAGGGCATTATTCCTGGTGAAACTCTTCATATACCTATGTGACCTAGTGTCCATCTTCACTTCTTTTGTTTTCAAAATAAAAACACTTCAAAACTGTTTTCAATAAACAATTCAACTGTTTTCAATCAAACTCTCAATGGTTTAGGATTATCTTCCCCCACTCTCCATCTGAGAAAAACCTTAGGACAAATAAACTGTATATATTATAGGACTATGGCTTAGGATTGAGAATGTCTTCCCGGTGAAGGCTCTTTCCTAATTAGATTTCTTTAGTTCAAACTCAAGATGAATTATTCCCAGTGAAACATCTTGAAAAAAGCCTTAGAACAAAAATAGGGCACATCCATCCAAGAGGAATTATTCCCGGTGAAACCTCTTACCCATTTACTTAGAGCCAAAATAATTTCAAAGCCAACATAGCTTTCTCTTGTGCTATAACAAGGACCCTCGATGACCCTCGATTAGCCTCCTCTTGGGCTTACAATACAAGGACCCACGGGCTTCGTAAAAGTATATTCACAGCTTTCTCTTGAGCTTGTATACAAGGACCCATCAGGTTTCTTATAAACATAGGAACAGGTCTTTAGTCACCTTTTAGCCTACCCTGGTGAGATTCTTCTATTCTTCAAACCAGACTTCAAATAAGATAAGAATGTCTCAATCTCAGTATTGAGTTCACCTTTAGGAATGAGAGACATGGACAGTCTCTGTCACCCATATCTTCAATCTTCAGTAAGTCTTCTCCTTAGTAGAGTCTAGATTCCACATCTGGAATTTCCTCAGTCAAGTCAGCCTTAATCTTGGGCTTTAAACAAGAAGTATAAATCAATCCTTTCATCCCTTTCATATCAATGGAGTGCTACCCAATCATTCATTTCATAAAATTTCCCAGGAAAGGGTTAGCTTCCAAAACAATTCCTTCATTTCATAAAAATCCATGGAAAGGGTTAGCCTCCATCATCCATCATTCAAACCTTCAAAACTCCCTGATAGATTCAACCTTGGGTCAGTCTCAATCACTCAAACAAATTCCCCAGTAAGGTCAACCTTCAACTCTGGGCTTTCATTCATCAATCCCTGCTTAATAAAAGCAAATTCCTCAATAGGGTCAACATTCAATCTCTGTGTCATACCCCAAAATTTACCCGACATAATTTGCATCTGTCAATTTATTAAGGGCGTTAAAAATTAGGAGCCATAGGGTTTAACATACCTATTATTAAACTCGCTCTCCTATAAAACTCCCGTAAAAAGTGGTTTAAAATAAATGGAGGTGTAGATGGCAAATCTCTCTAAACCCAATTAACATTGGGTCCATTCATAAATTACTTCTTGAAAAATAAAGAGGTGTATTTCAAAGAATAAGGAAATTTGGGCTCATCTTAAGTAGTAGGCCCATATAGATTCTCTAAAGCTCTCTATAAATATTAATTTTCTTTTATTTTTATTCTGAACAAATTAGTATTTATTTAAAGTTTTATAAATCTAAAATAATATGTTAATATTAAAACTAATCATTTTTATTTAGGATTTTTGTATTAATTTTAACTAGGTTTATTTTTACTACCAGAATTATTTTCTTATTATCAATTATTGTTATTTTCTTTTATTAGTAGAGTTATTGTAACAGTATTGTGTTACTAAATATTAGTCCTTTTAATTCTAAGATTATAATTATCGGATTATTTTTATAATTAGGGGAAGATTTAGTTGATTTAATAAAGGCATGGGGTCATGATGTTTTTGGGCCAGATGTTGGGCTATGCGCAGGTCAATGGACCGGGTCAGAACCGACCCGGATCCTGTTCATTCTCCATCAACCTCTGAAACCCTAGCCCTCACCAAGAAGCGGCGGCCGCCCCTCTCAACTCCAAGAAACCCTAAAGCAATCCTCACACCCAGGCCCATGAATCTCCAAATCAGAACACAATCAATTGATAATAAATCTTCAGTGAATCAATAACAATCAAAAAATCAATTAACAAAATATAAATCAAATCTAAAGATAACAAAATCAAATTATGTTGTGATTTGTGTTTGCATGTTGTTTTTGGGTCGATCTGGGCAAATTTAGGATAGGGTTTGAAGGTTAGGGATGAAGATTCATCTTCATCTGGGGTTTGATAAGGTTCTGGGTTGGGGGAGACGATGAAGATCATGAAGATCTTCATCGCGTTCTGGGGTTTACGGCGGAGAGGTGGTGGTTCACGGTGGGTGTTCTTGGGTTGCGGTTTGAATGTTTGAATATTCCGATGAATATTCATCGGATTCTGGGAAAATTGGTGGTTTCTGGGGAGGATGAAGGTTGTTGATGGTGGCCGGAAGGCCGTTTCTGGGTGGAGAGTTTAAAGAGAGAGGAGACAACGAGAGTGGGAGAGAGCAAAAATCCGGAAAATGAGAGTTCGTTCTCTCTTTTAGTTTTTTTGTCAAATCCTTCCCCGCCGTCAGATTCACGCCACTTGGCCTACCATGGCCACTTGGCAGCATCATGGAACGTGATTCCATGTGCATCAATAGCGTACACCCATTTATTTCAAAAGCATGCGGACCGTTTGTTTCATCTGGATCAAGATCCAACGGTTATCTCCTTGAGCGCACACCCTAGTCACATGTGCCTACGTAACATCTGACCCCAACGGACTCAAACACTGATGGGCTTAGCCCATTCACTAACCACACCCCCTCATTTACTATCCTTTAAACAACATACACCCCCTGCGAATAAGAATAATAATCTTAATGGGCTCAGCCCTTTGATATTAACACCACCCCAATTTGCTACCCTTTAACAATATACACCCCCCTGCGCAAAAGAAAAAAAACCTAATGGGCCTAAAGCTTTGCTATTGACACACCCTCCCATTATTATTTGTGAATAAAATACACCCCCCATGTGAAAATAAAAGAAAACTAATTAATTAAATTTCTATATTTTTAATAATTTGTTTAATTGTTTTTTTAATTTTCTCCTCGAACCGACTAAACCCATTAGTCGCATTAACCGAGAAATAAATTTTTAATTAATTCTCTCCTCGACCCGACTAAAGCTATTAGTCGCATTAGACGAGAGATAAAAAAATACATAAAATTAAAATACATTTTAATTTGCTGCCCGCGACGATCAATCTATCGATCTGAGTAACCAGCAATGCCCCCTTAATCTGTTAGCTATACTGATCAAATCTATTGATCACCGCATCTAACAGTGACATACCAAATCAGGGTTGTACGCCCAAAACATTCAAAACACTTTAAATCAAACTACGGATTTTCATCCTTATTCAAAACTACGATAGGCCTTCGAAAAGCCTTCAAACAACCTCATCAAATTCAAAGGCGTACAACCCTGTGCCCGAACTACGTTGACTCTGATTCTCCATAAGGAGATACGTAGGCACTTGGATAACCAAGGCGAGTCCCCCTCCCTAAAATCTCATCTTTCCCCTAATTCAATATTTTAGCTATAAACCTTTATCTTTGAATGTTATCCTTTAGGAAAGGGTTGAGGGTGCCTAATACCTTCCCTCGACCTGATTATAATAACTTACCCGAATCTCTTAACTACGTAGGGTTTCCTATTCGCCCTTCAGAATAGGTGGCGACTCTAAAAGTCTGATTTTTAGGGCAGGTTGCTACAGCTGGCGACTCTGCTGGGGACAAATCATTAATGGTGAATTATTATGCTCCTAAGGCTTGGCAGGGTTTAGGTTTGGCAAATTATTTAGGGTTGTGGCTAGCTATTAGGGTTTGGCTAGTTTGCCTAAATTAGGGTTTGGTTTAGGATTTAGGTTTTCCTTTTTATTAAATATTTAAATTTTTATTTATTTATTTATTCATCTGCAGTTTATTCATTTACGTTCAAATATTTTTATATTTGTTATTTTATTATATTCTGTTTGGATATTATAAACTGCTGTTAAGCCTAAGCGTGGGAATTATAATAATGACCAGAGGGGAATTACATCGCTTACGAGTCTTATTATAATTCCACTCAGAGTGGGTTAAATATTCGGAAAGGTCTGATACGAGGCTCGACCTTGTTGAGGACTGGACTGGGTATTTAGCTGATCTCTCTGGGAACCAACCCCTAAAATTCGAACCTCATGGACCAATGAGTTGTTCCAAAATCCAAAGAGACAAAAAGTCTCAGCGGCTACGAACAATCCCATGAGACCTTCTAGAACATTCCCATGGGAAGGGTAGGCTCCCGAGCCGTTACGTCAAACCTATGAACCTAGGGCTTATGTGCTTATGTGTTTAACTGTACGCTTTCATTATTTTTTATATATCTATATAATTGTGGCATTCATCATGCATCATGTGCATTCTTGCATCATGTCTTATCCAAAAAATAATACGAAAGGAAAAAGTTGATTTATTATATTTAATCAATGGATGTGGATAAGGCATGAACCCGAATGAAGCATATCATTCATGGCATGCATATCATTTTCATGGCATTGAAAGAAGATTTCTCTTTTACCTTCAGAGCAAGAGACCATTGGGAAGGATAATCTAACATCCCGACCATCTTATCAGACAAGATTTCAGCAAAAGAAATCAATGGAGCAGCTAGAACAGAATCAAGCCGCCCTCCGTGGGGAGGTGGATCAGCTAAAGGTTAGTATGGAAGAGGTTAAAGGAGGTATGACTCAGATGCTAGGATTCATGAAGGCCCTCCTAGATAAACAGGAAAAGGCAAAAGAGGTTCAGTCTGAGAATACCCTGGTTTAGGATGAGATCCCCAACGACGGAAACCCACTACTAGGATTTGTGACAGGCTTTGGCCCTGCTAAGGAAAAACCCCAGGTCCGATCTGTTAGAAGATCTATCCAATTCCAAGAGAAAGGAGAGGCCTATCAAGAAGGATTTGTCCCCACTCCAAAGACTAAAGGGACGACCCGCACAGTTCACATTCCTGCTAACAATGTCCCTAAGGATGAAGATTACCTGGATCTACAATACGGAGTGCAAGAGGTGGACAACACAGACCAAGCACCTCAGACGCAGCAGTCTAATCCCAACTCTAGGTAAGACTTCAAGGACAGTGAACAGATCAAAGCGCTAGAGGAGAGACTAAAGGTGGTAGAAGGATATGATGCTTTCGATGTGGATGCCTTCGAAATGAGTTTGGTCTCAGACTTGACTATCCCACGCAAATTCAAGATTCCTGATTTCGAGAAATACAAAGGACTCACATGTCCGAGGAACCACTTGCGCATGTATGTGCGAAAAATGGCTGCCTATGCCCACAATCAAAAGCTGATGATACATTTCTTCCAAGATAGCTTAAGCGGAGCATCTGTTGACTGGTACATGCAATTGGAGAAATCTATATACGAAGCTGGAATGATCTTGCTAACACGTTCTTGAAGCAATACAAGTACAACCTGGACAGGGCACCCAACCGGATGCAATTACAAAATATGTCACAGAAGAAGGATGAATCATTCAAGGAGTATGCCCAAAGGTGGAGGGAAATGGCTTCTCGAGTCCAACCTCCATTGATGGAAAAAGAACTGGTGGACATATTTATGAGCACTTTGCAAGGACCATATTACGATAAGATGGTCGGAAGCATATCTTCAGGGTTCTCGGACTTGGTAGTCATTGGTGAAAGGATTGAAAATGGGATAAAAAATGGGAAGATACAAGGGGCACTCTCAGGTTCCTATCACACGAAGAAGTCATATGATGGGAAAAAGGAACCCAACACTGTGGGGGCAATCCTGGTTAATCAGACCCTGGCACTACAACAGAAGGATCAGCAAAAACAACACGGTGGCCAACGCACATGGAGGTCAAAGCCAAAACGATCATTCACCCCGTTGCACATGCCACTATCTCAAGCTTTGCAACATCTGCTCAGTCAGAACTTGGTAACTCTGCTGCCTCCATACTCTGCTCCAGCTAACCCCGCTCCCGGGTACAAGCATCATGCTAGGTGCGCTTATCACTCAGATAGTCCTCGTCATGTTACAGAGGATTGTGGGCCGTTGAAGCACAAGATCCAAGATTTAATTGAAGAAGGGCTTATTAAGTTCGAAGAGCCTCGCAAGTCTAATGCTATAAGTGGCTAGAAGGAGGGTTTCTTAGATCATTAGTTTTTGTTTTCATTTGCAATTTCCTTTCCGTTTGTTTAAACATTGGTTTGCGGTATACGCTATGTACTTTACAATAATCATTAATGCATTGCTTACGTTTGTCTTGGTTTATTCCTAGTGTTTTCACTATATTCAAAACTGTGTTTTTACTTGGTTTTATTATTTGTGATATTCAACTTTTGTTCAAAGATGTGTACCTTTAGAGGGAGAATGACGAAAACGATACCACAATCTCATACAGTACGCTTTCGAACAGACCGTGTTGACGATGTACAGGCATTGTTTCAATTCCAATACAGTGGAGATATAAGGATGTTAATCCCTCGTCAACCCCTTTGAGCCTAAGAAGTAGGAGTTTTCCTTCACGTACAAAATAAAAACCCTCACAATATAACCTGGGGTAGGGTAGTTGTTCAGTTAACTTGATTATCCCACATTGTTCCTTTGAACATAATCACTGATGGTTCTCCGTCATAATTAAACCTGGCAGTCATTGTCCGTAAAGAAAAAGAAAAAACAACGCTAGGCCTGCCAAGTCAAAACCTATTAAGGAGGCTCAAGCAAAATGGGGGGCATCCCGCTGACTGTAATGTTAAATAAGAAGTTCAGGCAAAAATTAGGGATAATAAAGTGAAAAAAGAAGTCACTACATGCCCTCGACAAAAGGAAGATATTACAAAAAAGGAGGATGACTGCCTTTGCAGATAAACCTTTGGTTTTTGAACCTTCATGAATGTCAGTATTACAATACCCAAAGTCTTTTGGAGTTTAAATGCACAGTTAGCTGGCATAGGACTGGAGAACATCACGAAGAAAGGGGTGGGTTAAATAAACTTTGAGCCTTATATCTTTTGTTTCTTAAAACCGTGAACCAGGCCACGTTACAACCCCTAAAAGTCCTAACTGAAGCATGGTTAGTTCGAAAGCATACCGTTACAAAAAAGTATCCCGACTCCTTAAGGTCTACTATAACTCTTGAGTTAACATCACTTTCTTATAAAAAAAAAACTTTGTTTTACTCAAAAATGTTTTTAAACTTTCAAGACAGACATATGCATTCGCATCTTATGAATTTCATCGTAAAACACACTGGTCTATATAGATTCAAATGTTTTAACATCAAGGAGAAGTTGCATGGGGCATGGCTAATGGCTAAAAATCCTACCAACAGGCGAAATAGCTTTAAAAGCATATCAAAAAAGAAATATCTCTTACGCCTGACTCGGATGGCTATTATATACACAAGGCATAGCCCGTTGTTATCCTATTTATCTAGGTCAATCTAATCAAGATCCATGGGATCTCCCAAGGACTCTGAGTAGCCCATATGGCAAGTCCATTACTAGGGGGCACGTTGCAAAAGGTCATTCAGTATCAAATGTTGTCAATACCACTCTCACGTCCTTTCCAGGAACTTTTATAAAACATCTCTTAATTTGTCCATGTGGTCTTCTTAAAGACATGTTCAAATATCTATTATCCTTTCTAGGAGCCCTTTTCAAATAGTCTTCTTTAAGACACATTCTACAAACCTTTCCAAGTGTCCCTCGTCATTTTCAGAAATCTTTTCAGATAAGTCTTCTCTAAGACATATTCCTTTCTAAGAACCTTTTCTAAGTAGTCTTCTGTAAGACATCTCTTAACTTTTTCAGGTAGTCTTCTTTAAGATATTCCTTACCCTTTTCAGGTAATATTCTCTAAAATATCCCTTGTCCTTTCCAGGAACCTTTCTAGGTAATCTTCTTTAAGACACCCGTCAATCTTTTCAGTTAGTCTTTTTAAGACATGTTCAAATTTCTCTTATAAACCTTGTCAAACTTGGTTTAAAGCACAGTCTTCTTCAGGGCGGTATCCCATCCTTTCTAGGGTGGTCTTCTTCAAAATGTCTTTTTCTGAGTTTTGTTTAAAACACTACATTCCTTAAAATAGTCTTTATCCTCTATGGGATTCTTTGACCCTCTTTGTAAACGTGCCTCCCCGGGCTTTGTTTAAAGCACAATCTTGATTAAGACGATCTCATATCCTTTCCAGGAACCTCTTCAGGTAATCTCCTAGAAGACATCATCTCATTCTGAGTATTCAGCGAATTTTTGTCCATCAGACACGACCAAGACGCATGACTAATTCTGAAAAGCATCTGCTTCACATTCGAATCAATACTTAGCATCAGGGAGATTGGGTTAATCAAAGGCGATCATTGATAATAAAGATCCCTGAACCGGGAGAACCACATCTAGGGGGTTCTCCTAAACAGGGGAAAAATATCAAGGATCATGGGGGCCTACAATCAAGGATCCTATTGACTGGGGCATATCTTTCAAGAATGCAAATACTGGGGCAGTGCATATCAGGTTTATGGCATGACATGGTAATATTCGAGTTCCCTCTAAGGATAATTTCCTTCAAGTCAAATGGTGCGTCTCTCAAAATTTCTGATATTGAGGAAATCACGCTAGTATCGCACAAGGAGCATTGCTGCGTAATCGGCCTTCCTACGCCTGTATTATTTACGACCTACAGTGGGGGTCATCGTACATACATAATTCTCATTTATTTTGAGAATCTCATTACATGACACATGCATCATAACATTGCATAAAATCAACATTTTTCTTTTCAGGTCACTCCAGAGTCAAAAGGATATCATCATCCGAATACGGCACAAATACGGTCGTTTCAACGATTTAATCTTAACAATTTTAATGCTTCATTTCGAGCCTTTCTTCAAAGGCAATTCAGAAATAATCAAAGAATTTCTTATTTTTGAAGGTAGTTTTCTCCAAGACGCTTATCAACCTTCCTAGGTAGCCTTCGCTGAGATCTTTTTTATCCTCTCTAAGAGCCTTTTCAGGTCAATCTTGTTTAAGACGTGTCATATCCTTTATAGGAACCTGTCAAGGTTGTCTTGTTTAAGACGTTTCATATCTTCTTTTAGGAGCCTTTCTAGGTAGTCTTGTTTAAGACATTCCATATCTTTTTTAGGAGCCTCTCTAGGTTAGCCTTGTTTAGGACATTTCATATCCTTTCAAGGAACCTCTCTAGGTTAGTCTTGTTTAAGACATGTTATCTCCCGTCTAAGAGCCTCTCTAGGTAATCTTGTTTAAGAAGTTTCATATCTTTTAGGAACCTCATTAGGTAATCTCGTTTAAGACGTTTCATATCTTTTTAGGAGCCTCTCTAGGTAATCTTGCTTAAAACATTTCATATCCTTCTTAGGAGCCTTTTTAGGTAATCTTGTTTAGAACATATCTCAACTTCTTTAGGTAAGACTCTTCCAATCTTTTCTAAAAAAGAAAACATATCTTGCTCTTTCGAAGAGTTTCCTCAGTCAGTCTTCTCTAAGACAATCCTTCCCGAGCTTTGTTTGAAGCCTAATCTCCGTCACATCTGTCAATGATTTACCCTGTTCAGGAAACCTCTTCAGGTAGTCTTATGTAAGACATTACTTCATCTCTCCTCAAACACGATCCGAACTAGGATTCACAAACATCTCAAAAGGGTCAAACGAATTCAATGGGTGATAAGGAGATAAGACGTTGGAGTTATCATGCATACATATTCATGTGTATACACACAACATTTACAGGCGTAAACATTCATACATCTATATTATACAAACAACGGGTTCACATACATACGTATAATGCATACGCATAATATTCTATACATGTAAACTTGTCCGAACCAGGGCAAATGACTCCTATTGAGGCAGGCGAACTTGCTAGAACTATAGCAAGTAACCCTTCTGGGTTGCGCAAACTACGGAAACTTACTAGGACTATGGTAAGTGGGGTTCACAAACTGCGAAAATCTTGCTATCAATAATAGCAAGCTGACCATACAACTAACTGCAAGTCCTCACTATGTAAGACTCAGGCTTTAGCAGGACGATTCTTTCCTTCACACACAAGCACGAGGTAAATTCAGGGGTCTTCCATTATTTAATAACTCTTCGATCCAAAAAGCGTGAGACCTGCGTATTCTCACGCCATTCAATCCAAGATAATTAAATAGGGGCAGCTGTCATACCCTAAAATTTACCCGACATAATTTGCATCTGTCAATTTATTAAGGGGGTTAAAAATTAGGAGCCATAGGGTTTAACATACCTATTATTAAACTCGCTCTCCTATAAAACTTCCGTAAAAAGTGGTTTAAAATAAATGGAGGTGTAGATGGCAAATCTCTCTAAACCCAATTAACATTGGGTCCATTCATAAATTACTTCTTGAAAAATAAAGAGGTGTATTTCAAAGAATAAGGAAATTTGGGCTCAACTTAAGTAGTAGGCCCATTTAGATTCTCTAAAGCTCTCTATAAATATTAATTTTCTTTTATTTTTATTCTGAACAAATTAGTATTTATTTAAAGTTTTATAAATCTAAAATAATATGTTAATATTAAAACTAATCATTTTTATTTAGGATTTTTGTATTAATTTTAACTAGGTTTATTTTTACTACCAGAATTATTTTCTTATTATCAATTATTGTTATTTTCTTTTATTAGTAGAGTTATTGTCACAGTATTGTGTTACTAAATATTAGTCCTTTTAATTCTAAGATTATAATTGTCGGATTATTTTTATAATTAGGGGAAGATTTAGTTGATTTAATAAAGGCATGGGGTCATGATGTTTTTGGGCCAGATGTTGGGCTATGCGCAGGTCAATGGACCGGGTCAGAACCGACCCGGATCCTGTTCATTCTCCATCAACCTCCGAAACCCTAGCCCTCACCAAGCAGCGGCGGCCGCGCCTCTCAACTCCAAGAAACCCTAAAGCAATCCTCACACCCAGGCCCATGAATCTCCAAATCAGAACACAATCAATTGATAATAAATCTTCAGTGAATCAATAACAATCAAAAAATCAATTAACAAAATATAAATCAAATCTAAAGATAACAAAATCAAATATGATCTTTATTAAGAAATTGAATCAATTACAAACAAATAAAATCCGGAATTGATAACAAACTGAATCCCTAATTTCCTAAAACAACAATCTAACCTAAGTATAAATCAGAAAAAGAAACAGAAGAAGAGGAGGAGGAGATCTTGAACGCTTCCGCAAGCGAACCCTAGTCGCGAACGAGAACCTTGAGGCTTCGTCATCTTCATCGCTAAACCTGCAAATAGAAGAAACGAGAGGGATTAGATCGAGAGAGAAAGAGAATCAGAAGAGGATCCCGCAGCAAAAGAAGGTTGGTATCACACTTAGCTTGTAAAATTATGATGTGATTTGTGTTTGCATGTTGTTTTTGGGTCGATCTGGGAAAATTTAGGATAGGGTTTGGAGGTTAGGGATGAAGATTCATCTTCATCTGGGGTTTGATAAGGTTCTGGGTTGGGGGAGACGATGAAGATCATGAAGATCTTCATCGCGTTCTGGGGTTTACGGCGGAGAGGTGGTGGTTCGCGGTGGGTGTTCTTGGGTTGCGGTTTGAATTTTTGAATATTCCGATGAATATTCATCGGATTTTGGGAAAATTGGTGGTTTCTGGGGAGGATGAAGGTTGTTCATGGTGGCCGGAAGGCCGTTTCTGGGTTGAGCGTTTAAAGAGAGAGGAGAGAACGAGAGTGGGAGAGAGCAAAAATCTGGAAAATGAGAGTTCGTTCTCTCTTTTAGTTTTTTTGTCAAATCCTTCCCCGCCGTCAGATTTACGCCACTTGGCCTACCATGGCCACTTGGCAGCATCATGGAACGTGATTCCATGTGCATCAATAGCGTACACCCATTTATTTCAAAAGCATGCGGACCGTTTGTTTCATCTGGATCAAGATCCAACGGTTATCTCCTTGAGCGCACACCCTAGTCACATGTGCCTGCGTAGCATCTGACCCCAACGGACTCAAACACTGATGGGCTTAGCCCATTCACTAACCACACCCCCTCATTTACTATCCTTTAAACAACATACACCCCCTGCGAATAAGAATAATAATCTTAATGGGCTCAGCCCTTTGATATTAACACCACCCCAATTTGCTACCCTTTAACAATATACACCCCCCTGCGCAAAAGAAAAAAAACCTAATGGGCCTAAAGCTTTGCTATTGACACACCCTCCCATTATTATCTGTGAATAAAATACAACCCCCATGTGAAAATAAAATAAAACTAATTAATTAAATTTCTATATTTTTAATAATTTGTTTAATTGTTTTTTTAATTTTCTCCTCGAACCGACTAAACCCATTAGTCGCATTAACCGAGAAATAAATTTTTAATTAATTTATTAATTCTAAATTAATTCTCTCCTCGACCCGACTAAAGCTATTAGTCGCATTAGACGAGAGATAAAAAAATACATAAAATTAAAATACATTTTAATTTGCTGCCGCGACGATCAATCTATCGATCTGAGTAACCAGCAATGCCCCCTTAATCTGTTATCTATACTGATCAAATCTATTGATCACCGCATCTAACAGTGACATACCAAATCAGGGTTGTACGCCCAAAACATTCAAAACACTTTAAATCAAACTACGGATTTTCATCCTTATTCAAAACTACGATAGGCCATTCGAAAAGCCTTCAAACAACCTCATCAAATTCAAAGGCGTACAACCCTGTGCCCGAACTACGTTGACTCTGATTCTCCATAAGGAGATACGTTGGCACTTGGATAACCAAGGCGAGTCCCCCTCCCTAAAATCTCATCTTTCCCCTAATTCAATATTTTAGCCATAAACCTTTATCTTTGAATGTTAGCCTTTAGGAAAGGGTTAAGGGTGCCTAATACCTTTCCTCGACCTGATTATAATAACTTACCCGAATCTCTTAACTACGTAGGGTTTCCTATTCGCCCTTCAGAATAAGTGGCGACTCTAAAAGTCTGATTTTTAGGGCAGGTTGCTACACTCTGCATAACAGAGTAACCCTCAGTTTAGTTAGCCACGACCTTGGGCTTTGTACAAGGCAGATATTCCCCTCTGAGTCAAAAGATCCCAAATTGGTAGATCTTCCCCCACTCATAGTCAGCCACAACCTTGGGCTTTGTACAAGGCAGATAATACAGACTCCACAATGAGTCCTTCCCCATCAAGAGTAGCCACAACCTTAGGCTTTGTACAAGGCAGATAAACATCATTTCATGTGTCAAAAGATTCATAACCCTTGGGGTCTTTTCCCCACTAAGTTAGCCACAACCTTGGACTTCATACAAGGCAGAAAACAATGTCTCCCTAGATAGAGTCAGCCACAATTCCGGGCTTTATACATAACACCAAATAAATATTTCAGTCAAATAAAACAAACACTCTCTAGTTAGAGTCAGCCATAATTTTGGGCTTCATACAGAACACAAATTTCTTCTGTCAAAGTCAACCCCCAATGGAGTCATCTCCCAGGGTCAATCAAAACTCTTTTAAGCCTCAAGATTGGGCCTCATACAAGCCAGTCAAAATCAAATCTTTCATACAGTAGATAGACATGATTTATCTCTATGAAGAGATATTTCTCCTATTTCACCACATTCAAAATACAAACATTTTCATTTCAATTTCAAAACATTCTCCCATTTAGGAATTTGAAAGGCATGCTCTGAGGAACACACACCCAGACTTGTTTCCTTTCCCTAAACTGGTTGAGAGTCGTTCTTTCATTCAAGAGATTGTGACTGGCATACTTGCACACACACAAGTAAGGTCCCTCTCTTATGAAATGAACCCCGCTTTTTTGTCACTTCAAATGTTTGTGGTGGAATAGTAGAAATACCTCTCTGTAAAGATGACTTCATGTCTCTTTCCTATAAACAGATATTTAATTCAAGCTTCAACCTTGAGCTTCAAACAAGGCACCCAAAATCAATTTATTTCCCTAATTAGTTCCTCGAACTACAAAAAGCTCTGACTTCCATTAGTGATATGTAGGCATGAGATTCACAAGGAATCTCAGGGAGCAAATCAAAAACCAAAAATAGTCAGTTCATCTGTCTTTCAATTCAATTCAATTCTCTCTCCTAACACAAAGGAGAAACTTTCCCATCAAACAAGCAAACACAAACACATAGACACAGAGAAGGTTCCCGTAGAGTACTAGGGATATGTAGGGTGCTTAAAACCTTCCCTACGTATAACCGACCTCCCGGACTCCAGAACATCTGATTAGGTGAAATCCTCACACCTAGAAAACTCTTAGGATTTATTTGAGATCTTTTTCCCCTTCCTCCTCGTAGGATAATTAAAAAGTGCGTGTGCTATCTTAGGAAGAACTAAAATAAAATTCATCCCACAAGGGTGCCTCTCTCCTTCCAAATTTTGCGTGAAGGGTCCTGCGTGCCATCCTCCCAAGTGAAACGGGGAGGTAAAAAAAAGACACCACAGAGGTATAGATGTTCCATGGAGGATAGGCATCTTGAGCTCAGCAGCTCTTGCAGTGACCCAACCATCAAAGGGCTCGGGAGAGAGGTCCCCTTTGGTTTTCCAGTCTTTAATTTCTTTTCTATGACTTGGATGCGAAGCATTAGCAATCCTTGCTCTAAAGTATTTTTTTTTAAACTCTTTCTTCTAGAAATAATCCCTCCAATAAATTACTCCTTGGTCTTTTGTCCATAGGAAACCCAAATTGACAACGAGCTAACACGGGGCTATAGCTGATTGCTCCTTTTGTACTAATGAGGGGCACATTATGGAAATCACCACAGTAGTCCAAGGTCTTCATTCTACATAAGTGATTATTTTTCCAAACAATTTTATTGTTCGTAAGAGTCATGATCTTGTGTGACCATTTCAAACCTTCTTTTTGGCTCCAGAATTCAAAGGTGTCAAGCAGATGAGATATGTACCACTTGTATAACAAAGGAGTACAACAGGTAACCATTCCCTTTCTATAGGAATTTCTGAGATGAATAGAATAGTAAGTGTCCTCAAGTAAGGTAGTAATAAGATTCTTCTTCATAAAGATCTTGATGGCATTCATATCAACAAAGTTGTTAATGTTAAGGAACAAGAACAACCCATATACCAACAAGGCAAAAACAACTTCAAAGTCTTCTTCCTTTCTTTCTTGTGACAAGGTGAGAGTTTTCTCAATTAAGAACTCAACAGGTAATCCTTCTTTAGTAACCATGTTCTTTTCAATTTCTCCCTTTCTCAAATGAGTGGATTTTGCAATTTCACAAGGCTTGGGATCTTGTTCTAAACCAGTAAAAGGAATTATTCCAGTAATCGGTAACCAATAATGCTTGAATATTCTTCCAAAGTGGGCAATAGTTGATAATCGGGAAAGGTGAAGCAATGATATAATGAGTCATAGAAATGGATCAAAGTGGAGAGGATTCCTTCTTCTATCTTGGTTTTGAGGCGATACAACAATCTTCCATACTTGCTACAAAACTTATCTTGATCAACAATCAAAGATCCTAGCTATCTCAATTCTTCCACCTCTAAACTCTTGAAAGTATATTTCTTGGTTTTTCTTATTTCAAGTTCCATCCCTATAATGTTTACAAAACAAAAGGTTTCTTTTAATTCCTTGAAATATATTATGTTTTTAAGATGCATGGATGAACAAATGCAAACATAGCAAAAAACATGGGCTCGAGGGTTCAAAGTCACGAGCATGGAGCCAAAGGTCTACCCATCCCAAAGGTATGTACTAAGGTTATTTTGTACCTGTAGATCAAGGTTCTATTGTTTCCTAGACTCAAGCAGTCCAACTTGGAGATTGTAAAGTTTGTATCAACATACTCATTTGAACAAAATCCAAGAGAACCTTATCTGAGCGTAGCCTCGTGTAACAACTATTCTGAAAGAGAATCAGACATAGTTTCCACACTACATCTTAATGGCCAAGATTGGTTAAGGGTTTCTAAGTCCCCAAATTCTACAACCTAGTTGAACGCAACGATGTATTCCCAACTACATGGTCAACAAAGTTACTTCCAAAAGGCCTCCACTGAGCGATGGATCTCAAATTGACTTCTTCGGGCCTATACCCTCGAGATCAAAATGACTATACTAGTCTCCTATAATAAGTGTACACTCTAAATCCGTGTTAGAATTTGTCTCACCACAAGGGGCATCACTCCCTTTCCCAATACAACCCAATAAAATAACAAGTATACACATAGGAAAGTGAAAGACATAAATAAAAGGTTACGTACAAAAATAAACATAATAACAAAAGATAATAACAAAAACAAAGATTGGGTCAACCCTTCTAAAGATACACAAATAGTTTAATCAGTATCCGTAGCAGAGTCGCCATTTTTCTGTAGCGGTGAAATTGGTGAGACTAGAGTCATGGGATAGACTTAGATCATTTTAAACAGAGTCGCCACCGCGCTTTATTTTTCCAAAAAAGGAATGGGTGAAAGAGCGAATAAAACCCACAGGAGTTTTTAAAATCAAAACTAATAAACTTATCAAAGTTCTGGCTACGGGGGGGGGGGGGGGGGGTTATAAAAGGGGAAGGTTTTAAGCACCCTTCATATCCATGGTACTCCATGGGGGCCTCTTTGTTTTATGTTATTGTTTTATGTTTCAACAAACCTTTTTTTGAAAATCCTATGTGAAAAACTTGTTTGAAATAGAGGGTGGGGATGAGAAGAGAAGTTTTTGAAAATGATAAGACATCGCATCTTAGGCCTACATACCCCTTTAGGGAAGTCAGAGCTTTTGTAGTTCCTCTTAAAAAGGAAAAAAAAAGGGGCCAAAGTGGCCAAAATCGTTTTGGGTGTTAAGCTTTAACAATACTTAACAAAACATTTTTGAAAAAAAAGATTAGGCTTTAAAATACCTAATAAGTTTAAAAGGTTAAGCTTTAAAATACTTAACAAGTTTAAAAGGGGATTAGGCTTTAAAATACCTAATAAGTTTAAAAGGTTAAGCTTTAAAATACTTAAAAAATTTAAAACAAAAGGGACCAAGCTTTAAAATACAAGGTCAATGGGTTAGGAGAAGTTTCACCGGGAATAATTCTTCTCTTAACACCAAGGTTTTAAAACAAAAGACCTAGCTTTAACAATACAAAGGTCAATGGACTAAGAATATTTTCACCGGGAATAATTCTATTCTTTAGTACCTGTAAGTATCAGATACGCCTAAGAGGGGGGTGAATTAGGTTTTCAAAAATTCAATCGGTTTTATGAGAATACTTCTAATAATTTTTGGTTAAGTGTTTGAAGGTTTTTGAATGGTTCTTTTCTTTTCTTGGTAATAGTGATGAAAGCGATAAAATGCGGAAAGGTAAAGAACGCAAGGATATATACTGGTTCCCCTCACAATCCGAGAGTACTCCAGTCCCCTTTCAAACACGAAAGAGATTTCACTATAGTTAGAATTATTGTACAAGCCTATGCTTACTATCTAACCTATAGGGTGATCAAAGGTTCTTAACACCTTTAAGATCAAACAACACTAATGTGAATGAAGAACAATCCTCTTCAAACACAACACTTACTTCCAACAATCCTGGATAGTAAGGAGAAATAATCTTTTGAATTATACAAGAGTTTATGATGAAAGATGGAGAGCAATATCAATCTTAGATTGATCTTCTTCTTCAAGTAAAACAATTCTCAATAAGTATATAAGTGTTCACAATATATGTATGAAACTTAGAATGAATTTTCAATGAAAATGAATGTAGAAAGTTTCATATAAAATTCTGGTTTATAAACACTTGAAAATGATGAAATTTATGAGTATGGAATTGTTAATGAAGAAGGTATTTTTTGAATATGAAAGTTGCAGAATATATAGTGTGTAAAACACCCTTTGGAAAGGTTATATTTTCATGAAAAAATGCAATGGTTATGTGTAAAGAATACAATTTCGTTTGGGTTCAAACATGCAAAAATAAGACACACTGGTTCAGTAGGAACCGGTTCCTGCCTGGGAGAACCCGGTTCCTGCTGAACGTTGCAACCGAAATTTTGAATTTTAACACAGGGGAACCGGTTCCCAGAGGGGTACAACCCGGTTCCCAGTAGTAAAAACCAGAGCCTTTGTTTTGCAGAATGCTGGAACCCGGTTCCCAGCTGGGAGGAACCGGTTCTTGAAAGCTATCCATAGAATTTTGATTTTGAAAAGGTTTTAACAAAGGATTACTATGGTATGAGACTTATAGTATGTTATGGCCTGCATGAAGATATTGTGAACATTTATATATCAAAGAGAGAACTATTTATACCTTTGACGCTTTAGCTTGATTTAAATCTTCACAATTCTTCAAGACTTGAAATGGTGTGAATTTGCCAAAGCTTGATATTCTTTTTACACATCCTTTATGAAGGTTTGTATCCAAGTTGTCTTCATCAAAACCAAGTATGATTGAGAAGCTTGTAATTACAGTACCAAGGTTTAAAACAAAGGATTTGGTTAAGCTTTAACAATACTACACCATAAAATAAGTGAAAAGCTTTAAAATACTTAACACAAAATAAAAGAGATTGGAACAGAGTTTGAGTACATTTGACAATTTAGTCAATATCATTCCTATCCTTTGTGACAAAACAACAATCTTAAGCAATTAACAATGAACACCTCAAGTGTGTGTGTGTGTGTGTGTGTGTGTGTGTGATATCATGTGACACAAGAACAAACAAGTGAGCATGATAATCAATAAGTAAGAGAGATGGATGTATCTAAATCCTTGGATTCAAACTCATGTATGAATGATGATTGATTAATACGATGAATAAACATATGATTAGATAAACAATATATGAGAGAAATTAACAAGATAATGATTAAACTAAAAATTAAGCACAAAACATGGATTAAAATCAACAAGTATGTACAAGGTAACAAACCTAATTAATCATGGATAAACAAAGATACATGTTTTTGGATTAGGGTTTTAAACCTAAGATTTTTTTTGAATTAGGGTTTTAAACTAGGGTTTAAACATAAATCCTAAACCTAATTGATTTTAATTGTTTAAATACCAATTTCTTTAAGAGAAATGGTCTAAGGGTACATGAAGAAGTTAATGACATCTAATCCTAACCCTAAACAAATATTTACAAAAACATACACAAATTCCTATTAAAGAAATAATCAAATCAAAACAAATTTTAGTTGATTTTTCAATATAAAGAGACATATTTTTGATTAATTTTTAAATGATGATAAAATAAATATTTTTTGAGTTTTTAACATGGTATTAAAATACACAAAGTAAATAAAACACACAAAAAAGAAGGGATTAAAAAAGGTTAATTTTTCTATTTTTTATGGGTTTTTGAAGTTTTATAAAAAACTAAAAAAAAGGGACAAGTGATAAAAATAAAGGGAGAGTGGTCACTAGGGTTTGAACCCACGCCCTTGGCTTTACCACCCAAAACATCACCAAGCCAACTAGCGCGTGTATTGTGATAGGATAATGCCTTCAGTTCAATATAATGCAAAACAAGGGTTACACATATGAAAAAAAGAAAAGCAAAAGGTCTGGGGCAAGGGGATTCGAACCCCAGACCTTGGGCACACGTGTAACACAAACACACTTAACCAACTGAGTTGTAACGATGTTGTCATAAGGTATATGACTCTAAAACATTATATTTTAAAATAAGTCCTAAATAGAATTTTTCCAAAAAAGGAAACTCCATCTTCTTCTCTCAGCAACGTGAAGAACAACAACATTTGACCATGGCGCCAAATTCAAACATCATCAAATCTTAACCATTTTTAACAATTCAAGATTCTAAACTGATCAGCATGAACACACGATTCTAACCATGTAATTAACAACGATTAAAACACATTCAAACATATGAATTTCTGAAAATCAATGATGAACCCTAATTCTTCAAAAATGAAATTAAGTGATGGATGTTAACAATTAATCCCTAAAACCTTAGGGCTATTACTCACTACATTGTGCTGAGTGGATTAGTAACAAGTTTTACAAAGAATGATGCCTCTAACCAAGAGTTCAAAGTTTAAGCTTTTACCTCTGAAAATGGAGGTCGTGACCTTGATTAGAGATGTCACAGAACTGCTCCAACTATCTGGAAAGCTTCAATGATGTGTGAGGAAGCTTTCTGGGCGCTTAGAATGGATTGATAACCTCTCCTTCTTCAAGCCTAATACCACCTACAAACACAAAAATTTATGCCTAGAACTTGAAGTTCCAAGTGTTACAGATACAAAACAGGTGTTTGGATAGCTTCTAAATGATGTTTAGAAGGTATCCAACACAAAAGATCCAAGAACGCACGAGCCAAATTCAAAATTCAAACTTTGGTTCAAAGTGACACTTTAATGAAATTTTGAATGGTGATTTCTGGTTCAAGGCTTTTGGTAGGTGTTTAGAGGTTATGGATAGTTCCTATATGATTAATAGAAGCTATTTGAGGTGTTTGTTTGGTTGGTAGGTGTTTGGTTTGAGTTTTGGAAGGTTGAGACCTTAAAAGGGCCTTTAATGGAGGTTGAAAGATGATATTTGGTTGGGGAGTTTTGAGAGGTTGTGGAAGGTATAGACAGCTTCCAAATGATATTTAGAAGTTGTCTAAAGAGTTTGTTGACACCCAGAACTTGTGGAACTCAAAACCAGTAGAAAAATGCAAATATAAGAAAAGTGAGAATTTCAAGTGATAGGTGACTTGGAGAATTATGGTGTAATTGATCAAGGGAGTGACTCTCTCTATTTATAGGCAAGATTTAGGGTTTATGGAGGAAAAAACTCAGAAGTTTGAAGCTCACATGTGATCTTGTACCATCTTGCTTGTTTGTGAAGAAATAAGAAAGTTATGGTTCCCATCGTGAGGTACAAAGCTTTAAGCATGCTTGCAAAGTTTTGATTTAATTTTGGAGGCTTGCTTCCTGAATTCAAATTTTTCTTTTGGCTCAGTAGAAACAAGTTGGGAGCTCAATGAAAGATTTGTTGGTGATTAAAGCCACTTTACTAAAATGGAAGTGTAACCTTTATGCTTGAAATGGAATGATTCAATGGTGAATGGCTTAAGCACTTAGATCATAGCCCTAAAGAGTGTGTAATCTTCTGATTATGGTGTGTTAAACAAGTCAGAGTAGCTTTACTTTAAAGATTCTTTCAGATCTGAACCAAATTCAAACTTGTTCTTCATGTTCATCTTCATTTTTCAAGTGTTCATGGTGCCTTCTTTAAAATTCATATGTCATGGATGAAGCCATGGATTTTCATGCTACTTATCTCTTCAGAAATCCCTTGCTACATACTTCAATCAACTTGTTGAAATTTTCCTCAAACTCTTTTTGGATCATTGAGAAAAATGGTCATCAAGTTAAGAAAAAATCCAAGTAAAAACACTTGAAAATTTCTCTAAGTCTTTTGAAAATTATCAACTTAATTCCATATCTCTCAGAATAATCATTTTTGCAAAAAATTCCAATGTGATAAGTTGTTTGTTTTGCCAAGATCTAGAACTATTATGTTGAAAGATTTTTGAGTTTGTAGGCAAAATTTGAAGTTCCAAAATTAGGTCAAAATTCACTTAAAACCCTAATTTTGACTTTTGTTGACTTTTTGATTCTTGATGAATTCTCTGAATTTTCTTTGATCAAATGTCTTCAATATCAATATGATGATGATTTGGATCCTTAAAAGTCCATATTTGACCATTTTTCTCAAAAGTCAAAGGTTGACTTGCATAGTTGACTTTTTCCAAATGAATTGCAATTTTGTGACTTCCACATGAATCAAGATATCCTCTTCAAATGAATGATATGAATGGACTATAATGTTAATTTGGATGCCTTTGAATCATAGTTTGAGACTTGGAACCATGTCCTGATTAAAAGTCAACCCTCTAGTGAAATTAGGTCAAAAACCCTAATTGGAGCTTCTGATGAACTTGAAGGTGATTGATCTTGCATTGACCCATCTTTGGACCTTGATATTGATTAGAGAATCGCTTGAATCATAGAATAATGTTAAATTTCTTTGTGGGTCTCAAAACCCTACTTTGCCCAGTCTCTTCCTGATCAGTCTCCTGTCTTGAGACACAAGCAAAAAACAACAATTTTTGTATTTTTGTTAGCAAATGAAAAATGCATGATGATTATGATGATAATGATGATCCTAATATTTAATATATGGTGGGATCTCAGTGATCAAAAATTGGGGTACAATAGTAAGAGGAAGAATAACATTTACAAAATAAAGTTATCAGATTTGGAAAAACAAAATGTTAAATGTCTTCTGTTTGTCAATGAAGAGCAATGGGTATGGAGTAGACAATTAGGCCATATTAGTATGAGAAAAATTTCTCAACCAAATAAACTTAGAATGGTCAGAGGCTTGCCTAATATGAAGTCTTCTTCAAACACTCTTTATGAAGCATGTGTCAAGGCAAGTTTACAAAAACCGCTTTCAAAGCCAAGAAAGTTGTTTCTCCTCTAGACCATTAGAACTTCTTTACATTGATCTGTTTTGGCCAATGAAGACTGGTTCTCTCAATGGAAAGAAATATGGACTAGACATTATTGATGATTACAGAAAATGGACATGGGTACAATTCTTAAGGCACAAAGATGAGTCACATTTTGTATTTGCCACCTTCTGTTCTCAAGCGCAAAATGAAAAACACTACAAGATAGTCAAAGTCAGGAGTGATCATGGTGGAGAATTTGATAATAAAGACTTTAAAAGTATATTTGATGAGAATGGTATATCTCATGATTTCTCTTGTCCTAGAACTCCACAACAAAATGGTATTGTAGAGAGAAAGAATAGAACTTTGCAAGAGATGGCTCGCACCATGATTCTGAAGGATAGAAACACACTTAGAAAGGGGGGGTTTGAATAAGTGTAGCTTTAAAACTCTTAAGATAAAAACAATTTGCACAATGATTTTTATCCTGGTTCGTTGTTAACTAAACTACTCCAGTCCACCCCCTTGGAGTGATTTACCGCTCCTGAGGATTTAATCCACTAATCACACAAGATTACAATGGTTTTCCACTTAGATAACCTCTAAGTCTTCTAGAGTATTCTGATCACAACCTGATCACTCTAGGAACACAATGCTTAGATACCCTCTAAGACTTTCTAGAGAATCCGATCACAACTTGATCTATCTAGTTCTTACAAATGAATGTAAACAAATTCTTATAAGAGTTACAATTTTTCTTAATAAGCTATTATCCTAACTGTGATTTTTCTCTTAAGTTTAAGCTTAATCTCACTAAGATATTACAATAGTAATGAAGTGAGGTTGAAGATGAAGTTTGAGAGCTTTTAGAATTTGACAGCGTTTCTGTATGTTTGCGGAAAGTGTGGTATTCAGCTTCTCATCAGAACTTCTATTTATAGGCGTTTGAGAAGATGACCGTTGGGAGCATTTAATGCGTTGCGTGATCCGTACAACATTGCATTTAATGTTTCACTCTTTTGTCAACTACCTCGAGCCTTGCTTTTGTTGTGTCTACTGACGTTGCCTTTAATAGCTTCTAACGTTCCTTTTGACAGTCAGCGTAGCCTACCATCTTGTACTTGCTTCTGATCTGATGTTTGTGTAAACAACGTTTGAATATCATCAGAGTCAAACAGCTTGGTGCAGAGCATCTTCTTGTCTTCTGACCTTGAAGTGCTTCTAGCGTGATACCATGAGAACTTTATTGCTTCTGCTTCTGATCTCAAGATCTTCTGATGCTTTAATAGACCATGTTCTGATTCTACTTGACCATCTTCTGATGTCTTGCGAGAGCATGTTCTGATGTTGCATACTTGAGCCTTCTGAGACAGTGCTTCTTGCGCTGATTTTGTGCATACTCTTTATATATTTCCTGAAATGGAAATTGCATAGAATTAGAGTACCACATTATCTCAAGCAAAATTCATATACATTGTTATCATCAAAACTAAGGATATTGATCAGAACAAATCTTTTTCTAACAATCTCCCCATTTTTGATGATGACAAAAACATATATAAATGATATGAATTTGCAATTAGAATATCAGACGGCTAAAGACAATTACACAGTTAAAGCATAAGCATATAAACATAGTGTGTGAATATGTCTCCCCCTGAGATTAACAATCTCCCCCTGAAATAAATACTAGAAGAAATTTATAAATAAAAGGCTTCCCTGAGTATTTTCCATTTCAGTTGAGACGTTCACATAAGCTTAGAACTTCAGAACATTCAGAGCTTCTGCTTCTTGCTTCCATAGGACAGCTTCGGAGCTTTGAACTTATTCTTGAATCATTGCATGCTAGATTGTATCAGAACATTATTGAATGTACCAGAGCATCATCAGAGCATCTCTACATCCTGAAATGTTTCAGAACAAACTAAACGACAAAAGTCAGAGCATGAATGAATCAGAACATAAAATATGTTTCAGAGCATATACTATGTATCAGAACACATAAAATGCATCAGAACATAACATATGTATCATAACACATAGAAAAAATGTATCAGAACATATAAAGAGTGAGAATGTGTTAGAGCATATTCTATCACAAGAATATCAGAATATTCTTCCTTCTTGCTTCTGATCTTGAAGCTTCACAGCACTCAGCTTGCTTCAATTTCTATGAGCTTGTTTCTATATAGAATTGCTTTTCCTCATGTCTTTGCTTCTCATGTTGAGCTTTTTAGAATGTCTTCAATCCTGCAAAACACTCAAAGACATAGAACTTGCAAATTCTGTCAGAAATGTGGAGACTTACTCCCAGCAACTTATAATATAAATCAGATCATTTATCACATTTTCTCCCCCTTTTTGTCATAACATCAAAAAGCATAAAAGATTCAGATGAAAAACAAATAATATGAGAGAAAAGAAAGATAATTTTCATTGACTTAATCAGAAGAATTATCAGAAGATACAAAAGGAGATGCAAGAAGACAGATGCAAGAACAAGGAGACAACTAAGACACAAAAGACTAGGACTAGCCTAGCTTAGACATAATCTTGGCCAGCATGTCATGAATCCCAACAGTGCTTTCATTCTGCTTCTTCATGAAGTCTCTGAACTCTTCATGTGCTTGATCATGCTTATCCAGGCAAGAAGCAAGAACTTCTTGATTCTGTTGAAGAGCCTTGATAGCGTTCACCAGAGCGGAGGGTTCAGCAGAAGAAGATGTACTACTATCATTCAGAAGGATAGCATTACTAGCAACAACATCTAAAGTGATAATATCATCTTCAGCATGATGAAGCTCAGCATCTTCCATCTCAACATTTGAGTCTGACTCAGAAACAACTTCAGCATATTCTGGATCAGGGATCTCAGAATCTTCATTCTCCAAGGCTTGAAGAATCTCAGCAAGATTCTTTAGAGGAATGGGAGCAGCAACTTCTGAAGGGTAGACAACTTCAGGAATGACCATATTTGGTGCTTCCTTAGAGGGATTCATTCTTAGCCAGTTGAATAGCCATTGGAAGTCTCCAGTCAAAACCGGATATTGAGGCTTCCAAACAACCATAGTCAGACATGGTTCATCTTCCAACTCACCAGTGAACTTCTTCTCCTCGAGAGCTCTACAACTTCTAATGGGATGATAGTACTTGCCATCATCAAGATCCAAGTAGTAACTAGAAGATCCAGATGCTTCAGCAATACATCTTCTCTGGATTTTCAGTGCATCATACCAAAACTCCCTTCTAAAGCGATTCCATAAGCCTCGAGTAGCAACATGATCCAGCTGGGAGTCATGAGCAGCTCTCAAAATTTCCATCCTATTTTTGAACTTTAAGCTGAACAGAGCAAAGTCAATAGGAATGGTGGATTCAGGAGGGTTAAAGGAGAAGCAATAGTCAGGGTAAAGAAGAGAATAAGGGTTGGATTCTCTGTCAGGTAAGGAAAGGGTATCAGAAGGTGGAGATTCTGTGGTGAGGGTGGATGAAGAGGGGATATCAGAAGGTGTTGGGGGACAAACGTTTAGTGGTTGGGGGTTAAGAATAACAGGAGAAGGAGTTGGTTGGATACTGTTTGGGATGGTGAGAGTATTTTGAGGTTCAGGAGAAGGAGGCTTTGGCTTAGAGGAACTGCCAGCTCTTAAAGCACAAAAAGTATCCCTGATGCGCTTCTCTCGATATTCCTTGGAATTTACTTTGAGAGGATCATAAGTAATCTTCTGCTTCTTAGCTTTCTTAGCTTCTTCTTCTAAAGCTTTTCTCTTCAATCTTGCTTCTTTCTTCTTTTGTTCCTTCTACTGCAGCTCAGCCAGAGAAGGAAGCACTCTTCCTCGAATCCATGCAGGATCAACAGAAGATTGAGCTTTTACAAAAGTGTTCAAATAATGCTTAACAGCCTTGTTAATCTCTTCTTTCAACAAGGAAGCAAAGCCTTCAACAGGAACCCTTCTGGTAAGAATATCTGGAAATATTCTTGGAACAGAAGTTACCTTCTCAATTAGACGCATCCTTTGTAGATCAAAGCCATTCATAACGTGTCCTTGAATGACACCAAAGAACCTGGACGTTCCAATAGTCCTTAGAGGATCCAACAAGTCACTTTCTATCAGAATTTATGAAATCATTCTGGCGAAGGGAATAGCATTCCTCTTGAAGTCTGGAAACTTCTTGCGTTCATCATCTCGTGATACTTCAATACTTGTTTTCAAATTCTAAAATAGAATGTTTGAGATGTTAACTTCAATACTTCTTCCAATGCAGAAGAGAGCATACTTATGATCCAGATTGATGTATGTTGAGGTAAAAGATCTCTTTCTATGATAGAGAGATCCTAGAATAATCTCACCCCAAACTTTGTAGAACGGCTTCAACAAACCAGTTTGATGAGATGCAATACCAGAAGCATTAGATATTTGTCTCTCAATTGTTGTCCAACAAACTCTACCAGAAAGAGCACCTGTACATCCTTCTTCATCATCCAGATTGTACAACTTTCTGATTAACTTCTCAGTTATCACAACTTCATGCCCTAACACGAAGGAGATGATTGCAGTTGGGGTAACCGTTGCATAAGCCCAGAAATCTTTTACTAATGCAGGATAAATTGGTCCAACCAATCTATCAAGGTAGTTTGACCAGCCTTGTGCCATTTTCTCAGCATCAGTGTTGAAACCATGTAATCTTAGATTTTGAAAATCTACCGAAGATTCACACAGAACTTCCAGTTCATTTGAAGGAATGGAACATGTCTTCAATGGAGCATAACCATACTTGCGATGAACAAGATGAGCAGAAGACATTACTTCTTTGCTAGCTGAACTTGATGAAGAAAGCATGGAGATATGCTGAAGATTTGGTTATGAACTAGGGTTTATGCTGAAAAAGAAAGAGGAAGATTAATGAAGAGAGAGAATGTAAAAAGACTGAAATGAATGTGAGATGAGTATATAAAGGGACGAATTTGAAATGAAATGCAATAGTGTTTAAATGAATATGATTACAGAAAAAAATGGAATCAAATGCATTTAATGAGAGATGAAGTTAGGAGAGATAAAGTGAAAATTGAAATGATTTGCATAGTTACCTAGGGCGGCGTCTCCTCAACTGTACGCATGCTTGTCCAAAAAGAGTGAACACGTGTTCATTTTCTGGAAAGCTGGTGACAGCTGTTTTGCTTTAAAAGAACTTCTGAATTAACTTAGATAATGAAACGTCAGAGATGACTGAATCAGAACTTCTAATTGATCACCATCAGAACTTCTTATAAGAAGATAACACAAGGTCACTTCAGAACTAATCCATACATCAGAACTTCTCATATTCTCATTCTGGGCATAAATCCATACTGATATTCTTCAGAATGAACTTAAACCTATCTTCAGCAAGGTGTTTTGTAAAGATATCAGTCCATTGATGGTCTGTATCCACAAAGTTTAAAGAAAGAACACCCTTCTGAACATAGTCCCTAATGAAATGATGTTTAATCTCAATATGTTTAGCTTTGGAATGTAAGATAGGATTCTTAGATAAACATATAGCAGAAGTATTATCACAGAAGATGAGAATGTTACTCTCATATATCTGATAATCTTCTAACTGACTTTTCATCCAGAGCATCTGTGTGCTACAACCAGCAGCAGCAACATATTCTGCTTCTGTTGTTGAGAGGGCAATGGTAGCTTGCTTCTTGCTGTACCAGGAGATCAGGTGACTTCCAAGAAATTGACAACTTCCAGAAGTTCTTTTCCTTTCAACTCTATCTCCAGCATAGTCAGCATCACAAAATCCTACTAAGTTGTACTCTTTAGATCTTCTGTAGACTAAACCAACATTAATAGTACCTTTCAGATACCTCAGAATTCTCTTAACATCTGTTAAGTGAGATTCTCTAGGATCTGATTGGAATCTTAAACACAAACAAACACTGAATAAAATGTCAGGCCTAGAAGCAGTCAAGTATAGAAGAGATCCAATCATACCTCTGTACAACTTCTGATCAACCTTCTTACTTACCTCATCCTTACCTAGGACACACGTTGGATGCATATGAGTTTTGGCTTCTTTGCTTTCAGAAAGATTAAACTTCTTCAGAAGTTCTTTCACATACTTCGTTTGATGAAGATATGTTCCATCAAAAGTTTGATTGATTTGAATCCCAAGGAAGTACTTGAGTTCTCCCATCATACTCATCTCGAACTCAGCCTGCATAGACTTAGCAAACTCCTTTCCAAGTGTAGCATTAGATGTTCCAAAGATAATATCATCAACATAAATTTGATAAATTAAAACATCTTTCTTAAATGTTTTACAGAAGAGAGTAGTATCCACTTGTCCTCTAGTGAAACCATTGTTCAGAAGGAAAGAACTTAGTTGTTCATACCAAGCTCTAGGAGCTTGCTTCAATCCATACAATGATTTCTTTAATTTGAAAACATGTTCTGGAGACTTAGAGTCTTCAAAACCAGGAGGTTGGTGGACATAGACTTCCTCATCTATATAACCATTTAAGAAGGCACTCTTAACATCCATCTGATATAGAGTGATGTTGTGTTGAGTGGCAAAAGAAATCAATAAGCAAATAGATTCTAACCTGGCCACTGATGCAAAGGTTTTTGTATAGTCAATACCTTCTTGCTGACTATAACCCTGAGCCACCAGTCTGGATTTGTTTCTTACCACTTCTCGCTTTTCGCTTAGCTTGTTTCTGAAGACCCACTTTGTACCAATGATGTTAAATCCTTTTGGTCTAGGAACAAGATCCCATACATCATTCCTTGTAAACTGATTTAGTTCCTCTTGCATGGCAATTATCCAGTCTGCATCTTCTAGAGCTTGATCAACAGAAGTTGGCTCGATCAAAGAGACAAGACCTAATTGACATTCTGCATTGTTCTTAAGGAATGCTCTTGTTCTGATAGGATCATCCTTCTTTCCAAGAATGACATCTTCTGAGTGAGCAGAGGTGAGTCTAGAAGATCTTCTGACTGTTGGCTCTTCAGAAATTCTGAGATCCTCTAAAGACGCAGCAACTTGATCTTTTGATCCTTTGCTTCTGAGATCTCCAGCTTCTGATACTTTGCTTCTTGGTTCTTCAGCTTCTGATATATCAATATCTAAATCTGCAAAATTCTCAAACTGCTTTGGCTTTTCAAGACCAAGCTTATCATCAAATCTGATATTGATTGATTCTTCTACAACCAATCTTTCAGTATTGTATACTCTGTAGCCTTTAGAGCGTTCAGAATATCCAAGAAGGAAACATTTTTGTGCCTTAGAATCAAACTTACCAAGATGATCTTTAGTATTCAGAATGAAACAAACACATCCAAAAGGATGAAAATATGAAAAGTTGGGCTTTCTGTTCTTCCACAATTCATAAGGAGTCTTATTTAGAATAGGTCTTATAGAGATTCTATTCTGAATATAACATGCAGTATTTATTGCTTCTGCCCAGAAGTGCTTAGCCATACTGGTTTCATTGATCATGGTTCTGGCCATTTCTTGTAGAGTCCTATTCTTTCGTTCTACAACTCCATTTTGCTGTGGAGTTCTAGGAAAAGAGAAATCATGGGCAATACCATTTTCTTTGAAGAACTCCTCAGAGAATCTGTTCTCAAATTCACCACCATGATCACTTCTGACCTTTATGATTTTACACTCCTTCTCAGATTGAATCTGAGTGCAGAATTCAAAGAACACTGAATGAGACTCATCCTTGTGTTTTAAGAACTTTACCCATGTCCAGCGGCTATAATCATCTACGATGACTAATCCATATTTCTTCCCTCTGACAAATGTTGTTTTGACTGGGCCAAACAGATCAATGTGCAGAAGTTCTAGCGGCCTAGAGGAAGAAACAACATTCTTAGACTTGAATGCAGGTTTGGAGAACTTGCCCTTCTAACATGCTTCGCAACGAGCATCTGATTTGTATTTCAGATTAGGGAGTCCTCTGACCAGATTTAGTTTTTTAATCTGAGAAATCTTTCTCAAACTAGCATGTCCTAATCTTCTGTGCCAGACCCATTGCTCTTCGGAAACAGACATAAGACAAGTTACCTTCTGCTTCTCAATAATAGAAAGATCAATCTTATAAATGTTTTTCTTTCTCTTGCCTGTAAATAGGATTGAGCCATCCTTCTGACTTACATCCTTTCAAGACTTTTGATTGAAGATTATGTCATAACCATTGTCACTTAATTGACTTATGGACAATAAGTTATGCGCTAATCCTTCTACAAGAAGTACATTAGATATGGAAGGAGAGTTACCAATACTTATGGTTCCAGAGCCAATTATCTTGCCCTTCTGATCTCCTCCAAACTTGACTTCTCCACCAGATTTAAGCACCAGGTCTTGGAACATAGACCTTCTTCCCGTCATGTGTCGCGAGCACCCAGAGTCCAGGTACCATGACATGTTGTGCTTTGTCTTCTTTGTTGCCAAGGATATCTGCAACAGAAATTATCTTCTCCTTAGGTACCCATAACTTCTTGGGTCCTTTCTTGTTAGTTTTCCTCAAGTTCTGATTGAACTTGGGTTTAGCATAATAAACAACAGGAGGTACAACATGATATTCCTTAGGTTTAGCAGCATGATATTTTCTAGGTTGTGTCACATGCTTCTTAGTGTGTGTAACATGAAAGCTTTTGGCATGTGAAGTGAGCCTAATATCATGTGAGTGGCCATATTTGAACTGATCATACAATGGCTTGTATGTGATTTTCATATCATCTACAGGTTAAAATTTGTGTGGGGTATCACCCTCATAGCCAACGCCAATCCTTTTGTTTCTAGAAACACCATATATCATAGAAGCAAGATGACTTCTGCCAATACTTCTAGATAAGAACTTTCTGAAGCTCGAGTCATATTCTTTCAGAATATGATTGAGACTAGGAATGGATTTTTCTGATTCAGAAGGAGATCCAATATCTTTGGATAATTTTTAAACTTTTTCCTTCTGTTCAGAATTTTCCTCTTCCAGCTTCTTAGTTTCAGAGTCAAATAGCTTTTCCAGCTTTTCGTATTTGATACTAATATGAGCCTTGAGTTCCAGAAGTTCTGTTAAACTGGAAACTAACTCTTCTCTAGATAGTTCAGAAAATACCTCTTCAGAATCTGATTCTGATGCAGATTCTGATCCATCATCAACAGTGGCCATCAGTGCAATGTTTGCCTGCTCGCCTTCAGAGTCTGATTGTGATTCTGAATCTGAATCATCCCATGTTGCCATAAGACCTTTCTTCTTATGAAACTTCTTCTTGGGATTCTCCTTCTGAAGTTTTGGACACTCATTCTTGTAGTGACCAGGCTCATTGCAGTCATTGCATGTGACCTTCTTCTTGTCAGATCTTCTGCTTCCAGAATATTCTCCATGTTCAGGCTTCTTAGAACTTTGGAAGTTCTTGAACTTCCTATGCTTGCTCTTCCAGAGTTGGTTTACCCTTCTGGAGATCATGGACAATTCATCTTCTTCTTCTTCTGATTCTGATTTTTCAGAATCTTCTTCTTCAGCCTGAAAAGCGTTAGTGCATTTTTTATAATTAGATTTTAATGCAATAGACTTACCTTTCTTCTGAGGTTCATTAGCATCCAGCTCAATTTCATGACTCCTCAGTGTGGTGTCGTTTTCTTTACCTCCCCGTTTCACTTGGGAGGACGGCACGCTAAACCCTTCACGCGAAATTTGGAAGGAGAATGCGCCCGTGGTGGGATGAATTTTGTTTCAGTTCTTCCTACGATATCACACGAACTTTCTTATTGTTCCTACGAGTAGGAAAGGGAAAAAAAGATCTCAACTAAACCCTAGGAGTTTGCTAAGTGTGGGGATTTCACCTAGACTAGAAATTCTGGAGTCCGGGGGGTCGGTTATACATAGGGAAGTGTTTAAACACCCTATATATCTGTAGTACTCTACAGGAACCTTCTCTGTGTCATTTGTGTTTGTGCTGCTAATGATTGAGAAAGTTTCTCCTTTGTGTTAGGAGAGAGAATTGAATTGATTAAAGAAAGACAGACAGATAGACAGACTGACTATTTTTGGTATTTTATTAGCTCGCTGAGATTCCTTGTGAACCTCATGCCTACATATCCCTAGTGGAAGTCAGAGCTTAATGTAGTTCGGGGAACTAACTAGGGAAATTACTTGTTTTTGGTGCCTTGCTTAAAGCTCAAGGTTGAAGCTTGGAATTAAATCTCTGTTTACAGTAAAGAGGCATGAAATCATCTTTACAGAGAGGTATTAGTACTATTCTACCACAAACATTTAAAGGAGTGACAGAATAACTGAATTCATTTCATTCAAGAGGGGGACCTTACTTGTGTATGTGCAAGTATACCAGTCAAATGCCTCTTAAATGAAAGAAAGATGCTCATCCAAATTAGGGAAAGTTACCACATGTCTGGGTTTTACTGCCAGCTCATGCCTTTCAAAATCCTAAATGGGAGACTGGATTGAAATTGAAATTGAAATGTTTGTTTGTTTGAATGTGGTAGAGTAGTAAAAATATATCTCTATAGAGATAAGCTATGTCTATCTACTGCATAAAAGATTTGACTTTAGCTGGCTTGTATGAGGCCCAAGCTCGAGGCTTTTTTGATTGATTTATTAATTATTATTGACTCTGGGAGATGACTCCATTGGGGATTAATTACAGGGTATTTTTGTGTTCTGTACAAAGCCCAGAATTGAGGCTGACTCTACTTAGGGAGACTCTATTTGTGTGCCTTGTACAAAGCCCAAGGTTGTGGCTGATTGCTGAGGATAATTGAATGAATGACTCTATTTTATGTGCCTTGTACAAAGCCCAAGGTTGTGGCTGACTCTAGCTAGGGAAAACATTATTTTCTGCCTTGTACAAAGCCCAAGGTTGTGGCAGACTCTTAAATAAACTGAGTATGGATGACTTTATGGGGAAAAAATCCTAGGTGTTAGGAATCTTTGACACATAAAAATATGGTTTATCTGCCTTGTACAAAGCCCAAGGTTGTGGCTACTGAATGATGAAGAACTCACTGGGGAGACTCTATTATATGCCTTGTACAATGCCCAAGGTTGAGGCTGACTCTTGACAGGGGAGTTTTATTGTTTGGTGCCTTGTATGAAGCCCAAGGTTGAGGCTAACTGTTTTTGTTGGTTTTGACTCTATTGAGGAGATTTTATTTATTAAAAGACTGTTTTTCTTTGGAAGCTAACCCTTTCCAGGGATTTTGACTCAGCTGGTGAATTTGTCTGTTAAAAGACTGACTTTATCATGTTTTTGGAGGCTGACCCTTTCCAGGGGTTTTGACTCTTTTGGGGAAATTATCTCCTAAGAGAAATGAATCTTTATTTTTGACATTTATTAATTGACTTTGGAGGCTAACCCTTTCCAGGGATTTTATAAAAATGAAAGAATGATCTTGGAGGCTAACCCTTTCCAGGGATTTTTATTGAAAATGATTGGCAGAAAGATTATCTAGTGGAGACTTCTTGTTTAAAGCCCAAGATGAAGGCTGACACATGCTGAGGAGAAGATAAACATAGATCCTAGACTCTGCTAAGGAAGATTGATGAAGATAAGGGTGACAGAGACTGTCCATGTCTCTCATTCCAAAAGGTGTACTCAATGCAAAATTGAGACAAACTTAGCTTGTTTAAAGTTTGGTTTAAATTGGAAGAAAACTCACCAGGGTAGGCTAAAAGGTGACTAAAGACCTGTTCCTATGTTTATAAGAAACCTGATGGGTCCTTGTATACAAGCTCAAGAGGAAGCTGGAAATGCTTTTAAGAAGCCCGTGGGTCCTTGTACAAAGCCCAAGAGGAGGCTAATCGAGGGTCCTTGTTATAGCACAAGAGAAAGCTATGTAGTTTTGAACTTATTTTGGCTCTAAGCAAATGGGTAAGAGGTTTCACCGGGAATAATTCCTCTTTGGGTGGATGTGTCCTATATTTTTGGATTCTAAGGTTTTTACCAAGATGTTTCACCGGGAATAATTCATCTTGGGGGTTTGAACTACAGATCTCTAATTAGGAAAGAGCCTTCACCGGGAAGACATTCTCAATCCTAGGTCATATTCCTATAATATATATATATAGTTTAACTGTCCTAGGGTTTACACTCAAACGTAGTTCTAAACTAATATATATGCACAATTTATATTTGACAGTAATTTAAATAAAGACTGTAAATTGAAAGCTTGTAAAGCCTAACCTGGATGGAGTGGAGGCCTTTGAAGAAGTATGTACGAAGCCTTACCAGTAATTGATGGATAACAGTTGAATATATAGGATAAACAGTTAATGGTTTTTGAAAACAGAAGAAGTGAAGATGGACAAAGGTCACATAGGTATCTGAAGAGTTTCATCGGGAATAATGCCCTTCAAATACCAGAAGAATGTTTTGAAAACAGAAAGAAGATTTTGAAAATACAGTTTTGAAAACAAGCTAAGAAGAGAAGGTGTTTGGGACTTACACTCTATTAGAGGCCCAGTACTTTACAGTACTGGTTATGAGAGCAATTTGAAAATGATTTGTAAATGATATAAGGTTCTGTTGTTTAAGAACCTTAATCATTTGATTTGTTCGGAGATTGAAAACAGTTTTGAAAATTGACAAAAGTCAACTTAATTAAGGTAAAAATAAAGATCTTTTACCTAATTAAGACCTAAACAATTAGGGTTTTATCATAAAATTATTTACAAAATGATTAGGTTAAAATAAAGTGACAATATATATTTAAAGTATTTAAGAAAACACTTAAAAACATACTACTTTAAACCTAATTAAAATACATGAAATAAATAATATTTTTATGATTTTTTGACTATTCACAAAAATAGATATATTAAATAATAGGTGTATGAAAAATGAAGTGAAAATGATTTAATTTGATAGGTGAATTAATTGTGTGAAGTTGTGAAGAAAATAGGTGTGACAAGTGATAAAAAATTAGGAATGTCTCCACCAAGGCTTGAACTCACGCCCTTTAGGTCACATACCCAAAACCAAACCACTGGGCCAGCGCGCGCATGGTGATAGTGATACACATCCAACACATTATATTTTCAGATAAGCGTGTAAATCATGAAAAAAAATAAAAGGAATAAAAAGTCTGGGGCGAGGGGGATTCGAACCCCATACTTTGGGCATGAGGAGACTAAGAGCGCATGTGTGGCCACTAGGGCAAGTTATTCAGTCGTTTATGAAACACCTATCATTAAATATAAAATAAACTCTGCCCTGAGGTTTGAAATTTGCGCGCCACCACCATTGTCATCTTCTTCCTCAAGCTCCAACAATTTGGATTTCTGAATTCTCTCAATTCTCAACCATTTGCAGCGATATAAAGATGAAACTTGTTCTAAATTCACTCACGATTCTAAATATGTAACTAACATAGACTGATATTAACTACATCTAACTAATTTACCAGAAATCGTGAAGAACCCTAAAACTTAAAAATCAAATTAAATGGCTATACTGAAAGTTAAATGAATGATGATAGAGGGTTTTCAATCCTCTGATGATGCTAAACAAGATAGAATCGAGCTTTAACTCAAAGAGTGCTTAAATTAAAGAAGTGAAGTTCAGGAACTTACCTCTGAAAATGGAGGTCGTGAGGATGATTGAGAGCACCTGGGTTAAATGAATGATCTGAATGCTTATTGGAGCTTGAATCCTTCTGAATTGCTCTATGGACCTCCCTCGATTTAAGCTTCAAGTAGACATGGAGGTTGTTGAATTTGGAGTTACAGATGAGCTGCAGCCATCTGGTTAGCTTCACTATGACTTGAGGAGTGTGCCTGGATGATTGGCTTGGCTTGAAACTTCCTGAATTACTCCATGGTCCTCCAACTGCAAGTGCTCCAAATGAGAGGTGGAGGTGATGATTCTCCACGCCCAGAAGTGTTCCAAAGGTTTGGATCACCTCTAAATGCCTCCCTAAATGTGTTTGAATACTTATTTTCAAAGAGAGAGCTTTGGTTTGAAGAATCCGAGTCTTCTTGCCAAAGGACCTTTGAAAAAACTAAGTATGAAGAAAGAAAGAGAAAGCAAGAATTTTGTTGCTTTGGTGTGTTTTTTGAATGAGAATGAGGCCTCTATTTATAGGCAATTGGTTCAGTATAGTTGCAGAAGAGTGAGCTTGCTTAATGAAAGAAGTTTGGTTTCTTAAGCATGAAGGAAGTTTGCAAATATCTCTTATGCAATGATGAGAATTTTGATTCCATTTGATCAATCCCCTAGCCCTCGATTTTGCTTGATCTTAGGGGACAATTCTGAGCCAGAAATGAGCTCTAATTGGTTGGTGAGAAGATTCCTTGGGTGATTCATCAATTTGCCATAAATTCACAAATGTAATCATTACATAATCACATGTTCTTGTTTTTAGAATCTTCTTCAATCCTTATGGTATGGTGAAAATGAATGCATGGCATGTTTTCAGATGTGTTATGGGTCGTGTAGCATCCATAATTGAGGTCATGTGCACAAAATTCCAAAGTTCCAAAATGATGCATGACCTATAATTTCACTTCATGAGGCCAACTTTGAACAAGCATAACTCTTAGCTCAAAATGAATTTGGAGAAGGTTGAACACAATTTGGAAAGCCCTAAACATCTACTTCAAATCATTAGTTTGGAGTTTCTTCAGAATCCCTTGGCAAATTTGTGAAAAATGAGGCCAAAGTTGGAAGAAAACTAGGTTAAAACACTTAGAAAAATTTCTAAGTGTTTATGACCTAAAACTCCAAAATTTCTAAAACTCTTAAATGATTGATCTTTTGAAAAAAGTTCCTTTGTAAGATGTTGTTTTATTTTGCAAGATCTACAACTTTCATGTTGGGAGTTTTTTGAGTTGTGTAGGTGAAATTTTGAGTTCTCACAGTGCCCTCAAAAACCCTAATTCCCGACTTTTTGCTCCTTGATGAATTTCTTTGAATTTCTTTGGTCAAATGACTTTAATATCCATATATTGATGATATTGATCCTTGAAAGTCATGGTTTGACCAAAAATCTTAAAAGTCAATGGTGATCCCATACAGTTGACTTTTTTCCAAATATGGTGAGATTTGGACTTTTGTGTAGAATCAAGATCTTCTCCTCAAATGAATGATGTAAATAGATTATATTGAGGAAGTAGAGATTCTTGAATCATGTCTTGAGTTTTGGATCCATGCCCTGATTAAAAGTCAACTATCTTGGTGAATTAGGTCAAAAACCCTAATTGTCGACCAGAGGACAATGATGAGTGTAGACTTTGAATTTAGGTGTGATGTCCAGTGGATCTTGTCATATGAGCTATTTGAAGATGATTGATGTCTTTGAATGATCCCCTGGGGTTTTTTAGGGTTTCCCAAAGGTGATCCCTGATTTTAGTCCTTGATAGGCTCCAAACCCTAGTCTGTTGATCTGAGTAATTCTGTACTTAAATGACTGGGTGTCTAATCAATCATAGGTGAAATAATGAGGCTTTTGAGTCTCATGATTGTATTAGAGACTACTCCCTCTATTGATTGATCCTTTGCCTGAGTTTTCTTGTCTTTGAACACCCTCGATTGAATGCCAGACTGCCCTGGGTACTTACCTTGACTTGATGAAAATCCTGAAGATATGTCATCTCAGGGGGGTCAAAAATTAGGGTATGACAGATGCCCCTATTTAAGTGTCTTTTATCTGGAGGGAGAGAGATTGATATCTCGATCTCTCCCGCGTAAAAGAGACTTAAATATCAAAGAATGCCCGAATTTTGGGCGCTCCTGAGATGATAAAATCTTTGCATGATTTGATCCTGTTGTCGCACTTGGCGGGGGATGAGGAGACAAACTCCTGCAGAAATACTTGATGTGGATTCTGGTGAATGGATGGCAATGTAGGATGCGCAATCCATCTTCTTTAACTAAGTGTTGATACTTAGAAAAAGGTAAACAACCTCCCCCTTGTTTCGGATGTCCGTATCTCGAAACTGGCCTTAGTTGTGTTTGGACAATATCTCAGATAAAGAGAAAATTTCCAAAAGGTCTGCTTCCTCATCAAACTTCTCATCAGCACTTGGAGATGAGATACCATTTGACGGTAAATAAAGAAACTTCAAGGGTTGTTTCCTCATCAAACTTCTTACCAGCACTTGGAGGTAAGATACCATTTGACGGTAAATAAAGAAACTTCAAGGGTTGTTTCCTCATCAAACTTCTTACCAGCACTTGGAGGTAAGATACCATTTGACGGTAAATAAAGAAATTTCAAGGGTTGTTTCCTCATCAAACTTCTTACCAGTACTTGGAGGTAAGATACCATTTGACGGTAAATAAAGAAACTTCAAGGGGTGGTTTCCTCATCAAACTTCTCATCAGCACTTGGAGATGAGATACCATTTGACGGTAATAAAGAAACTTTAAGGGGTTGTTTCCTCATCAAACTTCTCATCAGCACTTGGAGATGAGATACCATTTGATGGTAATAAAGAAACTTCAACATCTTCCCTTTTTACCTGGCATCTTTGAAAGATTGTCATATGGGCCCGCGCTCGTAAGAGGAAAACTACCATTTATCGACTCTGTGGGGAACTAAACATCCCTGAAACAGACAAACTGTTTGAAGAAACTGCCATTTGCCGATCTCTTGAGTATTTAACAGACAAACTGTCTTTTCTTGGGAAAAGACTGCCATTTGCCAATTGCTAGGGGAGCAAACTGTCTTCTGCCGGGGAAGACTGCCATTTGTCGACCCTGTCATGAAAGAAAGTGAGCAAACTGTCTTCTGCTGAAAGAGACTGCCATTCGCTGACTTTGTTGGAGAATCTGAACTATCTTCTAGACGAAGACTATCATTCGCTGACTCCGCTGGGGAATCATTTGTCGATCTGCTGGGAGATTCTGAATTTTTCTTTGACAAGAAGTGGCACCTCTTCACCCTGCTGGGGAAATACCAAACCTGTAGGGAATTCCAAAATGTGAAGCAGACTATTTTATCTGAAGAAGACTGTCGAATGTCGCTCTGCAGGAGATTCTCGGCTGAGGAATTCCAAAAGTGAACAAACTATCTCTTTGAGGGAGACTACCATTTGTTGACTTGCTTGGGGAGATCCTTGTGCATGAACTGTTGTCTCGAAGGAAAAAGTTTCTCCGGAACTTGCAGGGGAAACTTGAGTTCATGCCTCAATGACTTAGGCAATCACAGGATCAAAGCCTGATTCGGCTATGCAATTATGATGTAATGTATGCATGAATATTATGACAATGATAAAATGTAAAGTGAATGTGAATAGAATTGTCGCAGATATAAAATCCTATGATACGACTTGAATTCTTGTTGATCAGAAGATGTCCTCTTCTTGTAGTTCGAACTCTGTTGGGAATATCTGGTTATCAGTTGTCCGCTGTCCGAAGTAAGTAATATGAATTGAAGTAAAGATCCGTCATCGGGAGATGTTCGCAAAGCGACCTCGTGGGGAAAACTTGGTTCCCGGAGTCTCAACCGTTCTCGGAGCAACTATTTGCATTCTTCCTATTGTTTGTAAACCTCAGAAAGAAATTTCACCTTTATTTTTGCAAGTAAATTCATTTTATTTTTATGAAAACATTTGTTTCAAGAAATTGACTGTTTAAACTTAAAATGCATTTCAAGAAACTGAATAAGACTAGATTGCAAAGGAAAAGCACAAGGCTCAAATTATTATATATGGAATGGTAATCAGCCAAATGCTTGATTCCATGGAGTATTTACAAAGTTGGAAATTGGTAATTTTCGGGAAAAGGGCTACGATGAAACGTGACGACCGTTATCTTTCCCTTCCACTCCGAGTTGCACTGTATTCGTGCTTCGTAGAAGATGACCTGTGTAACTCGGTTTTTTTTAGGCGAACTGACTCCTTGCTCTTTCTTTTTTTTATTTTTTTTATATTTTTTTTATGCAAGAGTCGCCACCGACTTTTATTTTATCCAACATTTAGGAAAGGCATAAAAGAACAGAAAAAGACCTTTTGACAGATTTTGGGTTCGGGGGGGTTGGTTATACAAAGGGAAGGTTTTAAGCACCCTTTGTATCCATGGTTATCCATGGGCTCTTAATTGCTTAGCTCACTTTTTTAAATGCTTTGTTGATTTGAAAATAGAAGAAGTGAAGATGGACAATAGGTCACATAGGTCTCTGAAGAGTTTCACCGGGAATAATGCCCTTCAAATACCAGATGAAAGTTTTGAAAATAGATGAGAAGTTTTGAAAATACGTTGCTTGAAAATGGAAGTGTTTGAGCAAGCAATTAGGAGTTACTTACTCTTAATTTATAAGATCTTTCCTGTACGTTAGCAAAATAGACAAATAGAAAATAGCAGAAACATAAATAATATGTCCAAATGGACAAAGAGAAAATAACAGAAACATAAATAATACGTCCAATTGGACAAAGAAAAAAAATAGCATAAACATAAATAATACGTCCAAATGGACAAAGAGAAAATAACAGAAGCATAAATAATATGTCCAAATGGACAAAGAAAAAATAGCATAAACATAAATAATATGTCCAAATGGACAAAGAGAAAATAGCGGAAACATAAATAATATGTCCAAATGGACAAAGAGAAAATAGCGGAAACATAAATAATATGTCCAAATGGACAAAGAGAAAATAGCAGAAATATAAATAATATGTCCAAATGGACAAAGAGAAAATAGCAGAAATATAAATAATATGTCCAAATGGACAAAGAAAAAATAGCAGAAATATAAATAATATGTCCAAATGGACAAAGAAAAAATAGCAGAAATATAAATAATATGTCCAAATGGACAAAGAAAAAATAGCAGAAATATAAATAATATGTCCAAATGGACAAAGAAAAAATAGCAGAAATATAAATAATATGTCCAAATGGACAAAGAAAAAAATGACAGAAACATAAATAATATGTCCAAATGGACAAAGAAAAAATGACAGAAACATAAATAATATGTCCAAATGGACAAAGAAAAAAATGACAGAAACATAAATAATATGTCCAAATTGACAAAGAAAAAATGACAGAAACATAAATAATATGTCCAAATGGACAAAGAAAAAATGACAGAAACATAAATAATATGTCCAAATGGACAAAGAAAAAATAACAGAAACATAAATAATATGTCCAAATGGACAAAGAAAAATAACTGAAACATAAATAATATGTCCAAATGGACAAAGAAAAAATAACAGAAACATAAATAATATGAATGATAAAATAAAGTATAAAGCAAGAAATATAAAGGACAATATAATAAAATGCGGAATTTAAAGTTAATTGTTAGTATGTTAGCACGTGAATCATCTTGAAGCTAGTCAAGTATATTCACGATGTTAGTGAAGATCGATGGTGAGTGAATGATGATCTCAGATTTAAAGTTAATGAAAATTTATCAGAAGCTTGATAGAATCATAGCGACTACACGATAAATTTCCAAAAGTCTTAAATCAACTGCATACAATCTCTGCCATATTTGATCTTTTATTCCGATCTTGGACAAAGAAAAGGAAGATAAGAAATAATATCAAATAATATACAAAAATAAATATAAAACAAATTAAACTCAATTCATTTTTTTGTGATTTTTTTTGGAATTTGATTTTAAGTTAATTAACAAGCTAATTAAACAAATAATTATACAAATAATTAAACATAACAAGAAAAATATTATTTTATATGTCAAAAATTAGATTATAAAAAATATAAACCTAAATCTAAAAGGAAAATATTTTTGGAGTTTTTTGATTGGTTAAAAATAATTAAAAAAAAGCAATATTTACATAATTACTAATTAATTAAGCAATATAAATTAATTATGAAAAGAAATAAAATATTTTTATGTTAAAAATTAAATAAACATTTTATCAACTTAAAACTAAAATTAAAACTTTTTTTTTTGAGAAATTGAAAATATGCATAAATATGGAGTTTTTAATTCATGAACTCCTAACACTACTACATATTAAAAATTACATTGTACTTACTCTATGATGTTCCAAGAGTGGAAAAGAGTGATTGAAATTGATTGAAAGTGGCTATTTGAATGAGCCTTGATTTTTACAAGTTTATTGAAACTTTTGGAAAATATAAAACTTATGCTATGGCTTTGGTGTTTGTTGTTGTGCTCTCTCTTTTGCTCCTCTTTTTTTCCTCTTTTTTTCCTCTCTTGAATGAAGAAAATGAAGTTCTATTTATAGGCAAAGAGTTTGATCTTGGAAGCCTTGCAAGTGGAAATTGTCATGATTGATTTTGTGGAAAAAATATGATAATGGAATATTTTCAATGAGTGTATTTCTTAACCATGGTTAAAACACTCAAGTATTATTCTCTTCAATCTTGCAATAATATATTTAAACATCTTGAATTGGTCTTGATTGGCAACCATAAGCATCTTTGATAATATCTTTGAATTATCTCACTTTAATTAAACTTTAAATGAATAAAATTTAATTAAAATGAAATAAAAATGTCATGAATCATGGATGGGTCGTGGATGCCCTTTAAACATATGAGAATCAAGATTGAATCACAAAAGAATTGGCCTTTTTGAAAAAAAATCAAATTTTGGTCATTACTTGTTTCATGCATTTTTCCAAAAAAGGTCAACTTCATCAAGGCATATCTCCCTCAATTTTGATCCTATGAAAGTGTTCTTTAACTTTTTGGAAAGCCCAAGATGTCCTCTACAAGCCACTTTGGAAGCGTTTTTGCATTTGGAGAAGTTATCTTGATGATATGGGCTTTGACAAAAAACTGCTTTTTGTTGACTTTGAAAATGACCTGTAATGTTTTGGCTTATATCTCTTAGGCGGAAGCATTTCTTGACCTTGGTCCCAACATCAAAGTTGTAGAGAATTGAATTTCCTTGAGAATGAGCTTTGGTTGGAATTTTTCTGATAAATTATGAGAGAGTTATGGTCGGTCAAAGTTCAGTTGACTTTTAGGTAAAAAACTCTAATTTTGCAATTTTGAGTTTTGTCGATTTCTGAACTTTTCTTGATGAATTATGATCAACCATTGATCACATGATGAATCTTTTGACAAAATATGGATGTTGACCAAAAATTGCATTTTTGACTGTCTGTTGACTTTTTGGTCAAACTGGTCGTCTGTTGACTGTTTGAGCTGTTGACTGTGCGTCTGAGCGAATCGAAGTTTGAAAATTTGTCTGGTGGTATTTTGAGACATATGGAGATCCATGAAATCCATTTGAGGTCTCAAAAACTCGTTCTCCTGAAAAAAAACAAAAACCCTAGTTAGGGACTGTTTGTGTAGGAGACAGTTAGGCGTACCTGATTTTTGTGCAGTGTTGAGTCTCTGTTGACCACGTGATTATCAGAAGACTTCTAGAACAAAATCTTGGAAATTTGAAGTGCGAAAAATTGATTTGACTGATGGTACAAACACGGAGAATTGCGCTGATAGCGGGTTTGACTGGTAACTAGCTGTCCGGGTATTAACGTAACAGTTAAAGTGAAAATTCAACAGTTTAAAGTTAATTTTTTCTTTTTTTGTTTTTGTTGTGGTAATGGTGAAAAATTTATTTACCTGAGCTGTTAGAAAAACTCAAACATAATAAATAAATAAAATATACTGTACGCGAACGAAAATACCGATAATAACCTTGAAAATAAACATTTAATGCACAGAAAAATAAATATTTAACACACATAATATTATCTTGATAATTAAACTACCGTACGACAGATAGTACAACATTTAATACTAACAGTACAAATATTACATAATATAATGAACAGTACGACAAATAAAATAAACGGTACACTATTTGAAAGCGACAAATACAACAAACTTTAAAAATGACGATTAATAATCCATGCTATGAACAACAGAAAATAGATGATCGGAAGTGTAACCATCGCAGGTCCGCATTTTTCAGGACTATGCAGACAGAAGAAGGACATGATCACCGTAAAAATAGTGATGACTATAAGAAAAAGTGTATCCATCCACTTTGCCATTTTTGCCGAGGAAGAAGAGAAAATAATTATGAGATAGAAGTTTGAGAAATTTGGGAGATGAGTGAAATTTGATGTGAGAATTTATGGAAAAAATGAGGAGTATTTATAGAGTGAAAAGAGAGAGATAGAGACGTTGGGAGTGGAGTGTACCGTTTGAATAGTAGTAGGATTTGAAAAAAAAAGTATGGTAGGTTTTGAAAAGAAAAAGGGTATAGAATAAAGCTAGGATTTGATTTTGAAAAAAAAGATTTGAAAAGAAAGAAAGAGATTTTAAAAAAAAAATAATATAGTATAAAAATAAAAATTAGTGGGAAATAAAACCAAGAATAATTTAATTGTTACCAGTATAATCTGAAACCCGGACTCCGCGCCTGCAAATTTTAATTCTGCACGAACTGCGTCAGCATTATTTATCTGAAAATAAATCTCAAATAAACAGTGTATGAAGTGATAAACAGTATTTGGCGTTTATGAAAGGATAAATTTAACAGCGAACCAAAATACTGTATAAAAAAATTCTAAAAATTGAGTATTCATAAAATCAGGATATTTATGAAATAAAAATCCAAGATTGTATAAAAATCCAAATTTTTAGACAGAAGTTTGTTGACTTCTTTTTTTGAAAAAAGAACGAGGGCGAATTTTGGGGTATAACAATAATGATCATAACACTTAGAAAATGATGGGATCTCAGAGGTCAAAAATTGGGGTGCAACAGATGCCCCTATTTAAGTTTCTTCTATCCGGAGACACGATGATTGTAAATCTTCGTTTTAACGTGATGGAAGAGACTTAAATATATAAAAAAACACAATTTTTGAACCTGAGATGCAATGTAATGCTTATGATTATGAATTCACATGATTTCTACGAGATGGAAACAGGACACCAATGGGGAGAAGTAAACAGACTCCGCTAGGGAAAAGGTATACGTCATCTAGGAATAGAATCAGACTTCACACAAGAAAGAAACAGTTGACAAAAGCTTTCAAGATAAAACATGATTGAACTTTGAGAAGAGAATATCTGAGGCATACATGAATGTGGCTAAATAAAATGAATATCAAGGTAAAACATGATTGGACAACATCAAATGACAATCAAGGTAAAACATGATTGGGCAACATCGAATGACAATCAAGGTAAAACATGATTGGGTAATCATCAACGGACAATCAAGGTAAAACATGATCACAGGTCCATCAAGGTAAAACATGATTGGATGTCATTAAGGATAATCAAGGTAAAACATGATTGGATAATCATCAACGGACAATCAAGGTAAAACATGATTAGATAATCGTCACAGATCCATCAAGGTAAAACATGATTGGATGTCATTAAGGGATAATCAAGGTAAAACATGATTGGATAACATCAAATGACAATCAAGGTAAAACATGATTGAAAAATACCAAATGACAATCAAGGTAAAACATGATTAGAGAATACCAAGTGACAATCAAGGTAAAACATGATTAGAGAACACCAAGGTCAATCAAGGTAAAACATGATTTGAACTTTAAGAAGAAAATATCAAAAGCGTTTTAAGATAAACCATGAATGAAGCAGCATCAAACGAAAATCAAGATAAAACATGATTGAACTCAGAGATATTCAAGAGTGACTTTGAATGAGGTAATAACACTTTACTGGGAATTGGGACATCCATAGAAGCTTTGAATAAAAGGTGACAAAGTTCTGAAAAATTGTCAGAACAAACAAGACATATCATGAAGAATATCAGATAGATACAGACAAAACGAATCAAAAGGATAAATTTGTTTTGGTAGGTGCCAATAAGTTGGACTTTGATCTCAAGGTAAGATGTTGACAACAACAGGACCTTGGAAGAATGTTAATGAGCATGATTTTGTTTCTATGCATGATGTTAAAGTTTTCTATGCATGATGAATGCTCAATGCAATGTATTCATGACGACTGGGATTGACTCTTTTGTGAGGCAAGATTGGAGCTTTGATTCCTCAACACAGGAACTCGAAAAAAAAAATCCGCTTGGAAAGAAGATGCATGAACAAACTTCTTGTCACACTGATAACTGTATCAAACAAATGATCCTTTGAGAATAACTGATAAACTAGGCTTGAGTATTACTGAAGAAGATTTCCCCTGATTGAGTAATTGTTGCAAGTTAACTGATCATGGCTTCAGTTGAACTATGTTGGGGATGAACTGATCACGGATTCAACTCTTGAAATGAATGTTGGGAAGACTTGCCATAGTATACATCTTGAAGAGGATATTCTGATCAACAAATCTTGATTAAACATCTGAACAACAGGATCTTGAAGGAACGTGCCCCTGATAGGATCACTGATCAAGTTTCTCGACTGTTTGAACTTCCCGAAAGATAAGTACTTACTTTCAAATAAAGTGTTCATTCAAGAATGGTAATTTTAATGCAATGCTCAAAACATATTTTTGAAATCAAAATCACTTTGTAAAGAAAATGGAATCACTGGTTAAAACATAAAGGTTAAGACAATCAACGTGAAAGATAAAGCAAAGATATGGTATCAACATAAATGATTGGTAAATCTCTTGGGAGTCAGCTTACGCAACCTTGTTGTAGTATGCTTTCAAAATAAACCTTGCTTCAATTAGGGCTTTTGAAGGTTGTAACGTGGTCAGGTTCACGGTTTAAAAAAACAAAAGGTATAAGGCTCAAATTTTTTGTAACCCACCCCATCTCCGTGATGATCTTCAGTCCTAAACTCAGTTAATTCAAAATATGCATTCAGGTTCCAAGAGACTTCTGGAATTTTACCTGTTGTAATGATGATAGTTCACAAGCCAAGAAAACTTGGAGATGCCAGTCACTTTTTCCTTTTGATAGTCACAACATTTTGTGGTTCAAGAATTTATTGACTTATCTCTTCTTTTTTCCTTCTTTTGATATCCCTAACTTTTGCCTGAACTGTTTATTTTGAACTTACAGTCAGCGGGATGCCTTAATTTTTGCCTAAGTCATTTTTTGATTTTGACTTAGCAGGCTTTTCTTTTATTTTCTTTTTTTGATACCTTTTTTTTTTGAAAGATAGTGACTACCTTGCTTAATGATTATAACGAACCATCATCGAATTTTGCTTGGCGTTTCCAACATTTCTTTGATGTATGCGGAGGAAAGCTTGTGATTAAAACACTTGTTGAAAGGTGTATTGAATGATTCTCTTAAAATAGAATGCACAACCAAATTAACTGGGAACTACCCTGCCCCGGGTTAAAATGTGGGTTATTTCGTATAGAAAGAAACACCAACTTCTAGGCTCAAAGGGGTGAACGAGGGATTATCATCCTTATTTCTCCAGTGTTTGGGAATTGAAACAATGCCTGTACATCGTCAACAAAGTTTTATTTGAAAGCATACAGTTCAACAACTTGGGTATTTCGTTGTCATCATCCTCCCTCCAATCTTTGCATAAAACACAATTTTGATAGAGAAAGAAAAATAGAAATTTTTTTTTTTTTTTTTGTAAAAGAAGCATAAACATAGACATAGTAGATGAAAATGAATTCAAACATACGATGCTCATTTCATTAAAATCACCATTCAGGAATGAAAAAAAAAAGTTTAAAAGCAAACAATACAACTGAGGAAATGCAAACAGTAGGGAAACATCTTTCTAAATCATGGTCTGCTGCCCCTTGATGGAAAGGACAATGAAAATCAGACCTAAAACCTTATGGAAGAGGATTTCGAGGAGGAAGAATCAACTTGATGGTAGATAGATAACTCTAAAGATGGAGACAGACAAGGATAAGTTTCATGGATAACCTGAATGTATGTATGCAAATGATGTAATTGTTGTTTATATTTTTTTGAGTTTCAAAAAACTTAAGATATTAATTTGCAAACATTCAAGCATTGGATTAAAGCATTGGTCAAGTTATCATCAAAATCAATCATCCATTTTGGTGGATTAGAATTTTCACCCCATCAACACCCAAGATCCATTGAGTTTGATGAAACTTACGATGTTTACAAAAAAAGACCTCTGAGTTCATTGGAAATCAAAGGAAAAGATTTTTATGAATGTATGAATGCATGAATGCCACATATATAGAAATGGTAACACAAACATGGTGCACATAAGGTAGGTTCCAAAATTCAACGTCACGAGCATGAGGTCAAAGAACCAAATATGGGATAGTACTAGGGTTAATCACCTGCATAACATGTTCTACTGATACGTCAGAGTCCACATTCTTCTTTCGGATATTACCGGCTTGCACAACTGAACTTGTGAGCCAATAATATTCTCAAGAAAAACTCGTCTGAGTGTGGCTCTCCGCATGACAACTAATCCAAGTCTTCACCTGAATAGTTTCTGCGCCACAACCTAATAAGGCCAGGATGAGTTATGGGTTCTACAGCCAACTCAGCTTCTACAGTTCAATGAAAGCAATAATGTCTTCGCAACTGAACTTGCTAAACATATACTACCAACAAGGAACCTCCACTGAGCGGAAGGATTCTCACGTACGCCTGTACATGACTATACCCTCCACCTAATTCTTATGTGTACTTAATCCGGGTTAGGATTTGTCCATAATGTATCTCAAGTGACGGAACCACACATATATCATGAAATAACAAATATGTACAAAATAAACAAGTATAAGCAAATATTAAAGTGATCTAAAACTCTAAGGTAACCCCTCTTTTTAAAAAGATTTTTCAATTCCCCAGCAGAGTCGCCAGTTCTGTAAACTCGGTTTTTTTTAGGCGAACTGACTCCTTGCTCTTTCTTTTTTTTATTTTTTTTATATTTTTTTTATGCAAGAGTCGCCACCGAATTTTATTTTATCCAACATTTAGGAAAGGCATAAAAGAACAGAAAAAGACCTTTTGACAGATTTTGGGTTCGGGGGGTTGGTTATACAAAGGGAAGGTTTTAAGCACCCTTTGTATCCATGGTTATCCATGGGCTCTTAATTGCTTAGCTCACTTTTTTAAATGCTTTGTTGATTTGAAAATAGAAGAAGTGAAGATGGACAATAGGTCACATAGGTCTCTGAAGAGTTTCACCGGGAATAATGCCCTTCAAATACCAGATGAAAGTTTTGAAAATAGATGAGAAGTTTTGAAAATACGTTGCTTGAAAATGGAAGTGTTTGAGCAAGCAATTAAGAGTTACTTACTCTTAATTTATAAGATCTTTCCTGTACGTTAGCAAAATAGACAAATAGAAAATAGCAGAAACATAAATAATATGTCCAAATGGACAAAGAGAAAATAACAGAAACATAAATAATACGTCCAATTGGACAAAGAAAAAAAATAGCATAAACATAAATAATACGTCCAAATGGACAAAGAGAAAATAACAGAAGCATAAATAATATGTCCAAATGGACAAAGAAAAAATAGCATAAACATAAATAATATGTCCAAATGGACAAAGAAAAAATAGCGGAAACATAAATAATATGTCCAAATGGACAAAGAGAAAATAGCGGAAACATAAATAATATGTCCAAATGGACAAAGAGAAAATAGCGGAAACATAAATAATATGTCCAAATGGACAAAGAGAAAATAGCGGAAACATAAATAATATGTCCAAATGGACAAAGAGAAAATAGCAGAAATATAAATAATATGTCCAAATGGACAAAGAGAAAATAGCAGAAATATAAATAATATGTCCAAATGGACAAAGAAAAAATAGCAGAAATATAAATAATATGTCCAAATGGACAAAGAAAAAATAGCAGAAATATAAATAATATGTCCAAATGGACAAAGAAAAAATAGCAGAAATATAAATAATATGTCCAAATGGACAAAGAAAAAATAGCAGAAATATAAATAATATGTCCAAATGGACAAAGAAAAAATGACAGAAACATAAATAATATGTCCAAATGGACAAAGAAAAAATGACAGAAACATAAATAATATGTCCAAATGGACAAAGAAAAAATGACAGAAACATAAATAATATGTCCAAATGGACAAAGAAAAAATAACAGAAACATAAATAATATGTCCAAATGGACAAAGAAAAATAACTGAAACATAAATAATATGTCCAAATGGACAAAGAAAAAATAACAGAAACATAAATAATATGAATGATAAAATAAAGTATAAAGCAAGAAATATAAAGGACAATATAATAAAATGCGGAATTTAAAGTTAATTGTTAGTATGTTAGCACGTGAATCATCTTGAAGCTAGTCAAGTATATTCACGATGTTAGTGAAGATCGATGGTGAGTGAATGATGATCTCAGATTTAAAGTTAATGAAAATTTATCAGAAGCTTGATAGAATCATAGCGACTACACGATAAATTTCCAAAAGTCTTAAATCAACTGCATACAATCTCTGCCATATTTGATCTTTTATTCCGATCTTGGACAAAGAAAAGGAAGATAAGAAATAATATCAAATAATATACAAAAATAAATATAAAACAAATTAAACTCAATTCATTTTTTTGTGATTTTTTTTGGAATTTGATTTTAAGTTAATTAACAAGCTAATTAAACAAATAATTATACAAATAATTAAACTTAACAAGAAAAATATTATTTTATATGTCAAAAATTAGATTATAAAAAATATAAACCTAAATCTAAAAGGAAAATATTTTTGGAGTTTTTTGATTGGTTAAAAATAATTAAAAAAAAGCAATATTTACATAATTACTAATTAATTAAGCAATATAAATTAATTATGAAAAGAAATAAAATATTTTTATGTTAAAAATTAAATAAACATTTTATCAACTTAAAACTAAAATTAAAACTTTTTTTTTTTTTTTGAGAAATTGAAAATATGCATAAATATGGAGTCCTAACACTACTACATATTAAAAATTACATTGTACTTACTCTATGATGTTCCAAGAGTGGAAAAGAGTGATTGAAATTGATTGAAAGTGGCTATTTGAATGAGCCTTGATTTTTACAAGTTTATTGAAACTTTTGGAAAATATAAAACTTATGCTATGGCTTTGGTGTTTGTTGTTGTGCTCTCTCTTTTGCTCCTCTTTTTTTCCTCTTTTTTTCCTCTCTTGAATGAAGAAAATGAAGTTCTATTTATAGGCAAAGAGTTTGATCTTGGAAGCCTTGCAAGTGGAAATTGTCATGATTGATTTTGTGGAAAAAATATGATAATGGAATATTTTCAATGAGTGTATTTCTTAACCATGGTTAAAACACTCAAGTATTATTCTCTTCAATCTTGCAATAATATATTTAAACATCTTGAATTGGTCTTGATTGGCAACCATAAGCATCTTTGATAATATCTTTGAATTATCTCACTTTAATTAAACTTTAAATGAATAAAATTTAATTAAAATGAAATAAAAATGTCATGAATCATGGATGGGTCGTGGATGCCCTTTAAACATATGAGAATCAAGATTGAATCACAAAAGAATTGGCCTTTTTGAAAAAAAATCAAATTTTGGTCATTACTTGTTTCATGCATTTTTCCAAAAAAGGTCAACTTCATCAAGGCATATCTCCCTCAATTTTGATCCTATGAAAGTGTTCTTTAACTTTTTGGAAAGCCCAAGATGTCCTCTACAAGCCACTTTGGAAGAGTTTTTGCATTTGGAGAAGTTATCTTGATGATATGGGCTTTGACAAAAAACTGCTTTTTGTTGACTTTGAAAATGACCTGTAATGTTTTGGCTTATATCTCTTAGGCGGAAGCATTTCTTGACCTTGGTCCCAACATCAAAGTTGTAGAGAATTGAATTTCCTTGAGAATGAGCTTTGGTTGGAATTTTTCTGATAAATTATGAGAGAGTTATGGTCGGTCAAAGTTCAGTTGACTTTTAGATAAAAAACTCTAATTTTGCAATTTTGAGTTTTGTCGATTTCTGAACTTTTCTTGATGAATTATGATCAACCATTGATCACATGATGAATCTTTTGACAAAATATGGATGTTGACCAAAAATTGCATTTTTGACTGTCTGTTGACTTTTTGGTCAAACTGGTCGTCTGTTGACTGTTTGAGCTGTTGACTGTGCGTCTGAGCGAATCGAAGTTTGAAAATTTGTCTGGTGGTATTTTGAGACATATGGAGATCCATGAAATCCATTTGAGGTCTCAAAAACTCGTTCTCCTGAAAAAAAACAAAAACCCTAGTTAGGGACTGTTTGTGTAGGAGACAGTTAGGCGTACCTGATTTTTGTGCAGTGTTGAGTCTCTGTTGACCACGTGATTATCAGAAGACTTCTAGAACAAAATCTTGGAAATTTGAAGTGCGAAAAATTGATTTGACTGATGGTACAAACACGGAGAATTGCGCTGATAGCGGGTTTGACTGGTAACTAGCTGTCCGGGTATTAACGTAACAGTTAAAGTGAAAATTCAACAGTTTAAAGTTAATTTTTTCTTTTTTTGTTTTTGTTGTGGTAATGGTGAAAAATTTATTTACCTGAGCTGTTAGAAAAACTCAAACATAATAAATAAATAAAATATACTGTACGCGAACGAAAATACCGATAATAACCTTGAAAATAAACATTTAATGCACAGAAAAATAAATATTTAACACACATAATATTATCTTGATAATTAAACTACCGTACGACAGATAGTACAACATTTAATACTAACAGTACAAATATTACATAATATAATGAACAGTACGACAAATAAAATAAACGGTACACTATTTGAAAGCGACAAATACAACAAACTTTAAAAATGACGATTAATAATCCATGCTATGAACAACAGAAAATAGATGATCGGAAGTGTAACCATCGCAGGTCCGCATTTTTCAGGACTATGCAGACAGAAGAAGGACATGATCACCGTAAAAATAGTGATGACTATAAAAAAAAGTGTATCCATCCACTTTGCCATTTTTGCCGAGGAAGAAGAGAAAATAATTATGAGATAGAAGTTTGAGAAATTTGGGAGATGAGTGAAATTTGATGTGAGAATTTATGGAAAAAATGAGGAGTATTTATAGAGTGAAAAGAGAGAGATAGAGACGTTGGGAGTGGAGTGTACCGTTTGAATAGTAGTAGGATTTGAAAAAAAAAGTATGGTAGGTTTTGAAAAGAAAAAGGGTATAGAATAAAGCTAGGATTTGATTTTGAAAAAAAAGATTTGAAAAGAAAGAAAGAGATTTTAAAAAAAAAATAATATAGTATAAAAATAAAAATTAGTGGGAAATAAAACCAAGAATAATTTAATTGTTACCAGTATAATCTGAAAACCGGACTCCGCGCCTGCAAATTTTAATTCTGCACGAACTGCGTCAGCATTATTTATCTGAAAATAAATCTCAAATAAACAGTGTATGAAGTGATAAACAGTATTTGGCGTTTATGAAAGGATAAATTTAACAGCGAACCAAAATACTGTATAAAAAAATTCTAAAAATTGAGTATTCATAAAATCAGGATATTTATGAAATAAAAATCCAAGATTGTATAAAAATCCAAATTTTTAGACAGAAGTCTGTTGACTTCTTTTTTTGAAAAAAGAACGAGGGCGAATTTTGGGGTATAACAATAATGATCATAACACTTAGAAAATGATGGGATCTCAGAGGTCAAAAATTGGGGTGCAACAACCTGCTGATGATGAATACTCCGCTATGGATTTTGAATGATCAAGTTTGTCCTGAACACAGTTACTTGCCACATATCCCTAACTTTTGCGTAAACTACCCCTTTCGGGTTTTAAGTCTACCGGGATTGATTAATATATATTCTTTTTTTTATGTCTCTAATTTTTTCCTGAATCGCCCTTTCGGGTTTTCGATTCACCGAGACGCTCTTTTTTGCCTAAGTCGCTCTTTGCGAGTTTTCAACTTAGCGAGCTGTTCTTTTAATTATTTAGGCGAAGTATTTCTTGACTGCGTCGACGTTCACAGGACGGGTGAATTCTTCTCCATCCATAGTCGTGAGTATTAAGGCTCCTCCTGAGAAAGCTCTCTTGACCACGTAGGGGCCGTCATAATTGGGAGTCCATTTCCCTCTCGAATCTGTGAGAAAAGATTGAATCTTTTTGAGTACAAGGTCGCCTTCTTTGATTGTGCGAGGTCGAACCTTTTTGTCGAAAGCTTTCTTCATTCTTTGTTGATATAGCTGACCGTGGCATAAAGCTGTCATGCGCTTTTCTTCGATTAAGTTCAATTCATCGAATCTGCTTTGACACCACTCGGCTTCTGTTAATTTTGCCTCCATCAAAACTCTCATTGATGGAATCTCAACCTCTATAGGTAGGACTGCCTCCATGCCATATACAAGGGAGAAAGGAGTTGCTCCAGTCGAAGTACGTACTGATGTACGGTAACTATGAAGAGCATACGGGAGCATTTCATGCCAATCTTTGTAAGTGATGACCATCTTCTGAATGATTTTCTTGATGTTTTTGTTAGCTGCTTCTACAGCTCCATTCATCTTTGGTCTGTAAGGAGATGAGTTGTGATGTTCGATCTTGAATTCTTCACAAAGCTCCTTCATCATTTTGTTATTTAAATTTGACCCATTGTCAGTGATTATCTTGCTAGGAATGCCGTAGCGACATATGATGTGATTCTTGATAAACCTGACGACAACTTGTCTTGTAACGTTTGCATATGAAGCTGCTTCAACCCATTTGGTAAAATAGTCTATAGCTACCAAGATGAAGCGATGTCCGTTGGACGCTTTTGGTTCGATCATTCCAATCATGTCGATTCCCCACATGGAGAAAGGCCAAGGGGAAGAGAGTATGTTGAGAAGAGATGGTGGCACATGAATTCTATCGGCGTAGATCTGGCATTTGTGACACCTCTTTGCGTATTGGTAGCAATCTGACTCCATCGTCAGCCAATAATATCCTGCTCTCAGTATTTTCCTTGTCATGGTATGCCCATTGGTGTGAGTACCAAAGGAACCTTCATGTATTTCTCTCATGAGTATTTCTGCTTCTTTTCTGTCAACGCATCTGAGCAGAACCATGTCGAAGTTTCTCTTGTACAGAACATCTTCGTTCAAGAAGAATCTACAAGCTAACTTTCTCAAAGTCTTTCTATCTTTCTTTGATGCCCCAAGAGGGTACTCTTGCTTTTGAAGAAAGTTCTTGATGTCGTGATACCACGGTTTGTCGTCGATGATTGCTTCTACTGTGAACACATGAGCGGGCCTATCCAGGCGCATAACATCGATCCGAGGAAGGTCATTCCAATGATTTATCCTAATCATGGAAGAGAGTGTGGCTAATGCATCAGCCAAGTTGTTTTCTTCACGAGGAATGTGATGAAAATCTACCCTGTCGAAGAATGGTAACAATCTTCTCGCGTAGTCTTTGTAAGGAATTAGCCCTGGTTGGCGTGTTTCACATTCTCCTTCGATTTGATTGATGACCAAAGCAGAATCTTCGTATACATCCAAGTGTTTGATTCTTAGATCCACGGCTTCTTCGAGACCCATGATGCAGGCTTCATATTCGGCCTCATTGTTTGTGCATTTGAAAGTTAATCTGGCAGTAAATGGAATATGGGTACCCTGAGGTGTAACAATGATTGCCCCAATTCCTCGTCCATAAGCATTGACAGCTCCGTCAAAGATTAAGCCCCACTGGGATCCTATCTCAGGTCCTTCGTCTGGTAGTGGCTCGTCGTAATCTTTCATCTTGAGGTACATGACGTCCTCGTCCGGAAAGTCGAAACTGGTTTATTCATGACCATTGAGTGGGTGGTGAGCCAGGTGCTCAGCTAGAATGCTTCCTTTCACGGCTTTCTGTGCGTGATACTCAATGTCATATTCTGATAACAACATCTGCCAACGGGAAATTCTCCCAGTTAAGGCAGGCTTCTCAAATATGTACTTGATTGGATCCATATGAGAGATCAAACAAGTAGTATGTCGAATCATGTACTGGCGGAGACGCTTGGCAGCCCAGGCCAAAGCACAACACGTCTTCTCGAGCATGGAGTAGCGGGATTCACAACCAGTGAATTTCTTGCTCAGGTAGTAAATGGCATGCTCTTTTCTCTTTGTCTCGTCTTGCTGTCCAAGGACACCACCCATGGAGTCTTCTAAGACGGTTAAGTACATTATCAAAGGTATTCCTTCCACTGGAGGAGACAAGATGGGTGGTTCGAGCAGATATTCCTTAATGCTGTCGAACGCTTTCTGACAATCGTCTGTCCAGACGCACAAACTCTCTCTGATCTCTGAACTGAGCGAAGCTCCAATCTTAACCTCTTTTCTGTTTCCATCAGAACCAAGGTTAATGATCTCTAGAGGCTCATTGTATGGCTGAATGGCCTCTTCCTTTTGTTGAAGTAATCGTGAAATTTCCTTTGATATTTCTTCGTCTTCTTCTTCCTCTGCCTCGAATACAGGAAACTCAAAGCTTGGAGAAGTCATACGGTCGCACGTTTCAACGGGGTATTTTATGATTAATCTGCATATGTGTGATAAGTTTTATTTAGACAACGAGGGAAGACTCGGTGTATGCAGTTAATGGAATATTTGATGTTTTTTAAGGGTGTTTTTTTAGGATTACCAATTTCCGAAAAAAGAAAAGGGAAAAACTAAACGAAGGAACAGAATGACATTTTTATTTATGGACAGTCATTTCTTGAAACAAAGACCCTATAAAACAAAACTCTATTGCTTTGGGCGAAGCAAAGAGGGACATTTTCCTAAGAAATAGTAAAATGCAAAGCCCTATGAAACATCTCTTCACCCTGGGCTATGGTGAGAGAACAAAATAACGGTGAAAGTTCCTACTTAGGAGTGCGAACAACAGTTGTAACTTCAACAGCTGTCCAATAGTGGCGAACCCCATTGTGCACTAAGTAATCTGGAACCTTAGGCTTAAGCTGGCCTGTGGTAGGTCTTGATTTACCAACCACTGTCTTTGCAACACTCAGACGATCTTCTTCTACTTCGGCAGACTGAGCGGTGTGAGCATACCCATTTCCGAGTGGAGTATGTCGGTTTTTCTTTTGAGGAACTTCCAATCTTCTGAATGGAGAGACTCGTTGTTGGAGACACTTTCGAGATCGTCCTCTTCTGTATTTTGGTCTTGCTCTTCTCCCAAGATGGCATTGACTAGATATGTGAACTCTAGATCCGTAGCCTCGGAAGGTGACTTGGGGATATAATCCTCAATGATGATTTCACCAGTAGATGATGATGAATAGCAAGGGTTATACATCTCTTTTGGCTGAGAGAGGTACTCATAATCAATGTTCCATCCAGTTGGAACAATATCTTCAAGAGAGATTCTTGAATTTTCAGGAGCGGAGTATTTCACCATGTAGTCGAATTTTCCGCTTGGTTCTCCTAATGTATCCCAAGTCTCTTCGGGGATAGGAGGAACTTCTTCTGATGAACCATGATTTCTGGTGGTGAAGCTGTCAGTAACTTCATCACTGCTCGGTCGAGTCTTTCTTTCAGATCCTTTAGTCGGATAACCGCAAGGTGAATCAGACTCTGGTAGGGAGATGTATCCTGCTTTGTTAAGATAGGATAACCATTCCTCTTCATCGGTGTTTTCCGTACCGATGGTATTGACTGTTTGTTGAACAGGTTGAAGAAAACCTCCACTGCAGAAAGTTTCTTGAATTGGGAGAACTACCTCAATCCCTGGGATAGCTTTTGATGATGTTGGAAAGAATCCAATTCCTGTTCTGTTCTTGTTGTTGGTAGGAATATTAATGTGCCCCCAACCACTGGTAGTGCCATCCTTTACAACTTGGATTGCATCTTTGTATGAAGAGATAGACGCTGCTTTCTCCTTTCCTTTGTCTAAGGAAAGTGCTTGGAATTTAGTTCCAACAACTTCTTTTGGTTCTATGTCGGAGAATGATGACAGGTTGCTGACGATCAGAGCTCGTTCTCCACATACGGTTACCAATTTGTCATTTCTTATGAACTTCAGTTTCTGATGAAGTGTTGAAGTAATTGCCCCAGCCTCATGAATCCATGGGCGACCTAGCAAACAACTGTATTGTGCTGGAATGTCCATAACCTGGAAAGTGATTTTGAACGTCTGAGGTCCAATAGTTATGGGAAGATCTACTTCTCCGAAAACTGACTTTCTTGATCCATCAAATGCTTTGACGATGACATGACTTTTTCTTAGAGGGTAATCTTCGAAAGATAATCTTGATAATGTTGATTTAGGCATGACGTTGAGAGAGGATCCATTGTCTATTAGGACTCCTGTGAGTGTATCACCCATGCAGCCAACTGAGATGTGAAGCGGAAGATTGTGGTCCACTCCTTCTTCAGGAAGATCTTCGTCACAGAAACTTATGTTAGTTCCGGCGGAGATGTTGGCAATGATGTTGTTGAATTGTCCCACAGTAACACTTGGTTCTACGAAAGCTTGTTCCAAAACTTTCTGTAGAGCTTCCCTATGAGCTTCAGAACTCAATAGCAGGGAAAGAACAGAAATCCTAGATGGAGTATGTAGTAATTGGTCTACAATGTTGTATTCACTCCTCTGGATTAACTTCAAAATCTCATCATTTTCTTTCGCTTGAACAGCATTGGTCGGATGATTGTCTTGCCTATATGGTACTTCCTCCGAAGGTTTCTCCACATTTTCTGTTGTTCTGTTGAAGACTCGTCCACTTCTGGTGACTCGACTAACATCAGCAATGTTGACAACAGACGGTAATGGTATTTCCTTACCATTTTCAATGAATGTAGCGTTGTACTTGTATGGTATAGCCTTGCTGGACTCATACGGTACAGGACCTGGTAAGTAGATGACTAGTGGTGCAACTGCTGTCTTCCTGCTATCATACTTAACTTGCATAGGTTCAACTTGATTAATTTGAGGAGATACGGTAAAGACTTCGTCGTCTTTTCTGTTGGCAAGAACAGTAATGGTATTGTCATCCATCAGCTTTTGAATGTCGTTGCGAACACGCAAACATCCTCGTGAATTTCTTCGACAGATTCTGCATCTACTGTAAGGATGGAAATCCGTTCCAAAGTAGGCAAGTCCATTTAAAGTCTTATGGAACCTGACTACCGATCCTTCAAGATCTTCAACTTTGTAGATTTTGTATTCTCCTGGACATCCTTGAACCATGTTGATGTCATGTTCAGTCCTGACTCGGATATGTTGAATCCATCCTAAGTCCATTTGTTCTTGTAATTCAACTTGAACTACGGCACATCCTTGATTATTCTTTGGACAAATTTCACATGTGAAGTAGTTGTGAGGTGGTACATGACCGTACCCAGCTTGTTTAGCGTGCATCTTAACAAGATTTTCCCCTATCTGACGAATGTCGTAGATTTGAATGACGTTAGGGTGTTGATCTATCAGATTTACTGAAGCTTCTTTATGCTGCGGCAAAGGATTTGCTTGGACATTTGGATTAGTATCTTTGAAGGATAGCATTCCGCTCTTCACTAATCGTTGGACATCAATCTTGAAAGGGAAACAGTTCTCAATATTGTGACCTGGTGCCCCCTGATGATAGGGACAAGATTGGTCAGCCTTATACCATGGTGAGGAACTATTTGTAGAATTTGGAGGACTTCTCGTCTAAATGAGTCCTTTTGCCAGTAATGTTGGAAACAATTCCGCATACGGCATTGGTACTGGGTCAAAGGCAGGATACCTTGGAGCCCGATTGTTGTAATTTGGAGGTCGAACCTGCTGCTGAGGTTGCTGCGACCTTTGTTGAATTTGTTGTTGCGAGACCTGAGGTTGATAAGCTGGCGCTGAGTTAACAACCGGAGTTATTGTTGCAACTTGAGGTTGGAATTTCTTCTTGATTTTGTGCAAGACATTGCTGACATCTTGATCCTTTTTCTTCTGGAAAGAACTTCCATACTTCCTTGGACCAACAGAAGATTCTGGTTCTTTGTTCAAGCGTCCTTCTCGAACTGCTTCTTCTAAACGCACACCCATGTTTACCATCTCGGTAAAGTCACTTGGTGCACTTGCAACCATTCGTCCGTAGTAAAATGGACTTAAAGTTTTGAGATAGATTTTTGTCATTTCTTTCTCTTCAAGTGGTGGACAAATTTGAGCAGCAACTTCACGCCATCTTTGAGCGTATTCCTTGAAGCTTTCTCTATCCTTTTGAGTCATGGCCCGGAGTTGATCTCTGTCGGGAGCCATATCCAGATTGTACTTATACTGTTTGACGAAGGCCTCTCCGAGGTCTCGAAAAGTACGAATCTCTGAATTGTCCAAGTTCATGTACCATTTGAGTGCAGCACCAGTCAGGCTGTCTTGAAAATAATGAATGAGCAATTGTTGATTATCAGTCTGAGTTGACATTCTTCGAGCGTACATCACAAGATGACTTTGTGGGCATGAATTCCCTTTGTACTTCTCGAAATCTGGTACTTTGAATTTGTGAGGAATCTTAACATTTGGAACCAGACAGAGGTCTGCAGCATTCTTTCCAAATAGATCTTGTCCTCGGAGAGTCTTGAGTTCCTTCTGCATTTGCAGAAACTGTTCTTGGAACTCGTCCAATCTTTCATACACGCCAGCATCCTCACTTGGAGCGTGATGATATACTTGTCCGCCTTGCGGGGGAAAAGTATGCATAATGGGCTGTGGAGAAGCCATGACAGCAGATCTCGGTATCTCAGCATTCTGTTGTGCGAAACCCATTGCCGTTGCTCTTGGAACTTCAATTTCCAGAGGTTTGTAACCCTCCGGCGGTTGCATCTTCATTGTAGCTCTTGGAACTTCAGAAACTCGGGGTATGTACCCTTCTGGAATAAAGTTATACGGCATGCCCCAAGGTCGATCAGGCGGCATGGTATACTGAGGAACAGGAGTAGAAACAATCTCGGAAACCACAGTCCTTTGTGGTTCTTCTGGTGTTGGTCGATTCTGCGCAACTACCAGGGCTTCTACCATACTATTGAGCCTTTCAACAGTACCTTTGAGAGTATTAATCTCTTCTCTGAGCTCTTCATTCTCTTGCTCAAAGTCTTCCATTCTTTTCTTGCGACTTGAACGAGTGTTGTATGGATGAGACAGCTTGAAAGTCTTGGTTCACCTCCTTCTCCTCCTCTCTTTCTGGAGAAAGGAAAGTGACTATTAGATCCGCGACAATTCTCGTGTCAGTGCGTACGACTAAAGCGATGTATGATATGCAATTAAGTTATTATTTTTCAAGGAAACATCATAATTACGTTATGAAACATCAAACTTTTATTAATTAAGCGAAAACGCCGTTTTTACACATTTTGAAAATGGAAATACAGAGAAACTGAGAGAAAGGACTCTAAAACTTTGATGAAGAGCCGACTTCACGTTCTAACATCTTCTTCTGTTTCTTGAGCTGAGCGTTCTCTGACGTGAGCTGATCGATGATCCAGGAAGCAGGAGGGATATGATGAGAAAGTGACGTTTGTGTCACTTGTCGATCGAGTACTTCAAGTAACTCATCCTTCCTTCTTAGGATGTTTTGAATTTCAACATTTTCCGTGTTGACAATTCGATACTTGTTCCTCCAAGCATTCCTTTCTTGGCATACCTTGTTTAATGCCGCTTGCAGTTTTTCAACGTCGGTGGAGAAAAGGTAAATTGGTTCCCTTAGGGGAATAGGTTCTTGATGCTGATATGCCATCCTGAGCTTGAATGCTCCGACGCGTACCCATTGAAGGTAAGGATCCAGGGAGATGCAAAGATGTTTTCCTAACAATCTTCTCCCTTTGCGGTGAACAAGACGCCAGGCTTGGACAATTTCCTTCTTCAGCATGTTGCCATGATCGTCGATGTTCTTGAAGAACAGACCCTCCAATTGGATGTTACTTGGAATATTTTTCATGGGATAGCCGTATTGACGACGGGCTAAAGCTGGATTGTAACTGATTCCTCCCTTAGTTCCAATAAGGGGTATGTTGGGAAAACTTCCGCAACTGAAGATGATCTTGGTTTCGTCGTTGTCAGGACTACACCAATCAATGTCTGTATGAGTGAGAGACATGATTTTCTGTGACCAGTAAAGGCCATCCCTCATATTCCAGAAAGTGCTAGACTTTGGCAGGTGCGAAACGAACCATTCGTATAACAACGGTACGCAGCATGTGATTAATCCTCCTCGCTGCAGGTTTCTTGAATGCACAGAGTGATAAACATCCGCAAGCAAGGTTGGAATTGGATTTCCAATTAAGAAGATCTTAATTGCGTTGATGTCGACGAAATCGTTAATGTTAGGGAACAAAAACAATCCGTAGATAAGCAAAGCCAAGATTTCCTCAAAAGCGCTCATATCTTGGATGCTGACGAAGTACCGAGCTTGATCAAACAGGAATTTGGAGGGCAATCCTTGAATTCCTCCTCTACTCACCATATGAGTTCTAATGTCGACTACGTTCAAAGGAGTAGTTGCAGCAATGATAATGTCGTCAGGATTCTTTTCCAAACCGGAGTACGGATCTTGCGCGTACACGGGTATTCCAATCAGACGAGAGTACTCCTCCAACGTAGGCATGAGCTGATAATCTGGAAAGGTGAAGCAGTGATACGTTGGATCGTAAAACTGTACCAAGGTGGGAAGGATCCCATCCACCATGTTGGTATTGAGCAAAGGCACAAGTTTTCCATACTTCTCCTTGAAAGCCTGGGGGTTGACCACCAGTTTTCCGAGCTTTCCCAGTTCCTCGACCTGGGGAATCTTGAAGGTGTATTTCCTAGCTCTCTTTCTTCCGTAATCCATAATATAGATCCTTAAGTCCTTTCTCCGTTTCTCTCTTTCTATGAAGTTCAAAACGTTCGTTATTTAGTTTCCTTGAAAAACGACTCGAAAAAGACTCTTTTTGTTTTTAGTTGTTTATTAATGAATGATGCATGAATGCATGAATGCACACACAAGAGTTTTAAACAAACATGGCGTTGAAGGGTATAGTGGTCATGAAGTCAAAACGCAATCCCCGCCCCAATGGTAAACTAAGGTTAAGGATTTTTGTACCTGTAGAACGGGTTCTAGGGGTCTCAGAGTTTTTGCTCAACCTTAAAGATACGTTGATTGGTATCTATAAGAGAGTTTCCTCTGAGTGTAGTATCTGCGTGACAATTACTTCCGTAATCACCGCTCTACGTCCTAACAAAAGGCTTTAAGTGGGGTTAATGTGTTTCTAGGTCCTCCTGGTACAAATCAGTCTCGGAATGCAGTGGCGCAGTTAATCACAACCAGCCAGGCAAATCCCAAGAGTAGACTTGGAAATCAAGATTAGAGGGCCTTCACTGGGAAGACATCCTCCATCCTATCTTATGTTGCACTCAAATCCGGGTATAGGATTTCTCACCACAAGGGGGAATCAAGCCCTTTCCCGATACAGAATAAACAAAATAAACAAATATAAATGCAGCAAACACATGATATGACACAGAGGTTAGGCAGGACCTCTCTTGTTTGAGGGGGAATTTGGCATCCCTAATTCCTCATTGGGGCTGGACCAGCAACAGGTCAACCATTGGTTTGGATGAAAAACCAAGGTTTTTAACACTTATATCCCCAGCAGAGTCGCCATTTTTACTGTGGTGTCGTTTTCTTTACCTCCCCGTTTCACTTGGGAGGACGGCACGCTAAACCCTTCACGCGAAATTTGGAAGGAGAATGCGCCCGTGGTGGGATGAATTTTGTTTCAGTTCTTCCTACGATATCACACGAACTTTCTTATTGGTCCTACGAGTAGGAAAGGGAAAAAAAGATCTCAACTAAACCCTATGAGTTTGCTAAGTGTGGGGATTTCACCTAGACTAGAAATTCTGGAGTCCGGGGGGTCGGTTATACATAGGGAAGTGTTTAAACACCCTACATATCTGTAGTACTCTACAGGAACCTTCTCTGTGTCATTTGTGTTTGTGCTGCTAATGATTGGGAAAGTTTCTCCTTTGTGTTAGGAGAGAGAATTGAATTGATTAAAGAAAGACAGACAGATAGATAGACTGACTATTTTTGGTATTTTATTAGCTCGCTGAGATTCCTTGTGAACCTCATGCCTACATATCCCTAGTGGAAGTCAGAGCTTAATGTAGTTCGGGGAACTAACTAGGGAAATTACTTGTTTTTGGTGCCTTGCTTAAAGCTCAAGGTTGAAGCTTGGAATTAAATCTCTGTTTACAGTAAAGAGGCATGAAATCATCTTTACAGAGAGGTATTAGTACTATTCTACCACGAACATTTAAAGGAGTGACAGAATAACTGAATTCATTTCATTCAAGAGGGGGACCTTACTTGTGTATGTGCAAGTATACCAGTCAAATGCCTCCTAAATGAAAGAAAGATGCTCATCCAAATTAGGGAAAGTTACCACATGTCTGGGTTTTACTGCCAGCTCATGCCTTTCAAAATCCTAAATGGGAGACTGGATTGAAATTGAAATTGAAATGTTTGTTTGTTTGAATGTGGTAGAGTAGTAAAAATATCTCTCTATAGAGATAAGCTATGTCTATCTACTGTATAAAAGATTTGACTTTAGCTGGCTTGTATGAGGCCCAAGCTTGAGGCTTTTTTGATTGATTTATTAATTATTATTGACTCTGGGAGATGACTCCATTGGGGATTAATTACAGGGTATTTTTGTGTTCTGTACAAAGCCCAGAATTGAGGCTGACTCTACTTAGGGAGACTCTATTTGTGTGCCTTGTACAAAGCCCAAGGTTGTGGCTGATTGCTGAGGATAATTGAATGAATGACTCTATTTTATGTGCCTTGTACAAAGCCCAAGGTTGTGGCTGACTCTAGCTAGGGAAAACATTATTTTCTGCCTTGTACAAAGCCCAAGGTTGTGGCAGACTCTTAAATAAACTGAGTATGGATGACTCTATGGGGAAAAGATCCTAGGTGTTAGGAATCTTTGACACATAAAAATATGGTTTATCTGCCTTGTACAAAGCCCAAGGTTGTGGCTACTGAATGATGAAGAACTCACTGGGGAGACTCTATTATCTGCCTTGTACAATGCCCAAGGTTGAGGCTGACTCTTGACAGGGGAGTTTTATTGTTTGGTGCCTTGTATGAAGCCCAAGGTTGAGGCTAACTGTTTTTGTTGGTTTTGACTCTATTGAGGAGATTTTATTTATTAAAAGACTGTTTTTCTTTGGAAGCTAACCCTTTCCAGGGATTTTGACTCAGCTGGTGAATTTGTCTGTTAAAAGACTGACTTTATCATGTTTTTGGAGGCTGACCCTTTCCATGGGTTTTGACTCTTTTGGGGAAATTATCTCCTAAGAGAAATGAATCTTTATTTTTGACATTTATTAATTGACTTTGGAGGCTAACCCTTTCCAGGGATTTTATAAAAATGAAAGAATGATCTTGGAGGCTAACCCTTTCCAGGGATTTTTATTGAAAATGATTGGCAGAAAGATTATCTAGTGGAGACTTCTTGTTTAAAGCCCAAGATGAAGGCTGACACATGCTGAGGAGAAGATAAACATAGATCCTAGACTCTGCTAAGGAAGATTGATGAAGATAAGGGTGACAGAGACTGTCCATGTCTCTCATTCCAAAAGGTGTACTCAATGCAAAATTGAGACAAACTTAGCTTGTTTAAAGTTTGGTTTAAATTGGAAGAAAACTCACCAGGGTAGGCTAAAAGGTGACTAAAGACCTGTTCCTATGTTTATAAGAAACCTGATGGGTCCTTGTATACAAGCTCAAGAGGAAGCTGGAAATGCTTTTAAGAAGCCTGTGGGTCCTTGTACAAAGCCCAAGAGGAGGCTAATCGAGGGTCCTTGTTATAGCACAAGAGAAAGCTATGTAGTTTTGAACTTATTTTGGCTCTAAGCAAATGGGTAAGAGGTTTCACCGGGAATAATTCCTCTTTGGGTGGATGTGTCCTATATTTTTGGATTCTAAGGTTTTTACCAAGATGTTTCACCGGGAATAATTCATCTTGGGGGTTTGAACTACAGATCTCTAATTAGGAAAGAGCCTTCACCGGGAAGACATTCTCAATCCTAGGTCATATTCCTATAATATATATATATAGTTTAACTGTCCTAGGGTTTACACTCAAACGTAGTTCTAAACTAATATATATGCACAATTTATATTTGACAGTAATTTAAATAAAGACTGTAAATTGAAAGCTTGTAAAGCCTAACCTGGATGGAGTGGAGGCCTTTGAAGAAGTATGTACAAAGCCTTACCAGTAATTGATGGATAACAGTTGAATATATAGGATAAACAGTTAATGGTTTTTGAAAACAGAAGAAGTGAAGATGGACAAAGGTCACATAGGTATCTGAAGAGTTTCACCGGGAATAATGCCCTTCAAATACCAGAAGAATGTTTTGAAAACAGAAAGAAGATTTTGAAAATACAGTTTTGAAAACAAGCTAAGAAGAGAAGGTGTTTGGGACTTACACTCTATTAGAGGCCCAGTACTTTACAGTACTGGTTATGAGAGCAATTTGAAAATGATTTGTAAATGATATAAGGTTCTGTTGTTTAAGAACCTTAATCATTTGATTTGTTCGGAGATTGAAAATAGTTTTGAAAATTGACAAAAGTCAACTTAATTAAGGTAAAAATAAAGATCTTTTACCTAATTAAGACCTAAACAATTAGGGTTTTATCATAAAATTATTAACAAAATGATTAGGTTAAAATAAAGTGACAATATATATTTAAAGTATTTAAGAAAACACTTAAAAACATACTACTTTAAACCTAATTAAAATACATGAAATAAATAATATTTTTATGATTTTTTGACTATTCACAAAAATAGATATATTAAATAATAGGTGTATGAAAAATGAAGTGAAAATGATTTAATTTGATAGGTGAATTAATTGTGTGAAGTTGTTGTTAGAACAAGATTTGTTCTGATCAATTATCTTAGTTTTGATGATAACAATAATATGAATTTTGCTTAAGATAATATGGTACTCTAATCCAATGCAATTTCCTTTTCAGGAAATATATAAAGAGTATGCATAATTCAGCGCTCAGAAGCTTTGTCTCAAAGGGTTCAGCATGCAACATCAGAACATGGTCTGGCAAGACATCAGAAGATGGTCGAAGCAGAATCAGAACATGGGTCTATGGAAGCATCAGAAGAACATGAGATCAGAAGCACTGAAGTTCTGATGGTATCACGCTCAGAAGCACTTCAAGGTCAGAAGATCAGAAGATGCTTTGCACCAAGCTGTTTGACTCTGATGATATTCAAACGTTGTATTCACAAACATCAGATCAGAAGGAAGTACATGTGGCAGGCTACGCTGACTGACAAAAGGAACGTTAGAAGCTATTAAAGGCAACGTCAGTAGACACAGCGTGAACAAGGCTCGAGGTAGTTGACAAAAGCGTATAACATTAAATGCGATGCTGTACGGAACACGCAAAGCATTAAATGCACTCAACGGTCATCTTCTCCAACGCCTATAAATATGAAGTTCTGATGAGAAGCAAGGTTAACGAACTTACACAATTTCTGTGAATATTAACTTGCTGAAACACTGTTCTATTCGAAGCTCAGAATCTTCATCTTCATCAAAGCTCACTACATTGCTGTTGTAATATATTAGTGAGATTAAGCTTAAACGATAAGAGAAATATCACAGTTTGTGATTATAGCTTTTAAGAAGCAATTGTAATACTCTTAGAATTGATTACATTAAGTTGTAAGGAACTAGAGTGATCGTGTGGATCAGAATACTCTAGGAAGTCTTAGAGGTTATCTAAGCAGGTTGTAACTAGAGTGATCGTGTGGATCAGAATACTCTAGAAAGTCTTAGAGGGTATCTAAGCAGTTGTTCCTGGAGTGATCAGTGTGTGATCAGAAGACTCTGGAAGACTTAGTTGCTGACTAAGTGGAGAACCATTGTAATCCGTGCGATTAGTGGATTAAATCCTCAGTTGAGGTAAATCATCTCTGCGGGGGTGGACTGGAGTAGTTTAGTTAACAACGAACCAGGATAAAAATAACTGTGCAATTTATTTTTATCGGTCAAGTTTTTAAAGCTACACTTATTCAAACCCCCCCTTTCTAAGTGTTTTTCTATCCTTCAATTGGCATCAGAGCGCCGGTTCTAAGGTGCAAGCACTTAACCGTGTTTAGAAAAGATTCAGGAAGAGAAAAACGCTTCAGTAAAAGATGGCTGATGAAACTGCAAAGTCTACATCTACATCTGGCTCTGCTGAGCAACACAACGGTAACAATGGTTATACTAGACCGCCGGTATTTGATGGTGAAAACTTTGAATACTGGAAAGATAAACTGGAAAGTTACTTTCTTGGTCTAGATGGTGATCTATGGGATCTTCTGATGGATGGTTACAAACATCCGGTAAATGCCAGTGGCGTAAAGCTGACAAGGCAAGAAATGAGTGATGATCAGAAGAAGCTTTTCAGGAATCATCATAAATGCAGAACTGTTTTGCTGAATGCTATCTCTCATGCTGAGTATGAGAAGATATCTAACAGGGAAACGGCCTATGACATATATGAGTCCTTGAAAATGACTCATGAAGGAAATGCTCAAGTCAAGGAGACTAAAGCTCTCGCTTTAATCCAGAAGTATGAAGCCTTCAAGATGGAGGATGATGAAGACATTGAAAAGATGTTTTCAAGATTTCAAACTCTTACTGCTGGATTGAGAGTTCTTGACAAGGGATACACCAAGGCTGATCACGTAAAGAAGATCATCAGAAGCTTACCCAGAAGATGGGGTCCTATGGTGACTGCGTTTAAGATTGCGAAGAATCTAAATGAAGTCTCTTTGGAAGAGCTGATCAGTGCCCTGAGGAGTCATGAAATTGAACTGGATGCAAACGAGCCTCAAAAGAAAGGTAAGTCTATTGCATTAAAATCCAATATCAAGAAATGCACTAACGCTTTTCAGGCTAGAGAAGAAGATCCTGAAGAATCAGAATCTGAAGAAGAAGATGAACTGTCCTTGATCTCCAGAAGGCTAAATCAACTCTGGAAGAACAAGCAAAGGAAGTTCAGAGGCGTCAGAAGTTCAAAGAAATTTGAACGTGGAGAATCTTCTGATGACAGAAGATTTGACAAGAAGAAGGTCGTGTGCTATGAATGCAATGAGCCTGGACACTTCAAGAATGAATGTCCAAAACTTCAGAAGGAAAATCCCAAGAAGAAGTTTCATAAGAAGAAAGGTCTTATGGCAACCTGGGATGAGTCAGAAGATGATTCAGACTCTGAAGATGAGCAGGCTAACTGTGCGCTAATGGCGACAGAAGATGACGGATCAGAATCTACATCAGAATCAGATTCTGAAGAGGTATTTTCTGAACTTACTAGAGATGAGTTAGTTTCCAGTCTAACAGAACTTCTGGAATTCAAGTCTCAGATTAGTCTCAAATACAAAAAGCTGAAAAAGCTATTTGAATTTGAAACAAAGAAGCTTGAGTTGGAGAATTCTGAATTAAAAGAAAAACTTTTAAAATTATCCAATAATGTTGGATCTCCTTCTGATTCAGAAAAATCCACTCCTAGTCTAAACCATATTCTGAAAGAATATGATTTAAGTTTCAGGAAGTTCTTATCTAGAAGTATTGGCAGAAGTCAGCTAGCTTCTATGATATATGCTGTGTCTGGAAACAGTAGAGTTGGCATTGGTTTTGAGGGTGAAACCCCATACAAACTTGAACCTGTTGATAAGATGAAAATCACATACAAGCCATTGTATGATCAGTTCAAGTATGGCCACTCACATGATATTAGGCACACTTCACATGCTCAAAGTTTTCACATTACACACACTAAGAAGCATGTGACACAACCTAGGAAATATCATGAAACTCACATTAAGAATAATCATGCTGTTCCTCCTATTGCTTACAATGTTAAACCCAAGTTCAATCAGAACTTGAGAAAATCTAACAAGAAAGGACCCAAGAAAATGTGGGTACCTAAGGATAAGATTATTCCTATTGCAGATATCCTTGGCTGCAAAAAGGACAAAGCACAACATGTCGTGGTACCTGGACTCTGGATGCTCACGACACATGACAGGAAGAAGGTCTATGTTCCAAGACCTGGTGCTTAAGTCTGGAGGAGAAGTCAAGTTTGGAGGAGATCAGAAGGGCAAGATAATTGGCTCCGGAACTATAAAGTCTGGTAACTCTCCTTCCATTTCAAATGTACTTCTTGTAGAAGGATTAACACATAACCTCTTATCTATCAGTCAATTGAGTGACAATGGTTATGATATAATCTTTAATCAAAAGTCTTGCAAGGCTGTAAATCAGAAGGATGGCTCAATCCTATTTACCGGCAAGAGGAAGAACAACATTTATAAGACAGATCTGCAAGATCTTATGAGTCAGAAGGTGACTTGTCTTATGTCTGTTTCTGAAGAGCAGTGGGTCTGGCACAGAAGATTAGGTCATGCTAGTTTGAGAAAGATTTCTCAGATTAACAAACTGGATCTTGTCAGAGGACTCCCTAATCTGAAATTCAAATCAGATGCTCTTTGTGAAGCATGTCAGAAGGGCAAGTTCTCCAAACCTGCATTCAAGTCCAAGAATGTTGTTTCTACCTCAAGGCCATTAGAACTCTTGCACATTGATCTGTTTGGCCCAGTCAAAACAGCATCTGTCAGAGGGAAGAAATATGGATTAGTCATCGTAGATGATTATAGCCGCTGGACATGGGTAAAATTCTTGAAACACAAGGATGAGTCTCATTCAGTGTTCTTTGATTTCTGCATTCAGATTCAATCTGAAAAAGAGTGTAAAATCATAAAGGTTAGAAGTGATCATGGTGGTGAATTTGAGAACAGATTCTTTGAAGAGTTCTTCAAAGAAAATGGTATTGCCCATGATTTCTCTTGTCCTAGAACTCCACAGCAAAATGGAGTTGTAGAACGAAAGAATAGGAATCTGCAAGAAATGGCCAGAACCATGATCAATGAAACCAATATGGCTAAGCATTTCTGGGCAGAAGCAATAAACACTGCATGCTATATTCAGAATAGAATCTCTATCAGACCTATTCTAAATAAGACTCCTTATGAATTGTGGAAGAATATAAAGCCCAACATTTCATATTTCCATCCTTTTGGATGTGTATGCTTTATTCTGAACACTAAAGATCATCTTGGTAAGTTTGATTCCAAAGCACAAAAATGTTTCCTTCTTGGATATTCTGAACGCTCAAAAGGCTACAGAGTATACAATACTGAAACATTGATTGTAGAAGAATCAATCAATATCAGGTTTGATGATAAGCTTGGTTCTGAAAAACCAAAGCAGTTTGATAATTTTGCAGATTGTGATATTGATGTATCAGAAGTTGTTGAGCCAAGAAGCAACGCATCAGAAGCAGAGCTTCTCAGAAGCAAAGAATCTGAAGATCAAATATCAGCTTCTCTGGAGAATCTAAGCATTTCTGAAGAACCATCTGTCAGAAGATCATCCAGACTCATCTCTGGTCATTCAGAAGATGTCATTCTTGGAAAGAAGGATGATCCAATCAGAACAAGAGCATTCCTTAAGAACAATGCAGACTGTCAATAAGGTCTTGTATCTTTGATCGAGCCAACTTCTGTTGATCATGCTCTAGAAGATCCAGACTGGATAATTGCTATGCAAGAAGAACTGAATCAGTTTACAAGGAATGATGTTTGGGATCTTGTTCCTAGACCAGATGGATTCAATATAATCGGTACAAAATGGGTCTTCAGAAACAAGCTCAGTGAGAAAGGTGAAGTGGTAAGGAACAAAGCCAGACTGGTGGCTCAGGGTTATAGTCAGCAAGAATGGATTGACTATACAGAAACCTTTGCACCAGTGGCCAGGTTAGAATCTATTCGTCTATTAATTTCATTTGCCACTCAACATAACATCACTCTCTATCAGATGGATTTTAAGAGTGCCTTCTTAAATGGTTATATAGATGAAGAAGTTTATGTCCATCAACCTCCTGGTTTTGAAGACTCCATGTCTCCTAATCATGTTTTTAAACTAAAGAAATCGTTGTATGGATTGAAACAAGCTCCCAGAGCTTGGTATGAACGCTTAAGTTCTTTCCTTCTGGATAATGGTTTCACTAGAGGAAAAGTGGACACTACTCTCTTTTGTAAAACCTTTAAAAGGGATATTTTAATTTGTCAAATATATGTAGATGATATTATTTTTGGAACATCTAATGCTACACTTGGAAAGGAGTTTGCTGAGTCTATGCAGGCTGAGTTTGAAATGAGCATGATGGGAGAACTCAAGTATTTCCTTGGAATACAAATAAATCAAACATCAGAAGGAACGTATGTTCACCAAACCAAGTATGTGAAGGAACTTCTGAAGAAGTTTAATCTTCTAGACTGCAAAGAAGCCAAAACTCCTATGCATCCAACATGCATCCTAGGTAAGGATGAGGTAAGTAAGAAGGTAGATCAGAAGTTATACAGAGGTATGATTGGATCTCTTCTATATTTGACTGCTTCTAGACCTGACATTCTGTTCAGTGTTTGTTTGTGTGCTAGATTCCAATCAGATCCTAGAGAATCTCATTTAACTGCTATTAAGAGAATTCTAAGGTATCTGAAAGGTACTACTAATGTTGGCTTAGTTTACAGAAAATCTAAAGAATACAACTTAGTAGGATTCTGCGATGCTGACTATGCTGGAGACAAAATTGAAAGAAAGAGTACTTCAGGAAGTTGCCAATTTCTTGGAAGTCATTTGATCTCCTGGTATAGCAAGAAGCAAGCAACTATTGCTCTATCAACAACAGAAGCAGAATATGTCGCTGCTGCTGGTTGCAGTACACAGATGCTCTGGATGAAGAGTCAGCTAGAAGATTATCAGATATATGAGAGTAACATTCCTATATTCTGTGATAATACTTCTGCTATATGTTTATCTAAGAATCCTATTCTTCATTCAAAAGCTAAACATATTGAGATTAAACATCATTTCATAAGGGACTATGTTCAGAAGGGTGTTCTATCTTTAAACTTTGTGGATACAGACCATCAATGGGCTGATATCTTTACAAAACCCCTGGCTGAAGATAGGTTTAAGTTCATTCTGAAGAACATCAGTATGGATTTATGCCCAGAATGAGAAGATAAGAAGTTCTTATGTATGAGTATCTTCTGAAATGAAAGTGGATTATTTTTTAATCAGAAGTTCTGATTAAAATCTTTTAGAAATTATGATTCGGTTATTACTAACGTTTCATTGTCTAAGTTGATTCAGAACCTCTTTTAAAGCAAAACAGCTGTAACGTTTTATCTCGGGATGGTAAACCTGTCTTTACTGTTCATGGATAAGCGCGCGTGCAGTTGAAGGGACGCCGACCATAGGTAACTGTGCTAGTCACCTCATTTGTCTTTATTATCTCTCCTCATGTCACGTAACATTAAATGCTATCCATCATTTGTTTCATTTTATTTTCTTTTAAATACTCTTCAAACGCTTCTCCTTCCCTCTTATATTTTCTCTATTACACTCTGTCTTTGTTTTCTTTCTCTATCTCTTTGCATTCATATCAAACCCTAGCTGTTCATTATCTGCAAATCCATCATGAACTCTTCATCAAGCCCAGGAAACCATGAAAATGATCAAAACAAAAAGAGAAAAGCTGTTGAAACATCTTCTTCCAAACCCAAAAAGATAAAGATCACCTATGACCCTCTCAAGGTGAATCCATTCGAAGCAAAGTTGTCTGGAAACTATTCTAGACGTGTGTTTCAACCCCCTGGTGAAAGCCCTCCATCATCTCCATCTTCTTCCTCATCTTTTTACCTTCAAGACTCAACTTCCTCTTCATCTAACCTTTCCTCTCCCTCAACCCATTCCAAAGAAATTTCTTCATCTTCACCTGCTGAGAATGTTGTCTCTGATAGAGATTGTGGAAGATCTGCATCAGAATCAAGTCTCCCTGACCCCTCGCCTGGAAGCCCAAGAAGCAGTCAATGATGCGTTTCACTCCTTCATGGCAAGGAAAACTGCAAATTATGACAGGGTTCAAGACATGCTGGCGCAGATTTTGTCTTAGCTAGGGTCTTAGTCTTTGGTCTTAGTAGTTTTCTTTCCTTGTTGCATCTGCTTGTTAAACATCTTCTCATGTAATATCTTTTGATTATCAATGAAAAGTTTCTTTGTTTTGCATTTCATTGATTTTGTTTGTCGTTTTATACATCTGAATCTTTTGATATATTCTTTTTGATGTTATGACAAAAAGGGGGAGAAGATAAATGATAAATGATTTGATTAATCTATCAGTTGCTGGGTAAAGCTCCCACACATTTACTAACAAGAACTGCAAGTTCTATATGGTTTAAGTGTTTTGCAGGTATAAAGAAGTGAAGAGAATCTTCAAAGCACACAAGAAGCAAAACCATAAGAAGCGTTATTCTGTAAAAAGAATAAGCTTATGGAAACTGAAGCAAGCTGAGTGCTGTCAAGCTTCAGAATCAGAAGCACTGATAATAGAATTTGATCCATATTTGTCTATTTGCTCTGACAAAATTCTATTTGCTCTGATACATTATTTTAGCCTATATGGCTCTGATACATATCATGTGTTCTAATATACATTTTATGTTCTGACTCGTTCATGCTGACTTTTGTCGTTTAGTTTTTGTTCTGTAACATTTCAGGATGTAGAGATGCTCTGATGATGCTCTGGTACATTCAACAATGTTCTGATACAAATCTAGCATGAAGTGATGTTGGTAGAAATTCAAAGCTCTGAAGCTGTCCTAAATGGAAGCAGAAATCAGAAGCTGTGAATGTTCTGAAGATCAAAGAAATTCAAGTTCTGAAGCTGTCCTAGATGGAAGCAGGAATCAGAAGTTGTGAATGTTCTGATGATCAAAGAAATTCAAGTTCTGAAGCTGTCCTAAATGGAAGCAGGAATCAGAAGCTATGAGTGTTCTAGGGATCTAAAGAAATTCAAGTTCTGAAGCTGTCCAATGGAAGCAGAAGTCAGAAGCTATGAATTCTCTGAAGACAGAAGCTTATGTGATCGTCTCTACCGAAATAATCAGGGAAGTCTTTTATTAAAGTTCTTCGAGTATTTATTTCAGGGGGAGATTATTTATCTCAGGGGGAGATTGTTAATCTCAGGGGGAGACATATTCACATGCTTATGCTATAGCTGTGTAATTTGTCTTTTGCCGACTGCTCTTTCTGATCGCAAATTCATATCATTTATATATGTTTTTGTCATCATCAAAAAGGGGGAGATTGTTAGAACAAGATTTGTTCTGATCAATTATCTTAGTTTTGATGATAACAATAATATGAATTTTGCTTAAGATAATATGGTACTCTAATCCAATGCAATTTCCTTTTCAGGAAATATATAAAGAGTATGCATAATTCAGCGCTCAGAAGCTTTGTCTCAAAGGGTTCAGCATGCAACATCAGAACATGGTCTGGCAAGACATCAGAAGATGGTCGAAGCAGAATCAGAACATGGGTCTATGGAAGCATCAGAAGAACATGAGATCAGAAGCACTGAAGTTCTGATGGTATCACGCTCAGAAGCACTTCAAGGTCAGAAGATCAGAAGATGCTTTGCACCAAGCTGTTTGACTCTGATGATATTCAAACGTTGTATTCACAAACATCAGATCAGAAGGAAGTACATGTGGCAGGCTACGCTGACTGACAAAAGGAACGTTAGAAGCTATTAAAGGCAACGTCAGTAGACACAGCGTGAACAAGGCTCGAGGTAGTTGACAAAAGCGTATAACATTAAATGCGATGCTGTACGGAACACGCAAAGCATTAAATGCACTCAACGGTCATCTTCTCCAACGCCTATAAATATGAAGTTCTGATGAGAAGCAAGGTTAACGAACTTACACAATTTCTGTGAATATTAACTTGCTGAAACACTGTTCTATTCGAAGCTCAGAATCTTCATCTTCATCAAAGCTCACTACATTGCTGTTGTAATATATTAGTGAGATTAAGCTTAAACGATAAGAGAAATATCACAGTTTGTGATTATAGCTTTTAAGAAGCAATTGTAATACTCTTAGAATTGATTACATTAAGTTGTAAGGAACTAGAGTGATCGTGTGGATCAGAATACTCTAGGAAGTCTTAGAGGTTATCTAAGCAGGTTGTAACTAGAGTGATCGTGTGGATCAGAATACTCTAGAAAGTCTTAGAGGGTATCTAAGCAGTTGTTCCTGGAGTGATCAGTGTGTGATCAGAAGACTCTGGAAGACTTAGTTGCTGACTAAGTGGAGAACCATTGTAATCCGTGCGATTAGTGGATTAAATCCTCAGTTGAGGTAAATCATCTCTGCGGGGGTGGACTGGAGTAGTTTAGTTAACAACGAACCAGGATAAAAATAACTGTGCAATTTATTTTTATCGGTCAAGTTTTTAAAGCTACACTTATTCAAACCCCCCCTTTCTAAGTGTTTTTCTATCCTTCAGTTGTGAAGAAAATAGGTGTGCCAAGTGATAAAAAATTAGGAATGTCTCCACCAAGGCTTGAACTCACGCCCTTTAGGTCACATACCCAAAACCAAACCACTGGGCCAGCGCGCGCATGGTGATAGTGATACACATCCAACACATTATATTTTCAGATAAGCGTGTAAATCATGAAAAAAAATAAAAGGAATAAAAAGTCTGGGGCGAGGGGGATTCGAACCCCAGACTTTGGGCATGAGGAGACTAAGAGCGCATGTGTGGCCACTAGGGCAAGTTATTCAGTCGTTTATGAAACACCTATCATTAAATATAAAATAAACTCTGCCCTGAGGTTTGAAATTTGCGCGCCACCACCATTGTCATCTTCTTCCTCAAGCTCCAATGATTTGGATTTCTGAATTCTCTCAATTCTCAACCATTTGCAGCGATATAAAGATGAAACTTGTTCTAAATTCACTCACGATTCTAAATATGTAACTAACATAGACTGATATTAACTACATCTAACTAATTTACCAGAAATCGTGAAGAACCCTAAAACTTAAAAATCAAATTAAATGGCTATACTGAAAGTTAAATGAATGATGATAGAGGGTTTTCAATCCTCTGATGATGCTAAACAAGATAGAATCGAGCTTTAACTCAAAGAGTGCTTAAATTAAAGAAGTGAAGTTCAGGAACTTACCTCTGAAAATGGAGGTCGTGAGGATGATTGAGAGCACCTGGGTTTGAATGAATGATCTCAATAGCTTCCTTGAGACTCAATGATTCTAACTGAATGCTTATTGGAGCTTGAATCCTTCTGAATTGCTCTATGGACCTCCCTCGATTTAAGCTTCAAGTAGACATGGAGGTTGTTGAATTTGGAGTTACAGATGAGCTGCAGCCATCTGGTTAGCTTCACTATGACCTGAGGAGTGTGCCTGGATGATTGGCTTGGCTTGAAACTTCCTGAATTACTCCATGGTCCTCCAACTGCAAGTGCTCCAAATGAGAGGTGGAGGTGATGATTCTCCACGCCCAGAAGTGTTCCAGAGGTTTGGATCACCTCTAAATGCCTCCCTCAATGTGTTTGAATACTTATTTTCAAAGAGAGAGCTTTGGTTTGAAGAATCCGAGTCTTCTTGCCAAAGGACCTTTGAAAAAACTAAGTATGAAGAAAGAAAGAGAAAGCAAGAATTCTGTTGCTTTGGTGTGTTTTTTGAATGAGAATGAGGCCTCTATTTATAGGCAATTGGTTCAGTATAGTTGCAGAAGATTGAGCTTGCTTAATGAAAGAAGTTTGGTTTCTTAAGCATGAAGGAAGTTTGCAAATATCTCTTATGCAATGATGAGAATTTTGATTCCATTTGATCAATCCCCTAGCCCTCGATTTTGCTTGATCTTAGGGGACAATTCTGAGCCAGAAATGAGCTCTAATTGGTTGGTGAGAAGATTCCTTGGGTGATTCATCAATTTGCCATAAATTAACAAATGTAATCATTACATAATCACATGTTCTTGTTTTTAGAATCTTCTTCAATCCTTATGGTATGGTGAAAATGAATGCATGGCATGTTTTCAGATGTGTTATGGGTCGTGTAGCATCCATAATTGAGGTCATGTGCACAAAATTCCAAAGTTCCAAAATGATGCATGACCTATAATTTCACTTCATGAGGCCAACTTTGAACAAGCATAACTCTTAGCTCAAAATGAATTTGGAGAAGGTTGAACACAATTTGGAAAGCCCTAAACATCTACTTCAAATCATTAGTTTGGAGTTTCTTCAGAATCCCTTGGCAAATTTGTGAAAAATGGGGCCAAAGTTGGAAGAAAACTAGGTTAAAACACTTAGAAAAATTTCTAAGTGTTTATGACCTAAAACTCCAAAATTTCCAAAACTCTTAAATGATTGATCTTTTGAAAAAAATTCCGTTGTAAGATGTTGTTTTATTTTGCAAGATCTACAACTTTCATGTTGGAAGTTTTTTGAGTTGTGTAGGTGAAATTTTGAGTTCTCACAGTGCCCTCAAAAACCCTAATTCCCGACTTTTTGCTCCTTGATGAATTTCTTTGAATTTCTTTGGTCAAATGACTTTAATATCCATATATTGATGATATTGATCCTTGAAAGTCATGGTTTGACCAAAAATCTTAAAAGTCAATGGTGATCCCATACAGTTGACTTTTTTCCAGATATGGTGAGATTTGGACTTTTGTGTAGAATCAAGATCTTCTCCTCAAATGAATGATGTAAATAGATTATATTGAGGTAGTAGAGATTCTTGAATCATGTCTTGAGTTTTGGATCCATGCCCTGATTAAAAGTCAACTATCTTGGTGAATTAGGTCAAAAACCCTAATTGTCGACCAGAGGACAATGATGAGTGTAGACTTTGAATTTAGGTGTGATGTCCAGTGGATCTTGTCATATGAGCTATTTGAAGATGATTGATGTCTTTGAATGATCCCCTGGGGTTTTTTAGGGTTTCCCAAAGGTGATCCCTGATTTTAGTCCTTGATAGGCTCCAAACCCTAGTCTGTTGATCTGAGTAATTCTGTACTTAGATGACTGGGTGTCTAATCAATCATAGGTGAAATAATGAGGCTTTTGAGTCTCATGATTGTATTAGAGACTACTCCCTCTATTGATTGATCCTTTGCCTGAGTTTTCTTGTCTTTGAACACCCTCGATTGAATGCCAGACTGCCCTGGGTACTTACCTTGACTTGATGAAAATCCTGAAGATATGTCATCTCAGGGGGGGTCAAAAATTAGGGTATGACACTCAGAGCACTGATCAATTCTTCAAGAGAAACCTCATTCAGATTCTTGGCAATTTTGAAAGCAGTCACCATAGGACCCCATCTTCTTGGCAAGCTTCTGATGATCTTCTTGACGTGATCAGCCCTTGTGTATCCTTTGTCAAGAACTCTTAATCTAGCAGTTAGCGTTTGAAATCTTGAGAACATCTTCTCAATATTTTCATCATCCTCCATCTTGAAGGCTTCATATTTCTGGATCAAGGCAAGAGCTTTAGTCTCCTTGACTTGGGCATTTCCCTCATGTTCATATATGTCATAGGCAGTTTCCCTGTTAGATATCTTCTCATATTCAGCATGAGAGATAGCATTCAGCAAAACAGTCCTACACTTGTGATGATTTTTGAATTGCTTCTTTTGATCATCATTCATCTCTTGTCTTGAGAGCTTTACACCACTAGCTTTCACTGGATGTTTGTAACCATCCACCAGTATATCCCATAAGTCACCATCTAGACCAAGAAAGTAACTTTCAAGTTTATCTTTCCAATATTCAAAGTTTTCACCATCGAATACTGGTGGTCTAGTATAACCATTGTTACCATTTCCATTATGTTGCTCAGCAGAGCCAGATGTAGATGTATGTGTTGGATCTTCACCAGCCATCTTGACTTAAGCGTTTTTCTCTTCCTGAAACTTTTCTAAACACAATTAAGTGCTTGCACCTTAGAACCGGCGCTCTGATGCCAATTGAAGGATAGAAAAACACTTAGAAATGGGGGGTTTGAATAAGTGTAGCTTTAAAACTCTTAAGATAAAAACAATTTGCACAATGATTTTTATCCTGGTTCGTTGTTAACTAAACTACTCCAGTCCACCCCTTTGGAGTGATTTACCTCACCTGAGGATTTAATCCACTAATCACGCAAGATTACAATGGTTTTCCACTTAGATAACCTCTAAGTCTTCTAGAGTATTCTGATCACAACCTGATCACTCTAGGAACACAATGCTTAGATACCCTCTAAGACTTTCTATAGTATCCGATCACAACTTGATCTCCTCTAGTTCTTACAAATGAATGTAAACAAATTCTTATAAGAGTTACAATGCTTCTTAATAAGCTATTATCACAACTGTGATTTTTCTCTTAAGTTTAAGCTTAATCTCACTAAGATATTACAACAGTAATGAAGTGAGGTTGAGGATGAAGTTTGAGAGCTTTTAGAATTTGACAGCGTTTCTGTATGTTTGCGCAAAGTGTTGTATTCAGCTTCTCATCAGAACTTCTATTTATAGGCGTTTGAGAAGATGACCGTTGGGAGCATATAATGCGTTGCATGATCCGTACAGCATTGCATTTAATGTTTCACTCTTTTGTCAACTACCTTGAGCCTTGCTTTTGCTGTGTCTACTGACGTTGCCTTTAATAGCTTCTAACGTTCCTTTTGTCAGTCAGCGTAGCCTGCCATCTTGTACTTGCTTCTGATCTGATGTTTGTGTAAACAACGTTTGAATATCATCAGAGTCAAACAGCTTGGTGCAGAGCATCTTCTTGTCTTCTGACCTTGAAGTGCTTCTAGCATGATACCATGAGAACTTTAGTGCTTCTGCTTCTGATCTCAAGATCTTCTGATGCTTCAATAGACCATGTTCTGATTCTGCTTGACCATCTTCTGATGTCTTGCGAGAGCATGTTCTGATGTTGCATACATGAGCCTTCTGAGACAGTGCTTCTTGCGCTGATTTTGTGCATAGTCTTTATATATTTCCTGAAATGGAAATTGCATAGAATTAGATTACCACATTATCTCAAGCGAAATTCATATACATTGTTATCATCAAAACTAAGAATATTGATCAGAACAAATCTTGTTCTAACAGATTCAAGAGACTGACATGGCTAACACTTTTGGGAGGAAGTAGTGAATACATTGTGTTATGTTCAAAATAGGACTTCCATAATACCTATTTTGGGAAAGACTCCAATTGAATTGTGGAAGAATAGAAAGCCCAACATTTCTTATTTCCATCCATTTGGATGGGTATGTTTTATTTCCAACATTTTGATCACCATTATTTTATTTATATTTGATTTTAATCATTTAATTTCAAATAAAATCAAATAAAATCATGAAATAATTATATGATTGATGTTCTAATTTTTTCCGTTTGATTTAATCAGATCCTTAACTTGATCCAAGGGCCAAGAAATAATTGAAAAGTGCATGAAATAGATTGAGCTCAAAAATAGAAAGTTTTGAAGCAAAATTTCAAATCAAATTTTCATAATCAAGAGGATGATTCTTTCCAATATCTCTGACCTAATTTCACCCCATATATATGCCTAAACATTGCAGCCTCCAGGGGGGACGAGAAAAGGGGAGCAGCCAGGGTTGTTCAAAGAATAAATTTTGGATCAAAGTGGTGCAACTGGAATTCTTTATGTCTAACGTATATCAATTGTTCCCAAGCATTCATTCACGCCCCTGAGACTCCCAAGAGCAGAATCACATCCTTGCTCGACCCAAAACGTGCCCAGAATCGTCCTCCTCGATTGCCCTAGTTTGGTATTATTCATCTATTTCAAACTCTTTATGTTTGCAATATAAATTGTTCTTGTGCATTCATACATGATCTATGTGTTGTTTAGAATTGTTATGAACCTTCATTCATGAGCTTTGACGCATAAGCCATGTTCCACCATGGTTAGGGCATGGCATATACATGTTTTCATTTTAATAATTGCAGCAAGATTCAAGGAATAATTACATCACCACTGGATTCGTAGAGGCCGAATTAGAGGGCCTGGGTTATTTCTTGGCTTTGTAGGATTTTATTTTTGCAGGTTACAGGTTGATGCAAGGACTGGTTAAGGATCCATGGGAAAATCCGCAGGAAATACCGCAACAAATTGCGCAGGTAATTGCGCAGGTACGGAGGTTGAAGACGATGAACAGTCTCCGTTTGGAAGGTTGAACGCTGCGTGGCCCTTCCTTATTCGCTGGTCAACTTTCTTGTTCTCTCTCTCCATGCGTGGCCATTCCTTATCCGCCAGTCAACTTTTCAAACATTCCCTCTCTCTCCTCATTGGCTCACTCCACTGGCTGGGTCCCACGCGCCACTTATTTGACTTTTTCCATTTATTCTTTGTTATTGTATATAAATTTTCCTGGGTAATTAAATAAAAACTGAAGCCATTGATACACATGGTAAGGAGATATTAATTGCAACCAAGAAATCCTGGGTTTGAACCCCAGGTCTGCCACTTTAATTTTTTATAAGAGTTTCCCACAAGATCCAGTATACACACGCCAACCCAAGATCATCCTACACCCTCTCATCCTGGCCATCAGATACGCGCCCAGCATGATCTAACGACCAGGAAGATGCATGCACACCATGGACCATCAATAAGCCACCATAAATGATCACGCCCATGTTTATCTTTTTATTTTTATATATTATTTATATAATTATTTAATCAACTTAATATATTTTTAATATATATATATATATATATATATATAATTTGATTTTTAAAATTAAATTAATAATATAAGTAAATATTAAACTTTTATTTATTTTTCGTTTCGATTAAATTAATTGATCGTGATGGGTAATAATCGATTATTTAATTAATTAAATATTAAATTCAAATAAGGCTTATTTTGCTAAAGGGTGTTAACTGATTCTATTGGTTACGATGATTGGCATTTTTTTATCAATTCGTTATTTATTTTAATCAAATCTATTGATTATGAAGAGTAACAGTAATTATTAATCTAATTTAAAATACATTTATTTGCTAATGATGATAATCGAATCTATCGATTAGAATAATTAGCAATTCTTTATTAAATCTATTAATTATGGTGATCAAACCTATTGATCATCGCGATTAATAGAACATATTAAAATCAGGGTTGTACGCCACATTCAAAACACATTTTCATCTTCAAACTACGGATTTTCAAAACTACGATAAGGTAATTCAAAATACCTTCAAACAACCTCATATTAATCTAAGAGGCGTACAACCCTCCCCCGAACTATGTTGACTCTGATCCTCCATAAGGAGGTACTTAGGCACTTGGATAACCAAGGCGAGTCCCCTTCCCCAAAACTCCAATTAGGTTCGAATCTTACCGTTCACCCTTGAAAGCACAAACCTTTCCTTAACATTTTTAGCCACAACCATTACCTTAGACAAAACCTCAACAACACCTTCCCTTGACCTGATTATAATAACTTACCCAGAATTCTCTAAAACTTCGTAGGGTTTCCTATTCGCCCTGGCAGAATAGGTGGTGACTCTAAAATCTAATTTTTTAGGGTAAGTTGCTACACCTTCAACAATGGCATTATTATAGTTCAAATTTATATTGATGATATCATTTTTGGTTATGCTAATCCCTCCCTTTGCGGTGAACTTTCTAAGATGATGTAGTCTGAGTTTGAAATGCGTATGATGGGAGAATTGAAATTCCTTTTGGGAATTCAAATTCACCAAAGACCGGAAGGTATTTACATTCATCACAGAAAGTACACTAAAGAACTTCTGAAGAAGTTCAACATGCTCGATTGCAAATTAGCAAAGACTCCGATGCATCTAACATGCATTCTCGAAAAAGAAGAGGTAAGTGGAAATGTATGTCAGAAGCTATATCGTGGTATAATAGGCTCTCTTCTCTATCTAATTGCTTCTAGACCTGATATTTTATTTAGTGTTCATTTGTGTGGACATTTCTAATATGATCCTAGATATTCTCATTTAACTGTTGTTAAGAGAATTCTTAGGTATCTGGAAGGAACCGCTAACCTTGGCTTGATGTATGAGAAAACATCAGAGTATACTCTTTCTAATTTCTTTGATGCAGATTATGCTGGAGACATATTAGAAAGGAAGAGCACCTTTGGAAACTGTCAATTTCTGGGAAACAATCCGATCTCATGGTCAAGCAAGAGTCAATCAATCAATAGCAGAAGCAGAATACATCTCAGCCTCTCTATGCACAACTCAGATGATATGGATGAAGAGTCAGCTGGAGGATTATCAAATTTATGAGAGTAACATTCCTATCTTTTTCGATAATACTACTACTATTTTCTTAAGTGAAAATCCTATCTTGCATTCTAGGGCAAAACACATAGAGATAAAACATCATTTTATTAGAGACTATGTTCAGAAAGGGATTCTTTCTTTAAATTTCATAGATACATACCATCAATGGGCTAATATATTTACAAAACCCTTAGTTAAAGATAGATTTTTGTGTATTCTAATAAATCTGAAAATGGATTTTTGTCTAGAGTAAGATTTTATCAGAATCTGATATATTAGAGTGTTAAGTCACAGTTTGACAAAATGCGATTCTGATGTAAACAAATATATATATATATTTAAAAATTCAGTTATCAGAATATATTTCGGTCAGAAACATCTCTGATCATATGGAGATCTTCTGATCCTCCAGATTGTGAGAATATTAAAATGTTTCACTCTAACTTGATTAATGCATGTAACCTTGGTTATGCTAATCATTAATTCTACCAAGTTCCACTCGAGCAGTGTGTTCTAATTTATTAGAACTAATGAAAATCAAATCATTACGATCATTTATTACTTCTCATATCCTCTATTGTTTCCAAAATATTTCCCATGCACTATCTACTCTCTCCTATTGGCATGTCATGTTCATTAACTGCTTCTCATCTTTGAAATCCGAGAAGTCGTGTCTGTTTTTCATCTAACATTAATTGTCTTGAATATCTTTTGATTGATTACTCTGTAATAATTCAATCGTTCCTTCTGTTTCTGTTTATTGACTATTTATATCTGTCATCCATCAAAATCCCATCCCAAGCATTCAATCTTAATTCTCTCTTCTATTTCCCATTTAACTTTTTCTTTCTATTGAGTTTAAAACTTTTCATGGAGATGTTTTGTTTGATGAAAGTTGTGATGTCTTTGAAGTTTAGATTAGTTTTTTCTTTCTGTTTTGTTTCCTTGTACTCCCTTTCATTATCAATGAAGTCTAGTTTTCAACTGTCTATGTTTTTCACACATCATTAGACTTTTTTTACTATGACAAAAAGGGGGGAGTAATAATTAAAAGTTAAAATTTTGATGATTAATAATCAAATTCCTGAAATGAAACTGCTTACATTTTCTAACCTCAAATAAAACTTTTGTTTCTGTTAGAAATGTTCCTTGTTTTTCAGGATATCATGAATTATGATTGAAATTAGATTCTGAAATATTATGAACAAAGAATATATCCATTATATCAGAATCAGACTCAAAGAAGATGTCATCAATAATAAGGCTCTGAGTTTTTCAAAGATCTTATACAAACAACTAGGCTCTGAATTCAATATCCAGATTTAAACAACCAGGCTCTGAAAGAATTTTATTTTGGCACTGAGTTTCTAAGATTGGAAATCAGGCTCTGGAAATGAAATTGGAAAGCAGGCTCTAAAAATGAAAGATCACACTTATAAAGACTCTAAAAGATCTTAATATCTGATTTATTGGAACCAGGGAGAGTTACCCAGAATGGTCCATAATCAGGATATTTGATCTCTATCAAGTCTCAAACTCAGGGAGAGTTTCGCATACAAAGGATAAGTATTTATTACCCTTTATTCTAAAATTCTTTATCTGGTTATTTAAAAAATTGTGTCATCAAAATACATAGTTTTGTCATCATTAAAAAGGGGGAGATTGTTAGAACAAGATTTGGCTCTATAATATATCTCTGAGTGTTGATGATAACAATGAGTATGTTTGCATGAAAAATTTTGGTACTCAAATGTTTCTTGCTTTGAACTTTTAACAAACAGGTTCTGAAAGCTTATTTTCTTTCTTCCAACTCATGTTGTCAGCCTCTGAAGTTCAAGAAGAATAGAAGATAACATTATGTAGTACAATGTACAGGGTAAAGAAGAATGTTTCGTTCCACTACTATGAAAGGAGGGGTGTGCGTACTATCTTGTCTTCCACTACTTTCAAGCCGCCAAACTTTTGGAAATTCTAGAACTGCCCTCCAATGGATATATTATTATATTAGCTATATAAAGGCTTGAAGACTCAAAGAGGAAGCTGCAAATTCACGATCATATCCATTCTTGAAAGGCTGTTTATAGCTTCGTTCTCTTAAGTCTAGAATTTGAAATAACATTTACATTCGACTTGTGTAGAAGCATTTATCTATAATTAAACACTTATTCAAACTGCTATTTGATTGTTCCTCAAGAAACCTGTTGGTCAGAATTCTTAGGAGTTTTAGGACTAGTGTGTCTTAAAGGGTGTTAGTCACTTGTGGGTAGCTTGTGAATTATATTATTAGTCACTTGCGGGTAGCTTGTTATTAACCCACATTTTGTGAGTTAATACATCCTTAGGGAGTAATTAGTTTAATGTTAATTCGTCTTTAATTTGTTTAATTTCCATGTTTATTTGTTGTTTTAGTTTAGTTAGTGTGGAGCACACTAGGTGCTCCCTTTTGTTGGTTTAATGTTGTTTTGAATGCAGGAGTTAGCATAAAGGCATGTTGAGGCAAGACTAAGCAAGTTAGAATGAGTGCTATAAGGAAAGAAGCCAAATTCGTGAGCGATTAAAGTGTAAGCAGGTGTAAAAGAGGATAAGTAGTCATAATGGAGGGAAAAAGTGTATTGGGCACTGAAAATGAGAAAGATTTCAGCATTTTTTAGTAAAAAAGTTATTTATTCCCTGGTGTGTTTGCGAAAGTGTGTTGAAGCTTCTCTCCCCATTCCTTTATGTACTTGTTGATGAACACTGGCGCGACTGAAGCCGTTTCTTGAAGACTTAGCCTTCTCAAGTTCTACTTCAAGTCTCTCTTTGGTAATTATCTTTTGTGAAATTTATTGCTCTAATATGTTTCTTATGAGAACCTTGTTCATTGTTTGTACTCAGCTCCCCATGAGCTAAAATCCTTTTAGTTGAGTTATGAGAAGTTAATATATAAAGTGTGTTTATGTTAAATGTGTGGGACTAGTGCATACTTTACCATGCATTATCATTCTAATATTTGTTTCTTTGACTGATCATCTTGGAAATATTTACAAGCTTGTTGTTGTGAGAGATCCAACAACAAGTGGACTTCATGAGTGAAAATGGTTGAAATAGTAGGATAGATATATTCACTTGAATTAGTTTCTTAGACATAAGTAACTTTAATCATTAAGGAACTCAGAACTTTTAATAGACATATTCTATGGTTACAAGTGGAGCTTAGATATTTGTTTCCCTTATCCTTTTATATATGCCACTGATTGTGTAGAAATACATGTTTAGATCCTTCTGACCTTGCATGTCACGACTTCACACATCATCAACACTTAAACACACTAACATATATATACGGATCATAGCTCAACTATATTTCTATTATCACTTCTACAACACTTTTCCTTTTGCTACATGTAATTTATAATATAAGAGAGCTGGATTCAATTCCCACAATTATTATTTCTCCTTATTTATGCTTAAAATGGAAAATAGAGTTAATACAAAAGTCATGTATGTGTAGTAGCACTCCATGTGGGTACGATACTCTTATATTTATCACTTATTGCAATCAAAACATCTATACTTGCATGTGACACTATAGAATTACGAACAACTTTTTGGCACCATTGTCGGGGAGTGATTATTACCTATTGATTTTTGTAGTTGATTCTATTTATTTTAAGCATTTGTGTTTTTGACAGTCTGTTGTAATTTTTTGTCACGACAGGTATTAAGTTATGGCATACACAGATCATTACAGACAACTCACAATGGATATCCTGAACCTGAAAGAATATTGAGAGCCCTAAGAAGACAAAGACGTGCTAGACGTTGACCAAAAGCTCCAGCAGCTAACCTGGATGACATAAACCCTCAAGGCGTTCCAATTGAACCAGATCAAATCCCAGTCATGGAAAAAAATACCGACATCTTTGGTATTGCCAATGATAGGGCAAGAAACATCAGAGACTATGTTGTTTTTGACCCAACATTCATGAGTACTGGCGTTGTCTTGCCAAAGATCACTACAGCCCAATTTAAGTTCAAGCCCATGATGTTTCAAATGTTACAAACCACTGGTCATTACTCTGGAGCACCTACTGAAGATCCTCATCTACATATGAGGCAGTTCCTGGATGTAGCTAGCAACTTCAAAATTCCAGGCGTGACCGATGATGCCTTCAGGCTCAGATTGTTTCCTTATTCTCTAAGGGATAGAGCCAAAAGTTGGTTGAATTCCTTAGAGCCTAATTCCATTGCTACATGGAATGACTTGGCTGAGAAGTTCTTGGCTAAGTATTTTCCTCCTTCAAGGAATGCAAAGATGAGAAATGAAATTACCTCATTCAGGCAAGGAGATGATGAGTTACTTTTTGAAGCTTGGGAAAGATTTAAAGAATTATTTAGGCAATGCCCTCACCATGGTATCCCCATTTGTATTCAACTTGAGACATTTTACAATGGGTTGGTTCCATCATCAAGGAAAATGCTTGATGCATCTAGTGGAGGAGCGCTATTGTCTAAGTCTTATGAAGAAGGATATCGATTGATAGAAAGTATCACGACCAATACGTATCAATGGCCTACAGCAAGAGCTAATGTGAGTACAACTCAGAGAAGGCCAGCTGGAGTTCATGAAGTTACCGAGACTACTTTACTTGTTGCACAAGTAGTACAAATTCATAAGATGATGAAGAGTTTGATGACTCCAGACACACCTAAACCTGATCCAGTAAAGGTGGTCACAGACGCATTAGAGGTTTCTTGTGTCTACTGTGGAGGGGTACATTTGTTTGAAGAGTGCACTGTAAATCCAGTTTCAGCAAACTATGTTGGAAATAACAACATATACAACAACCCTTACAACAACACTTACAATCCTGAATGGCGAAACCACCCAAATTTTTTATGGAGCAACAGTCAAGGTCAATCAAAGCCTCAAAATACCTAAGCTAATTAGACGCCATAAGTTCCTCTTGGTTTTGCTGCGCCTGCTCAGGGCAACAACCATTCGAAGAACATCTTGAAATCATTCATTCAAGAGATAAAGAGTCAGTTCTTAGCAAAAGGTGTGAGTATCAAAAATCTAGAGAACCAAATGGAGCAGATTGCAACCATTTTGAGTTCCAGACCATAAGGGACACTTCCTAGCTCGACAGAAACACCATCTACTTCTGGAGTGAATAATATAGAGACATGCAGAGTTATCAAGTTAAGAAGTGGATAGGAATGCGAACCCCCAGAACACAAAGAAGCTGACACAAGTGAACTCCTGCCTTCTAAGGACAACATTTAAGAGACAGACAAGTCTAATGAGGAGCCGACCTCATTAGATAGTGATGAAGACACACGAGATGAAATCAACCGTGGCAAGACTCCAGAATCTTCAAAGCAACCTGAAGTCGTGACAGAGCCAAGCAGTGAGAAGAAGTTTGTCCAAGAGAGACCACCACCTCCTTTTCCTCAAGGATTAGGAAAGCAAAAGAAGAGCAACAATTTGGGAAGTTTATGGAGATCCTCAAACAGCTCCACATAAACATACCCTTGATAGAAGCAATTGAGCAAATGCCAAATTATGCCAAGTTCATGAAAGACTTACTCACTAAAAGAAAGAGATTGGGAGAATTTTCCACTATTGCACTCACTCAAGAATGCAGTCAATTAGTGCAAGGCAAAGTCCCTCCTAAGTTGAAGGATCCTGGAAGTTTCACTATACCTTGTAACATTGGAGAATCGTTTTATGGGAAAGCATTGTGTGACCTAGGGGAAAGCATCAATTTGATGCCTTTATCCGTGTTCAGGAAACTGGGGATAGTGCAGCCAATATAACACCCTTCTAAACCTCCGCAGAATATTAATTAAATTCAGAGTAAAACATGTACAAGGGCATTATAACTCCAAAATATTTAAAACATTTAATCATATCATGCTTTATGAGGAACATCAAACCATATTATTCCGCAAACATGTTAACACAGCGGAATTACTTCATAATCTGAATAACATAAAACATCGGTATTCAACACTAAGGAATCACTGACTCAAAACCAACCAAAATATTATTCCAACAAAAGAGATAATAGTTCATCAAACAACTCTAAGTAAACATTCCCCAGTGTTACAAGACCAGGGCATGAAACCGACACAACTGAACTAAACGAAATAACTCTACGAGCTATCCTCACCAAGCGCGAGCCGCTACTCCTTAATCTAAAAATGGTCAACAGTAAGGGTGAGACAAATCACATTTAAACTATATTATAAGCTCATAATGGTAAAACATCATAAATAGATCATTCACCCAACTGCAGTACAATTACATTTCGAAAAATCATTCATAAACAGTTATCCACACATCTCAATCATAAATCACAATAAACCGATATAACACTGGACAACCTTTAATCATGTTATATCAACATATTTGCAAATGCAACGACTCTTATGCATGTGGTACCAGACATGGGATTGACTCATCTCACTGATCCACCACCAACAGTATACGGCTACTTCCACTCACTAATTCCATACAATGGGAATTAGCTACCGCTGATCCAACACCACCAGGATACAGCCACAAATATGATTATGAATGCATGCACCACCTTAAGCATGCTAATCATCAACACCAATTAATATGATTAATATTATCATATTTCAACTCATCGAAGCAACACCAAAATAATGCATTTATATTTCGACACCATTCAGAAATTACATTATGTATAATCAACATCCAAATACAACATCCACAAAGCAATTACATTGCTACAATTCCACCTTATTGTTACACTTAACACTTAAACATGTAACATAAACTCACCACCATAAATAAAATATTTAATTAGTGACATAACTCTCAAAACGGCGCTTAAAACTGATATACGGTTTGAAAGATATGAATTTTCAAATTAATTTTTTTAAAATGCATCAGGTGTAACCGGTTAAAGCATGGACAATACCCGATTATACCTTACGGTCAATGTATTCATTATTTTTAAAAACACGCCTCTAATAGGTTACAGCATGGTGGGTAACTGGTTACAATACTCAAATTGCCCAGATGATTCATTTTTCCACGCGGTAACTAGTTACAGCAGGGCTGCTACCCGGTTACAGCGTGCACAGAACCAAAAACATCAAATTTTGACAACACTTCTCCATTCCAATTCCAACCCAAATCACTCCAACATCATTAATGTTAGAACATGAAATGTTCTGATCAATATTTCTAGTTTTCATGATAACATTATATATGAATTTTGTATAAGACAATGTGGTACTCTAATTATTCACGTTTTCCATTTCAGGAAAAGTCTAAAGGAGTATGCACTAAATCAGCATTCAGAAGCTCTAACCCAGAAGATCTGGATGAGTTCATCAGAACATGGTATGGAAGACATCAGAAGATGGTCTTGAGAAAATCAGAACATAATCTAGAAGGCATCAGAAGATGGCAATCAGAAGCAAGGCTCTGAAGATCTGATGGTATCACGCTACACAGAACTTCCAAAGTCTGATGACTGAAGTTACAATCTGCACCAACGCTGAAGACTCTGATAGTCTAAGTCCAGAATCAAGTACAAGATGAAAAAGCTATAATGTTAAATCTGACTGACAAAAGGAACGTTAGAAGCTACAAAAGGCAAAGTCAGCAAGAGCAGTTGAAACAAGGCTCGAGGCAGTTGACAAAAGAGTGAAACATTAAATGCAGTAGTGTACTATTCACGTAAAGCATTAAATGCTCCTCAACAGTCACTTTTCTTATTGCCTATATAAGTGAAGCTCTGGACGCCGAAGACATAGAGAACATATGCTAAAGTAATCTTACGTTGCCAAATTTGATTCTACGCGTTATCACTCAAACGGCAAAGATCTTCAATTTCAACCTCACAAATATTGTAATATCTTAGTGACTGTTAGAACTTAATCTTGAGAGAAAATCACTTGGTGATTATAGCTTATTAAGAAGCACATCAAACTCTTATAACATTGTTTAATACTTTGTAAAAGAATTCCTAGAGTGATCAAGTTGTGATCAGTATACTCTAGAAGACTTAGAAGTTGTCTAAGTGGAAAACTATTGTAATCAAGATTGATTAGTGGATTAAATCCTCAGTGGAGGTAAATCACTCTGTCAGGGGTGGACTGGGGTAGTTTGATTAACAACGAACCAGGATAAAAATATCTGTGTGATTAATTTTTATCTACATTTTTTAGAAACAACCCTTATTCAATCCCCCCTTTCTAAGTGTTTTTCACTCCTTCAATTGGTATCAGAGCGCCGGTTCTAGGTGCAAACACTTAACCATGTTAGAGAAAAGATTCTGGAAGAAAATCACGCTATGAAAAATTCTTCTACTCCAATTCCAACTGTTACTGAACGAAGAAGTAATGGTAACTCTAGCTTTAATGGATTCCATAGACCATCAGTCTTTGATGGTGAGAACTTTGAATATTGGAAAGATAGACTTGAAAGTTACCTTATATGCCAAGATGGTGATTTATGGGATCTAGTGTTGGATGGTTACAAACATCCTGTATCTGCTCAAGGAGTCAAGCTTACTAGACAGGCTATGAGTGATGATCAAAAGAAAGAGTTCAAGAATCACCACAAATCAAGAACTATACTATTAAGTGCAATCTCACATGCTGAGTATGAGAAGATCACAAACAGAGAAACTGCTCATGACATCTTTGAATATCTGAAGATGACTCATGAAGGAAATGCACAAGTCAAGGAGACAAAAGCCCTGGCTCTCATCCAAAAGTATGAAGCATTCAAGATGGAAGATGAAGAAAACATTGAAGCAATGTTCTCCAGATTCCAGACTCTGACTGCTGGATTGAGAGTGCTTGACAAGGGATACACAAAAGTTGATCATGTTAAAAAGATAATCAGAAGTTTACCCAGAAGATGGGGACCAATGGTTACAACATTCAAGATTGCAAAGAATTTTAATGAAGTATCTCTTGAAGAGCTTATAAGTGCACTGAGGAGTCATGAGATTGAGCTTGATGCAAATGAGCCTCAGAAGAAAGGTAATTCTATTGCTTTAAAATCTAAAAATAAACATTGTGCTAACGCTTTTCAGGCAGAAGAAGAAGGATCTAACGAATCAGAGTCAGAAGAAGAAAATGAATTGTCTCTCATATCTAGAAGGGTGAATCAACTCTAGAAAAGCAAGAAGAGAAGATTCAAGAACTTCAAGAAACCTGAAAAGGGAGAATTTTCTGAACACAGAATATCTGGAAAGAAGAAGGTAGTGTTGTATGAATGCAAAGAACCTGGAAACTACAAGAATGAATGTCCTAAGCTTCAGAGGGAAAAGCCCAGAAAGAAGTTTGAAAATAAGAAAGGCATGATGGCTACATGGGATGACTCTGATTCATCTGATCAAGATTCAGACTCTGAAGATGAGCAAGAAAACATAGCACTCATGGAAACAGTTGATACAGAAGAAGAAGAAGCTACTTCTGATTCAGACTCTGAAGAGGTATTTTCTGAACTCACTAGAGAAGAGTTAGTTTCTAGTTTATCAGAACTTTTGGAAGTCAAGAGTCAACTTAGTCTCAAATACAAAAAGCTCAAAAAGTTTTTTGCATCTACAACTAAGATACTTGAAATAGAAAACTCTGAACTAAAAGAAAAAGTTTTAAAGTTAACTAAAGATGTTGCACCTTTGGAAACATCTTCAAGTTCATACACGTCTATCCCAAGCACTAACAATATATTGAAAGAATATGACTTGAGCTTCAGAAAGTTCTTATCTAGAGGTATAGGCAGAAGTCACTTAGCCTCAAAGATTTATGGTGTTAGTGGAAACAAAAGAATAGGTATAGGTTTTGAGGGAGAAATTCCATATAAACTAGAACTTGTTGATGAAATGATTATTAATTACAAACCTTTGTATGATCAGTTTAAGTATGGTAATTCTCATGATATCAAACACACATCACATTCTAAAAGTTTCCATATTACACACACAAAGAAACATGTGGTTGCACATTCTGGAAAAACTTATGTAAAATCTCAGTTCAATTAGAACATGAGAAGGACTAACCCCAAAGGACCCAAAAGAATGTGGGTACCTAAGGATAAGATAATTCATGTTGCAGATCTCTTTCAAAACACAAAAGACAAACATGTCATGGTACCTGGACTCTGGGTGCTCATGTCACATGACAGAAGAAAGTCTATGTTCCAAGATCTGGAACTTAAATCTACTGGAGAAGTGAAGTTTGGAGGGAACCAGAAGGGCAAAATCATAGGCTCTGGAACCATATGTATTGGTAATTCTGCCTCTATAACTAATGTTCTTTTAGTAGATGGATTAGCTCATAATTTATTGTCCATAAGTCAATTAAGTGACAATGGTTATGACATAATCTTTAATCAAAAGTATTGTAGAGCTGTTAGTCAAAAGGATGGCTCAATCCTATTTACAGGCAAAAGAAAGAACAACATTTATAAGATTGATCTTTCAGATCTTAAGAACCAACAGGTTACTTTCCTTCTGTCTATTAACAAAGAGCAGTGGGTCTGGCACAGAAGATTGGGTCATGCTAGTATGAGAAAGATTTCTCAAATTAACAAACTCAATATGGTCAGAGGACTCCCAAATCTGAAATATAAATCAGATGCTCTTTGTGAAGCATGTCAGAAAGGGAAGTTTACAAAACCTGCGTTTAAATCTGAAAAATGTTGTCTCTTCCTCTAGGCCTTTAGAACTTCTGCACATTGATCTTTTTGGCCCAGTCAAAACAGCATCCATCAAAGGCAAGAAATATGGATTGGTCATTGTAGATGACTACAGTAGATGGACATGGGTAAAGTTCTTAAAACACAAGGATGAGTCATATTCTGTGTTCTTTGACTTCTGTAATCAGATTCAATCTGAAAAGGAATGTAAAATCATAGAAGTCAGAAGTGATCATGGTGGTGAATTTGAGAACAGATTCTTTGAAATTTATTTCAAAGAAAATGGTATTGCCCACGATTTCTCTTGTCCTAGAACTCCACAACCAAATGGAGTTGTAGAACGAAAGAATATGACTCTCCAAGAAATGGCCAGAACCATGATCAATAAGACTAATATGGCTAAGCATTTCTGGGCAGAAGCAATTAACACAGCTTGTTATATTCAGAATAGAATCTCCATTAGACCTATTCTAAATAAGACTCCTTATGAATTGTGGAAGAACAGAAAGCCCAACATTTCATATTTCCATCCATTTGGATGTGTTTGTTATATTCTGAATACTAAAGATCATATGAACAAGTTTGATTCGAAAGCTCAGAAGTGTTTCCTTCTTGGATATTCTGAACGCTCTAAGGGCTACAGAGTATACAATACTAAAAATCTGATAGTTGAGGAATCAACCATTATCAGATTTGATGATAAGCTTGGCATTGAAAAGCCAAAGCAGAATGAGAATTTTGCAGATATAGAAATTTCTGATTCAGATCAGGAAGAACCCAGAAGAAAGAATGATTCATAAAATCAAGTTGCAGCTTCTTTAGAGAATCTCAAAATATCAGAAGAGCCAACACTCAGAAGATCTTCAAGAATCAACTCTGTATATCCAAAAGATGTTGTAATTGGAAAGAAAGATTATCCCATCAGAACAAGAGCATTCCTAAAGAACAACGCAGAATGTCAATTTGGTTTAGTGTCTTTGATTGAGCCAACTTCTGTTGATAAAGCTATGGAAGATGCTGACTGGATTATTGCTATGCAAGAAAAGTTAAATCAGTTCACAAGAAATGATGTTTGGGATCTGGTTCCAAGACCTAAAGGATTCAATATTATTGGAACAAAATGGGTTTTCAGAAACAAGCTGAATGAGAAAGGTGAAGATATCAGAAATAAAGCCATAGTGGTTGCTCAGGGCTATAGTCAGCAAGAAGGTATTGACTACACTGAAACCTTTGCACCAGTGGCTAGGTTAGAATCTATTAGATTGTTAATTTATTTTGCCACTCAAAATAACATCACTCTGTATCAAATGGATTTTAAGAGTGCCTTTTAAATGGTTATATAGATGAAGAAGTTTATGTTCACCAACCTCCTGGTTTTGAAGACTCTAGGTCTCCAGAACACGTTTTTAAACTAAAGAAATCATTATACGGTTTGAAGCAAGCTCCCAAAGCTTGGTATGAAAGATTATGTTCTTTCCTTCTGGATAATGGTTTCATAAGAGGAAAAGTAGACACAACTCTCTTCTGTAAAACCTATAAAAAGGATATGTTAATTTGTCAAATTTATGTAGATGAGATTATTTTTGGAACATCTAATGCTACACTTGGAAAGGCGTTTGCTCAGTCTATGCAGGCAGAATTCGAGATGAGCATGATGGGAGAACTCAAATATTTCCTAGGCATTCAGATCAATCAAACCTCTGATGGAACCTATGTTCATCAGACTAAGTATGTCAAAGAACTTATGAAGAAGTGCAAACTATCTGAAAGCAAAGAAGCAAAAACTCCAATGCATCCAACGTGCGTGTTAGGTAAGGATGATGTAAGCAAGAAAGTAGATCAGAAGATCTACAGATGTATGATAGGATCTCTTCTCTATCTAACTGCGTCCAGACCTGATATTTTATTCAGTGTATACTTGTGTGCTAGATTCCAATCAGATCCTAGAGAATCTCACTTAACTGTTGTTAAGAGAATTGTTAGGTATCTGAAAGGTACTACTAATGTTGGTTTAGTCTACAGAAGATCTGAAGAATACAACTTAGTAGGATATTGTGATGTTGATTACGCTGGAGATAGAGTAGAAAGAAAAAGTACTTTTGGAAGCTGTCAATTTCTGGGAAGAAACCTGATCTCCTGGTATAGCAAGAGGCAAACAATAATTGCTCTCTCTACAACAGAAGCAGAATATGTAGTTGCTGCTGGATGTAGTACACAGATGCTCTGGATGAAAAGTCAGCTAGAAGACTATCAGATATATGAGAGTAATATTCCTATATTCTATGATAATACTTCTGCTATTTTTTTTCTAAAAATCCTATTTTACATTCTAAAGCTAAACATATAGAGATTAAACATCACTTTATTAGGGACTATGTTCAGAAGGGTGTTCTATCTTTAAACTTTGTTGATACAGACCATCAATGGGTTGATATCTTTACAAAACCCCTTGCTGAAGATAAGTTTAAGTTCATTCTGAAGAACATCAGTATGGATTTATGCCCAAAATGAAGTTATGAGATGATATGATATGTGGATTAGTGTGAAGATTATGCTTTATTTATTTTCTTATCAGATGTTCTGATTATGTATGTTCATATGGATACTCTGGAACTGTTATTACTAATGTTTCATGTGCCTAAGTATGATTCAGAACTTCTGTTAAAGAAAAACAGCTGTCACAAGCTATTCTAGATGATGACCACATGTTCATTCTGAAGGGACAAGCATGCGTGCAGTTGATGAGACGCTGCCCTAGGTAACTGTGCAAATCTTTTCAAATCTCACGCTAACCCCTACTAACGTCTTTCAGCGTTTATGATAATTGATTCAGATTCTGTAACCGTGTCATTCATAATTCCATTGCATATTCATTTCAAATCCGATTCTATGAATTGCATTTCAATTGCATATTTTCCTTCTTTCCATTCTCTCTCTTCATATTTTATGCATTTCAGTCTTATTTTCTCTCTTCATCTAAACCCTAAATGAAGGAAACTCAACTGCTCATCAATGGCTTCTTCATCTACTCAACAAAATGCTTCGTCTTCTGAACAACAGCAACAACAAACTGTCTTCACTCTATTGAAGACCTGTCTAATTTCGATGAATGAATTAGAAGTTCACAGTGAAACAATGGTTGATTTTGATAATCTTCAGGAACATAACTTTAACTTGAAGAGCAATATGTTGGTTCAAGGCTGGGAACCATTCTTCAACCTTCTTATTGGCCCAGTTTACCTAGAATTGGTAAAGGAGTTTTTGGTTCATGCAACGTTAATTCCAAAATCAATTCTTTCTTTTGTTTGTGGCCAAGAAATCTCCATCACTGAAAACCTGATCAGAAGATTGCTGGGTCTGGAAGGTTGTTTTGGTGCTGCTGGAGCTATTGTAGGTAGAACAGATTGGGACGCTGTCTATGCTGAAATCTTCAAATCTGGAGAAGGTTCTACTTGTATCACAGATCTGAAGGATTCCTACAGAATCTGGGCAAAGATCCTTCTGGGTTGCATCTACCACCGAAAGGCTACTATCTCTCCAAACTACATTAATCAAGATCAACAATACATTCTATATTATATTGGTAAAGGCGAGAAGGTAGATCTTCCTTACATTCTGTTCATCCACATGTGGAATCATGTGTGGGATTCAAGAGAACAGGCCAGACTGAAGACTCCAAAGAACAGAAGGAACATCATCCCTCTAGGAAGACTGATTTCTAACATTCTAATTGAGACAAATTTGGTGCAAGATCTGCTGGATGCTAGAACAGTTAAAGATCTGGTAGCAACATATGGGAGCACAATGAATGCTCACACTCAGAAGAAAATGAAAATTGATAGAGAACATTGTTGTTCCTCCCAGAATGGTAAAAGAGATCTTGACCAGAAGGATTCCTGCTCTAGCTGATTTTGAGCTCTTCTACAAGAATGAGCACACCAACACAGTCCTCTTCTATCTGGAAAAGTGTCTAAAGGAAGGCTCTGAGTTTGATCCTGTATGGGTGATCAACAGAGTGCTTCCTACTTTAGCTGATCAAGATCCATCAAAGAAGAAGGAAGAAAAAGAGAAGAAGAAAAAGGAGAAGAAAGAAAAGAAAGAAAAGAAAGAGAAGAAGGAGAATAAAGAAAAGAAAGAAGCGAAGGACAACGAAGAAAAGAAGGAGAAGAAGAGAAAGTTTGTTGGAGATGGACCATCTAAAACTTCAAAGAAGAAGAAGAAATCTTCAGGTATTTCTATAACTGAGTCTATTCCTATTCCTGTTTTAAATTCCGAACACATATCAACAGAACCTCAACCATAAAAATAACCTGATTCTGATCAATCAAATAACTCCCTCAAGGTACCCAGATCATCTGAAGCTTTTCAGCAGCTTATATATGACATAGAAAATCATGTTGAATCTGACCTAGAAAAATCACCAGAAAAATCATAAGAAAATCATACTCAAACCACCAGAAAATCTCCACCTTCTACTTCCTCCAAATCCAAAGGCAAACGATCTATCCATAACTTTGAACCCATTCTCAATCCAAAACCTCTGAACACCATCCTTCCCCATGAAAACATTTTCTCATCTGCTCAACCTCCACCTTCTGACAACCACCCAGAAGTTGACACTCCTGTGTTTTGTAACTTCAATCTCTCTTCATCACCCTCATCACTATCATCTGATTCATTATTTTGCAAACCTTGCCCCTTTCAACCTACCCCCCTAATCCTTCATCTCCACCAGTTGTTGTAGTTCTAGACTCTGACAACGAGGCAGAATCTTCACCCCATCCATCCTCTTCAAACCCTCCTCTCTTGTTTGAAAGACCCTCTGAACCATATCTCATCTCCCACCCAGAAGACCCAATAACTGTTTTCAGAACCAACCCTACCACACCTTCTGTTGATATGCGTTTTGAATTATTGAAACACAAGGTACGGACAGGGTTAGATTATCTGAAGGTTGCCCATGACTCCAAGCTGGATCATATGGATGCTGGAAAGCTCTGGAAGGCTTTCTTTGAAGATGTGCAAACGGATCTTCTGGATCTCCAGAATGAATGTCTTGTTGATGCTCCTGGTCCTTCTGGACTAGCTCTGGAGTATGGTGATGGAAAGTACTTTCATCCCATCATGGATTGGAAGCCTCTCGAAGAAGCTCCATTTGTTAATGAGATGGAATCAGAATCTGATGATAATCCTCTGCCTCTGGTTGTATGGACTGAAAAGAAGCCTCTGGTTCCTTATCCTCTTGCAGTTCTGAATGGAGACTTTGAGACTCTGTTTGAATGGTTCTAGAAGAATCCTATTGAGGAGAATCCTATAATCCTATTGAGGAGAATCCTATTGCTGACGATCAAATGGTTCCAGCTGCTGCTGTCCCTACTGCTATTGAGGAAAATCCTGTTGCTTCTCATGTTGGCCCTTCAACCTCTGCATTGTTGGACACTCTGAAGGAACTTCAGCAAAATTAGGCAACTTTGTTCAGTCGTGTGGACAATCAAGATAAAACTAATGCTGAGATAAAGTCTTGGATGCAAGGATCTGAAGAAGCTTCCCAGAAGCAGGCAAACGACACTGCTGAGATCAAGAATCTGCTAGCAGCCTTAGCCTCTAAGCTTAACCAGTCTTAGTTTGAGTCTTTGTTTAGGGTCTTCTTTGTTTCTTGCATCTGTTATTTTACTGCATCTGCTTGTACATATTCTGGCTATTCAATAAAATTTCTTCCTTCATCTTTTATGTCTTTCATCTGAATCTTTTATTTATATGCTTTTTGATATTATGACAAAAAGGGTGAGAAACGTATGACTTGAATTGATTTATTATATCAGTTGCTGGGCTGAAGTCTCAACATTCCTAACAAAAATTGCAAGTTTTTTGCCTCTGATAGTTTTGCAGGAATGTGATAATCTGAAGGGGAGAAACATATATTGAGAAGCGTATCTTGAAGCAAACAAAGCTTAATGCTCTGATACAAGATATTGCAAAGATCTGAAGCAATATACCTTGATGCTCTGATAAACCAAGTGCTCTAAAGAAAAATTCAAAGCTTTGAAGTTGTCCAATGGAAGCTCTGAAAGAAAGCTATAAATCATCTGAAGATAAAGTTCAACATGAAAGTCTCTTATGAAATGGAAAATACTCAGGGAAGTCTTTTATTTATAAATTCTTCTAGTATTAATTTCAGGGGGGGACATATTCACACACTCTAATTAATATGCTTTTAGCTATATCTGTGTATTGTCTATTTCATTTGATATTCTGGATACAAATTCATATCAATTATGTATGTTTTTGTCATCATCAAAAAGGGGGAGATTGTTAGAACATGAAATCTTCTGATCAATATTTCTAGTTTTGATGATAACATTATATATGAATTTTGTATAAGACAATATGGTACTCTAGTTATTCACGTTTTCCATATCAGGAAAAGTCTAAAGGAGTATGCACTAAATCAGCAATCAGAAGCTCTGACCCAGAAGATCTGGATGACTTCATCAGAACATGGTCTGGAAGACATTAGAAGATGGTCTTGAGAAAATTAGAACATGATCTGGAAGGCATCAGAAGATGGCAATCAGAAGAAAGGCTCTGAATATCTGATGGTATCACGCTACACAGAACTTCCAAAGTCTGATGACTGAAGTTACAATCTGCACCAACGCTGAAGACTCTGATATTCAAACGTCATTCTAATAGTCTGAGTCTAGAAGCAAGTACAAGATGAAAAAGCTACAATGTCAAATCTGACTGACAAAAGGAACATTAGAAGCTACAAAAGGCAAAGTCAGCAAGAGCAGTTGAAACAAGGCTCGAGACAGTTGACAAAAGAGTGAAACATTAAATGCAGCGGTGTACTATTCACGTAAAGCATTAAATGCTCCCCAACGATCACTTTTCTCATTGCCTATATAAGTGAAGCTCTGGACGCTGAAGACATAGAGAACATATGCTAAAGTAATCTTACGCTGCCAAGTTTGATTCTACATGTTATCACTCAAACAGCAAAGATCTTCATCTTCAACCTCACAAATATTGTAATATCTTAGTGAGTGTTAGAACTTAATCTTGAGAGAAAAATCACTTGGTTATTATAGCTTATTAAGAAGCACATCAAACTCTTGTAACATTGTGATCCGCTGTCGCGCGCGGGTCATAAACGAGTTAATTTTATAAAACTGTAGTACGACGGTAACGGTAACTCGCGTATCGTCTCTCAAGGATTCCTATTCTTATTAACCGAATGTAAGTTGAAATTGGGGGGGTTGGGGGTTTGGTTCAGGTTCGATTTATAGAAAAAGTGCTTAAAACAAGTGATTATAAAATAAGCTGTTTTGAAAATAAGTGATTAAAAGGCAAACGAATTCACTACTTCGGGTTCTACTTATCATCAATTGATACAACTACGATCTCTATCCTATTTGAACATAATATCATTCAACAAGCGTGATCGACATCGTAAGATATATATTCCTATTGCCGGATTAAGCATACGGTTAAAGATATCGCAATTTAACGGTTAAGCAAAGTCGAATTGCGATCAAAAGTCAAAAACATGTATCAATTCAAATTTAATCAACAATATTATAAGGAAATCGAATTAAGCAAACAATGATCATATAATATTATTGAAAGGAATAGAATTCTATTTGTAGTTATAACAATCTCAAAGTATTGAACCTGAATACAGTAAATTCGTCCGGAAGGTTTAGTTCTCCATAGCAAATCGTGAAAGCTCTCAAAATTCGTGAATGGAAGATGATTGCTACAGTAACCGCGGCTGCCTAACCTAAGGGGAAAGAGAATGACCTGTTTTACAATCCAACTGGGTCAAACATACGACCCAGGCCCAAAACCAATTTACCCGAAACTTAACTAAAACTAGTGCTGCAACTTCAACGAATATTCTGGCCCTTCTACAGTTCGATTCTGGCTTCGACTCCAACATAAGAATCGTAGCTCATTCTCTTAGCTTTCCGCGATTATTAGAACGCCTCAATCGGACTCCTGGAACTCCATATATGATCGTTTCCGTGCAGACTGTTAATGCTGAAAAATTAATACGAAAAACAAATAAGTGCAAAAATAAAATAAAATATAAAAATAAATAAAACAAACCGAAGAAATACTTGAGTACAAACATGGAAGAACGTGCATCAAAATGCACTGATCAAATTCCCCTACACTTGAACTTTTGCACTGCGAGCAAAATGAAAAACAGAACAAAGAAAGCACAAATACATCAACATTTACTCATCCTAGGCTACAAATCTTCTTCGGGTAAGTTTGCATCGACATGTACTAATCTTGCACACTAAGGACATCGTAAGAACACTAACCACGGATATGCATACATAAGCCTCCTAAATACACAAACCAATTCAAATCATATTATTATACCATAGCCTAACTTACTCATCCTTTTTGTTCTTTTTCATTCAGGCGCAATCACATTAAGCCCGTTATCTCCACACACTTATATTAGGACGACCGGTTAGTGACTCTGATCCTTTTGCACGGGGTTCCGGTACTTGCGTGGCATAACCCTTTGCTTACTCAGATGTAGTTGCGGGGGATCGGACCGTAATCCTCCCTACCAAGTTCAGCACCAAAAACCGCTGAACCAACTAACAAAGAGTTTTGAAAACTTTTTTTTGAAGATTACACAACCGTTGGGTTAAGTGACCGGGTGAGGGTCACCAAAATTAGAAGGTGTATTCTCTTTCTCTTTTATCTTCTTTTTTTTCTTTTTGGAACATTCACTTATATTCATCGGTTTCCCTGCGTAAAGTGTGTGAGAGATGGTGCCGACTGCTGAAATAAACTACTCAAGAGCTGTCAAAGAATGAGAAATTAAGGCTAAAACATAATAACAAATTCAAATCAATTTCCATATGCAGGAGACTTACAGTGTTAGAACGATACCGATCTTGTGAATTTTTCCCAAGTCTCCGCAAACTCGACTCAAATCAGTCTGTAGCCCAAAACTTTCAAGAAGATGCTATTTTTTTATTGATTGAAATTAAACAAAATACTAACAAAAACAAATAAAACACACGATTCCCTCCCCCACACTTAAACTAAGCATTGCCCTCAATGAAAGGACGTTACTAATAAAGTAGAGAGAAGGAAAGAAAGACTCCCTGATCAAGTTGCAGTGTAGTTCAAGTGCTTTCAAAGAAAGCTCCTCTATGCTGACATCTTCAGGCACCGAACTTTCATGGAATAACTTCAGTCGCTGCCCGTTAACCTTGAAGACTTTGTCAGTACATGCACTTTTTATTTCTACTGCACCATGAGGGAAAACATTAGTAACAACAAAGGGGCCAATCCATTTGGATCGAAGTTTCCCAGCCATAAGCTTAAGGCGGGAGTTAAACAATAAAACCTGTTGGCCCACAGAAAATTCCTTCCTAGAAATCATTTTATCATGGAAGTGCTTAGTTTTCTCTTTATAAATCCTAGAGCTCTCATAAGCCTCTAATCTAAGCTCTTCCAACTGTTGTAATTGGAGTTTTCTTTCAATACCTACTTGTTGCATCTCCAAATTACAACTTTTCACCGCCCAAAAAGCACGGTGTTCTATCTCAACAGGAAGATGACATGCCTTACCAAAAACAAGTCGATAAGGAGACATCCCAATGGGTGTCTTGAAAGCTGTCCTTTGAGCCCAAAGTGCGTCTTCTAGGCGACGGCTCCAGTCTTTCCTGTTTGGTTGCACCATTTTCTCTAAAACCTGTTTGATCTCCCTGTTTGAGATCTCAGCTTGCCCATTAGTCTGTGGGTGATATGCAGTAGAGACTATGTGCACAACTCCATACTTTCGAAGCAAAGCTTCCATGGTATGGTTACAGAAATGAGTGCCTTGGTCACTTATGATAGCTCGTGGTATTCCAAACCTGCAAAAGATATTAGACCTGACAAAATCTGCAACAACTCGAGAATCATTAGTCCTAGTGGGGATAGCTTCCACCCACTTTGAAACATAATCAACAGCAAGTAAAATGTAAAGGAAACCAAATGATACAGGAAAAGGACCCATGAAATCAATTCCCCATACATCAAATACCTCACAGAAAAGCATAGGCTGCTGAGGCATTTCACTCTTGCGAGTGATGTTGGTACCTGCTATCTGGCACTCTTTACAAGTGCGATAAATCTCAAAAGCATCCTTAAAAATAGTTGGCCAATAGAAGCCTGAATCAAGGACTTTTCTCGCAGTCCTTTGAGGACCGAAGTGTCCGCCGACTTGAGATGCATGAGAAAAATTCAAAATAGATTCAATCTCATTGTCGGGGACACATATCCTGATTACCTGATCACTACCAAACTTCCATAGATATGGATCATCCCAAACATAATATTTGGCATCACTCTTGAGCTTGTGAACCTGTGATCTAGATGCACCTGTAGGAAAAACACCAGCAACAAGAAAATTAACAATGTCAGCAAACCAAGGTGTAATCCCATGCAAAAGAAATAGCTGCTCATCAGGAAAGTCATCCTTAATAGGAAAAGGATCTTCATCTCTCTCTATCCTGCTCAAGTGGTCAGCCACTAAGTTCTCAGCTCCACTTTTGTCTTTAATCTCAACATTAAACTCTTGGAGCAGCAACATCCACCGAATCAATCTCGGTATTGCATCCGGCTTCTTCAGCAAGTACTTTAAAGTTGCATGGTCAGTAAAAACAACAACCTTGGAACCTAGCAAATAAGATCTGAATTTGTCAAGAGCAAAAACAATAGCTAGCAGTTCTTTTTCAGTGGTAGTGTAATTTGACTGTGCAGAATCTAAAGTCCTAGAAGCATAGTAAATAACATGGGCAGCCTTGTCAACTCTTTGTGCAAGGACAGCCCCAACTGCATAATTAGAAGCATCACACATAAGCTCAAAAGGAAGTGTCCAGTCAAGAGGTTGAATGATGGGAGCGGAGGTCAATGCTTTCTTCAAGAAGTCAAACGCTTGTTTGCATTTGTCATCAAACTCGAAAGTGACGTCATTCTTCAACAAGTTCGACAGCGGAAGAGCTAACTTGCTGAAATCCTTGATGAAACGCCTGTAAAAACATGCATGACCAAGAAAAGAACGAATCTCGCGAATGCAAGAAGGGTAAGGCAGTGTAGAAATCACATCAATCTTAGCAGGGTCAACAGAAATTCCTTTTTCAGAAATAATGTGACCAAGAACAATTCCCTGCTCAACCATAAAATGACACTTTTCATAATTCAACACAAGGTTAGTCTCGATGCATGTTTCAAAAATCAAGCTTAAACTGTTCAAGCATGCATCAAAAGAAGAACCATAGACAGTAAGTCATCCATAAACACTTCCATGCAATTTTCAATAAAATCAGAGAAAATACTCATCATGCATCGTTGGAAAGTGCCAGGAGCATTGCAAAGGCCAAAAGGCATCTTCCTGTAAGCAAATGTACCGAATGGGTACGTGAAAGTGGTCTTTTCTTGATCTTCAGGTGCAATATGAATCTGAAAGTAACCTGAAAAACCATCAAGAAAACAATAATGTGATTTACCAGCTAGCCGTTCAAGCATCTGGTCAATGAACGGCAAAGGAAAGTGATCCTTTCTAGTAGCCTGGTTCAGTCTCCTGTAATCAATACAAACTCTCCAGCTGTTCTGGACTCTAGTGGGAACAAGTTCATTCTTTTCATTTTTGACCACTGTGAGTCCAGATTTCTTAGGTACAACCTGCACTAGACTTACCCACTTACTGTCAGAGATAGGATAAATGCTACATGCTTGCAAGAGTTTGGTTACCTCTTTCTTTACAACATCCAGAATCAAAGGATTAAGCCTCCTTTGGGGCTGCCTTAGTGTTTTCGCTCCATCCTCAAGTAAAATCCTGAGCATGCACATCGAAGGACTAATACCTGGAAGGTCGGCTAATGTCCACCCGATTGCTTTCTTGTGCCTCTTCAATACCTGCAAAAGTCTGTCTTCTTGATTGAAATCAAGGTTAGAAGAGATAATAACAGGAAGTTTTTCATTATGCTCCAAGTAAGCATATTTCAGGTTCCCGGGGAGCTCTTTTAGCTCTAAGGACGGGGGCTGAATGATGGATGGAAGGCTTGGGGCAGCCGGGATGTCAAGAGCATCGACGGCAAAAATAGCCTCATCGGTAACAACTTCACCTGTAGGAAATGTATCAGGCTGCAAGGAAGCATCAATCTCAGCACAAAGGACACAAACGTTAGTGTCAGTGCAGTCAGGACATGAATAATTATCATCAAAATCAGAGAGAGATGGAAAATCAAGTGCAAATAATTTAGAACAACTCTCATCAACTAGTTCATAAATCAACTCAATGTTAAAAACCGAATGCTCCTCCACAGGGTGTTTCATGGCATCGAAGATATTAAATTTTGCGACGATGTCACCAAATTCCATGGACATGGTTCCATCATCAACATCAACTTTTGTCTTCGCCGTTTTCATGAACGGTCTGCCTAAGATGATGGGAGCTCTGCTTGACTTAGTTTCTCCTTCCATGTCTAGAATGTAAAAATCGGCAGGAAAAATTAAATCGTTAACTTGAACGAGGACGTCTTCCACTATGCCGGTGGGACGTGCATTGCTCCTGTTCGCCAGTTGAACGATTAAACCTGTATGCTGCATGGGACTAAGGCAAAGGTTATTATAAATAGAAGTAGGCATAACATTAATGCCCGCTCCTAAATCAAGCAAACAATTATCAAATTTCTTATCCCCGATGGTACAAGGAATAGTAAAAGTTCCCGGGTCCTTGCACTTTTGTGGCAAGACCTGAGAGATGGCCGAAACACTTTGTTCGGGCTGAATGAAAGCAGAGATGCTTCTTCCCAAGTTGACTCTGTCACTTCCTTTTACTTTTCTCTTGTTTGTACACAGATCCTTCAGAAATTTTGCATACCTTGGAACTTGCTTAATCACATCAAGAAGCGGAATGTTTACCGCTACTTTCCTGAACATATCCAAAATTTCTTTTTCTTTGTCTCCCTCCTCAATTCTTTTATTTTTCAGAACTCTATGTGGGAAAGGGACTGGTGGCACATACTCCTTTTCTTTATTTTTTTCAGTTCCGACCACAACAGAAGAAGGAGAAGAAAGTGCAGCAGGGGAAGGTTCAGATGGAGAAAGTTCAGAAGTTACCTCAATGACTTTTTTATTTTTTTCAGGGGCTGGTTCTGTAACCTTTCTGGATCTCAAAGAAATAGCGCTCACATTAGCATTACCATTCGGATTGACAACAGTTTGTGCTGGAAGTTGGTTCGAACCTTGAGCTTGCATATTATTTATTTGAGTAGCAAGTTGTCCCATCTGTGTGGTCAAGGTCTAAATGCTAGTGTCGGTTCTTTGTTGAAACTGAAGGTTGTTCACGGCCATTTGTTTAACAAGATCTTCAAGGGATGGTCCGGAAGTAGTGGCTGGAGGAGTGTGATGTGGCTGGGGTAATGGAACGGTGAGCTGTTATTGTGAGGGCTGCTGATTTCCATATCGAAGGTTGGGATTATTCCTCCAATTGGGGTGATATTTGTTGGTGGACAAGTCAGGGGTGTTGTTGTACCTGTTCTGGTTATAAAGGTTGGCTGCATAAGCTTGAGGCAGCTCGGTAACAGTATCATCTTTCAGAAGAGGACAAGTATCAGTGGGATGATCATGAGCTGTACAAATGCCACATACAGTTGTTGTTTGAGGTTTCGCTACTGCAAGTTGTTTGACTAAAGCGGTCAGCTCATCAAGTCTGGTTTCTAAAGCTCTGTTCGAGGAACCTTGAATTTGATGTACACCCTTGGTCTGGACAGAATTGGTTCGAGTGGTGAACTGCTGGGAATTTAAGGACATATTTTCATTGAGGGCCCTGGCAGCAGCTGGAGTTTTGTCAACAAGTGCTCCACCACTAGCAGCATCAAGAATGTTTCTATCCATAGGTAACAACCCCTCGTAAAAGTACTGAATGAGAAGTTGTTCGGTAATCTGATGTTGAGGACAGCTTGAAACTAACTTCTTGAACCTATCCCAGTATTCAGCCAATGACTCGTTATCTTGTCTAATACCACATATCTCTTTTCAGATTGAAGCAGCTCTAGATGCAGGAAAATATCGCTCCAAGAACACTCTCTTCAGAGCATTCCAGCTTGTGATTGAATTCGGTTCGAGATCATATATCTAGTCCTTCGCTGCAACCTGCAAAGAAAAAGGAAAAGCACGAAGTTTGATATGATCTTCAGTGATCCCTTCAGGCTTCAATGGTGTAGAGCACACCACCTGGAATTCCTTCAAATGTTTGTGTGGATCCTCACCTGCAAGACCATTAAACTTTGGCAACAAGTGTATTAAACCCGATTTTAATTCAAAAGGAACAGCAACAACATCATATTCAATACACAAGCCATTATAATTCACATCAGGGGCTGCAAGTTGCCTTAGAGTTCTATTTTCATCCATTTCAAAAGCAATTTCAGAGTTAGAATCAAACAAATTATGCAAATAATCGGACTCAGAATCAGACTCAACTATGGTCGGTGAAGGTGAACTATTGCTTGCCTGGCCTGCTCTACGAAGTGTGTGCAAGGTTCTCTCTACTTCAGGATCAAAAGCAACAAGTTCAGGACAGGAAGACCTAGTAGCCAGGACTAGTGCACAGCAATGCAGCAACAATTGTGAAAATGCCAACTATGTCCCTAAAACAACACAATGAAGCAAATCGATTAAAAACAATTCAAAAAAATAAACTGACACCGAAAATAATCTAATGACGTAAAAATAAAATTTTGATATTTTTTTTCGGAATTTTTCGACTCTATTAAAACAGAAAATAAATCATTAAAAATAGTAAAAAGGCTTTTTTCGCGATTTGAAAAATTTGTCACATAACTACTCTGTAGTAGGTGACTTTTGATCGGGGAATTTTTTCACACCTAACTGTCTGGACAGATTTTCGAAACGGTGAAATTTTCCCAAAAACCGATTTTTTTGACTCTAGAGGCGTTATGGCTGAAACCGCGAGGAACCTATGGCCAAAACGCACAAACACTACACCTAAGACTCTAATATCAGTTAATATTCACAAGAATCCCCGGCAACGGCGCCAATTTGATCCGCTGTCGCGCGCGAGTCAAAAACGAGTTAATTTTATAAAATTGTAGTACGACGGTAACGGTAACTCGCGTATCGTCTCTCAAGGATTCCTATTATTATTAACCGAATGTAAGTCGAAATTGGGGGGTGGGGGTTTGGTTCAGGTTCGATTTATAGAAAAAGTTCTTAAAATAAGTGATTATAAAATAAGTTGTTTTGAAAATAAGTGATTAAAAGGCAAACGAATTCACTGCTTCGGATTCTACTTATCATCAATTGATACTACTACGATCTCTATCCTATTTGAACACAATATCATTCAACAAGCGTGATCGACATCGTAAGATATATATTCCTATTGCCGGATTAAGTATACGGTTAAAGATATCGCAATTTAACGGTTAAGCAGAGTCGAATTGCGATCAAAAGTCAAGAACATGTATCAATTCAAATTTAATCAACAATATTATAAGGAAATCGAATTAAGCAAACAATGATCATATAATATTATTGAAAGGAATAGAATTCTATTTGTAGTTATAGCAATCTCAAAGTATTGAACCTGAATACAGTAAATTCGTCCGGAAGGTTTAGTTCTCCATAGAAAATCGTGAAAGCTCTCAAAATTCGTGAATGGAAGATGATTGCTATAGTAACTGCGGCTGCTTAACCTAAGGGGAAAGAGAATGACCCGTTTTACAATCCAAATGGGTCAAACATACGACCCAGGCCCAAAACCAATTGACCCGAAACTTAACTAAAACTAGTGCTGCAACTTCAACGAATATTCTGGCCCTTCTACATTCCGATTCTCACTTCGACTCCAACCTAAGAATCGTAGCTCTTTCTCTTAGCTTTCCGGCGATTATTAGAACGCCTCAATCGGACTCCCGGAACTCCAGATATGATCGTTTCCGTGCAGACTGTTAATGCTGAAAAATTAATACGAAAAACAAGTAAGTGCAAAAATAAAATAAAATATAAAAACATATTAAAACATAAAAATAAATAAAACAAACCGAAGAAATACTCGAGTACAAACATGGAAGAACGTGCATCAAAATGCACTGATCACATTGTTTAATACTTTGTAAAAGAATTCCTAGAGTGATCAAGTTGTGATCAGCATACTCTAGAAGACTTAGAAGTTATCTAAGTGGAAAACCATTGTAATCAAGATTGATTAGTGGATTAAATCCTCAGTGGAGGTAAATCACTATGTCAGGGGTGGACTGGAGTAGTTTGATTAACAACGAACCAGGATAAAAATATCTGTGTGATTATTTTTTATCTACCTTTTTTAGAAACAACCCTTATTCAATCCCCCTTTCTAAGTTTTTTTCACCCCTTCAATTAAATCACCAATACAGTCCCAATTCAAACATTCTAACATCTTTCTAACATATTTAGGGCTCCATTAACATCAAGCGTTATTCCAATTCATCCAATTTCATCACAATCCAACAATTGTTCTACATTTTTCAAAAACCCCAAACCTAACATACTATAAATCGATTCAAACAACCTACATACTCAATCCTACCATTATTAAATCGATAATAGAGAATAAACGGATTAGTCACCCCTTACCTTAGCAAAATGCTTGAGATTCTTCCTCATCTCCTCTTCTGCTATTTTATACACTTGCTCTTCTCCTTCTCTGGCTCTTTTGCTTTCTATTTTTAAATTTTCCTTCTTTTCTTATTTTATGAAAAATAGAGCCATTAGTTAGTAAGCCCTACTCAACTTAACATTTCCCTTCTACTAACTACTACACCAAACCCAAGAACACTATTTCTTTCATAATTCTCTTCACTTAATTCACTAATTAGTCTATTAATTCTAAATAATTAATTTAAATTCCGATTAAATTAAACTATGAAATTATGGGGTGTTACAACTCTCCCCCACTAAAAGAGTTTTCATCATCGAAAACATACCTCAAGTAAAGAGTTCAGGATAAGAGTTCTTCATCAGACTCTTTTGCTCCCAAGTAACATTTCCACCTTCTGGTCCTCCCCAAGCTACGCTAACCAATGCTATCTCTTTACCACGCAGTTGTTTTAGCTTCTGGTCTTCAATACTCATTGGCAATGCCTCAACTGTCAGATTATCTTTCACCTGCACCTTTTCCGCTTGGATCACATGAGACAGATCTGCAATGTATTTCCTCAACTGAGACATATGGAACACATCGTGCAAGTTCACAAGCGTGGGAGGTAACGCAATATGATACGCTACTTCTCACACCCTTTCCGTAATCTGAAACGGACCAATAAAATATGGCGTCAACTTCTTTGACTTCAGCGCTCGACCAACACCAGTCATATGAGTCACTCTCAGAAATACATTATCTCCCTCTTTGAATTCTAGTGTTCTCTGCCTCTTATCATGATAGCTCTTCTCACGACTATGAGAAGCTTTCATCTTCTCCTGAATCATCTTGATCTTTTTCGTAGTCCGTTGGATAATTTCTGGTCCAATTACAGCACTTTCACCAGATTCATACCAACATAACAGCGTCCTACACCTCTTACTATACAAAGCCTCAAATAGATCCATACCAATGCTTGATTTGATTACTATTAATGTAGATAAACTCAATCAAAGGCAGATAACTGAAATTCCGGTATGACAGACTCAAAATGTCATTCACGATGTCAAGACATATGTCTGTTATTAATGTAGCAGAGGCCGAACAGAAAGATCCCCCAACTTTTGATTACTCCTAAGAAAGAGTCATTGAGACCTGGGATCACATATGTTCAGTTTACATAACTAGATTATGAAGATTATATGGTTCTGTATAGGAACAGCTAACACATTTGAACCTGATGTTATACACGATGTCATAACATTCATGACTGAACAAACAAGACAATGCAGAAGATAAATAACACAGTTAATTGCTAACCCAGTTCAGTCTAACTACCTACTCTGGGGGCTACCAAACCAGGAAGAAGATTTCACTATCAGTAATACTATTTTATGTAAACAACCTCAAGTTTACAGATAAACAACCTCTGGTTTACCTAGTCATTACCCAATGCAACCTTTATCTCAGACATCCATCCAAGACAAAAGAACCTCTGCTCACTCCCTAGTGATACCTAACTGTTACAATCCTGCAACAGTTATTTACACAATTAACAATGAACAATAACTTGATCTTGCTTCACAACTTCAATCAAGATTACAATACTCAACTCTTACCTATAGGTTTCGAGTGAGAACAATCACTTCTCTTACCTACAGGTTTCCAGAAGGACATGGCAGCCATCCCATAACCTAGGTGGTTTACTTATAGAAACCCTAATGACTACATCGTTTCTAAACAAGGTTTTCTATATAAAACTAGATTACAAAGATTTCTATTTATAACCTGATCCCAATTAGACTTGGGCTTACAAATTGCAGCACTCCTTGCTGTTACAAATCTGCAGAAATCTTCTACTACAATTAAGGTCTTTTAATCATGAGTTTCCTAATTTATCTCCTAAATTAGAAACTGTTGAATCTTCAATCTTCTAATCTGATTCTTCCTGAATCTTCAATCTTCTGACCTGATTCTTCAAATATTCTCTTGACCTTTAAATATGCGCCACATAGGATTACAAAATATTCCACGAATATTCTTTATCTATTGAGTAACAAACTAAATCTTCCTTCCAGTTATGCAGGCGCGATGTCATGAGTTGATGTCATGACATTCCATCTAACATCTTGCTTGTACTTGTTTTGTTCTTTTTATAATTGCAAGATTCACATACAAGTTATGTTTTGCTACTATTATGTTTTAGCCAAACATAGATGCCAATCAGCCAATAAAAGTACTAACAATCTCCCCCTTTGGCATATTTTGGCTAAAACTAAACATTCATTAGACATGCAGCAAAACATAGCTACTTTAACTTTCAAGACAACTAGGAAGAACAGAATTTTACATTCTCAGAATTGGGCTTTAATACCTTATGTTCTTCAGGATTTGAATCACATCATAACATCTTTAGTCTGCTACAAAATCCTTTGTTTCTTTTTACAGTAGCAAAATCAGAAGATGACATTCTCTCCCCCTTTTTAGACATAATATGATAAAGAGTAAACCGATGTCATAATATGCAGTGGAACACCTTCATGCAACACTGATGGATTCGAGGAAGACGGTGGGAGAAGACCTTTGTCTTGGAGGACCAATGGTGGCATAAGAGACCCCTTCCTTAGTCTTGAACCAGAAAATGAATCCTAGCTTAGACCCTGAGAGAGGACTTGAGTGAAAACTGTCCACCAGTCCTAATAACTCGGAACAAAAATCACAATTATGTTCATAACTCAGATCACAAATCACAACGAAAATGATTCCTATACTGAAGGTTGTGTATAGAGGAACATCTTTGTTGTTATTGCAGAAAAACCCATGGTAGAGACCATCAACATCCCCAGCCCGTGTTTTTCTTTTTCTGAGGAGGTTTTGGTATAGAAACCCATCACAATACCAAACCCAGACACGACTCATAAGAACACACACGAACGAAATCTTGAGAGAGTTTGATTTCTGTAATCCATGGAGATGCTATTATATAGCCATTGGAGATTATAGGAAATAACGATGGTCTTTGGTCTTGTTCAATGGTCAAACGGTTAATTAGGAAACAGTTCCAAAAGCAATTAGTCTTTCCAAAGCAGTTTTTGACTGTTTTTCTGATAGGAGTTATCTTCGAATACCAGTGCATGCATAGACATTGATTGTACTTTACACCGACCACTGATGTGTAGATAAACTTCAAGACAGATTCCCTTGTTTGACTTAGACGATTCAATGTCTTTAAACATGTCATGACATCCTGTCAGACAATGTCACTTTTCTTCTCTTTAAGCACATAGCTCAAGATTCTGCAAAAGATTAAGACAAAGCATCCTACGAACCAAGTAAAAGACTCCCCACTTACTCACTAGTCATAGACATAGACTTCTATTGTTCTGAACACCTTGAGACTATTAGACATACAACTACCTCATTAGTGTAGAGAAGGAATTGTGGTTTCCAGTTGCACATGGTTAGATTTAACCATTGACAAATAACTAACAAAAATGTCACACTTTCTTCATGATGTTAAAGTATTTTTAACCAGGAAACTTTTCTTGACAAAAGAAGTTACTCCCCCTATCTGAGATAGTTTGAGCTTCTTCAAGGAATAAGCTTGAAATGATGAATGGAAAATATAAGACTCATCTTCATATCTTCAAGAGTCGCACCCTCTGTTCAATTATCCTGTTGAACACACTCACTATAGCAAATTTGCTCCTTTACATTAAATACTTACACCAGAAGTAGAATGTCATAACATTGTGTCTGAGATTTGTACTACCAGTATTCTCTACAAGTTTCATCTCTTTCTTCAACAGACCCTTTCCTAACAACGTATCTCCTCCAAAAATGATCAACTGATGACCTCTTGATACTAGAAGCACACACAGAGAGGTTGCCACGATCTCAACATACAGAACTGCCACCTCTTGAACTTTGTTGAGCATAACCTTACCATGTTTGAATCAGATCATGGTCTGCTTAACAAAATTAGAAATCCTTCTTGATATGGTGTTTTTCAATCCCACACATTGATTAACATGTTCCTTGAACAGGAAGGATTCTCCTTTATCCTTATCTGTGTTGATCAGATCATAGAACTCTTGTCTTCATAGTCATATTCACTAAGTGAAGTCTTCTTCATGAAAGTAATTATGTATTGCCAGAACACATTACTTACATCCAGATCAGAACCTGCCCATTCCAATCCACATTATGCCTGAACTGCCACTTTAGGCAATAATGTCGCTTTTCAAACTTCTAATGTATATTCTCATTCCTTCTTCTAGGAAATACGCACTTTGAGATGTTGACATCACTCAAGACACAAGTTCATCTGAACTCAAACAAACTCTGACTATCCATAGAGATAACACTTCTCTATAGAGGACTTGGAACACAATAAACAATTTGTGTTCACGACACGAAACAAGACTTTTATTCTTTACCAAACAACTATAATGAATGACCTCAGACTTAACAATGTCTGGACACTACCCTTAAACCCTATGATTGTCTCAATTAGACAACCATAACCTAGACTCTAGATACTTCTCATATTCGAAAGAAGAACATGAGGGACTCAAACAAGACTCAAACATAACAAAAAGACTCTATAAACCTAAGAAATTTAAACAACATACCAGGACTTTAACTAAAGTCTTAATCAAGAGATGTCATTTGAGGACTAACTGCACCAAGTGGACTTGTGCATAGGTTAGATCATGCACTCGATCAAAACAAGTGATACACACCATCAATCCATGTCTCCAGATGATAATGCAAAGAATATTCTCTGCTGGTCTTTGAGAATAAACATGATTTGAGTTATGTTCTGATGTTTTGTGTGACTTTGTTCTTCTTGCTTCAAGATTTAGTTTTTGAAAGACTTTGCATTTGGATAGAATCAGAATAACATGGCCTTTGCTGATCTTCATATTCTTTTACTCCCTTTGAGATCTATAACTTTAGGACATCTTTGATGTTCGTCCTTGAAGTTCTCTTCATTTCGAATTTTCCAAAGTTTCCAAGTTTAGAAACCTCAGTTTACTTGCTACACAAGATTCAGATTGCCACACTCTGCAACTTGAAGTAGAAGAAACTATGATTGTATAACCATAAATTGATCTTCAATATACACGTCTGAGTTGTTTTATACAGACATTGTAAATATGCTGCTCCTATCAAGATATTTAACAGAATCAGTATGCTACACCAGAGACTCTTGCCTTCTTCCTTAATGTGTGAAGATAATTGAGAACTCATGGCTAGAAGAACTTCGTCTCAGTCCAGCATCCAGGTTCTAAACCTAATAAGTACTAAGTCTCCCGTCAAAGTACTTACCAGCTTTTCAGTTAGAATTTGCTACTCACACTAGGTCCTTCTGACCGATTACCTCTTCACATTTATACTTTCTTTTCTTGGCAAATAAACTACAAAGAAACTGAAGATCTTGAGACGATGTTGTGACATCAGATATGACATCATCCTTCATGGTTCTTGGTTAACATCTTTAATGTCAAATTGACAACACTCGGGGTAATAAAGGAATAATTCAATTATCAGCAATATCCATACATATCAAGGGATATAGTAGCCAGCATCTCAATAAGCTTTTCTTCAGACTTTCATTCTGATTTTGAGATGATGGATGCCATAGTCTGTACCTATAGAGGAGATTCCCTCATTTAGGTTTCTGGAACAGACTTAGTTATAACATGACATTGAATTAGTCAGATTCATCTGACTTCCTTGATTTAAAACAACACTACCCTTTCTGGATAACAACTAGGGTAGTACACATTCTTGACCATATTTCACTGTGGTAGAGACACAATATTCAGCTCCAACAACTTCTCTATAGTTATGAATGACAAAACACATATCTGGTTCCATTGAGTCAAAGGAAAATACCAGATGTAAGCTCTTCTTAAATTAATCACAAAGGATCATAAAGGAATACCTTCATGAGTTTTCTTCTGGCACTGAGCTTTTACTTCTAACTGATTTTGAGTATAAGCACATGTTAATCGTGTCCTGATTAACTTATAGCCAGATGTCTCCTCTTCCAGACCAGGAGTAGGTTCCAAACCAATGTTCTCACACACCATTAGTTTAGCACCAGAACATCTGTTCTTCAGCTGGTAGCTGCATACCAGTTCTAATGTCCCAACATCTGGTATGACATCTGTTCCTCCTTCTAGGAACACTTCTGCATTGAAATTTTCAACGTACACACTTGTAGATGATTATGAATATCATTGATTAGTTGACATTCATCAGATTTAATAAACCATGCCATTATGAGTGTACTTGAGAGATTACTCAAGTATCTTTGACACTGTAATTATAGCTGTCAATATCTGCCATACATTCTGTTGAATATAAATAACCCTAGGGTTTCTCAGAGACTATGCAGTGGAAAATAGTCATACCTCAAGAGAACTCACACAATGCTTACTTTAAGTGTTAGTTGTAAGCATGACAACTACAGATTGACTGTTGCTCAATCTTGCACAATGCTTGCTTCTGCACCAAGCAATAGACTAGGCCTAACCAATATCCTGACCTAATAAGCTTACATAAATACAAAGGTTACCTTATCACTATCTTCACTCCCGCTTGAAGGTTTTGATGCGATTTTTCTCTGTCCATAGGTACTGGTCGAGTTAGTTCTGAAATTCAAATTCTTCACTCCCGCATGAAGTCTTTGGATTTAGTACTCCTTGTTCCAGTAACACAGTTCTAGGTCAGGTTGGTCTAATCTTCCACATATAGGTCCATCCTCCACTTCAAGGGACCATACAATATGAACATTCCTTGTTCAAACACTCTTCTACCTTTACCACAACCAGAATATATCCCTTATGGATCTCATCCAGAAACAGACAGGATGCCTGCTCTGATACCAATTGAAATTCCGGTATGACAGACTCAGAATGTCATTCACGATGTCAAGACATATGATCTGTTATTAATGTAGCAGAGGCAGAATAGAAAGATCCCCTAACTTTTGATTACTCCTAAGAAGGAGTCATTGAGACCTGGGATCACATATGTTCAGTCTACATAACCAGATTGTGAAGATTACATGGTTATGTACAGGAACAGCTAACACTTCTGAACCTGATGTTATACACGATGTCATAACATTCATGACTGAACAAACAAGACAATGCAGAAGATAAATAACACAGTTAATTGCTAACCCAGTTCAGTCTAACTACCTACTCTGGGGGCTACCAAACCAGGAAGAAGATTTCACTATCAGTAATACTATTTTATGTAAACAACCTCAAGTTTACAGATAAACAACCTCTGGTTTACCTAGTCACTACCCAATGCAACCTTTATCTCAGACATCCATCTAAGACAAGAGAATCTATGCTTACTCCCTAGTGATACCTAACTGTTACAACCCTGCAACAGCTATTTACACAATTAATAATGAACAATAACTTGATCTTGCTTCACAACTTCAATCAAGATTACAATACTCAACTCTTACCTACAGGTTTCGAGTGAGAACAATCACTTCTCTTACCTACAGGTTTCGAGAAGTACATGGCAGCCATCCCACAACCTGGGTGGTCTACCTATAGAATCCCTAAAGACTACATCGTTTCTAAACAAGGTTTTCTATATAAAACAAGGTTACAAAGATTTCTATTTATAACCTGATCCCAATTGGACTTGGGCTTACATATCGTGGCACTCCTTGTTGTTACAAATATGCAGAAATCTTCTGCTACAATTAAGGTATTTTAGTCATGAGTTTCCTAGTTTATCTCCTAAATTAGAAACTGTTGAATCTTCAATCTTCTGATCTGATTCTTCCTGAATCTTCAATCTTCTGATCTGATTCTTCAAATATTCTCTTGACCTTTAAATATGCACCATATAGGATTACAAAATATTCCACGAATATTCTGTATCTATTGAGTAACAAACTAAATCTTCCTTCCAGTTCTGCAGGCGCGATGACATGACATTCCATCTAACATCTTGCTTGTACCTGTTTTGTTCTTTTTATAATTGCAAGATTCACATACAAGTTATGTTTTGATGCTATTATGTTTTAGCCAAACATAGATGCCAATCAGCCAATAAAAGCACTAACAATAACTATCCCAAACACCACCTTTCTCTAACACACAAGCACGCAATAGATCTTCCAATGACGGAATTGTCCTCTTTGTCTGACCATCAATCTGCGGATGATAAGCAGAACTCAATCTCAACTTAGTACCCAAAGCTTTCTGCAAACCTTCCAAGAATCTAGATGTAAATCTTGGGTCTCTATCTGACACAATACTCGAAGGTATACCGTGTAGACTCACTATCTTCTCAATATACAATTGAGCTAACTTTTCCATCGGATAGTCCATTCTCATTGGTATAAAATGAGCAGACTTCGTCAATCTGTCCACAATAAACCAAATAGCTTCACATTTCTTAATTATCCTCGGAAAACCAGAAATAAAATCCATCGATATGCTTTCGCACTTCCATTCAGGAATAAACAACGATTTCATAATTCCATACGAGTTCTGATGCTCAATCTTCGACTTCTCGCAAGTCAAATAAGAATAAACAAACTCGGAAAATCTCCTTCATTCCAGGCCACCAGAACAACTTTTTCAAATCATGATACATCTTGGTAGCACCAGGGTGAATACTCAACCCACTACGATGTCCTTCTTCAAGAATACTCTTCTTAAGCTCAACAAAATCAGGAACACAAACACGATCACCAAACCTCATAACACCATTCTCTTTTAACTATGAAATCACCTCATTTGCCTTGGTTAATCAACGTCAACCTATCAACTAACTCAATATCAGTTTCCTGACCCCGCTCTAATCTCATCTAGAATACCACTTGTTAGCTTAGCATACCCAATTTAATACTATTAGGAGTACCTTCACGTACCAAACTCAAATCTATGAATTGTTCAATTAAATCTAATTCTCGCACCATTAGCATAGACATATGTAAGGACTTTATGATCAATGCATCAGCAACGATGTTTGCCTTACCCGGATGGTAATTCAAACCAAAGTTATAATCCTTAAGAAATTCTAACCATCTTCTTTGCCTCATATTGAGCTCTTTCTGATCAAAGAGGTACTTCAGACTCCTGTGATCACTTAACACTTCAAATCTTGAACCATACAGATAATGTCTCCATAACTTAAGCATAAATACCGCAGCTGCTAACTCTAAATCATGAGTCGAATAATTCCTTTCATGAACTTTAAGTTGTCTTGAAGCATAAGCCACTACCTGTTGATTCTGCATTAATACACCACCTAAACCCATCAACGAAGCATCACAATATACTACAAAAGATTTCATCGGATTTGGAAAAATCAGAATAAGAGCACTAGTCAACCTCCTCTTTAACTCTTGGAATCCTTCTTCACACTTCAAATCCCAAATGAATGCTTGACCCTTCCTAGACAACTTAGTTAACGACAATGCTAACTTTGAAAATCATTCGATAAACTTTCTGTAGTAACTTGCAAGACCAAGAAAACTACGAATCTCTGAAACAGACTTTGGAGCTTCCCGCTGAGATACCGCTTCTACCTTCGTAGGATCTACAGTAATACCATTCTAGGAAATCACGTGACCAAGAGAACTTACATCACTTAACCAGAATTCACACTTTGACAACTTCGCATAAAGTTTCTTCTCTTTCAACAATTCCAATACAACTCTAAGGTGTTCTGGATGCTCTTCCTCACTCTTGGAATATATCAGAATGTCATCTATAAATACCACAATGAACTTATCAAGATAAGTATGAAAGATCCTATTCATATACTCCATGAAAACACCAGGTGCATTAGTTACTCCAAACGGAATCATTGTATATTCGTAATGACCATACCTTGTTCTGAATGGAGTCTTCTGAATATCGTCCGCTTTTACACGAATTTGATGATACCTAGACCTCAGATGAATTATACTAAATACTCATGCTCCAACCAGTTGATCCATTCAATCATCAATCCTCGACAACGGATACCGATTCTTCATAGTAACTTTAATCAACTGTCTATAATCCACACATAATCTCATCGAACCTTCTTTCTTCTTTACCAACAACACCGGCGCACCCCACGGCAAAACACTAGGACGAATGAATTCATTCTCCAGCAACTCTTCTAATTGACTCTTCAATTCAGCCAACTCTAATTCCGACATACGATAAGGCGTCATCGACAAAGGACTAGTTCCAGGAATCAACTCAATAGAAAATTCCACTTCTCTCTTAGGTGACAACTCTCTCACATCTTCTGGAAAAACTTCTGGAAAATCACATATTACTGTAAAATCGTTGCTCACCGATTTTCCTTTCACTTCCATTGATGCAAACAACATAAACACAACAACCCCGTCTTTAACCACCTCTTCCATCTGTCTAGCAGTCATTGCCAAATCTTTAACACTGACAGCTTCAAGAAAGATAACTGTCTTCGTAAAATAATTAATATGAACCAGGTTGAATTCCAACCATTTCATTCCCAGGATGACATCAAGTTGTTCTAGCGGAAGTCACACTAAGTCCATTCCAAATTCTCTACCAGAAATATCAATCGGACAATTCAAACAAGCAGATGAAGTAGTCACTGAACCCGACGCATGAGTGTCAATAACCATACTTCCATTAATATTAGATATTTAAATTCAATCTTTTAGCGCAATCCAAAGAGATGAACGAATGAGTCGCTCCAGTATCTATAATTGCAATTAAAGGTGTGCCATGGATAAAACACGTACCTCTAATCAATCGATCCTCAGGAGTAGTCTCGAAACCAAATAAGGAAAAAACTTTACCACCAGCTTGATTCTTCCTTGGCTTAGGACACTATGGACTAATGTGACCTTCTTCCCCGCAGTTATAGCAAGTCACAGTCTTCCCCTTTCAATCAACAACAACATGACCCGCTTTACCACACCTGTAGCATTTCTTCTCTTCGCTCTTGCATTCATGGATGCGATGTCCAGGTTCACCGTACTTATAGCACCTAACAGGAGCACTAGAGTCTCCCCCACTAGGCTTCTTCCAACCACCAGCTTTCGGATTACCTATGCCATACGGTTTACCTCGATTCATAGGCTTCTTTCCTTTCTTGTCAACCAACTCGCGAGAGTGAGATGACTTCAGCTTTATGTTATCTTCTTCAAAGATCCGACTGCAATCCACCAAGTCAGTAAATCGACGTATCCTCTTATATCTAATACCTTGTTTGATTTCATCACGGAGACCATTCTCAAACTTGATACACTTTGAGAATTCACTAGCCTCATCATTGTTGTAGTGAGTATAGTACTTTGCCAGCTCAACAAATTTGGAAGCATACTCAGGCACCGTCATACTACCCTACTTAAGCTCTAAGAATTCAATCTTTTTTCTTCCTCGAACATCTTCAGGAAAGTACTTCCTCAAAAATTCTCGTCTGAACACAACCCACGTGATTGCTCCACCATCAGCATCTAATTCATCCTTAGAAGCAACCCACCAGTCATCAGCTTCCTCGCCTAACATATGAGTAACATACCTCACCTTCAGATTCTCCGCACAATCTATCACTCAGAAGATACTTTCAATTTCCTTCAACCATTTCTTAGCACCTTCAGGATCGTGAGTTCCTTTGAACAACGGAGTATTGTTCCTTTGAAATCCCCCCGATTGTCTGTTAGCACCAATCCCAGCTCTATTGGCATTCCCTCCCAGCACACCAGCAATCATACCTAGAGCCTCGGTAATAGCATCATCATTCCTTCCACCTCTTCCAGCCATTGTTCTGCTAATTATAAAACAATCTCCATTTGAAAAAAAGTATCGATAGTGTCAACCTTACACTAGTCGTATACACGGGAATAATGACAATAAGACTGGCCACAACGACCGAGTATGCTATGATACCACTATTGTAACACCCTTCTAAACCCCCGCAAAATATTAATTAAATTCAGAGTAAAACTTGTACAATGGCATTACAACTCCAAAATATTTAAAACATTTAATCATGTCATGCCTTATGAGGAACATAAAACCATATTACTCAGCAAACATGTTAACATAGCGGAATTACTTCATAATCTGAATAACATAAAACATCGGTACTCAACATTAAGGATTCACCGACTCAAAACCAACCAAAGCATTATTCTAACAAAAGAGATAATAGTTCATAAAACAACTCTAAGTAAACTTTCCTCAATGTTACAAGACCAGAGCATGACACCGACACAACCGAACTAAACGAAATAACTCTACGAGCTATCCTTACCAAGCATGGGCCGCTACTCCTTAATCTGAAAATGGTCAACAGTAACGGTGAGACAAATCATATTTAAACTATATTATAAGCTCATAATTGTAAAATGTAATAAATAGATCATTCACCCAACTTTAGTACAGTTACATTTCAAAAAATCATTCATAAACAGGTATCCACACATCTCAATCATAAATCACAACAAACCGATATAACATTGGACAACCTCCAATCATGTTATATCAACATATATGCAAATGCAACGACTCTTATGCATGTGGTACCAATCATGGGATTGACCCATCTCACCGATCCACCACCAACAAGATACGGCTACTTCCACTCACTAATTCCATACAATGGGAATCAGCGACCGCTAATCCAACACCACCAGGATACAGCCACAAATATGATTATGAATGCATGCACCATCTTAAGCATGCTAATCATCAACACCAATTAATATGAATAATCATTATCATATTTCAACTCACCGAAGCAACACCAAAATAGTGCATTTATATTTCAACACCATTCAAAAATTACATTATGCATAATCAACATCCAAATACAACATCCATAAAGCAATTACATTGCTACAATTCCACCTTATTGTTACACCTAACACTTAAACATGTAACATACAACTCACATCCATAAAATAAAACCGGGTTTTAAAATAAAATCGAGCTACAGTCCAAAACACCATTTAATTATATAAAATATTTAATTAGTGACACAATGCTCAATATGGCGCTTAAAACGGATATACGGTTTAAAAGATATGAATTTTCAAAATATTTTTTTTAAAATGCATCAAGTGTGACCGGTTACAACATGGGCGCTACCCGGTCACGCTTTACGTCAATGTATTCGCTATTTTCAAAACGCGCCTGTAATCGGTTACAGCATGATGGGTAACCGGTTACAGTACTCAAATTTACCCAGATTATTCATTTTTCCACGCGGTAACCTGTTACAGCAGGGCTGCTACCTGGTTTCAGCGTGCACAGAACCAAAAACATCAATTTTTTACAGCACTTCTCCATTCCAATTCTATCCCAAATCGCTCCAATATCATTAAATCACTAATACAGTCCCAATTCAAAACATTCTAACATCTTTCTAACATATTTAGGGGTCCATTAACATCAAGCATCATTCCAATTCATTCAATTTCATCACAATCGAACAATTGTTCTACATTTTTCAAAAACGTCAATCCTAACATACTATCAGTCGATTTAAACCACCTACATACTCAATCCTACCACTATTAAACCGATAATAGAGAGTAAACGGGTTAGTCACCCCTTACCTTAGCAAAATTCTTGAGATTCTTCCTCTTCTCCTCTTCTTCTATTTCACGTACTTGCTCTTCTCCTTCTCTGGCTCTTTTGCTTTCTATTTTTCTTATTTTCTTATTTTATGAAAAATAGAACCATTAGTTAGTAAGGCCTTTTCAACTTAACACCTCCCTTCTACTAACTACTACACCAAGCGCAATAACACTATTTCTTTCACAATTCTCTTCACTTAATTCACCAATTAATCAATTAATTCCAAATAATTAATTTAAATTCTGATTAAATTAAACTATGAAATTTTGGGGTGTTACAACCAAGCCTACAACCATCACTTTGCAGCTAGCAGATAGAAGCATTTGTTACCCCCAAGGGAAGATTGAAGATGTACTGGTCAGAGTTGATATATTCGTATTTCCAACTGACTTCATAATCATGGATTTTGATGATGATGAGGGCATTCCCATTCTTTTGGGAAGAGTTTTCCTTGCTACGGGAAGGACATTAATTAATGTAGAGAAAGGTGAACTCACCATGAGAGTAAACGGTCAACAAATGGTGTTTAATGTGTTGAATGCATTACAATATCCTGAGGAAGAAATAGCTTATTGTTCAATGATTTCCTGCTGGGACAGAATTGTTCATAAAAGCTTATTAAAGACCACTGATGTCTTGACTCAAGAGCTGGGGAAAGTAAAGGAAGTACTTCAAGATGGAATCATGTTTGGCCCTATGAAAAGATCAGTAGCAACAGAGGAAATTATGGAAATATTTGTCTTAGAGTCTGGCCAAAAGCTAAATTCACCATCTTAGAGGAACCTCCTGAAGTGGAACTGAAACAACTACCTTCCCATCTTCAATATGCATACCTGGAGGAAGGGCAGAAGCTTCCTGTGATTATAGAAACAGATTTGGCTAAAGAACAGAAGAGCCAGCTGCTAGAAGTTTTGAAGAGACACAAGAGTGATATTGCTTGGCAAATTGCTGACATAAAAGGTATCAACCCTACTATCTGCATGCACATAATTCTTTTAGAAGAAAATGCCAAGAACAGTGTAGAGAGCCAAAGAAGACTGAACCCCATCATGAAGGAGGTAGTCAAGAAAGAGATCATCAAATAGCTTGACGCTGGGATCATCTATCCCATTTCTGATAGTGTCTGGGTTAGTCCTGTTCAATGTGTACCAAAGAAGGGAGGCATGACAGTCATCAGCAATTAAAAGAATGAGCTTATCCCCACAAGAACATTAACTGGCTGGAGGATTTGCATGGATTATAGGAAGCTAAACAAGGCCACAAGGAAGGATCATTTTCCTTTGCCCTTTATTGATCAGATGTTGGATATATTAGCGGGAAAGAAGTATTATTGCTTTTTGGATGGCTATTCGGGCTACAACCAAATAGCCATTGCACCCAAATACCAAGAGAATACAACTTTTACTTGTCCATATGGCACATTTGCTTTTAAGAGGATGCCTTTTGGATTGTGCAATGCACTAGCTACTTTCCAAAGGTGCGTGATGGCTATTTTTTCTGATATCATAGAGAGTTCCATGGATGTTTTCATGGATTAATTTTCTATCTTTGGAGAGTCATTTCAGCATTGTTTAGAAAACCTAGATACAGTCCTAACAAGGTGTGAAAAGACTAATTTGGTGGTGAACTGGGAGAAGTGCCACTTCATGGTAAAAGAAGGAATTGTGCTAGGGCATAAGATCTCAAAAGAAGTTTTAGAGGTAGACCAAGCTAAAATAGAGTTCATTGAGAAGCTTCCCCCACCTGTTAACATAAAGGGTGTTAGGAGTTTCTTAGGACATGTTAGATTCTATAGAAGGTTCATCAAGGACTTCTGAAAAATCACAAAGTCACTTTGTTAATTGCTACAGCATGATGTGTGTCATACCCCAAAATTTGCCCTCCATATTTCAAGATATTTTGGCCCAAGAAGTCTCCTTATACCCATATGATCTCCGGCTGCTCAAGGCCACACAAGAATTGGGCATACCTATCTTTCTCCTAAGCAATAAGTCTCTAATTAGGGTTTTGGTTTTCTCAAAGGAAATGGATGTATCAAAGCCTCAAGTGGACTCCATAGCTTCACGTAAGCTTCAAAGAATCCTCATATCAAGTCGCAAGCTCTGATTCACATGATTGCACAGACAACTGCTCAATTGATTAATAGTTCGACTATGTTGACCTAAAAGTCAATTGTGGTCAACTTATAGTCAAAACTCTTGATTTTTTGTCAAAATCAACATTTTGAGGTTATATTCATCATTTGATCAAGGGTTGATCATGATTCATAAAGAAAAGCTCCAAGATCATCAAAAGTCCAAGTCTCTAAATTAGGGTTTTTAGGAGAAAGTCAACTGAACTTTGACCAGCCATAACTCTCACATGGTTCATCAGAAATTTCCCAACCAAAGCTCACTCTCAAGGAAATTCAATTATCTAAAACTTTGATGTTGGAGCCAATTTCAATAAATGCACCATTTGGAAGATGAGTCAAAACATTACAGGCCTTTGAAAGTCCACAAAAAGCCATTTTTTGTCAGGAACCATATCTTCAAAATAAAATCTCCATATGCAAAAAGTATTCCAAAGTGGGTTGTAGAGGACATATTGGGCTTTCCAAAAAGTATTATATCATCTCCATATCACAAAAATTTAAAGAGTTATGGTTGGTGTAAGTTAGGCAAAATTTGGGAAATGCTTGAAGCTATAATTGACAAAATTCATACTTTTGAGTATTGGGCCTTAATAATTGAAGTTCTCACGTGATTACGGCCTCATGGGAAGCCCATAAACCAATATATATCTATTTTTTTTATTTTTTTATTTTGGATTTATTCATTTGAATACAAATTAAATCAAGTAAATCATAAATTAGTAATTAAAGGTCATATATTTGATTTCAATCAATTCACATCCATATTAGGATCAATAACACGTGAGAAAAGAGCACGAAAATAGAATTGGACCAATTTAGAAAGACTCCATAATCCATTTCAATCAAGTCTTAATCAAATCTCAATCATTGGAATTACTTGATTTCTCTCTAATTTTGTTGAACTAAACCCATCTATTATAAGTACATAACTTATTCAAATGCAAGGAGGAGGAAAACTCTGAAACAAGAACCCTAACAAAGTCTGAAAAAAACGTGGCATTCAAGCAAATTGCAGACCAATAATCCGATTGATTCAAGCTATTTCAAGGTTTCCAATCAACTCACTGGCGTTCTCTGAGTCATTATCGGCCTTCACCTTCGATCGAGGCATCCAGAATCAGCAGAACACGTTCACGGTTTAGTAGCCTTATTTTTAATTTGATTTCAATGATTCATGCATGTTTAACATAATTCGATTTCATATTTGTGTTCATGAGGATGTTTGCAAGCTCTTTGGATAGTTTAATTCGAGTTTAAGTGCAGGTATCACGATCTGCCATTGTTAGGGTTCCAAGCTTCAAATTGGGGTTCCTCAAAATAGGCAAAATTGGATCAAATCGAGGGTACCATCGTGTTAGGGGCAAAGTTTCTAATCGATCTATGCCTTCTATATAAATTTATATGGCCTATTTTACAAGTTGAGAATTTGCAGGAGATATGGCTACGGATGGACCGTGGGTATAGCCTACTGCTACGACTGGAAAACTGTGGCCATAAACATTTGTATTTTCTTGAAGAAGAAAAAAAAGCTGGGCGTGAGAGTTTTAAATTTGATATTTTTTTTATTATTTGTTCTGTATATGATGTTTGTTGAGTGTTCCATTAACAGCAAAGTCCCGTTGGCCTAGTGGAAGGAAGTGTGTCCATAAGGTGTTAATAGGTAGAGGTAGGTTCGATCCATGCCGTTTGCTTTTTTTCTTCATTATTTTCTTTGACAAATACTGCTCTCAAGATCTGTGCTTCTGGTCAGCTGATCCCTACGATGCATCCTCAAATTCCTACCGCTAGATCTCCATGCATCCAGATCAGAGAGCCCAGAAGATGATACTTCATGGTACACCCCAAGATCCCTTCCACACAGAATCCCAGCGCTGGTTTTTCTTTTATTTTCTTATTTTTAATTTCTTTTTTCAGTTTTATTTATTTAACCATAAATCCTAATTTTTTTTTATCATTAACCTAAAATTAACCCTCTTAATTAATTAATTAGAATTAGGTTTTGTTAATTAATTTAATTTAATCATAGGAATTAATTAATTAATTTAGGGTAAATAATTTAGGTTTAGTTTTAAATTAACTTTAATTAATTATTTTTGGTAATTAGGATTAGGCTATAACTTGTAATTAATTTAATAATTAGACTTAGATAATTAGTAAATTATTAACTTTTATTTCTTCTAGTTAATATAGTCATGATTAATTTAATTAGGTTTTGATTTATAACTAAGATAAAATTAAATTAAATTCAATAATTATTTTAGACTTGGGTTTTATCTCACCTATCATCAAACCTCAATTTTTTCCCAATTCGCGATCTTCTCTTCTCATCTCATACTCTATGAATATCGCATGTATGTTTAATTTCTGTTATTTAAATTCTAGAAGGTGTATAGGTTGCCAATTTTTTGATGTAATAGTAATTAGGGCCTTTACTTTTCCGCTTTTAATTTCCGCACTTCCCCATTTTTGGATATGTATCCCCCATCCCGAAGCCCTGTAATAGTGTAGGACTTTATTTTTTCTGCTTTTATATTTTGCACTATATAACTGTTAGATGATAATAGGATTGTATGGCAAGATAATATCAAACTAGAATAACCCTAATTTTCAAGATTAAATAAATCAACCACTCTTGTTCACACACTCACCTTTAGGGTAATCCTCTCTTATGTTGCCTTTCGACGAACAATAGTCAAGTCCCTCAGGTGTAGGGATACCTTAGAAAATGTTGCCTCTGATTTAAATCATCATAGTCCCTCCGATTTAAAGATCATGGTCCCTTCAATGTTGCCTACGATATAAATGATCTCGTCCCTCGATTAAATGATGATAGTCCCTTCGAATGCTAAGGTATCCTTACTTGTTTCCTTTTATGACTATTCACATCCAATGCATAGGACTTCCTACCCTCTTTATGGTATGGATAGCCCCTATGACTATTCGATGGCTTTTCGATGACCCTTTACATCCAATGAAAGGATTTCTCGCTAACTAATGGTGTGGATAGTCTCTTTCTTTTAACGAAAGGAAAAGAACAAGATAGACCTTACAAACTTAGGATAGGTAGTTCCTAATTGCTTGCTCACAACAATTCAAACTTTAAAATGCTTTTCAAACCTTGCTTTTCAAAAACTCTTTTCAAGACAAGTACTTTGTATATATTCGAATGATGAATCATTACAAAGTCAAGTTCTTTACAAACGGTTTTTTCTAAACATACACTACACTTTCAAACAATTAAAAACAAATCAAAGTGAGCAAAGCAATTAAGAGCCCATGGATAACCATGGATACAAAGGGTGCTTACACCTTCCCTTTGTATAACCTACCCCCCGAACTCAATTCTTTTCAAAAAAGGTATTTCCTGTTCTTTTTGCCTTTCCAAATTGGATAAAATAAAAGTCAGTGGCGACTCTTGCTATCCGCACATTTGAAAATTCATTTCTCCCACCGTATTACAATGCGCCATTTGTCTTCAGTAAGGAGTGTATGAATTCTTTCAAGTTGTTAAAGAAGGCTCTAGTCTCTTCTCCAATAGTGAAAGCTCCAGACTGGACAAAGCCATTTGAGCTGATGTGCGATGCAAGTGACTTTGCAATTGATCAGAGGCATGACAAAGTTTTTCACACTATCTACTACGCTAGTAAAACCTTGATTGAAGCTCAAATTAATTACACTGCCACTTAAAAGGAGCTACTAGCTATAGTATTTGCTTTTGACAAGTTCAGATCTTACTTGGTTGGCACCAAGGTGATCGTGTACATAGATCATGCGGCAATAAAGTATCTCATTGCTAAGAAGGATGCCAAGCCAAGGCTTATCAGATGGGTTCTACTACTGCAAGAATTTGACCTAGAGATAAGAGATAAGAAAGTAGTAGAGAATCTAGTAGCTTATCATTTATCAAGGTTGCCAGATGAGGTTCATTACAAGGATGCAAGAGAGATACAAGAAAGTTTTCCTGATGAGCAGTTGTTGTTGATAATAGATAACGTGACTCCCTGGTATGTTGACATTGTCAACTACTTGGTGAGTACAGTCGTGCCACCTGACTTTAACTCTCAGCAGAGGAAGAGGTTCTTCCACATGACAAGGAATTACTTTTGGGATAAACACTTCTTATATAAGAAGTGTGTTGATCAAATAACGAGGAGATGCGTGGATCAACAAGAGGCAAGACATATCTTGTTTGTCTATCATGAAGCATCTTATGAAGGCCCTTTTGGAGGAAGCAAGACTTCATCCAAGGTGTTACAATCAGGTTACTTCTGGCCCTCTCTTTTTAAAGATGCTCATGAATATGTTAAAAAATGTGATAGATGCCAAAGAGTGGGAAACATTTCCATGAGGCAAGAAATTCCTTTAACAAACATTTTAGAAATGGAAATTTTTTATGTGTGGGACATTGACCTCATGGGACCGTTTCCTCCCTCTTTTGGCAATTTATACATTTTTGTGGTTGTAGATTATGTGTCAAAATGGATAGAGGCAGTAGCAACTCCCACTAATGATGCTAGTATAGTTACCAAATTTATGATTAAAAACATTATGTCAAGGCATGGTACACCTAGAGTGATCATTAGTGATGGGGGAACTCACTTTTGCAACAAAGTTTTTGAAAATCTCATGGCTAAATATGGAGTGAAACACAAAGTTGCTATAGCCTATCATCCACAATGCAGTGGACAAACTGAGATCTTCAATAGGGAGATAAAGAGAATATTAGAGAAACTGGTGAATCCCTCTAGAAAAGACTGGGCTAGGCATTTAGATGATGCCTTGTGGGCTTACAAAACAGCCTATAAGATACCCCTAGGCGTGTCCCCATACAGATTTGTCTATGGCAAGGCGTGTCATCTGCCTATTGAGTTGGAACATAAAGCTTTTTGGGCAGTCAAGACTCTAAATTTTAACTTATCAAAGGTTGGCCAAGCTAGAATGTTGCAACTCAATGAGCTTGAGGAGCATAGTTTATTTTCCTATGAAAGTGTTGAAGTGTACAAAGAAAAGACCAAAAATGGCATGACAGAAAGTGTCTTAAAAGAGAATTGAATGAAGGCCAGCTTGTTCTTTTATTTAATTCTAGATTAAAGCGGTTTCCAGGAAACCTAAAATCTAGATGGTCCGGCCTAGGGGTGGCAAAACGGACCGCCTGCCTCGCCCGCCCCGCCTTAAGCCCGCCAAAAAACGAGCGGGGCGGGCAATGGGCATAAAAATCATGCCCGCCTATTTTTATTTATATTTTTTTCATTTTTTTAATAGATTAATGGTTTTTTATCTTTTAATTAAATTTTTCACTTAATTTGTTAAACAATTTCTTATAAAACCAACTTTTTAACAAATTTTACTTAAAAAAATATTACATATATTTACAAATAAATATATAAAATAAACCATGAAGAATTGGAATTACTATAATTAACTAAAAAAGAGGGAATTTTGGATGAGGGGCGGGCTTTGGCGGGCGGCGGGTTTTAACGGGGCGGGCTTTGGCGAGCGGCGGGCCTAAACTCCCAACCCAGCCCGCCATTTTTTGGCGGGTGCGTTGGTCGGCCCGGCGGGCCACGACCCGTTTTGCCACCCCTAGTCCGGCCCCTTCAAATTGACTAAGATTTATCCTCATGGGGTTGTGGATCTATTGAATAAAAAACAGGCGAATCCTTCAATGTTAATGGTCAAAGAGTGAAGATGTATCGTGGTGAACCCTTGGACAATGGAAGGATCACCGTTGATTTGTTGGACTCCACTTAATTTGTGCTAAGGTCAGGGTATAAACCTTTAAAATAACACTACTGGGATGCATCCCAGATTTACATTTTTTGTCTTTTAGTTATTTTGTTTTCAGATTATTGATTGAAGAGCCAAAGTGAGAAAGAGTCAGAGGCGTGAGATGTCTAGCCTGAGAAGGATAGAAAATGGAAAGGATGAGATAATTAAAGGCTGAGTTTCCATAACTTAGCATAAAAGAATAAAATCTTCTGGGCACGTGATTCAGAGGGAAAAGCAAAGGTCACGCGTGTGGCACTACACAGGTGTCAGTAGTGACATCAGACAGACAAGGGCATTTATTTCTTGGCACGCTTTTGAAGACAAATCATAACCTGTGCAGTAACCACCATACCCTATGTCTGTCTATTTCACTTCTTGCCACTATTTGGAAATTCAAAATTTCTCCCTCTTCTGACTAGTACCCCCAAACTGCCAACTTCCCTTATTCTAAAACCGCTACACTACCCACTTACCATCCCACTTTTCTATAAACCACTCCTCAGTATTCTCAATCCCACATTCATTTTCAAAAAAAAAATGATTTCGTTCCTCAATCAATTTCTCACTCTCATTTTACCCCCTTTCTTCCCAAAACCACCATTCATTTTCACAAACCCTAAAAACACCATGAAAGCTTCAGCCTCACATGTACGAACCAAGAATGCCATTCGCAAGACCGTAAACCTAGTTGCTGATGTTTCTGATGAGGATGGAAGTGACATTGAAGCAACATTCACCAACGCTGAAATAAAGATTCGGTTTATGAAATACATTTCAAGCCGAGCTCTTCTCTCTGAACATGGGTTCATTCTGAATCGTGAAGACAAAAAAATAGATCTTCCTGGAGGCATTGGATAATTGATTAAAATGAAGAAATGGTCCAAATGGTGCAAGCAACCAAGCCCATACAACACTCAAATGGTGAAAGATATTTATGCCAATCTAATCACAAGCAGCAAGAAACATGAAGTTATGGTTAGAGGGATAAGTGTCTCTTATTCTGAAGAAACCATCAACGTGATGTTAGGGGTGAAGAACCCTGGAAGCTTGTATCATGAGATTCTGGAAAGAGCATCTGAAGAAAAATATGACGTGTTCATGCAATCTCTCTGCAATGAAGGAACAACTTGGATAGAGTCTTCTGGAGAAAAGACAATGAAAAGGATGGACCTGACCATACTCAAAGGCGTGGTACCAGTTTCATCAATGGTGGACAGATTACTATACTATGCAAATCTTCGATGCTGAGAGCCTTACTCAAGAACTAACTAAAGCTTTTGCTGATGTACAGGCGAACTTCCATAAAGGTACTTCGACTCATATTAAAGAAATCCAAGCCTTTCAAAAATTCTTTGAAACTATCTACAGGCTTAATGACCTTAGTCGGACCGTTCGTGAAGCTGCGGTCACTTTACGTGAACAGTTTTCTGCTAAACTGGATAAGTTGAAATTGCCCACGTATGTTCGACCTGAACTACGTTATGAAGTGGATTTTGAACTTAATCCTCCAAAATTCCCTCCACTACCTAGTGCTGATTTTGGTGTGGCTCTAAGTCCTCCTTTTCCAGACTGGTCTGTGTGTGGGAATGCCATTAAAATCCTTCAGGAACAATTTAAAAAACGCGTTGAACGAGTGGTCCCGACTAAGCATACCCTGGATACTTTCAAAGGACATCTTCATATAGGTCTTGAGAACGTTCGTGTCTTGACTCCAATACCTGAAGGTTGGGTTTAGACAATCCTTCGACTAACTTTCCTTCTTTACTCAAATATTGATTTCTATCTTGTTCCCAGCTGTTACTCGAAAGAAAAGTATCAAGGAAACCCCTGCACAAAAAGGCGCTGGAGCTTCGTAAAACAACAAGACAAGTGGGAGTGACTCCGTCACTACTGGCAAAAAACTCATGGTATATTCATACCTTACATTCTGACTTGTGCAATTTTATGAATATTGCTTACTTTGATTACTGTGCATTTCCAGAGTTCGAAGCCTCCGACCCCTTCAAAGCGGAAAGTTTCTCCCACCAATATTTCAGATGATGAAGATAAATCTCCCCCTCGTACCAGACAAGCAGCGAAGAAAAGACAGAAGGCTACTATTCCTTTAACTAAAGAAAAGGAGTCTGGAACTTCGAAACTCACTTCATCGAGTGATAAGATATCTTCTAATGAATCACCTTTAAAGGTCGCTTGTGCTATTCAAGTTGTGGAAAGCCATAACTCGAGCCCAGATAACGTCCCAAACAAGCTATTTGGACCTTATAACATAATCACTTTTTATACTTAACTTCAACAGCCGAGTTTATCTCTTATTTTGTTGATACAGGATGACGTGGGCACCGCTACTTCTGATCTCAACACTTCAAACCTCAGCATTGATCTTGGCAACCTTCAAGGTATGCGTTTATCTCTTCGATTAACAAACAACTCTTTGATGGCCTCTTGTCCTAATAAACTTTGATTTACGTAGCAGGCGTCCCTCAACATAAATCTCCTGCCCTTTCTGAAATCCTCGAAGATGTTCAACCTATCATGACCATCGTCTCCCCTGTGCGTGTTGAGGAAAGTCATTCGAATGACGCTTCTCCAGTTACCCATCGAGATAAAGACATGGAAGAGAACCCACAAAATTCAAATAGTGGCAACATAGTCGACCAGCCAATCGAGAGCGAAGACACTATCTTTGAACATGAAGATGTAGATGAAACTTCCAACTTGCCTCCTCCCAGCAATAATGAAACTTCGACTCTCGGGAATATAGTTACTCCTGTGGCTACTTCGAAGCAGACCACTGCAGTGCTTACTCCTACAGAACTGGAGCAACTCAAAGATACTAATCCCGTAAGCTTTCTCAAGGCTATGATGAATGCTAAGGGTATTTCGCCTATCCGGATCGAGCCTTCTTCGACTATTTTGATGGACGGTGGTAAGGAAAATGACATTCCAACGCTCCTTCGTCAGATAAAGGAAAAGCTCTTTGAGACCAATCTTATTGAAACTCTGCGCAAGGACTCCACCAGCTGTTTTGGTTTGATCAACCTTTTGAAAAAAGTGGATCTACTCCAGGTCTCGGACGAAGTCTCCGACGTAATTGTCTCGCTAAGTTCTCCTCTGGATCAACTTCAAGCTGATAATCTTCGCAAACGGGATGTTGATGAAAAACTCAAGGCGAAAATGATTTCTCACAATTCTTCGTGGAAAGCTGCCAAAGACGCCACAGACAAGGCTAGTGCCCTTGAGCTTGAGCACACAAAACGCCAAGAAGAATACAAAACTTGTGAGACAAACATCAAATCCTGGGAACAGAAAATTAAATGCCTCGAAGAAAAAATAAGCAACACTAAATCCCGTCAAGAAGAGATCAAACAATCTAAGCAGCATGAGTTGAACGAAGTGGCGCAGTCAGGAATTCAACATCTCGAGATGGTATAGAAGTTAATGCCAGAGATCGAAGAACTGAACAAACAACAAGCACTAATCGAACATCGTCTGACGTTGTGGGCTTCTCAATATGCCAAAATGAAAGATAGTCTTCCTAAGGACTTTTACTAATTGTTCCAATTTCTGTAACATCTTTTGAGTTTAGCACTTTGTCTTTTTTGTATTGAAAATTAGTCCAGGAATATATGCACACTTTTCCTTCCAATTATCTATATGTTATATTTTGCAACTATCATAAATAATGTTTTAACAATTCTTAAATTGTCAAAAATTTACTTATTATTTATTTTTTAGCTGTCATAATGACCTTGATAGTGTATCTATGTGGCATAATTACTCCTCGCAACCTCTTTAAGCCTAGACTTGACGTTTCCACTCCCTTAGCCGCAACTGTCATTAAATGATGACATCACTTTTCAAAACGTCTACTTGGGACGTGCGTGTATCAGTTTCTAAAATGATTACACTTCAACTTCCAAGGCGGGAAACGGCGAACTCATTGCTCTTTGATAAGTTGCTCCAGCGTTTTTTAGACCAAAAAGCATTACAACCCATTCGTACGTGCCTATTGCCCCTGGGCAACGAAAAGCTGTTTTGGACACATCTTCTTCTGCAATGAAGATCTGGTTATACCCAGAATATCCATCCAACATACTTAAATATTCGAAGCCTGCGGCTGAATCTACTAGCATTTCTGCCACAGGCATGGGATATTCATCCTTAGGAGTTGCTGCATTCAGATCACGAAAATCTATGCATACTCTTAATGAACTGTTCTTTTTAATAACCGGCACAATATTAGCCATTCAACATACCTCGTAGTTTTGATGAACTGGCAACGTAGAAGTCTCTCGACCTCTACTTTGATCTTCGAATGAATCTCTGGTGCGAACCTCCTAGGAGTTTGCTTGATGGGATTTTTTCCTTCCTTTATGGGCAGCTTTAATTCGACCAAATCTCTCCCTAAACCAGGCATCTCTTCGTAATCCCAAGCGAAGCAGTCTTTGTTTTCTTTTAACAACGCAATGACTCTTGATTTCAATGTTGGCTCTAATTTTGAACTGACGTACGTTACCCTCTTCTGGTCTACGTCTCCAAGATTTACTTCTTCGAGTGGATCTTGGGCTAACATCTTTATATTTAACGCCATTGGGTCTTTCTCGAATCCCAAGGGTTCTTCATCATAAATCGCGTCCAGCCTTTGAATCGCCTCTTCACCTGAGATCTTTTCAACTTGGACTGTGTCTTCAGGAGATTGAGGGATCAAATGTATCCCAGAACCCGTCATTTCTGCCTCTCTTTGAATTGCGTCGACATTCATGTTTAATAATTCGGCTTTGAGAGCCCTTTTTCTTTTGTTCTCGGCTATGTAAGCCGAAATCCTTTCGAAGAAGGATGACTCAGACATCATCAACATCGTCATCCCAGCCTATTGGCCGTCTTGTTGGCAAATGCTCCATTGGTGCGGTATCTTCTGGACCGTCCATTATTTCTCTATTCCATTGGAACCCATTTGGGTGTAAAGAAAAATAGTATAAAGCATTCTTATTTGGGGTGTATATATCTTCCGCAGCATGGCAAGGCCCTATGTTTTCCAAGTTCCTGTCGAAACTGGTTTTATTGACTGGATTAACTTCAGCCATGTAGTAACTCTGATCTCCTTCAATGTTTTCTACTATACAATCTTCCCTCCAAATGGTTAATCTTTGATGCATTGTCGAAGGCACTGCAGCAACTCCATGGATCCACTCTCTTCCGAGCAAAAGATTGTAATTCGCCTTTTTGCTGGTATCACCATGAACATCGTTGGCCTTGTGACCGAACCCACAGTTAAATTCACTTGAATGACTCATAAAGTTTGCCCTATTTTGCCTTCATAGTTAGACAAGACCATGTTATGTGGCCTTATATCAGTATCGAACATACCAATTCTCTTCAGCATGTACTGGGGCATTAGGTTCACTGCTGCCCCCCATCCACTAGGACTTTATTAATGCCAACATTTTCAATCTTAGCCCTTATGTAGAGTGGTTTTAGGTGGTTTCTCATACCCTCATCAGGCCTCTCGAAGAAGGCATTCTGCTCTTCGACTGCCCCATTATTTAGCACATAGTAACACACAGGTCTGTGTCTTTCCATCTCTTATGCATCAGCTTCCTCACAATCTTCAGCTTCTGTCTCTTGGTTAAACTCATGAGGGTGTACTGACACAACATTGCAATTGAAGTTTATAGACGATACTTCGTCTGAGTCGAAATCATTTGTCATCATATCGTCTTCTTTCCAAGGGTTGGAATGCGTCTTTTCTTCTTCCTTCTCATTTTCAGAATCGAACAACTTGCGTTCCACCGGAGGTTTACTCGTCCTTGCCCCCTGCATTGGGATTTTGTTGCTACTAGACTCTCCAACCTCCTTTGGTTTATATTCTCTCTGGGCCTTCTTCATCCTCTGGTGTCTTCTCCATTGGGATCTAGACATAGGATTTTTGCCCTTATAATTCTCCAACCTGTACATCTCTCGATTTGAAGTCTGGAATTGCTTCCTATATGCCATTGCAGTTCTTCCCCCTTGGTCCCAACTTCGCCATTTGTTGGTTCTCGCACCAACTTGCATCCATCTATCCATGGGTATGTCTACAGGGATTTTGAATGTGACCCTTCGAGCTCTAGGGTGGGGGCTGTCAGGCCTCTTCGATGAGGTCCGGTTGTCGAACACATACATGTTGGGACGGAGTCCCTGAGTCTCTCGACCCATGTAGAAATATACTCTTTCGAATGATCGCGCTAGTAGTTCGTCATAGACTGCTCCACATCTGGGACATAATACAACCTCAAGAAACCTACTAAGCTTTCTCCAGTCCTTGGATATACCTTCAGCAATAGGTTTCCTCCTCTCCAGGGTTGTTCCATTCTTTCTCGTAGGGCCCTCTCAAAGTTAGCTTGAACCATTCGATTCAGCATAATCAAACATCTTGGGCACATTCGCATTTTTCCACCATTTTTCTCATGACAACTCCATAGATAATCTTTCAAACTCTCCCCTCTCGGTGGGATTTCAATGTTTCCTTTCTCCCTTATCACCCACTTTTCTAGTTCTTCTATTTCAGATAACGGCCGCCTAACATTGACCATGTTAACAACTGCCGGAGGGGCTTCAGAAATCTGTATCTGCTGAAGTTTTGCCCTGAGGTCTTTAGTGGCCTCGCTAGTTTTCCCTTTCAGATCTTCAGTTATCTCTGCATCAAAGGATTCTTCAATATCAGCATTGAAGACTGCATTGTCATTTAGGCTTTCAGTAGCCTGCTTTCCAATTGAAATTATCTCCGATTCAGCAACATCAGTTTCAGACACTTCCACCATGTTAACGTCAAGTGGTTCACACAGGTTAGTGTCAGCAACATTCAAAGTGTCTGTGTCAACCTTCATATGACTCTTTGTTTTATCAGCGAATTTCAGACGTCCATCCTTGATAGCATTCTGAATTAGATCCCTGAAAAGAAAACATTGTGAGGTTTTATAGCCTAAAAAACCATAATATTTACAAAAGCCTCGCTTCTTCCATTGTTCTAACGGAGGAACTTTGGAATTAGGAGGCACTATCATCTGGCCATCTTTTACTAACAAATCGAATATTTCGTCACATTTAGTGACGTCAAATGTATAAGTTTTCTTAGGAAATCTATCGCCTTTATCATTATCAACTGTATTTTTTCAAATAGAAGGGGTGAGCAACTTGCAAGAATACGGTGGTGCTTCTTTTAATTCAGCTAGGTCTATTTCGACCTCTTCCACGCTGTATGAATCTTCGAAAGATTCGCTGTCAACGTCTTCAGCTTCAATATATGCTACACTCTCCTTCTTGTAACTTTTATTTGCTCTGGCCTTTTCTGCTTTTAATCATTCGACTTGTCGAACCCTGTCTGCCACCTTAGGTTCCGTGAAGCCATTTCGACTAATTCATGTTTTGGAACAACCGTGAAGCATCTTGACTTCAACAAACGGAACCTGTTCAAGTAATCATCTATAGGCTCCGTGAACTTCCTCTTGATGCTAGCCAATTCTTTCAGACTTATCTTGGTTTGACCCATGTAGAATTGTTCATGGAACAATCTCTCCAAGTGTGCCCATGCGTCTATGGAATTTGGGGGTAAAGTAGTGAACCAAACAAAAGCAATTTTTGTTAGCGAACTAGGGAAGTATTTAATTCTCAAATCCTCGTTCCCTGCTAGATCCCCTGCTTCCGTCAAATATCTGGCTATGTGTTCCACCGTTGATTCACTAGTGTCCCCTGAAAATTTCGTGAATTTGGGTACCTTGGTACCTCTTGGCAATTCTGTTTGCATAATATATTCGGGTATGGGGGATGTGTAGTTTGGACGTCGAAGTCCAGTATTAAGGCTATTATTAGCCATTATTCTTTCTATCATGGCAGTGAGATTGTTTTCTGTTGCCAAATTGTCTCTCCTAACCCTATGTACAACTTCGTCAGGATGTTCGTCTCTTCCCACTACAACTACTCTAGGCTGTTGTTGGGGAACTGCTTGTCGACCAATGTTAGTCGTTTGATTTTGAGTTTCTAAATCTACCACTTGATTTCGTTCGACTGGCGTCGGCCTAGGTGGCGGAACTACATTTCGAATTTGTTCTAGAAGTGGGTCCCTTTCTTGATAGGTTGATTGGTTGTTTCTTCACCAATTTTGCGGGACTCCTAAGAAATCCGCCATTCGTCCTATTTGCGAAGATATTTTTTGATATGTTTCTACATTATCCTGGTTAGTCCTGGCAATGTTTGTCGCTAATGGATTAAAGTCCTGGCAATGACTTGCAGCATTTGTCGAGAAAGGTGGTATCTCGCTTGCGCCTGTAAACGGAGGCACGGTAGTCGAACTCGAGACTGGAACAGTCCCTGTTGGCCCTGATGTATTTTCAGGCATAGCCTGGGAACTACCTATGGCTGCAGATCCTGTCGAACCCGGTATATCCTGCGCTCCTTGAGTAGAAGTATAAACATGCGTAGAATTTGCCGCTATTGTTCCTCACCCCTGTGGGGGATCTTGATCTCCCCCTCCACTAGCCACATTGACCATTTTCTTGTTGTACCTTCGTTTAGGAATCGGCTGTGCACTGCTGGTTAATTTACCGTTCCTAAGGTTCATACAAGGTCTTGATATTTTCTAGACAAAATAAAACAATCAATCAATTAATAACAATCTGTTTGACACTGTCCCACTGGGCGTGCCAATTTGTTTACGGTGATTTCCGGTAAACAACCGCTAGTCCTCCAAACTATAAAATATACTTTGGTTACTCGTAGGATCGACTAGATTGATCCTAGGACATAGTCAAACAATTGTAATTTGATATGTTTTGGTCCATATTTGTTTGTTCTTGCTTCGAAAACTCGTTTGTGATATGATCATATGACTATTCATGTGAAACAACACTTGTTATACATGTTAATATAACTTCGACAAAGAAAACATAAAAAGCGTGTAAATTGCAGAAATATAAAGTGCAAGAATATAACGTGCAAGAATGTTAAATGCAGAAACGTAAAATGCTTCGAAATGAAAGTTAAACGAAAACAATAAAGGAATTGGAAAGATACTTGAATAAAGAAAGATACAAATGTATTTAAAATGGTGTTGGTGTCATACGTACATTTCTCAGCGAACTCGTTCTCTTAACACTTGATACTTGAGTAATTTGTGAGTGATTTGTACAAAATGAACACACGGAATCCTAACATTAAGACCCTTATTTATACTAATTTCGACCCTAACGGTCCTACACTAATCTGATGCCGCGTTGCTCACATGAATCCTTGGGATGCCATATGTCCTTGTTCGGTTACACAGACTATTTCGAAATTCAAATCCTCCCGCCTGAATCCTCTTTCGATACATGGCAATGTGATCAGAACCGAGAATGCCACGAAAACACGTCAAGCTTCAGTACCCTTCGTATTTCGCAAAACGTTTAAGTCTTAAAGACAATTCACTTCGAATTAGCTCCAATTCTAACCATCTTTACTTCAACTTAAACAACATCCTCGAAACATGGCCATCAGTAGCCATTTTTAATCTCAGAAATGGTCATTAGTAACCATCTTTCTTTGAATTCTAACTCTTCAAAGAATATTTTCTCTAAACGAAATCTCTAGCCAACACTACGGAAGTAGTTTAAAATGGTAAATGTTGGGAAAAATTCAAATTAATTTAGTTCAGGGAATCTTCCATAGATATATCTCCGGAAAGTCTCAAAAACAAAATATTTCGTAGATGTACCTACAGAACGTTCTGTTATATTTTAAATCAACTATGTTTCAATCCAAAACTCTAATTTTTTTGTTCAACGACAGAATAATACAGCAAAACAAAGTTCATAAACTAGTGTAATGTCAACTCAATGTTATATAATACATCATATACATCATCCAACGAGTGATATGTCATATACATAATCAAAATAAAGTAATCAATGTAATAAAAATACAGACATCAAAATAATCAGCACCATCACTACTCCGTGTACTAGGCAACATCTGCATCCTCTCATCTTCCTCTCGCACCTCCTCTGTATCCACCACCTCCTCTGTCGGCTCCTCTGCCTCTACCGTCTACTACCCCACATGTCCTGGCACGATGTCTACGGTACACCAGTGCCCCTTATGCCACCTCCATGATATCATCTTGTTTACGCCTGTGACCAGACCCCTCAGGGAAGAAACCGTCGTCTATGCCTGCCCGAGCTATATCAACTATCCGATGACAACGAGGAAGCGCATCCTGAGTTTGGTCCAACAGAGACTACTCCTCCTGCAATATATCCTAATGAGCTGGTATGGGTGGTGATCCCGCTGCAATGGGGACCATGTAGGGGAGTGACACAATGGAGAACCAACTGAAGTACCCATCGACGCAACTCCAGTCTGACTCTGCTTTGGTCACCCTTGCCTCTTCTGGAACCATGTGATGCAGATAGCCAACAAAGATCTCATCTATTTGCCAACGGGTCAACCCGAGAGGAGTGGAGACAAAAGAGTGGTGAGGTATCATCTAATAGTAGTTGAAATGCCGCATGACGCACTCCGGAATATAAGGAACAATGATGTTCGAACTGAATGCCAGCCATCTAGAGTATAATGCAATGTCATCCAGCGGGCGCGTCTCACGGTGAGCAGCGTAGTAGTCGTAACGGGTGTCCTCGACAACCATGCGGTCCAGATATACTCCATATGGCTCCATCGCCTGGTTCCCTCTAAGGGGGGATGAAGGCACGAGCACGTGGCCAAGCCTCAGTATAGCCATCCACCTCTCCCTAGCCAATGATCATCGAGAAGTGTTGTAATATCCAACCCTGAAATGAAAATAAAAACACCGGGATAAAACATTATCACGAATATAAAATGAAAAGTAGTGAAAAAAATATAAGGATATAAGATTGTTACCACTAAGAGTGAACAGATGCCTGCGACAATTCTGGTCTTCCACATGCATTCCTCTCACAGTCTCGAATAAATCTACACCAGCGTTGTCGTCCCTTAGTTGTACTCGTGGATTTGTGCGGGATCTAAAAAGTACCTCAGGTAAGCGACATTCGTATACGTGGATTTCGTGTCCATAAACAGTTGAGTGCCAATCAAAAATAGGAAGTAACACCTAAGCACACGATGTCTGCGTATCTCCACCTCAAGTGGGTCACCAACAGGTTGTCGTGCCGCACCTAGCTCCTCATCATATCTCCGTGTCAAGAAGGAACATGCGCATCGGGGGTCTTATCGACCTCCTCTAGCGCATCGAATGGATCAGCCCCGAGCTCCTCAATCAAAATCTCTCTCGCTTCCTCCTTCGTCATCCTACCGTGACAGAGGAGGGTACCCTTGATAGGTATATGTAGTAGGCATGAGACGTCGTCCAAGGTAATAGTAATCTCACCATGAGGCAGAGGGAATGAGGACGTCTCTGAGTGCCATCTCTCTGCAAATACCATGAGCATCCCGTTGTGGATAGTGGTGTACCCAATCTGGCATAGGTCAACAGATGAGATGCTATGAGGACATCCTGGAACCACGGCTCCAAAGCTGCTCTAGAGATAATATCTTCCGCCCGTGGTTATTGAACTTCTTGGGCGCCCTATCCTAAAAATTTCCAATGAAAACACTGTTAATAATAAGCAATATTATAAATAATAAATTTCCATTGAGGACAATGTTAGAAAAAGGTTGAGAATCTGTGTTCAGAATCTGGTTTTGATGATAACAAACATATATTTTGTTAGTAACAATTTTACTACTAATGTTTTCATTAAGTGTGCAGATATTATGCTATAAGCCTTATACAACAGCATCAGAAAGAAAAGCACAATATCAGAAAGAAACTCAAACAAGCTTCAAGGAATTAAACAGAAATATCAGATACATGAAGTCTAAAGTTACAACAAGAAGATCACATGAATAGATGATTAGAAGTTCTGAAGGTGTAACGCAGTGACATACAAAAAGCAAACAAAGTCATATGTAAACCAAAAAATACAATCTCATCATACAAACTACAGATGTTCAGAATCAAGAGGAAAGCCGTTAAAAACATCATCATTAGCAAAATGGTTGCAACAATTAAATGGAACAACTCCCAAGGTTGATTGAAGAAGCAACCCACATGCAACGCGTTGAAAAAAACAACTTTAACCAAGGAAACACGCGACCAATTGTCATCATCATGCTAGAGATAAGATCTTGTTGTGAACACGTGCAATTCCTTATCCAATAGAGACAAATATTCAATGAAATCCTCAAACAGATTTCAACGGCTATGTTCCAACAGTAACACATCAAAGCTATATAAAGAGAGCAAACTTCAAACTTGAAGAAATATGGACTAAGGATAGCGTGCAAGATAAAGAAATATCATACTCCAGAAGATACACAAGAGGCAACACATACTCAGTATGTGATGAAATAAACAATAGTGTTGTCATACACGAATCATAAGCCTATGTAAAGAAAAGACTCCTTTAGAAGAAAATTCCGCAAGCAATGCAGATTCATTTGAAGGGAGCACTGGGTGAAAAAGAATGAAAAGATTAAATCATAATTCACTCTACATTAGATTGACTTAGAAAAGTTATATACACTGAGTTGATGCTCAACAGTGTAATAATTATGTCTGAGATCATTAAACTGCTATTTGCTTTTCAAGAGAATCATGATCAGCAATTGAAGATGAAGATCAGTTCAAGAAGCAACTCAAAGCAGAGCTGTAGCTCTGAATCTGCTTTTAGAAGAAATGAAGATCAAATCAAAAGCAACTTACAATAGAGTTGTTGCTATAAATCAGCTTAAGAAAATTTGAAGACGAAGATCAGCTTGAAGAAGCACTCAACATAAGGAGCTGATGCTCTTATTCTGCTTACCACCAAGAAACAAAGACTCGTTTAGAAGATGTAGACAAGAAGACTCCAAAGGTTATTCATTCACTTGAAGTGATTACTTGTCATTGTATCAAAACAATTGTACTTAGACATAAGAAAATCTACTTACTGAGAAGCATTATGTTGTAATCATTGTAATTGGTTAATGATTTCTTGAGCGACCATGTAAAGGTCAGAAGCGTAAGAAGACAGTGATGGTGGTCATTATGGAAATCCTCTTGGAGACCAAGTTAAGTTCAGAAGTCCAGAGAGGTCAATGAATGTTATATTTCTGGATCAGATCACTGAACAGTTCATTGTAGTCAGTTACAACAGTTAGTTGTGCAGGGTTAGTCACGAGCAGTTGGCTTGTGCAGGGTTACTAGGTTGATGAACGTTATATCTTGTTGAGATCACAGAACGGTTCATCATCTAGGGGTTAGTCACTTGGGGTAGCTTGTACATGTTTAGTCACAACAGTTGGTTGTGCAGGAAGTTAGTCACAACAGTTGGTTGTGCAGTTGTAATCAAGTTTGGTTATAGTGGATTAAGTCCTCTGATGAGAGAGGCAAAATCACATGAGGAGGTGGACTGGAGGTAGCCTTATTGAGAAGGTGTACCAGGATAGAAATGAATGTGTCTTTTACTTTCTGTATCTTTCATTTTAACTCAGAATATTCACGCTGAATATCTTTAGAATTTTACTAAGCAGAGTCAGAAGTTCTGATGATATAAAGAAGTTTAAAATGAATGTCTCATTGGTTATGCAACACTATGTCAAACGTGCTTCCGCAACATTAAAGAATATCCATAAGATGAGATTCTAAAAGTAAGAAAAGAATTTTAAGAAAGGGAAAAATAAACATTGAAGAACACAATTCAAACCCCCCCTTTCTTGTGTTTTTCTCCACCTTCAATTAGTATCAGAGTATGACTCTGTTATTGACTTCAAGGTCAAACACTTAATCGTGTAGAGAGATCCACAAGGAGAAAAACCACACTGAGTAGAAAACAAAGTCATATTCCAACACTCAGTATAATCAGAAGATGTCTGAACAAGATCTCAAGACTCTGTGAACATTATTTACACATCATAAGGAGTTTTTGGATAATTAGATAATCTTAAAGAGGCTCAAGACATCATAAAAAGGAACATGTGCTAAATGAAACATTCAAAGACAAACAAATACAGCTGACACTGGTCTTCTGGTCAAGTTAAATTCTTCAGAGCAAAGGGAGAAAACAAGGGAGTACAGACCTTCTGAAGCAGGAACATACATAACTTCTACATAAGAAGATGCTCTCTCTCTCAGAAAAGGCAGGAAGAAAGGTTTATCTTCAAAACGGTCAGATCTTTCTAAACTCTTCTCTTATAATTCAGCTTATTAAAATATGTAGATAAAATACTTTTGCATGTCTCGTGTTTGTCGCCACCTACTCTACTATTTGTACTATTTCTCTATGCGTGTGCTATAACTCTAAATTAGCCTTAACAATTGTGTTCATTTCATATTTATTAACTAAACAACCACCTCATTAACTCATCTATTTATCTTTTAAAAACTCGATTCCCTTAGAGATATAAGTTCCTACATCATAAGCTCCTCAATAAGCCACGCTCTTCTTAAAATGCCGCTACTAACCTATCTAGGTAACGAAAATCTTCTTGAAGTAATTTTAGAAAATCAAGTTGAAATCTCATCTGTTGAAAACAGTTTTGCATGTAGTCTCATGGGTGTAGTCTACTGTAAAAAATGGACAAGATATCTCTCGATGCTTGAGAAACCTATCTATGAGAATCTTGTTAAAGATTTTTGGAAACATGCCTCTCTTAACCCTGAGGATAACTCAATCTCGTCCTTCATATTTGATATTCTGATTTCTATTAACTGTTTCTCTTTTGTTCTTGGAACTGGATGTGAGAACCGAGGAATCACTGTTAATTCTTTTGAGACTCAGTTCATTAATCGTGAGATGTTGAGGACTCTTCATGATGTTTCCTTAGGATACAATCCCATTGATCCCTAAAATCTTCTAACCATTCCAAAAACCTGTTTTAAGCTTGTTACTTCAAATTTCCTCCAGAGAAAAGAAAACCAAGATCTTCTAACATATGGTGATCAGGCTTTCATCTATCTATTGATGAATGGCACGCGCATTAATCTGCCTCAATCTATGTTCAATCATCTATGGAATTCAATTTCTGACTCCAGAAATCGCACTAAGTCCTACATTTCGTTTGGAAGAGTGCTGTCAGAAATCTTCATTTAAGATGGAATTGTAGAACTCATCAAAGAAATGATAGAGGAAGATGAAGTTGAAAACTACCCTGAGAATATGTTATTAAGAACTAATGGTAATTATTTTAGAAATTAGTAAACAGAGTCAAGTTTGTAATTCTGTTTTCAAATGAAAATATGCTCTGATATTTGCATTAGGGTTTACATTTTTTACTCTGTTTACTTGGATATACCATAAGGAGTTAGACATTCTGATCTAGCTAAATTACTTAAGCATAAACTACATTAAAACATGCTCAAATACTGTCATCAGAATCTGAACTATGTGTGAAAAATAAACCAACTAAATTAAGAGAACAGATAAATCAAAGGGATTAGAAGGTTAAGAAAAAGTTAGAACTTAACCCAGAAGTCATGAGTAGAATATCTTACAAATCAGAAGTTCATAACATTAAAATTTCTCACACCTGCAAAGACACGTGATTAATGAACATGTGTTCGAAACCTCCTGAAAAGACACGTGCGGTCAAGCTACTGAGACAGATACTCTAGGAAATTGTTCCAAATCTCACAAAACATGCCACCCTTTTCGAAACGGTCAAATTCAATTAATGCCCGACAATAATTGTTTTAACTCACTATTTTCCTTCCATTTCCAATACACAGACACGACTGTTATAAATCCAAAAACCCTAAACAAATTCAACTCCCATTTCTCGCTCTACTCCGTTGTTCTTACCCTTGTTTACTCGTCACTCCTCAAATATCTTCTTCAAATGGATTTCCAACCTCGTCTCACCATCATTAAAGAATAATACATAGGACTGGCTGAAAGAAATGATTACTTCATGGAACTTCTGGAGAGACAAGGAGGGTTTGACTATGTTGTCCTTCTTAAGGACCAGTCTTCACCAATTTTGTAAAGACCTTATGGATGGAAGCATTCGTAAGAGAAGACAACCGCAGCATTAACGCCAAAATCTATGGCATTCCGTTTATCATTACGGAAGAATCCATCGCTGAAACGATTGGATATGAACCTAACCCCTCTGCCATATGCCTTGCTGCGTTTGAGTGTTGGAATGCAAACCACACTATGAGTAGAGATAACATACGCATTTTCAATAATGCTGCATTTCTGACTCCTTTCAGACAAGTTCTGTTTAGGTTTGTGTTATCCAACATAACACTCAAAGAAAATTTCCATCAAATTCTATCGTGTAGAGATCGCTTCCTGATTCACCGACTTAAAGATGGTCGTCCACTGCATCTCCCCAAAATCATCTTCTATCATCTGAAATAATCTCTCACTGCATTTGGTTGTGGTCAGAGTTTTCACATTCCATATGGAAGAGTTCTATCCGCTCTGTTTGGATCTGCTAAATTAGTTCAAATCATTCACAATGCAGAGTGTGAAGACAATGATGACATCCTTGTTGAAGAAGAATGCGAAGCTTTTTATGCTTAAACTGTTGTATTTTTTCTATTGTTCAATGAAATCAATTCTATCTTATTTCTACACTAAAACTTCATATCATTCTAACACTGTGTAATTAAGTAAAGCTTAGTTTAGAAAATAAGTGAAAAATCTAGTTGAACTTATTAATAGATATATATCTCTAAAGAAGGTGAAAATTGAAAATTAATAGAAAAATACTTCTGAATGATCTGAACATGATCTGACAAATCTTAAGGAATCAAAATATCAAACAATCTCTGAACTTATACACAAGAAGTATTTGCTTTGAAAGTGTGTAGGAAAATCTTAAACTAAAGGAATATATCTTCAAAACTTCTAGAAGATGCGTACATGCATAGCTACATCTATCAATCTTATGAAGAAACAAACTGAAGAATTTACCTCAGGGGGAGCTATAAATCAGTACTTAATTCATATGGTTATCTAACTCAGGGGGAGATTATACATCTCAGAGGGAGAAATCAGTCCTTGAACCTGTTTCATCTCACCTGACCCTCTTAAAGCTTTTTGATTATGACAAAAAGGGGGAGAAAGAGAAGAGTAGATTTTGATGAATTAAATTGTTGCTTGATTGGACATGTAAAAGGGAATGAAATATACTTGCTTAATTATTATCTTCTCATAAAATTGTTCCATCAAAATACATGGTTTTTGTCATCATCAAAAAGGGGTAGATTGTTAGAACAAGAATGAGAATCTGTGTTCAGAATCAGGTTTTGATGATAACAAACATATATTTTGTTAGTAACAATTTTACTACTAATGCTTTCATTAAGTGTGCAAATATTATGCTATAAGCCTTATACGACAACATCAGAAAGAAAAGCACATCATCAGAAAGAAACTCAAACAAGCTTCAAGGAATTAAACAAAAATATCATATACATGAAGTCTAAAGTTACAACAAGAAGATCACGTGAATAGATGATCAGAAGTTCTGAAGGTGTAACGCAATGACATACAAAAAGAAAACAAAGTCATATGTGAACCAGAAAATACAATCTCAGCTTACAAAATACAGAAGTTCATAATCAAGAGGAAAGTCGTTAAAAACATCATCATTAGCAAAACGGTTGCAACAGTTAAATGGAACAACTCCCAAGGTTGATTGAAGAAGCAACCCATATGTAGCACGTTGAAAAACAACTTTAACCAAGGAAACACACGACCAACTGTCATCATCACGCTAGAGATAAGATCCTGCCGTGAACACATGTAATTCGTGATCCAATCGAGACAAATATTCAATGCAATCCTCAAACAGATTTCAATGACTATGTTCCAACGGTAACACATCAAAGCTATATAATTGAGAGCAAACTTCAAACTTGAAGAAATATGGAGTAAGGATAGCATGCAAGATAAAGAAATATCATACTCCAGAAGATACACAAGAGGCAACACATATTCAGTATGTGACGAAATAAACAATAGTGTTATCATACACGAATCATAAGCCTATGTAAAGAAAAGACTGCATTAGAAGAAAATTCCGCAAGCAATGCAGATTCATTTGAAGGGAGCAATGGGTGAAAAAGAATGAAAAGATTATATCATAATTCACTCTACACTAGATTGACTTAGAAAAATTATATACACTGAGTTGATGTTCAACAGTGTAATAATTATGTATGAGATCATTAAACTGCTATTTGCTTTTCAAGAGAATCATGATCAGCAGTTGAAGATGAAGATCAATTCAAGAAGCAACTCAAAGCAGAGTTGTTGCTACGAACCTTCTTTTAGAAGAAATGAAGATCAAATTAGAAGCAACTTACAATAGAGTTGTTACTCTAAATCAGCTAAGAAGATTTGAAGACGAAGATCAACTTGAAGAAGCACTCAACATAAGGAGCTGATGCTCTTATTCTGCTTACCACCAAGAAGCAAAGATCTCATTCAGAAGATGCAGACAAGAAGACTCCAAAGGTTATTCATTCACTTGAAGGGATTACTAGTCATTGTATCAAAACAATTGTACTTAGACATAAGAAAATCTGCTTACTAAGAAGCATTATGTTGTAATCAATATAATTGGTTAATGATTTCTTGAGCGACCATGTAAATGTCAGAAGATTAAGAAGACATTGATGGTGGTCATTATGGAAATCCTCTTGGAGACCAAGTAAAGGTCAGAAGTACAGAGAGATCAATAAATGTTATATCCGTGGATCAGATCACTGAACAGTTCATTGTAGTCAATCACAACAAATAGTTGGGCAGGGTTACTCACGAGCAGTTGGCTTGTGCAGGGTTACTAGGTTGATGAACGTTATATCTTGCTGAGATCACTGAACGGTTCATCATCTAGGGGTTAGTCCCTTGCGGGTATCTTGTACAGAGTTAGTCACAACAGTTGGTTGTGCAGGAAGTTAGTCACAACAGTTGGTTGTGCAGTTGTAATCAAGTTTGGTTATAGTGGATTAAGTCCTCTAATGAGAGAGGAAAAATCACCTGAGGAGGGTGGACTGGAGGCAGCCTTATTGAGAAGGTGAACCAGGATAAAAATGAATGTGTCTTTTACTTTTTGTATCTTTCATTTTATCTCATCATATTCACGTTGAATATCTTTAGAACTGTACTAAGCAAACTCAGAAGTTTTGATGATATAAAGAAGTTTAAAATGAATGTCTCATTAGTTATGCAACACTATGTCAAACGTGTTTCCGCAACATTAAAGCATCTCCAGAAGATGAGATTCTAGGAGAAAGAAAAGAATTTTAAGAAAGGGAAAAATAAACATTGAAGAACACAATTCAAACCCCCCTTTCTTGTGTTTTTCTCCACATTCAGACAACAAAATAATAAGTCTAAGCAATGTTACCTCTCTATCCCAGACAAGTCTGGCGATATGATCAGCGTACCCTTTCAACAGGGATAAATTAGAGGGACCCCCGGGTAACCCTCAGGCGCATCAGCATGTAGTGGCACAGGAGAAGCAGCATCACCTAGAGGTGGCACAGACATGTCCCGACGATGTCTACGTACAGGAGGAGGGCGCCCCTGATGTACCCTCACCATCATCCCGATGCCTCCAAGATGAAGAAGTGCAAGTGGAAGGCGTGTGTCCACTAGGATGCGGATTGCTCTGCAACGTGACCTTCACGGTCACCTATACAGGAACAGAGGTATCAGCTACCTCTAGGACTATCTGGCTCCGTGCACGTCGCACTGAGGCATGTTGTACAACCATCCCATGTATCAGTCAGTCAGTTTCATCAGCTATAATGTCTACACGGTATAACAAATAAATACGAATTAGATACAATTAATTGGTGAAAACAAAATTTAAAAAAAAACAAATTTTAACTCCGTAGATACAAATGTGGAAAGCTTCCATAGATACAGCCACGGAAGCACCCAGCATTCTAAAAAATTGGGTTTGTTATGGAGTTGCATCTACGGAACATTCTGCAACTTCAGAAACGCAACAATGACGTCCATAATTGTTCACTTCCTTGAAAAAAATAATTTTTGAGGCCATGGTCATCTATTTTACACAACAACCAAAACCTACATTGTCTCTAAACTATGTTACTAAAACTATCTAATGATTTATGCACCTAAAAGTGTATTCTAACTATATTATAGGAAATACTCGGAAATACCTCAGAAACTCAAACACTTACCGATTAAATTGAATTTTAAACGAGTTAGACTATGGTGATAGTTGATGTTGATGTTCACTACTGAACTCAAGGGAAAAAACAAGTTTGGTGGAAATTGATTTTTGAGGTTGAGAGAGAGTTTGAGTAGAAAAGATGAAAAACGTTGAGAATGAGGGAGGAGACGAGTCTGGCGTGAGTTTAACATCAAATTATTTCGGAGGTACAAAGCTGGAAACATTTTGTAGATATACCTATGTGTGAGATATTGGATCGAACTCTAGTATGGCCGAAGGATAGCTTCTTGGTTCGACAGGGTTAAGCATGAAGTTGAAGGTTGTTCACATGCTTGTGTCGAAGATGCTAGGGTTGTTAGCATGTTAAATTAGGTTTTAGTGTTTAAACCCTAATTTGTTAAGTTAGCTTGTTTATTAAGTTGGCTTGTGTAATGGGCCTTGTGGAAAAAGCCCATTAGTTAGTATGTTAGGTTTTATTATAAATAGCATACTAGTCTCTCATCATTGCTAAGCTGCAAATCCTAATTTAGGGTGAGAGAGGTTATTTGTTATTCTTGTAAACTTGTAATCTTGTTTTAAGAGAAAGTAAAAGAATAGCAGTTATAACCAATATTTGTGTTCTCCTCTTCTTCCTTGTCCTTTATTCATCCCTTATTTTATACTTTGTTCGTGGCATTGAATTCACAACAAATTGGTGCAGTGAGCGTGGAGAAGATGCCTTCAACAAAGTATGAGATTGAAAAGTTCACCGGAGTGAATGATTTCGGTCTGTGGCGCTTGAAGATGAAAGCCCTACTGGTTCAGCAGGGTTGTTTGGAAGCGTTGAAGGGAGAGGCATCCATGAATGCAGAATTGACGGCAGCGGAGAAGACGAATATGATCGAGAAAGCACACAGCGCAATTTTGTTGAGCCTTGGTGATAAGGTTCTCCGGCAGGTATCAAAGGAGACGACGGCATCAGGGTTATGGGTGAAACTTGAAATTTTGTATATAACCAAATCACTGGTAAATCGACTCTACCTGAAGCAAGCTTTGTATTCATTCAAGATGATTGAAGACAAAGTATTAGCTGAGCAGTTGGATATGTTCAACAAGCTGATTCTTGATCTTGAAAATATTGATGTGAAGATCAATGATGAAGATCAAGCGCTGTTACTATTGTGTTCTTTGCCTCGATCACATGCTCACTTCAAAGAAACTATCTTGTATGGAAGGGAGTCCCTGACGTTTGAAGAAGTTCAATCAGCCTTGTACTCTAATGACTTGAATGAACGAAAGGAGCATAAACCTTCGACTGTTGGCGAAGGTTTGACCGTTAAAGGAAAACTCTTACGAAAGGATGGTAAGTTCGACAAGAAGAAAGGCAAAAGCCAGTCAAAGTCTTACAGTGGCGAAGCATCTAGCATTCGATGCTACCATTGTAAGAAGGAGGGTCACACAAGAAAGGTGTGCCCTTAACGCCTGAAATATCATGGAGGTAAGGATAATGGCAACGCTGCCATTGTTCAAGATGATTTCGAATCATCTGATGTTCTTGTGGTTTCAAGCAGTGACTCTAAGAAGGAGTGGATTATGGATTCAGGTTGCACTTGGCACATGACTCCAAACAAAGACTTGTTCGAGGAATTATGTGATCAAGATGGTGGATCAGTATTGCTGGGAAATAACAAGGCTTGTAAGATTGCTGGTGTTGGATCTGTGAGATTCAAGCTCCATGATGAGTCAATAAGGTTGTTGACGGAAGTCAGGTATGTTCCTGATTTGAAGAGAAATCTGCTTTCTCTTGGTGAATTCGACAAGAAAGGATATGTTTTCCAAGGAGAGAAAAGTATCCTAAGAGTCATGAAGGGTTTGAAGGAAGTCTTGAGAGGCGTGAAGAAACAAGGCTTGTATACCCTTGAGGCTGAAGTTGTAAGTGGTTCGATAAATGTTGCATCCACGAAACCTTTGTCGAAAACAGAAATCTGGCACATGAGATTGGGCCATGTCAGTGAAAGGGGTTTGGTCGAATTAGGGAAACAAAATCTGCTTGGTGGAGACAAAGTCGAAAAGCTGAAGTTTTGTGAACCCTGTGTACTTGGAAAATCTTGCACATTGAAGTTCAACAAAGGCAAACAAAGAACACATGGATCCCTTGATTACATCCATGCTGATCTTTGGGGACCTGCAAGGTGTCCATCACATTCAGGAGCAGGGTATTTTCTATCCATAGTAGATGATTATTCTAGAAAATTATAGGTATTCATCCAGAAGACTAAGGATGAAACTTTTGAGAATTTCAAAAGTTGGAAGACTCTGGTTGAAAATCAGACTGGCAGAAAGGTCAAGAGGTTGAGAACCGACAATGGCCTTGAATTTTGCAATGAGGCATTCGACAGTTTTTGTGCTTCCTCTGGTATTGCAAGGCATAGAACTACTGCAGGTACTCCACAGCAAAATGGTTTGGCTGAAAGGTTTAGTCGAACTATTTTGGAGAGAGTCAGATGCATGTTGACTAGTGCGGGGTTAACGAAGGTGTTCTGGGCTGAGGCTGTTTCGACAGCAACATATCTGATAAACAAATGTCCTTCGACAGTGTTAGATATGAAGACACCTGAAGAAGTTTGGTCGGGACATCCACCAGATCTCGAAAAACTGAGAGTATTTGGCTGCGTAGCGTATGCTCACATTAGGCAAGACAAGGTCGAACCTAGAGATCTGAAATGCATGTTCATGGGATACCTAGAAGGATTCAAAGCTTATAGGCTATGGTGCCTAGAGCCAGGTCACAGGAGGTGTATCACCAGTCGAGATGTAGTTTTCAATGAAGCTGAAATGGCTTTTAAGAAAACTGATGATGTTGGTCGAAGTACAGAAACATCGGACGAAGAGCTGGAACAGGTAGAGATTCCTGTTGAGGTGGAGCATGTTGATGCTGAATTGCATATCCCTGATGAAGTCGAAGAAGAAGCAGAAGATGCTGAGAAAGTTGAGGAAACTGACGATGACTACCTATTGTCAAGAGATAGGTCGAGAAGAGTCATAAAGGCACCTCAGAGGCTTGGGTATGCAGATCTTATAGCTTATGCCTTAATCTCTGCAAGTGAGGTTCTAGACGAAGAACCTAGAGACTACAAGGAAGTTATGAAGAGTCGAAATAAGACTGAATGGCTGAAGGCCATGGATGATGAGATGAAATCTCTTCATGATAATCATACTTGGGAACTGATCAAGAAACCTGTTGGGGCAAGGTTAGTCAGCTGTAAATGGATTTTCAAAGTTAAGGAAGGCATTGAAGGAGTGACGTCGAAAAGATACAAGGCAAGGTTAGTTGCAAGGGGTTTCACTCAGAAAGAAGGTGTCGACTTCAATGATGTGTTTTCTCCTGTTGTGAAGCATAGGTCCATTCGAATGTTACTTGCCATGGTAGCACAGTTCAATCTTGAACTGGAACAGATGGATGTGAAGACTGCGTTCTTGTATGGTGATCTAGATGAAACGATCCTGATGAGGCAACCTGAAGGGTATGTCAAAAAGGGAAGGAAGATTATGTGTGCAAGTTAAAGAGATCTTTGTATGGGCTGAAACAATCTCCTCGACAGTGGAATAGGAGATTCGACAAGTTCATGGCACGCATAAGTTTCATTAGAAGTCAGTTCGACCACTGCGTTTACTTCAGATTTCGACCTGGTAATTCATTTGTTATTTTGTTGCTTTATGTGGATGATATTCTCATAGCACGCAACAATGTTGAAGATGTGATGAGGGTGAAGGCTGAACTCAATAAGGAGTTCGATATGAAGGATCTGGGAGCTGCTTGCAGAATTCTTGGAATTGACATTCGAAGAGATAGAAAGAAGTCTAAGTTATGTTTATCTCAAGAGGCATACCTACGGAAGATTCTTGAAAAGTTTGGTATGTCGAATTCGAAGCCAGTTGTGACTCCAACAAACCCTCAATTCAAGCTGAGTATTGATTAGTGTCCCAGTACTGATGTCGAAAAAGCTTATATGAATAGCATCCCATATGCTAATATAGTTGGTTCTTTGATGTATGCTATGGTCTGTACTAGACCCGACATAGCATACGAAGTAAGTCTTGTAAGCAGGTACATGGCGAATCCTGAAAAGGCTCACTGGTAAGCATTGAAGTGGATTTTAAGGTACATAAATGGGTCTCTGAAAAGAGTCCTAATTTATGGTGGAGCCTTGGGTGAAGATGGTAAAGCAGCAATTGGAGGATATGTCGACTCTGATTATGCAGGTTGTATGGATTCCAGAAAATCTATTTCTGGATATGTTTTCACTATGTTTGGCAAAACAATTAGTTGGAAAGCAACACTTTAGAAGGTTGTTGCTCTATCAACCACTGAAGTGGAGTATATTGCATTAACTGAAGCTGTGAAAGAAGCATTGTGGCTTGAAGGTTTTGCGAAGGAGCTGAAACTTCAAGGTCGAGGTATCACTGTTAAATGTGATAGTGAAAGTGCAATACACCTGTCGAAGAATTCAGCCTATCATGAGCGAACTAAGCACATTGATGTGAGGCTGCATTTCGTCAGAGGAGTAATCGAGCGTGGAGAAGTTCAAGTGCTGAAGGTTTCGACTGAAGACAATGCTGCTGATATGATCACCAAGACATTACCGAGTTGCAAGTTTTTCCACTGTATGCAGTTGCTAAAGCTGCATGAAGAAAGCTAGTTTGTTCCCTTGATGTTGTAGAGTTAGATCCAAGGTGGAGATTTGCTAGATATTGGATCGAACTCTAGTATGGCCGAAGGGTAGCTTCTTGGTTCGACAGAGTTAAGCATGAAGTTGAAGGTTGTTCACATGCTTGTGTCGAAGATGCTAGGGTTGTTAGCATGTTAAATTAGGTTTTAGTGTTTAAACCCTAATTTGTTAAGTTAGCTTGTTTATTAAGTTGGTTTGTGTAATGGGCCTTGTGGAAAAAGCCCATTAGTTAGTATGTTAGGTTTTATTATAAATAGCATACTAGTCTCTCATCATTGCTAAGCTGCAAATCCTAATTTAGGGTGAGAGAGGTTATTTGTTATTCTTGTAAACTTGTAATCTTGTTTTAAGAGAAAGTAAAAGAATAGTAGTTATAAACAATATTTGTGTTCTCCTCTTCTTCCTTATCCTTTATTCATCCCTTATTTTATACTTTGTTCGTGGCATTGAATTCACAACACTATGAAACAAATAAGGGTGTGCATGGTTCTAAAACCAATCCAAATTGAACAAAATATATGGTTCAGTTTGGTTCTTAGAACTGTTTATATAAAATCGGTTTATGTTTTTAAAATCAGTTTATATTTGGATTAGTTTGGTTCAAAACCGGTTTCTATCAAAAACCAGTTTTTAATTTGGAACAGTTCTAAAACCAGTTTTATCAAAATCAATTATATCATAATCACTTTTCTGTCATTTACAAGTTAAACCATTTACCATAAAATCAATTTATCTGTTAAATAGTTTCAAATCTGTTCAAAATTATGTTTTTTAACTATAAATTATGTTTTTTAGTTCAAAATTAGTTTCTATTAAAAATTAATTTTCTGTAATATTTATATTTAAGGAACGAGATTTATTCATTTATGGGTACTTAAATGAAATGGAAGGCTCTATTAAAGAATTATGATGGAAAGTGAAATGGATTTTGAGCGAAAGCAGGTACGAATAGAAGAAGGCCCTGAATAGCCGTGAAATTGCAAAGGATTTTTTTCAGAAAAAACAAAATGTTAATGAAACACTAAAGAACACGGAACCAGTATGGTAAAAGATACAGTATAAATGAAGTATAAATGAGGGAAAATAAAGTTAACCGTGGTTCTTTATAATGGGTACCGGTTTTATTTTGGTTTAATAAAATGGATCTGGGTCGGTTTTTAACTAAAGTGGTTTGGGCTTTTAAAATAGGTGCACCAAATTTTTTAAAGTGGTTTGTATAAACCGGTTTTTTTCACACCCCTAGAAACAAATCAACTTTGAGAAAATAAAAAGGTGCGTCATGAGATACACCTCCGGAAGCAAGGGGTATTTTTAGAAACGCACATGGTGCCTAAGTACCTTCATGAGATGAGATGAGATAAGAGTTTCTCAAATTAAAATCATAGCATGCGACATATGTTTCTTTGGAATACCAATCATCCACATAGTCTGATGTGCTTTGGTTCCTAAAACCTAATGCAGACACCGCATGTCTACAACCCTTGTCACATTAATTTTGCAAGTGTTCCCTGAAATGGCCCTCCTTAATTTTGCAAAATATCTCCACAATAGGGTATATTATTTTGCTGCATCTACTTCAACCAAAACTTTGGCAATTTGCTTTGCCTTTCATACCCTATTCATAGTTATACCAAGAAAGTAAGTACTCCTAATTTCAAAAACAATATCACAAATCTTAATTTCATCAGAAGATGTCTTCCTAGTCGTCACAATATTAACAACCCACTTGAAATTGTCTCGACTTCACACATCAAACTTGAAAACAAACAACAAATGCAACCAAATTTCTAAATAATATTTTTTTACCATTAATTAAAAATATTTAAAAATTATATAATTACTATGAATGATTTCTAGAAAATAAAATCCAATAATAATAAAAATAAGTGTGAATAGCCAATAGAAAATGAAGATGATAAAAACAATATAAATTACAAATAAGTGGAGGAGTTTCCTTATATTTGAGAAAACACAGTCTGAGAACAAGAGCTGACTAGCAATCGTGATGTCAATTGTATTCTCCTCCTCCGCTACAAAACTTTCTCAACTGTTTCCAACTTACCGTCAAACCTCTCCGTGCCGTCGTTGGAGCTTGAAATCGAGAACGCATCTATGTAACAACTCTCTGCAATCTGAAATTTACACCAATGACAAGTTTCCAAGAATTGCTGCAACCTCCACCGGACCTATTCCACCCGCTCATCTCATTCAAGTCGCTACACTTGCTGCGAACACCGGTGCTCAGGTTCCATTTTTTCCTAGTTGAGTAGGGTTTTGACTTGACATCCAAATTCCAATCGTGTTTATATGAATTCCACCACTTTGTTATATACAGGTTGTGATGGATGCTGTTAATAAGCCGAGGAATATTACATATAAAGGATTAACTGACTTGGTGACTGAGTAAGGTCATATTGAATCTCCAATTAATGCTTATCTCTTTAACCAAACAAGAGTCATTTGTAAATTAACAGGACGGATAAAATGAGTGAAGCTGCCATATTAGAAGTGGTGAAAAAGAATTTTGAACATCACCTTATTCTTGGGGAAGAAGGAGGCATTATAGGAGAAGTAGCTTCTGATTATCTCTGGTGCATTGATCCCTTAGGTTTGTCATTTCTTTCAATGCTCCTTTAGAAACTAAAATCTGCCTTTCAAATATATTTCTTCACACAGGCCTTACTTGAATTTGGAGTTTTTTTATGATAGAGAGGCATCAATTGGACTTCTTTATTGTTGGAATTTCCACCTTCATTGTGGTCTGCCACTAGTCGCCTAATTGCCTTCACTGCAACCTCCAACATCTTCATTGTGTTGGATTCGAAGGGGTGAATTTAGCCACACATTGCTTAGAGATATGGTCTGTGTTGTGTTTATAAGTGGAGTTAATCATCATCTTACAAGTCAGTTTTGTATGGATGCCCAATCCAAATTCTAAATTGGTATCAGAGCTTATCCTAGATCCGTTATTGGCCTATCTGCTTCAGTCTCATTGAGACATGATCGTGAGGGGGGACGACCTCCTACACTTCCCACATCGTCCATGCTTCAGCCTCATTGAGACTTTTGCGTGGGGGTGTGTTGGATTTCTACCTTCATTGGGTTTGCCCCTAGTCACCTAAGTGCGGCATTTGGCTTGCCTTTATTGCAACCTTCAACACCTTCATTGTCTTGGATTTGATGGGAAAGATTTAGTCCCACTTTGCTTTTTTGAGACATTTATCTACCTTTTCCGACACTTGACAGACTATTTCGATACATGTTGTATGAGCAGTGTAGTCGATGGCGGATGGCCACAATCCTGCCATACCGACCGCTTTGTGGCGCTGTTATAGCGGATTATGGTAGAAAACCTGGTATATCGGACGATATTTACTATTGCAGAGAGCCCAAAAACCGCCATTATATCCGCCGTAGTGGCCTTGGCGCCGCTATTTGATAACATATAACATATTATTCCCTCTGTATTAAAATACATTATTTCTCATGCATTTGTTGTAATATGCATCACTTGAAAGTTGAATATTTCGATTACAAATCTTGTATAATTTTGTAGATGGGACAACAAACTTTGCACATGGCTATCCCAGCTTTGCAGTCTCTGTTGGGGTTCTATATCGAGGAAAACCTACTGCTGCTACAGTGGTGATTTATTATTATCTTTTACTTCTATTTCATGCTGCTTAATGCAAACTTCATTGATAATAACTCACTCTTGTGCCATAACTTGAAATTGATCAAAAAACTACACTTTATTTTTTTTTCTTTTCCATATGACAAGATATCCTCTAAAAAGCGTATCAGAATGTGTCATTTCTTCTATTTACCGCTATGTCCTAGAAGAACCTCCATTCACACCACTAAATTTCCATGTAGAAAAGCAGCTATTTTCTGATGGAGTGGTATGAGGAAGGATATTAAATTCCACGGCAGAATATTTGATTTGCTGAAGAAACAAATACTTTAATCTTTATCCCATTGGGGTCTGGCAACCACTATCCATCTTGAGTCATCTGTGGAGTGACATTACTCTGATGATGATTGTGGATGAGGTATCTAACTCATAGATGTCTAGCCTAGATAGTGGAGCGGCGATCCCGAAACTGGGATAAAGGGATAGCTGTGGCAGTATGTTATTTGAATATTTTATTTTATCATCTCTAAACAGACTTTAGATAGATCAAACATACCACAAACAACTCAAAATCATAAGCATTGAACAATTTTCAGATCATTACTCTTGTGATGATGAGAATCCAAACCATTTGTCACTGCACTGCAGTCATACCCCTTGCTCATACAAGGGTTATCAAATACAATTAAAAGCACAATTACACAACTAGGAGTCATGAGAGTGTCTAACCCCAACTAATATATCCTCGTATACATTAGCCACTTTCTCTCCCGATATCTTAACCTTGTATTGAAATCGCAGATCCAAGAAGGAAAATAGGGCTGGCATTGCAAATTTTGGCGAAGGTTCTGCCACACGGCGACATTTGTCCCAAAAACATTCTATAATTAAATGTTAAACCTGAAAAGGTATACAACACCAACAAGTCAACAACTAAGTCTTACTCTTATCCTACTAAGTGGGATCGACTAAGTGGATCAAACAACGCCATAATGTTCATTCAAAAACCAGAAAAGGCATAAGAGATTAGGGATAGAAACACATATATTACTTGGTTACAGAGACTGAAAATCTCCGAACAAAAGTCAACAATAGCATGGTAACAATTTCAGCAAGCAGCAATGGCGTCCTTAACAAAGAATATGCAAAACATAACTCCTTGATTGATGAATCTCAAAGAACTCACACTAGTAAAATAAATCCTAGAGAATAGGGTTCAATTTAGAGGCACAAGGGTTTTGCAATGTGATTAAGGTGTTTGAACATATTCTAGAATGGAATGGGCTGGAAACAGAGAGCCAGTGAATTTTCTGCTAGATAAACGCAGTCTAATCAATTAAATCTTGAGTTCTAATCAGCTAAATTAGCTGTAACTCATCCTAATCGAATAAGGGTGCTAGCCTAATCGATTAAGTTGTATCAATTTTTAAAAGAAAATATCCATAACGTGTGTTAATCAATTAGGGGCTTCAATCTAATCGATTATCTATTCTACTGCTGCTAAAATGAACATTGCTAAGGGTCATACTACCCCAAGTTTATTCTAAACAGCTATAAAACACAAACATTCAATGAAACATAAAGTCTAGGGTGTTACAGAAATTATGGTATTAGTAGATAATTTGGATTTTTAGTTTTCAAATGATCAGAGGCCAAACTTTTTTTGGAACTGTTTAGTCTTTTTTCCTTCATTTTTCATAATTGAGAAATTCCCATTTTCTCTTTCCTTTTCGTTTAATAGGATCTGATGTCTACTTAATTTTCTATTATGCTAAATATTGAAAGAGAAAACATAGTTAGGACAAAAGAGGATATGCTAATAAGATTTTATTAATTTCAGGTTGAGTTTGTTGGCGGTCCTATGTGTTGGAATACTCGCATTTTCTCTGCAACTGCTGGTGAAATAAATTTCCATTCCAACTTTTATCAACCCCTTAGAGAAACTACAAATTATTTAGCAAACTTGTTTTCTCTTTTTAGTGAATAATTGTATAGTTTCTGCATTGATATAATTCTCTTGCGTACCTTGTAGGTGGTGGAGCATTCTGCAACGGCCAAAGGATCCAAGTTAGTGCAACTAATCAGGTGATTATGACTAAATAATACCTTAGAATACAGAAAGTAAACTGCTCAATCCTGTATCATGTTATTATTTTGGTGTTTTTTTTCATAGGTGGAACGATCTCTTCTAGTAACGGGTTTTGGGTATGATCATGATGAAGCCTGGTCTACTAACATAGACTTATTCAAAGAATTTACAGATGTCAGCAGGGTATTCATCTAATATATACAAAATATGTTTCTCATTTCTCTGCCTTTCACTAATCATTTTCTTGACTTTGATTATTAGGGTGTAAGACGGCTTGGTGCAGCGGCAGTGGATATGTGTCATGTGGCTTTAGGAATTGTAGAAGCTTATTGGGAATATCGTCTAAAGCCATGGGATATGGCTGCTGGTGTTTTGGTGAGTTATACATTATCAACAATTACTCTCGAGGGCTACTTTTGATATTGAATTAAGTGTCTGGGTTTTGTATGGAAAAGTAATTTTCCTAATGAACAAACAAGCTAGAATTTATTTGTCTAAGGATTATAACAGGAAAATCTGTTAGAAGACTCACAAATTCAAAGGCTCTAGATTAAGAACAATAAGAGCGACTGAAATCTGAATATTTCATGTAGTTTTCAAGAATTTATAAAATCAAATATACAAGTGAAAACAGAATCAGGATCCCTGGATTTTGGGATTAAATCAATGAGCCCAGACTATCTGTGGTAATCGATGACGCAATGACACGATACAAGTATCGGATATGATGCATATCCGATATTGTAATACGTCAGTCATTGATACAAGTATAGGATTCGATACATTTACAATTCGTATATAAAAATTAAAAATTACTCCAGCAAAAATCAATTGAATTTGCAAAATTTGATGATTGGTAAAGTCATTATGAAAAATATAAAGGTAGTACGAGTATATATATTCACGAGAGATGTCATTGAAATAGGAATGTGGCAAAACTAGCTGAACCCGACCGGCCAACCCATTCTTTAGGCGGGATGAGTTGATATGTTAGAGCATACCACTCAACTTTGTCCGTCCAGCTTAACCTGCTAAAAATGGGCAGTGACAGGGCGGGGCTGGTTAGGCCTCTTTCATTAAAAATAAAAAATACTTATTGACTGAATCACTTATTTTTACAACCCATTAATCATTTGAGGCACATTTTCTCTAAGGAGAAGTAAATTAGGCTAGTTATAATCATTTTATACCCTTCTTCAGTTCTTCCCAGTTCCTCTTTATCTTTCTGCGCCGCCCACAGACGGCGCGAGCCTGAACCCTGCTAGTCACCTTCCTGCGCTGCGCAGCCGCCGTGATTTCTTCTTCAGAGTTAACAAAAGCAGGATTATAATCAGAAACATGGCTTATGAGCATTATGATATCTATGAAAAGCTTTCAACATTTATTGAATCATATACTTGTGATAATTTTGCTCACAGTTTTTTCCATTAACTTATAGATGGTAGAGGAAGCTGGTGGCACAGTTTCTCGGATGGATGGAGGAAAATTTTGTGTTTTTGATAGATCTGTTTTGGTTTCAAATGGTGTGCTCCATGGAAAGGTTAGCCTCTGATTCTGCTGTTGGGATATGTGAAAAGTAGGAATAAGAAATTTTCTAAATGTGCATGAGTGAGTAAAGCACTCGGCAACCATGATAATTATACACACTTACATATTATGTTTACAAAGAGAAATAAATACTAGTTCAACTCCCTAAATGCATGAATCTAATCAATGAGAAACATACAATGAAATTTACTATTTCCAACAGGATATGTTTAAGTTGCAACTTTTTTTCAACTATGAATTTGTGGTCCATTTCACCCGCTCTAATGAGTTTTATTAACATTTTGAAAATTTGCCTACGGCTACTTTGTCCATTCGTTAATTCATCCTCCAATGAATATATTTGACCACATATTTGAATTGTGTTAACCATTTTACTTGTTATCGTCAAAATTGTCTAGAAATATGTTTTTGTAAAATATGGTATCCTCAGTAATCGGTTTTTTTCCGGTTGTGGTGTGCTGAAATGTGAACAAATATAGACAAACACTAACTTGGGGTCAGCCTGGTCTAGAATTGACAACTAAGCTAGATATTATTGTAAAACCCCTTAGTGGTATTGAGACTCTATTCATAACACACTGACAGTTTCATGTTGCCTCTAACATCTTTGCTATATCATAAGCTAATATTAAATTATTAAATTTTATATTCCTCATTGATAGCATTACATAATGAAGAGGAAGTTAGCAGTTACTTACTAGGCTTTTAGTTAGTTATGATTCAGTTAAGGTTAGTTACTTGTCATGTAAGTAACAATCATCTAGAGCTTAGAGAGCTTTGTTAGTTGGTTCCAGTGATCCCTCACTATCTTGTATAATAACTCTTAACTGAATTGTGCTAATGCAAGAGAGATTGATTCTTTATTCTTCTAATGTTGATGTTCAAGTTCCTTACGAGTTCATTGGGGGTGTTTTATATGTGTATTTGACAGCTTCTGGAGAGAATTGGACCTGCGACTGAGAAATTAAAAAGCAAGGGAATCGAGTTCTCATTATGGTACAAACCTGAGGACTACACAACTGACTTTTAACGAGACAGCAAAGGCACCAACAATTGTTTTTCTTGTTTTACGCCGACTCGGGTGATATTAATGTTCAATTACATTTTCTTATCAATGGTAGAAATCTTACGAAAATTGTTGATATAAATTATTTCTGAGTATATTGATTTATACTCTTTGTTCAAAATTTCAATAATTTGGACATTGGAATGTCTCCAGTATATTTCTACAAATGCGCCATTTCCAAATAGCTGTACAAATTTGAGAAACATTTATAATTTTTCACGGAAGTGTGTAAGCACTACTAAATATACATTGAGCAACCCCATTACTTTTGTTAGTGTTGGTTTGCCCACGTGATATACATACCCTTTCTTGTAGGATTGAAGAAATAAAAAAATGTGTTACCTCATCTTCAATCATATTCTCATTTTTGTATTAAAATTAATACTTTCTTAGTTTCTTATATGTTATTAAAAAAGTTTGATTTTTTTTTAGGAAAATACTATAATTTTTTATTAGAATGAAAATTATAAAATAAGCAACCAATGTCCACCAAAATACAAAGAGTCCTAGCAATTAGCATAAGATGTATCAAGCTTAAACCACTAAACACATCAAGTAAAAGTTTTAATTGCAATTTTTGTTTCCCTATTATTCTTTTTCTTTTTTTGGATTTTGATCTTCTCATTTTAAAATTTAGAATTCCAATCCTTTTATTTTAATTTTTTTTGAAGATTTTAGTCTCCTCATGTCATCAATGTGAGCTGTCATATCATAAAAAATGCATGCAAAGCTGTAGGGGGACTAAAATCCCAAAAAAAACTAAAATAAAAGAATTAAAATTTTGAATTTTAAAATAGAAATCAAAATCCAAAAAAATTATATATAATCAAAATTGCAATTAAATCAAATAAAAACTAACCGAACAAAATGAACAATCAAACAAAATAAAAAAAATCACAAATACATATGATAAATCAGCCATTTTATCAAGCAAAAAAAAAAAAAAACCAAAGCAAAAAAACTCTACTTCTAAGTGTTAAAAGAATCTTATGAAAATCCAAAAATATTCTTTAAATTCTAAAAATATAGTTTTCGAACACATTTGAATCACACCAAAATATATTAAACTTTCATATTTTTTATAACTCATATTTACAAAACCGATCGGTAAGGTGAGGAGTGTCCCTTTATATATACTCTTTCAATGCTCTATCTCCAACCAATATGGAACATTAGGATCTTCCTAATACTCCCCCTCACGCCCAACACTCTTTTTGGGCTTGGTGCGTGGATATTAACGATGAGCGGCCCATGATTCGGTCGATAGGCTCTGATACCATATTAGAGATTGACCTAACTCATCCTTACAAAATTGGTTGGTAAGATGAGGAGTGTCCTTCTATATATACTCTTTCAATGTTCTATCTCCAAATAATATGGGACTTTATGATCTTCCTAATAAGAAGTACTGATAGCACCCCGCCATAAGAACAAGGTGAAAGATTCTCAATTGTTTGATTCAGACATATGATAGAGTTTTAAGTCAAGCAGAGAAAGCACAAGAGTTAACCACATATCTATTAAGATACCATTTTTTAAGTCAGGAAAATATTTTTTCTTACACATCCTTGACATTAGTTGATGAACCAGAAAAACTAATATCATTTTTGAATTTCTAAATCAACCATACTACAAAATGTCAAATCATAGCAAGTCTGCTCCAAATCGTAGAACCCCACCTAGAGAGATAAATAACTCAAAAAGAGACCTAAAAACCTTAGGGAAAATCAATAATCGCTCTACCCTAACCACTTTAAAATCTTGGCTTAATTATAATTTTAGTCCCTCTATTTATCTTTTTTTTCGACTTTGATCCCTCCATTTTAAAAACCATGATTTTGGTCCATTTTTTAAGTTTTGTGTTGAATTTTAGTTCCCTCTCCAATTTGAGACTTATTTTTAATGATGTGGCATTCAATTTGCTGACGTGTCAATGCCAAGTCATTTTAAAATTAATTCAATTATTTTTCTGAATTTATATATATATATATATATATATATATATATATATATATATATATATATATATAGAGAGAGAGAGAGAGAGAGAGAGAGAGAGAGAGAGAGAGAGAGAGAGAGAGAGAGAGAGAGAGAGAGAGAGAGAGAGAATGGGATATGCACTGACAGTGTAAAATATTTTTACACTGTCAACCAATCACAACCATGTATCTAATTAAAACACAATTTTAATTTAAAAAAATTAATCTGACATGGCATGTGTAAGGATTTTGATTGGATGTATGTGTAAAATTAATTTACACTGTCAGTGCACTATCTTTAAACTCATATATATATATATATATATATATATATATATATATATATATATATATATATATATATATATATATATATATATATATATATATATATATATATATATATATATATATATATATATATATATTTTAAATTTTCAAAAATTTTAACCTAATATCATAAAATAAAATTTTAAATTATTTATTTATATATATTACTGTTTTTTTATAAATTTTCAAAAATCTTAATCTAATATCATTAAATTATTTATTTATATATGTTAATGTTTTATTATAAATTTTCGAAAAAAATTAATCTAATATCATTAAATAAATTTTTAAATTATTTATTTTGGCATATACTGGGAGTATTAATCCTTTTGATTGATTTTAGATTTAATTGTTTTTACCTTTATGTGATGAAAAATAGTTACGGATGAGCATAACCAAACTTATGTTTTTTTTGTGAAATTGTTGGAAGAATGGTTTAAGAAAGAAGATGACTTTTGAAAAGGAAGTGACCAAACAAAATGAAAAGTAGGAGATTTACATGCAATAGAGGAGGAAGAAGATGAAGAACTGAAGTTTATCTTGTGTTCTATAGATATTGAATCCATGCAGAAAAAGAGGAATTTTTTAAGATCCAGTTCTTCACCCACATCCGAAAATCCAGTTGCCATGGCTATTCTTCCTCCACTTACAGTTTCATATTGTTGTATTTTAAAGACTAAAACATATATCCTAAATCCAACTTTCCTTTTCCTTTAATTTTTTATCAGATCTACAACACATATCTCACAAATAACAGAACATATTTAAATCTCCTGGTATTACAAACCCAGTTCCAAACACAGATATAAAGCTTCTTGTATTACAAACCCAGAACACAAACACATATTTAAATCTCCTTGTATCACAAACCCAATTCCAAACACATATCTAAAGCTTCTTGTATTACAAACCCAGAACAGAAATTGATGGAAGGTGAAACACATTCTATTGTTAGGGTTTGTAAGAAAACATTTTGGGAAGGCAGTTAGGGTTTGTAAGAACACATTTTGGGGAGAAGGCGGAACACGTTTTGGGAGAAGAAGGAGAACACGTTTTTGAAGATTCTATAGTTTACAATTTTTAATAGCTTAAAATTAATTTGATTAATATTTAAATGAATACTTTTATTATTAATAACTAATGAAATAATTTTATTTTTTTGGTTGAAAGGAGGGCCGAGGCCCAGAAAAAAAAAACAACTACACCGAAAGCTCCAGCGAGCCGAAGATTCCTAATGCATCATCCTCCAGATAGCGACTTAAAAAGTGAGGCGGCTGATCAAAAACAGTAGAAACCTTGTTCAGACACCCATGGTTAGCTAGCATATCTGCACTTCTGTTCGCATCTCTGTATGAGTGAGAGATAATAACCACTTCATGATCTTCAATAAGATTTTTGATATTTCGCAAAATGGTAACACAATCTAATTGTCGTATCATACCATCCTCAATGGACTTTATAACAGTTATCGAGTCCACATTCATTTCCACCCTTTGCATTCCAAGCATTTTGGTTAATTTAAGTCCTTCAAACACACCCCAAAATTCCGCGAGTAAAGAACTGCATTCACCTAAATATTTAGAGAAACCAATTTTCCACACACCCGTATGATCTCTAACAAGCCCACCACAACCAGCCATTCCATTGCTCTTTCTAGCTCCATCAGTATTAATCTTTACCATGTTCATTGTTGGAGGTTGCCATCGACCATCTGCCACGTTTCTTCTATCTCCCTCCAAGGATCGATAAAGTTGCTGAGCTTTAGCATACTCACTTTTCCTCTTTAGAATATGCATGATAGGTTCATAAGGCCTTTCAAATCCTTCAATGTGAGTTTCCTTATTTCTCCACTCCCACAGAGCATGACACGTCATGGCCCAAACAATCTTCCACTCCTTATTTTGAACACCACGATATTTAATGTTTATAGTAATCCACTCTTTGAGCTCTGCAGCAAAGAATTTTTCATATATGTTACTAGGCACCAAACGTTTCCATATGTGATTTATCTTGTAGCAATCCCGAAGAGCATGCAAAATATCTTCACAAACAGCACCACAAAGTTGACACCCTGCATCACCTAATCCTTTTCTACTCTTGCTTAAATTAGTCAACAACCTTTCATGCTTCAGCAACCATAGAAAACTTCGACATCGCTCCGGAACCTCCAACCTCCAAATCAACTTCCATTCATCATCAATGCTTATATCGTTATAGCCTTCAAGTTCGCGGAACATCTCTAACTGAAAAGTTGCCATCTCCAGTACCTGCAAAATAAAACACGTCAGGGTTTTCTCCGTCACACGGAGGAACACAAGAACGAAGCTTGTCAATCCAGTATTCAGGAAGCCAGTTTTGTAAAATATCAAAATTCCATTCTCCATGTTGATCAACTAAGTCACACACTCGAGCTCCACAAAGATTGTTCGGAATTGTAATGTCAGAATTGGTCAAACAAAATTCAGCTCCCAACCAATTATCACTCCATGCCTGAATACTCGAACCATTACCCACAGTCCACCTTCCTGTTTCCTTCATGATTGGCATCAAACTCGTGAGATCTTTCCACAAGCTTGATTCATAATTTTGAGCGCTGTTAATGTTCATATCATCCTGAACCTTTTACTTTTTACGCAGGATTTCGCACCACAGCTCCTTCGAGCCACTGCAAATTTTCCAGCTCAACTTCATTAGGCACACCATATTTAATTTATGGAGATCTCTTAGCCCTACTCCACCTAGATCCTTTGGTGTGGTTAAAGTATCCCATCCTATAGCATGTATGTGATTCTTATCATGGCTATCACCCCATATAAACTTCCTCTACAGCTTATGAATATCATCGATACACGCCATTGGAATCATATTCGTCATCATCGGATAAAGAGGTATTGCTTCGATGACGCTTTTAGCCAAAGTTATCCGTCCTGCCAAAGATAAACTATTCCGCTTCCAACTATTAAGCTTCATCGCAATTTGATCTACAATGTATTGTAGCTCCGGTTTCCGCAACTTCTTGCCACTAAGAGGAACACCAAGGTATTTTCCAAGGCTGTTTGTAACTCTAAAATCAGACAGCTGCACCAGTCTTGTTTTGGTACTACGAGATACATTTTTGGAGAAAAGAATGCTTGTCTTCTCTTTACTAACTTCTTGCCCCGACATCTCGCCAAACTCCTTTAATATTTGCATAACACATTGCATCTGCTTTTCGTCGGCTTCACCAAATAAGAGCAAATCATCAGCAAACATAAGGTGTGACATCGTCAAACCGTGTCTTCCTACTTTAATGCCTTTCCACTTATCACACTTGCTAGCATCTTCTATTAAATGAGATAGTTTATCCATGCATAGCACAAATAAATACGGGGATAAAGGATCACCTTGGCGAATACCCCTTTGAGGCCGAAAATACTCATTCCTTGTACCATTCCAATTCACATTTGTCTCCACGCTTGTGATTGCATGCATGATAACTTTACGCATATGCTCCAGGATACCAACTTCGTTCAACACATTCCATATGCAATCCCAGCTCAGCTTGTCATATGCCTTGGATAAATCAACTTTAATAGCAAAGTATCCTTTCTTCCCTTTCGCTTTCTCCATGGAATGTAACACTTCCTTAGCAATAAGGATATTTTCATGAATTAATCTCCCTGGTACAAATCCAGTTTGAAATGGAGAGATCAACTTGTTCATATGTTTCTTCAGTCTACTCACCACTATCTTACTGATTGTCTTATAAATTGTGTTACATAAGGATATCGGCCTGAATTGTGCCACTGAAGTAGGATTTTCAACCTTTGGAATTAAGCAAATATTTGTTTGATTAACAGTGGCTATTGCAGCTGGATTCTCCCAAAGTTTCTGTACAAACTGACATACATTATCTCCCACTAGCTCCCATGATTTTTGATAAAAGCCAGCAGGAAATCCATCGGGTCCCGGAGCCTTCCATGGTTTCATATCATGAATAGCATGCTTAATTTCTGCCTTTGTAATCTGAGCATCCAATATATCAATTTCCTCAGGATCAAGACTAGGAAAAGTTACTTTCGTTTGCTGCCAGCTTTTCCAAACATTATTATGCTTGAATAAGTTAATGTAGAAAGCATTAACCATAGTTTTTATATGCTCCTCATCTTCTACCCATATACCTTCATCATTCTTTAGCATTACAATTTTATTTCTTCTTCTTCTTCTTGTAACAGCTTTTAGGTGATAGTACTTTGTATTACGGTCTCCGTCAGCCAACCATTTGGATCTTGATAGTTGAAACCACATCAGCTCCTCCTGTTCAAGAATAACACTAAGATCTTTTTGCAGCTTTCTCTCCAAATTCAGCAAGGCTCTCACATTCTGTCTTTCTTGAATGTTCTTTTGAATTCCATTCAGCCGAGCCATGATTTTCCTTTTACTTCTTATGACATGATTTAAGGTATTGCAACTCCAATTCTTTGCATCACTCTCAATCTGTCGTAAGTTATCCAACAGATCAACTTTAGTTTTCCAAATGCCTTTGATTCTATCATGATAATTGGCTTCAACCATCCATGCACTTTCGAACCGAAACTGTCTATTGTTTCTTGCACCATGACATTGCAGAGAGATCATGATTGGGTGATGATCGGAAAAATTCACTCTAGTAAGCACTTTAACATGTGCCTCACTGAATGATAATCTCCAATTTGCATTACTTAGCGCCCTATCCAATCTTTCGTATATTCGCTGATCACCATGAAATTTTGGTCCCCTCCAAGTATAGATAGGTCCACTAGCTCCCAAGTCAATAAGGTTACACTGCTCTATATTATCTCTGAAAATCTTGCATTTTTGTCCTACTGCCGAGGCTCCTCCTTTCTTTTCACTAGCTAGAGCAATATCATTGAAATCACCTACAAGTAGCCAAGGTAGCTGGACATTCGAGGCTATCACTTTCAATTGATCCCATAAGAGTTTCCTGTGAACATTATTTGGATTGGGATAGATAATTGTCAATAGCCACTGCTTTCCAGTCTCATCCTCCACATTGAGATGAATGAATTGATCCTGTTTGGCACATAAAGTAATGTTCAAAGTATTATCTTTCCACACAACAATAATTCCTCCCGAAAAACCATTATTATCAACATTTATACAATGTTGATATCCTAGCTTAGATAGAGTTGTTTGAACTTTTTTTGGATTGCACCGAGTTTCCATAAAAGCAAAGATCGAGGGTTTATAGATATCAACATAATGCTTACTATATCTATAGAAGTCTTTACCAGCTGCACCTCTGCAATTCCAAGCTATTATGTTATGATTTATCATCATCATAAAGTTGAAATTATGTTGAAGAGCATCCCCTTAAAGTTCAGCAAGTCTCAGGTGTCTCCTGGACATACTCGACCTCATTCTCCTTTTGAATATCCTCTTCCTCTACCTGATCCTTACTTGTCTCAGCATCTGTCCCAATACTTTCCTCCATCTCCCTTTCCATAGCATGTATATCTGGTGGTCTCTCTTCTTCTAGTGTGTTAAAGGCTCGAAACTTATGTTGTTGCCCTATATTACTTGTTGCTTGGAGTTTTCTAGCTCTCTGTTTCATGTTTCTCCCACCATCTCCTTAGTGATACCTTGGCTATTAGCATCTATTGCATGCATGTTAACTATGCTGTCCCCCATAAATTCTAGATTTTTGTCTCTTCCATATAGTCCTTCTATTTTCTTTTTCCTTATTGGCTCTTCCTTTTTTTCTTTAAAACCACTGGCGCCACGCGTTGCAAGTTTGTCTCCCATTATTTTGCCTTTTTTACTTTTAGTACTACGTTTCTTGATATTCTCTATCTTGCTTCCCTTTCCTTTTTCTGTGACTGTTTGAAGACTGGTCCCACCATCACCTGCCTTTATTGCTGTAGCATCCTTATCTTGAACATCTAATAGTTTTAAGGAGGCAATTAAATTCTCATCATTGCTCTTTAATCCCTCATCACTATTTCCTGTATGGGGCATTGTTGTTTCCTTAATAGCATCACGTTCATTTTCAACCATATTTTTTTCTCCACTAACTTCACATTCATTGTCTCCCAGAAAGGCAAATCTCGATCCCGATACCATTTTTGCATTTTTCTCATTAATACCTCCCGGAGTATTGTTCCTCCGGTTTTCCGGCATCTTCCTTCCTCGACGTTGCTTCTGGACGATTTGCCAAGGTCCATCACCCACATCCAGACTCTTCTGTGCAGCTTGTGGATTTGGATTGCCATCACCTCCTCCTGTTATCATCTTCATATTACCATCATGGGCATTCACTTCTTTTCCTTTAATGGTACTTTGGCAGCCCTCTTTGTAGTGACCAAATTTACCACACTTGAGACATAGCAGATGCAGCCCCTCATATTCGATCTTATACCTTCTTCCTTTGATTGTAAACATGGCCAAGAGAGTCTTGGTTATGTTCAGCATACTTGCCACGCTCTTGTTGCAGTGTGTTTTTATCCACCTTGATTGTCTTTCCTACCCTATCTCCCACGAAATGAAGAAATTTAGGATCATAATACTCAATGGGCAATCCAGCTATTCTGATCCATACGGCTACATTCACTATCATATCACTATTAGGTTGGAAATCCGGTAACCATTCCTTCACTGTCAAGTAGTGATCGTAAATAAACCAAGGTCCCTCAGCCAATGCAGCATTTTTATCATCCTCATGTGTGAATGCTACCAGGTAGTAATCGTTTCCCACGTCAATGATATTGATGATTCCCTTTCGCACCCACATTTGCTTCAACCTTGTGTCCAGAGCTTTGTACCCGATTTTTCTCCCTAGAAGCTTAACAATGACTCCTCTCCTCCATGGTCTATGCATACGTGATTCTTCATACTTCGACAAAACAAACTCCGGACAATCATATCCTCCGATGCTAACTTCGTTTACCTTCATACCTTGGAGATCAACAACAGATGTATCATGTTCATCCTGATCTGTTTCTTCTTCCTCCTCAACCTCCTCACTCATATGATCATCACTCTCCTCTCCTGTAACAATGTTTTTGTACGAAACTACACTTCCTTTCCGTTCCCCCAGTGCATCCACCCTCATCACCATGCTCATGTTGCCAGCATTCTCCTGCTTATCAGACGTAATTATTCTTTCTAGTATGGGGCCAGAAGGCGGATTCGGTGGCACCACTGGAATTGACCGTTCAGACATTGACAAAACCTTGAAACCCTAGCAGAGCTCTCACGTGTTAAAAAAATAATGAAATAATTTTAATATAAAGGAAATATTATAAATTAAAAAATAGCCGGAATAAATTAATAATGATTTGTCAATGACACATCATCAAGTCTAGTGCCATGTAGTTAAAAATAAGTCTCAAATTGGAGGGGACTAAAATACAACACAAAACTTAAAAAAAAATCAAAATCGTGATTTTTAAAATGGATGGATCAAATAAAAAAAAAAAGATAAACAAAGGGACTAAAGTTACAATTAAACCTAAAATCTTATATCACACAATCAAAATCATCTCACAAATAATGAAGAATTGATAAACAGAATCTACCAACCTCTTACGCATAGTATAAGAAATCTCAATTGAGTCAACTAAAATCATATGTTTAAACAAATTATCTATAGTATTGATCTTTTCTTGCAAAAGTTGTTAAAAAAAACCATCACTTTAAAAAGGATTCAGTTTACCCAAATGAGAGGAAGGTCAAGTTAACATACTAGAAAGAGAGTGCATCATATTATCACTATCTAGGTATCGTGTCATTCCTTGAATAATTGAAAGTATGTTAGCAACCATATCCTGCTCATAAACAAAAAGAGATCTCTTTCATCTTAGATCTCAAACTAGAACATTGTCCTCTCACGAATCTACCTCACCCACTGATCAATTTTGTTAAAAAAACCTAATCTTAAGGGAGGTAGACCTAACCCACAGGTCAACTCAAAAATAAGTGTGAAGACCACATCACATTCTCTTACTAATATTATCCAAAAATCAATTAGAGGAATCATTTACTTTGAATCCAAAAAGATATATTAATTTCTACTAAGTAGGCACAAAACGAAAGCTAGAAGACCTACCTACATGAAAAAGAAAACGGCATGAACATCATATCTAACATATAAGATATCACACTAAAGACCAGAGGCACTTAAGATCAGCCTCCACCTCCATTTATTCAAAAGAGTCGAATTAACAAAATAGAGATCTGGGACATCCAATCCAATTTTTGTTGTTTTCTTCCATAAAAAAGAATGTTCATAGTTGAATACTTCATATATGTCTTAGACTATGTACAATGGTTACATTATTCAACACCCTACTTTTTCACTTATTCTAAAACCTGGATGATGACAAGACGATTTTGATTGATCAAACAACAAAAACAACAAAAATTCATAGTTGCAACAATAGCACTTCAATACTATTTGAATATGTGGCATTGTAACATAGAAGAGAAATTCTAGTGAAGATTTGAGTTTGAATAACTCAAACAATACAAGATGGGGCTATATGGGTTTGTTACCCTTACTAATTTATCTTTACAAAAGTATAGTAAGTAGAGCACAAATAGTAAAGAAATTGCGTGAACGCTTTAAATGTTGGAACGTTAGGTTGTATGAGAACAAAAAAAAAAATCATTGCATAAATAGATGTGCAGTTATTAGGAGTTAGATTGAAGTCACCAAATCCAAGCATGCTATAGGAGTTGTTTGAAAATAAATCACAATGGTGTACAGCATACAAAAATATAAATATACACAATAAAATATATCAGCTTTTTTAATAAAATTAATAATTTATGAAGAAATCACTAAATAGTAGGTCTCATATACATAGAAAGGCATTCAAATATATAAATCTAACAGACCATGATGCTACAATAAAATGTGCAACTCTTCATCCGTGATGATGCAAAACATACAACCAACATTGATTTGTTGACCTCAAAGATGGAAGTTGTCTATCATATGGTAAACCACATCAGCACCATCTGAATTCAGCCAGTACGTTTTCACCTGAGAGCAACCACGCACACAAAAAAAAAAACATAACAAGGAACATCAATCTAAAGTGATATATCTTTGAAGCATTTTGACACTAGAGTTTTGCAAAAACAGCCTATTCCAAAGCTTGAAAGTTTAATGGCTTCCTCTCCAAACACAAAATGTGAGAGAAGATTCAGAGCAAGTAAATAATACGGAGAAGATGGCATGATAACGAAGGATTCACTACCGGAGGCCATGATAAACTTTAAAGAAAGAAAGAAAATTCTATCAAGAAAAATATCCAAATCTTAAATATATATTGGAACTTCAGTAAGATGTATCAATGCCCAGCAAGTGCCAAATTCAAAATGATATTTTGACACCATTTTAGATGTTTAACGCCTTGTATGTATACGGTGTAGATACAATTTTAATTTTTAATTAGTTTTTTCTCTCTCTCATCTATCAAATCAATAATTATAAGTAATGTATTTTTATAGTGTCAAATTTTGGATGTTCAAATAACAGTATAACACTATTCTATTGGCATGTAACAGAAGCGAGCAGAAGCAATGTCAATAGAGTACACAATCCCCTCATGCACAGCAATGAAATTATTATAGCATAAGGTGAAATTTCCATGTGCTATTTAGAGTATTGTTTTTATATTCAGTATTACTAGATTGCAATACTTTATAGACTTTACCAAACCAAAATTGTTTAAGATCATCAGGTTTAGTCTTAAGACCTGGTTATCTGCAGTTCCTGTTTATAGTACCAAACTGAATTTGGGCTTTAGTTAAAGCTTTCGTATTTTTTTGAATGTTTTCCAAGTGTTCCTAATTGATCAAGTTAGAAATATATTGTAAGACGTGAAAACTTCAATTAGTTGTTTGGCATAATGCTCTTCTTTCAAGAATAATCATCATCACTGTTCACAAATTTATTTTATGAAGTCACTATTTTCCAGGTAGTGTATGAACAAACCCCGCAAGCACAGTGTAGAATTTTAAATTTAAATAGAGCGTTCTAATACGGCAATACCCCTTATATTTATCTTTGTATGAGTCAACTAACCCAGACTTATCGCCTTGTCGCACAGAATATAATACTTTATCTCATAAACCTAACTTAACTTTTAGGAAAATGTTCCCCACCCCCGACATGAGTTTGTATGTTGAAATATGATTGATTTGTATACCATTAGAATTGATTTGTATACTGATTTATCCCCTTTAATCAAGAAAATCTCATTGCACAATACTCAATATAAATAACCCCGGTTTGTGTGATAATTCACTTTTCTAAATTCACCACGGACAGAAAATCCACTTTTGGATATTGCGTAATCATTGGACATAACTTCATTTCCTATAAAAGCAGAAATTGAATGTTGCCACAAATAATATGATAGCTAAAGCAGAATATCGACATTGTAAAGTACACAAAATCTATCTATTTTCATGAGTCAAGTACAAAACATGAAGAAAGCATTTGGAAAGACTGCATCAAATGGAAATCACACAAATTTTGTAATGAAGAGCTAAGATACAAAGCATACCTGAATTGTACTGTGAGCAACGTATCGCTGTTTACTTGTATGAAAGCTAACATCCACACGCTCCCAAGATACCTTAGTGAGACCCCTTATCATCTTCTCTACATTAAGGAAAAATAAAAATATCATAAAAATAAGAACTTGATAGTAGCCTAAGAATCAAAAGAATCAGATACTGAATAGTTTGTTCACGCCAATTCATAACATATCAGAGAGGCAATTAATTTTGTTAACAGATCCCAATCCACTTTGAACATTATTTCTGAAAATTAGAACTTCTTAATTAGGGACCAGCTAACGTATTTGCACAGATTTAATTAGAGAATACCAAGTGACATATCTAAGTTTAACATACTCCACTCATCCAATCGAGATAGACAAAAAAGGGGAGAAATTTGAAAATATGTTTTGTCCTTTTAAAATAGAAAATTTTCAATTTTGGGTCCATATATAAAATCTATTCTGCTTAACAAAATCAATAAGAAAACTGTTACATGCTTTAAATATTTTTTTATGCTTAATAGTATAATTTGCAAAAGGTCATAAAACATACAGGTAATGAAAAACAAAGAATAGAAGATTGCACTTATTTTATTTTTTTAATTCTTGAAGAGCTAAACTTTTGTACTAATTATCAATAATTAAGAATAACGCATATCGACCCTCAAGACATGGATCCAAATGAAGTAGTTATGCTCCTAGATATTCAGTACATCCTCCTTTGTGCAGGAGCAGTACAGAAAAACAACACAAATCATTATTATGGAATTAATTTGCGTCATAAAAGAAAGAACCTTCTAAGTCAGCTGTTTGGCCTCCAACATTTGAAGACTCTGTATTATAAATGCCGTTGGTGTTATCTCCTTCAACATAAACAATGTGTGGGTATTTTTCATCATTTACAATAAGATTGGACTAGCACAAAAGGAAACAGAATTTAGTCTCTGAAGGCTAGGTGAATTATTAAGGTAGAATAATATTATTAGATTGGACTAGCACAATACCTTTGGAAGTTCGTGTTGACGCCGGATCGATGAGGTACGCCATCCAACCATCTCTTCAAGCTAAGTCAAGAATCATCAGTGTGTAAAAGTATTTCCTTATTTGAAAGTTTTATCAGCACCTTTGTGCCAATTTATACTTGAAAAATTACCAATTCATTATTAGCCAATATGCCATGGTTTCTAGCTGTCTATAAACACTTTACAAAGCACATAAAATTGCCTCTTCATACTTTGACATATGTGGTTGACTCTAGATTCGTAAATCTTAAGCTTTTGTAATATTGGAAATTTAATAAACATCAAAGATGAGTTATTATTTAATACCTAAATTAAAAAAGGATACGATCATAATTCGCATTTGCATATGCCACCCGACGCTTGAATGCATGTAAAGCTGACCTACATCATCACAAAAAGTTACATTGGCAATATTACAGAAATGGATAAAATGATCTGTTGAAATTAACTGATGCATTAGTACTAACATAAATTTTAAATCGTCTGAGTCATCAACCATCCGCAGGAGCAAAGGAGGTTTTCCACCATCATTGTCCATGAGGAAGAGATGCTTCCCAGATCTCCCGGCAACTAAGTGTGCAGTTTGGGATGCTCTTCTCTCAAGGAAAGGAAGACCGCAAAGTAAGGGTAGCTAAAACAAACAACCAATGGAGAAAAGCAATGAAAGATTTTACTGCAACTTCAATATATGTACTTGAATATTAGTGTTATAAAATAAATAGGTTAGTTATAAGTTTTATAGTATTATGTAATTAAAAGTGATTATGATAACAGCAAATCATTGTATTTGTTGTTTTAATTTATACACAAGGTAGCCTACTAAGTAGTTGAGACACATTAATTCTATCATATACCTCCTTTATCTCATTTTATTTTCTCTTAACATTGTATCTAAAACCTAAACATGAAACAATCCTAATCCATGAGAAAACAGTAGAACTATGGCCTGCAAGTATACAAGTATAATGTAATTTGCTGAAAATTGTGTTTCACCTCTGCTTTCCAGCCTCCCTGCTGTGTATATCATTCTCAGAACTTAAAACTCATTTTTTTCGGTTCGCAATTCCCTGCTATCATCAGTCGCCTTCCCAACCAGCAACCACTGGATCTGAAGCGCCTTGTCAAGCCTAACCCATCATCACTAATGTTGTCTCCAACGGACCCCACTAACTCACTGTTTTGTCTCCATTTGCCTTAGTTTATTTCAGTGTCTGTCATATTGTGTCTACATTGGGGGGAATGGATTCTCTCAAGTGTGATTTACACTTGATAGAGTAAAGTGCAGGAAAATATTTCTTCTTAAACATAACCAACTTTCACGAACTGCGGGAAAATTAAACTACGATGATATTGGCCTAGACATTGTTCTTATCCTAAAACAACCAACTGCTGTTTGGAAGATGTCATGTTAACAGTTCTGTGACTGCTTCCAGCAGCACAACCATGGTGATGATCAGACGACAAAAACTACCAAAACAAACTTAAGTTGGACAATTCATTTTTTACCCATGCTGATGAATCAGCTTTAGACGTTTGCTGCTCTAAGGGACTACAGGAGACTATTGAATGTTTTCTAAGACCAATGACTAGATAGTATGCCATTAGATACCAAATTAGGAAAAGGATAAAAAGGACACTAAGTTAAAAGTGACCTAGACATATGACATGACCAACAAACAACTTGAATCTGACAGCAAGACAAACATAGTCATTTGGCTTGAGAGAAGAAAGAAATAACCCACAAAGATGTGCAAAATCTAGGAAAACAAGCCTAAGACTAAATGCTAATCCCTATTTATAGGCGTAGAAGACACCTAAACGTAAATATATAGGGAAATAAGGAACAAATCATAATAGCTAAAATATTTTATTAAAAAACTAGTCCTAGTAGATAATCGAAGATATTCTACTATTATAATTTGATCCTACTAGATAAACTAAGGTGATATTCGAACATAATATAAGATATTTTCTAATATTTTAACAATATCTAATGGGAAAAGGATACAAGTGTAACCAAAACAAATTAAAAAAAGTATATCATTCTAAAGCTGTACCTATAGGGTATAAAATGATTGTCAGAAATTAAACGTCAAAAGCTATAACCAAACCTAACAATTTCCCTAATTGCAATGAGTTTCGTCTTAAATGCAATCCACGTTTGTGTTTCTTCTAAAAAAAAATTTAAATGACGAAGTTTTTTTTTGTTCAACAATTTTAAGTGATTAAGCGACAACCTCAACCAAATCTTGAGCTACTGTTAAATATAAAAGTACCTGTTTATTTCCTCTTGAACCAAGATGAGGTGTTGCAAATGTTATAAAGTTCATTGCTTCTAAACCAGCAATTTTGGCTTCATAACTTTGTTTAAGGCATTGCGTTGAATAGTCTGTCTTCTCTTCATTGAAACAATTTCTGGTGGTACCAACATGTTCCAATTTTGAAGAATTATCATAAAGTCTCCCAATTGCATATCTTGCCACCAAGCCTCCTAAAGAATGTGCGACAAAGGATATCTTCTGCACCTCTGGCCATCGTCTAGCAACCGATAATACCTGGTCATATACGAAGCAAAACTGAAGGCTTAGATACAAGTGAGTAATGGCATAACAAAACCAACATTACAAATGAGATTTTAAGGGAGTATAAAAACTTAAGATGAGCAAAGAAAAAAAAGTCATATTATTATTACCAAAATACCTCTTCAGCTAGCCTCTCACCCATTGTGTCAACACCATCAAATGTCAATCTTGAAGAATTGCATTCACTGCCTGTCCATAAATTGTCGAGTAAAATGAAACAGATGGTTTTTCTTAATAGACAGTGCAAAAGATAATACAAGTTAAAGATTGGAAGACTTGGGAATGTCAGGGCAAGAATCAGATGAATATTAGAGCAGGATGATTTAATATTTTGAAAAATAAAAAAAATAAAAAAATAGCTGATAAATTTATCTGTCACATTTCGGTTTGTGAAAAATGTTTATATCATCTAGGTTACAGAAAGATGGAGAGAGTTCAGCCAAACAACAAACTATCCATTTGTAACTCAACAACTGACCCAGATCAGATCATAAACCCAACCAAAAAAATTAACATTTCAGTGATATGCTGCATTTCAAATTCTATAAGGTATAAATGTAGCAGATATACTTATGAAGGAAGGGGGAATGTAGCAGCTATATTTATAAAGGAAGTGGGAAAGCTTACGGTGCACAATAACTTTATCTGGAAGCCTCTTCACAAACTGCTCTGCAGCATATCTCCAATCAGAAGCACTGAAAAACAAAGCATGTTTCATTGTAAATGTAATCATAGCCTCTCACATTTCAAAATATCGACTAAAATTCATCGTACCAAGGAAAAATGAGATAATGTTGAATAGGTGTTCAACTAAATTACCCAGCTAACATCATCATAGAATAATGGAATTCTAGTTAAAAAATCAAACTGCTCCAGAATCATTTCTTTTAATCATTTCTTTTTATTGGCAAATGTTAATAATTAGTTGTAAGAAATGTTAATGGTGTTAACGATAGATAAAACAAAATAGAGAAGAACGAGGCTAGTGTTTTAATAATGTGAATATCATAACTCATGAAAATTGTTAGAATGTATGGGTTGGGCCTAACTCATCCCTAAGGTGGAAATTCCGCAATTTAGGCGACTGGGGGAGAACCACAATGAAGACGAAAATTCCAACAAAAATAAGAATTACAGAGAGAATATATAATAAAACATAAATAGACTAAAATATTAGCCCAATTAAAACAAAAGGCTCATTACATATATCATCTAACATCTTTCTCTCTCAAACTCACAAATTACTAACATGAAGTACTAAGACTCAGTCAAACAAGAAATCAAACCAAAACAACTAGCATCATAGTCAACCCAAAGAGAAGTAGCCAAAGAAAGGAACCAACCAACATAGAGAGGAAAAGCAGCAACCAAACTGCAGTCAAACAGAAGAACACATAGAGAGAAGCAACCAAACTGCAGTCAAACAGAAGAACACATAGAAAGAAGCAACCAAACAGAATAACTAATAGAGAGCAGCAATATGGACAGGAGCAGTCAAACGAAAGAACCAATGGAAAGAAGAGAAGCAGCCAATAAGAAGGACCATCCGACACAAGAACCTCTGTTGTTAAACTCGGCTGTTCCGACCATTATCTCGGTACGGAACAGCAAAATCAAGAAAACCGCGTCAGGCCGTACCGTTCCGTCACATATGGGCGACTCGGCTGGAACGAGCGCAATAATAGGATTGGATTCAGAATGATGCCATGTCAAAGCGGCCACTCCCGCCGCGTCAGTCCTAAATGATATTACCCTTAAATTTTTATGAGTAGCAAGGTTATTTTATTGAATTTTATCGGCATTTGCAAATATGTTTTGCTCAAGACTTTGACTTTTATTTCTAAATATGAATACTTCATTAATTTTGATTAACTTATTTTAGTTTTTGAGAATTATGTGTTTATTAAAATTAACTATATTAGTATCCGCATCACTAAAATATCGGTCGTTCTGCTTCCATTTTTAGAGATGGCCGCACTGTGCTGCTATCCGAGATTGATAACATAGACAAGAACCGGACCAAACCAAACTATCTGAACTAACAAATCCAAACTGTTAAGAAGTGTGGTTAGGCCTAACTCAACCCTACAAAACCGGCTTTAAAACCGGCTAAGTAGGGTGAGGATTGTCCCCACTTATAAGGACATGTTCAGGCCATATATTGTCCGATGTGGGACTCTTAACACACCCCCTCACGCCCAGGACTAGACAACTGGAGCGTGGAAATAAATGGTGGGTGGCCCGATAGCGGAAACCATAGAAGGTGGCCCACCGGATCTTAAACGAGGCTCTTGATACCATGTTAAGAAGTGTGGTTAGGCCTAACTCAACCCTACAAAACCGGCTTTAAAACCGGCTAAGTAGGGTGAGGATTGTCCCCACTTATAAGGACATGTTCAGGCCATATATTGTCCGATGTGGGACTCTTAACACAAACCAAACTGATTCAAAACAAACTAAACGAAACCAAACTGACTCAAACCAAACTAAACTAAACGATACCAAATTGAACCAACAAAAAATTCAAATCACAATGAAGAGAGAGAAGCAACTGAAAGGTATACATGATCAATGCCAAAACCAACAGTGAAAGGATCAACCGAACTCATACATAACTCAATCTCGATCTTCAAGCATACAACAAAGTGGAAGACGGCATGCCGAGAACAATTTAACGATTGAAATCAGTAATCAAAACAAACATATTCTCAAACTTTTGGAAACTCAATAGCAGAAGCAATAAGTAGTTCAAGGAAAATCAAAACAAGGGTTACAATAGATATAACATATGAAAATAAGGGTTGCAAAGAAAATATATACTAAAATATAAATAGATCAAACTATGCTTAACACAATTAAAAGAAAAGGCTTATTACATATTATCTACTACTACCTCAGAGTCATTGAATTGAACCCACAATCAGTTATTGCTCCAGCTATTGTGTTCCTCCCCTCAAACTACCTTATCAGTTATCACACTTTCCTACAATCATAACTGTCATTTGGTTGTTTGTGGTAGTATATCAAAGACATCTATGTCTAAGACTGATGGCTTGCCTATCTCGGGTGTTAGTTAAGGGACCTGGATTCGCTGCAATAATAATATCATGCTGTAATTAACCTTGCCAATAACTCAAGATTGAACGACTTAGATTACACATTAACTGAATCGATATTAAAGGTTTTTGATAGTTGATTTAGTATATTAGTTCGGACAGTCACGGTTGAGATTGATAATTGCATTATGCAGAGAATCTCTTTTGTTAGTTAAGCCTCACTAATTAGGATTTCGTCATTCCTTAAGCCTTCTATAAATAACTAATTAATGTATCGGAATCAACCAAAGAGTCTTTTTTTTTTTTTTTAATTTTAAGCACTTACACCAAATATTAAGAGTTTAATTATCATGCACTCTCAGTGTAAAAAATTTTAATGATGATACATCACAATCATTCATATGTGTTATTTTAAAAGAAGTTGAAATAAACTTCAAACATTTCAAAAAATTCAACGGCGGTAATTAAATGATGGTATAAGTAGCCAATAAAATATCGAACTAATGGTTGATATTGTTGGGACTTGGGATAACTCGAGGAAGAAGAGAATAAAACAGTAATCCTTGATGATTAATAAAAAGTATAGTCTTATAGAATTTGAAGAGTATATGGATTAATTAGAATTGCAAAAACTAAAAAAGTTACATAAACTAATATGCAGCTTATATATGAGTTGCGTTCTATGAAGCACGGACACTTCTAGAAGTAGGCGTGTCACAATGTCCGATACTTGTATGACACCCGTACAACAGGTGTCGAAAAAGTCAAACAAGTGTTGGAAAAGTCAAACAAATGTCAGAAAAGTAAGATAAGTGTCTTCAAAAAATTGATTTTTTTTCTTTGCTTCGACACATTTTGAATCGGTGTCTGATACCTATATGACACTCATACAACACGTGTCCGGTAATTCAGACAAGTTTTCCTTTAAAAAAATTGTGCTTTTCTTTTCCTCATCACACTTTATACATTTTGTAGACAAAGCTCACGCTCGATTAAAAGACTTAAACATGTATATCAATCAAGAATTAAAGACATTAATTTTGATTAGAATATTTTTAACTCTTCCTATATCAGATGAAAAAATGAAACTCAAATAATATGACAAATACAGCAGTGTCGGTGTCCTGTGTTTTTGAAATATCGGTGTTGGAGGAGTGTCCATGTCCGTGTTGTGGTATCCGTGTCGGAGTCTGTGCTTAATAGGTTGAGTTTCTAAGTCTAACTAATTTAGCTAACTTGCACAATGACATAACAAAACAACTTCCTAACTGATTAGTGTTGCAACAAAAGTAATCCTTAAGATATTATATGCATTGGATAACAAATCATGAGTAGTTATAGTATACTTTACCTTTCTCATTTTACTAACTACACGGGGCAAATCTTAACTATAAACCATTCTCAGAACTACTGATGTTTAAAAAAACAAGAACTGAACCGAACCGCCAAACAAAGCTGATGTTAAAATAACCAAACCATTGTGTTTGGCTATAGAACCAAACCATAATGCACAAACAGTTCAAGAACCAAACCGAAACTGAAAATGAAAAACACTCAAAACAAGTTTTAAATTCTTTTAAAAAAAAATATAGTTTTACGGTTCGGTTCTTTAATAAATGATTCTGTTTGGAAAATTTTGTAAAGTAACGGTTCAGTACGGTTCGGAATGATTTTGGTTTGCTTCAGTTCCGAGTAAATTGAAACCGTTCAGTTCAGATCAAATAATTTTTTTGTTTTTTACTATGATTCCCTTCGGTGTTTTCACTGAACAATAGCGTGAACATCAGTATAATCTAAACAATGATCAAAGTAATAAAAGCTACTATAGTTATTCCTAATTCCAATAATCCGAAAAAGGAAAGCAAATTTACGCGAAAATGAAACAAAACCCTAAAATGTATTAAAACCATTTCATTACCTTCCAGTTATACCATTAACCATAATAACAAGGTGATTCGGAGTTCGTTTATCCGTGGCAGCAGCGTTGAACAAGTCTTCACCGCCGATTTCGGCCTCAACCTTGAGGCGGGGGCTATTGAAGCAACCGGTTCGGCGGAGCAGTTGCATTTTGATAGAATTGAGAGAAAGAGTGGGACCCACGGAGAATCTGGGTCTCGATCGAGTTCCTCGTGAATCGAAGCAGCAAGTGGTGGTGGAGGTGAAGAGTGAGCGGGTCGGGTTGCGAACGGGTATTCGAAGCACGACGGTGGGGTCCGTGGCGAGCATGAAAGAGTTTATTTGTTTATTGTTTAGTGAAGAGATGAAAGTTTGAAGATGTATCGATAGAGGTTGAAGTTGAAGAAGTTGAGCGATCACGAGTTTGCAATCACAATCAATTTGTCAACTACTCTTATTCAAAGTCTAAGTATTACTACTACCCACGTTTTTCTAATGAGCACGTGTAAAAATTAAATTTTTTGTTTCATTTTGATTTTAATTAATAGTTTGATATAAAACAAGTAGAATAAAAAGAATATGTAAAGTGTTTTACATTGTTAGTGCAATACAAATTCAGGTTTGAAATAAATTAAAAAAAAAAAAAAAGTGTATTGGAATACTTTCATTTTGTGCTAGAGAAGATAAACTAAAAGAAGGTAAATTATTTCTCGGCGAGCAAGCATTGTTTTGCCGCCCAATGTTAAGGTTTAGTCGCCTCTTGATTATAACGTGCATCTATTATCTGTAACATTCGTCCTTTAGTTGAATTTTTCGCCTTACAATGGGTTTGGATAAAACTTTGAGTTTTATGAATGTTTATTTTAGCTATTATTATATTAAGGTGGATGTGTCCAAGGCAGCATTCATTTCAACCATGGAAACTACTACTACTACAATGTCATGTCTTTGTGGCTAGAGAACATAGGTGTCACCTATCAAAGGCTTATGGGCGCTTTATTTTCAAAGTAGATAGGGAATAACCTAGAAATCTACATTGACAATATGATTGTAAAGACACCAAAAGGGGGGAAAACCACATTGGAGATCTAGAATGCATCCTAGAGTTAATCATGAGGTATAACATGCGCTTAAGCCCTATAAAATGCTCTTTTGGCGTACAGGTGGATAAATTCACGGGATTTATGTTAAAATGGAGAGATATAGAGGAGAAGCCAGATAAGTGTCAAGCCATCATCAAAATGAGGAGTCCATTAAGTGTCAAAGAGGTTGAGCAACTAACAAGAGGTTTAGCCTCCTAAAACATGAGGTATATGTGAACACTATAACAACCAGAAGGAAGAAAGAAAATAAGAGCCCTTAAAAAATTTAGAGGATATTTCGACACCATTTGAAAAGGAGGTTGTCTAAAAGGTTAAGAAGGAAACACCTTACGTTGCTCCTTATAACACCCATATATAAATACATATATCAAAGCATATACATATACATGAATCCAAGTATTTGGTACTGAAAATACTTATAAGTTCCTAGTCAACACATTATACATATTACCCTAAATACCAAGTTCTAACAACGGCATAATACATACAAGATGTTCAAAACAAAATACTAAGAACTAGATCAACAATGATCACAAAAGAAAAATCCACAACGGAAGCTTCGCCATATCCAAAACAAGCATAAGGAATAAGGAAATCAAACTGCTTTCTCCTTACCCTTCGCGGAACCTATAGTACCTGAAATCAATATATAATGGGGTGAGATACAAAATCTCAGTGAGTTCCCTATCCTATGGATCCTCTCGGCTTTACAAGGTTCTAACCTATAAGTCTCAAGTCATAAAAGGAACTAGACCTTGAGTTCTCATACTAACATTATATGGAATCATACTTAGAGTTCAACAACTCAACACAAGATTATTAATCGGAAACCAATACCAAGGCATCCCTATATTCCCGTCCCCTTCTACGTCTAGGAGGTGGCACGAGTCATGGATCCTTTGGAAAATCTTGACATACGAAATGGATTCGGATTCATGAGCCTTTCCCCATGAATCGTCACTTCACATGGCCCGTACACCATCACAAGTCTCTACCCGTAGGTTCCATTCGTACACAAAAGCGGGAATCAAACCTGCCAAGATTATTAGTGCCTCTCTGCACAGTGCCTCTCTGCACGAAGTATGCCTGTTAGCATTCAAAAGAAAATAAAGAAATAAAGAATACAATGGTTCCGATTAATACATCATACAATGGTGATCGCTCACGCAAACCACTAGGCTTGTTAGCCTTTTCCTCAGAAAATTCAAGTACCCGTATGTTCCATATAATGTGTCATCCTAGGTTTCTTTGTTAAGCTAAATAACCTAACAATTCCTAGTTTCCTCACTTAACCTTTATTCATATAACAATGAAGTTATTCAAACCTCTCTGATATAAATATATATAACAAAGGTATACTAATCCACCTGCAATAGAACTCAACCAACAATTATTATCATTGTCCGTAAACAAATGGTAATTTATCACAATTATAGAGTACACAAGCATCATACAAAAGCATAACGTTCTCATGATTCCGAACGAAAACCAACCCAAGTAATCAAGCAAATTCCCGACTCTCGATTAAATAATTCTCCCTTGTTCCCAAAACCTACACTACTAGAAAGTACACGCTTCTAGCCTACTACTGCTTCGAACGGTGATTAAAACAGAGTTACGGTTCAAAAGTTACGATCGAAACAATTTATCTCATTAAACTAAAGAATTGGCTAAGAAAGCTTCAATTCGCGCCTGTAATACGGTGAACTGACTTTTAAGAAATGTTGCGGATAGCATGAGTCGCCACCGACTTTTATTTTATCCAATTTTAGGAAAGGCTAAAAGAACAGAAAAATACCTTTTAAAAGATTTTGAGTTCGGGGGGGTAAGTTATGCAAAGGGAAGGTGTAAGGCACCCTTTGCATCCATGGTTATCCATGGGCTCTTAATTGCTTAGCTCACTTTGAAAATGTTCGATTTGTTTAAAAAGCAGTGTATGAATAGAAATTCGGAAAAAGAACTTTAGCTTGTAAATAAGCGTAGTCTTTGTTCGAAATTGTTTTGAAAGTATTTGAAAAAGAGTTTGAATTTTGAATTTGAATTTGAATTTTGAATTGAGCAAGCAATTAATAGCAACTTACCCTAAGTTTAAAAATTTGTTCTTTTAGCTTTTCAGGCGAAAGGATCTGTCCATACCATAAAGGGTAGGAAGTCTTTCAATTGGATGTGTAAGGGTCATCGGGTAATCGTTCGCCATAAGACTGTCCCATGCCATAAAGAGGCGGGTAGTCTAAGGGAAGGATATAATAGTCATTAATCTTTTTAGGCATCATGCGAGGATACCTTAGCAATTGGGACAATCATCATGTTTTTACCGAGGCAACTTCGAGGGACAAGATTGATGATAATGAACTTAGGGCAACAATTGTTTTGCTTTAGGTATCCTCGGAATTGAGGGACTTTGACTATTTAGTACAATTAGAGGCAACAGGCAACAAGGCAACAGAAGAGGTTACCCTAAAGGTGAGTGTGTGTACCAATCGTGTGGTTATGTCCAGATAATATTTATCTTGTATAGTTAGTAATCTATGTTCAGTTCATGGTTTGCACTCCCTAAATTACTAACCACGCAGTTTAAAATTGCAGAAAGTAAAAGGCAGAAATTGAATTCCTACGCTATTACAATAAACAGGAAATGGGGGGAATTAAAAGACGGAAATAAGAGAAATCAATAATTAGTTTTATCCTCTCTGCAAATTAAGAGGAAAATAAATAAGGGTGAGTGCATTACAAGTTCAACAAACCCTATTTTAATCAAAAAGGGAAAAATAAAAGCTAAAATGATATTTTAAACCAAAAGAGGGTTAGACACTTAGCTTCGATTGACCAAGGTTGATGGGCAAAGAATCGCCTTGAGCCCCAAGCATTGACCCTGAACATCTGAGGATTGAATTGACAGAAAGAACAAAATACAGTGAGTGTGTGAAAGTTCTTTCATTATCAAGGCAGAATAAATATTTAAAAACATAAAAGATAAAAATAATATGGTGTTAAATACAGAAAGAAAAGAAAAATAAATAATAAAGCGAATTTAATCGGGACTTAGCTTTATGAAAGGCATGGCGTGTAATCGGAAGGCACCTGAAAACAAACCCTGAAAAGGACACAAGAAAATATTTTTAGTGTATGAATGATCTAAAACAAACCTCACAAACCCTAATCAAGGCAAATACCAAAGTTACGGAGAAAAATCGAGAGTTTGAATTGATAAATCAACTAAATAATTATTGGATGTAATCCTAATTATTCAATTGATAAAAGGTTTATTGGAAAATTAAATTGAATTTTAAATAATAATAAAATAATTATGAATAAAATCATGAAAACTCGAACTTTTGATAAAATAAATAATTATGATTTATTATGATAAATAATTTATTAAAATAAAATTATACTAATAATTATGGTGGAAACAAGAAAAGAAAATAAAAATAGAATGTAATTAAAATTAAAAAAGAATTGAAAAAAACTCAGCTTTTAATTCCATGTGTCTTGCTTCTGCCGGGGTATGATAGACTGGCGTTTAGGTCCCCTTGGATCTGGTCTATGGAGAATCAATCGGTCCACACCTGAGGGTGCATCTTGGTCGCTCGCGGACATGTACCACCGGATCTACAGCCAGACAACACATTAGAAAAAAAGATGAATTAAAGAGTCGCAGCAGGGAATCGAACTCAGTCCCAATCGGTCCCTCCATTACGCCTTTTGCCACCTGAGCCAAGGAACTCACTTGTTAATTTATTGGCTGGATATGAATATATATAGAAATTATGCAAAACCAAAATTAAAAAAAAATAACAGTGAACGCGCGCTCCCTTCTCCTTCTTCGTTGGGATTTTTCTTTTTTAGAACACAGAACCTTTAGCCCACGGTTTCATATCGTGGCCATAGGTATCTCACTCTCCAATCTGCAAATCACTATCAAATAATGCAAAATAATAACCCAGACTAAGTAAAAGACGTATTCTGAACACGATGGGACTATCAGTTTTGGACAATTTCGCTTCTATTCGAAACCCCCAATCGGAAGCTCACAAAACCTAGCCATGGTGAATTCTGGATTCTGTAACGAAACTCAAATCAAAGCATCCAGATACGTTGTAAGCATGAAAGTGAACACAAATATACAAGTAAATCACGTTTACAGCTTGTGAAATTACGAAATCAAAAATAAAAAAAAAAATCACGCAAACCGTGAGCGTGTGGATGATGCTTCCGAGTGCTTCAGGCTTTGATCTCGACCGGGAAACGATCCATAATACTCTAGGAACACGTTTGAATCTCCAGAAGCCTCTGAGTCTCCTTCAAACTTCCAATCGGCATCCAAAATTTTCTTGAAAATTTTTGAGTTTGGTATCAATATTTCTGGGCTGCGAATCCTTGTCTCTCTCTTGGTTCCCTTGCATTCTTTTGCATCTTTCACAAATTCGTCCAACTTTAGCAACCTATAACTTTTGTTTAGGAGGGATGTCTTTGAGTCACTGTGCCTTGATTTGAACTTGGATAGGAGAAGTAGTGTGGGCAAATTTCGGGGTATGACAGCTGCCCCTGTTCAATTATCTTAAACCTGAAGATGTAGAGTGGTTTGTGTGCCAGTCGGTATCTGAAGGTGGAAGATGATTGAACACTAGAATACCAAGAAATTTGCCCTATTTGCAGTAGGGACTTTTTGTCGGAGATGGGCTTGTAGATGCCATCTGGTAGTTGTTGGAGTATGGATTGTTGCGAAATTTCAGCTTTTGCCGTCTTCTCTTTTTTGTTTGAATGTTGAGGAACCGTCAAAGGTGTCGACTCAAGTCTGTGTTGGGTTATTTAAGGAACCGTCAAAGGTATCGACTTAAATTTGAAATACATCGTTAAGGAACCGTCCAAGGTGTCGACTTAACTCTTGATGTGGGTTGTTAAGGAACCGTCAAAGGTGTCGACTTAACTTTGAAGCATATCATTGAGGCACCGTCAAAGGTATCGACTCAGATATGTAGATAGATTGTATAAGGAACCGTCAAAGGTGTCGACTTATATCTGAAGCATATCATTGAGGCACCGTCAAAGGTATCGACTCAGATATGAAGGTCGTTAAGGAACCGTCAAAGGTGTCGACTTAACTTTGAAATGGATTATTAAGGAACCGTCGAAGGTGTCGACTTAATTCTGAAAGGTCGTCAAGGAACCGTCAAAGGTGTCGACTTAACTTTGAAAACAGAGACAGCAATATCCTGAAAAGTAAAGGTTAGTTTTCTTATGTCATGATGCATGTGTTATGTAATGAGTACCTCAAAATAAATGAGAGACTTTGTATGTTTATGAGGTGATGTATGCGATGTATGAATATGTTTGTGCCGTATGGTATGCGAAATATGATTTATGTTGTCTTTTTCGAGAAAATAAATCTCTATGTCTTTGTGATTTTGACGTCTGATCTTGTCTTGAAGATGTTTATCTGGGGATTTATGACTTCTGCTTGGGGATGAATAGTAATTTGATGGATCCTGACTGGGGATGAAAGATATTAGTAAACCATGTTGGAGAAGAGCAAAGTGTTGAAGAACCAGCAGTGTTGAAGATGTAAACTTTGTTGGGGAGCCATGTCTTTGTCGAGAGCGTTTGAAGATATCTTCTTAATGATTACTCTGTGGGGATATGATCTTGTGAATCTGGCTCTGTGGGGAGACATGGGTGTCTTGAAAGTTGCCCCCAGTATCATAGTAACTTACTACTTGATTCAGGACACGCCACTGAGTATTGATCAAGATGTTGAACTGGACTTGCATAGATTTGCCCTAGTTAGCAGGGAACTTTGGAAAGATTCGCCTTGCGAGGACTTTATGAGATGTGCAATATGGGTGGCATGCCCCTAGTAATCATAAACTTAGGATAATGCCCCTGACTGATCGAGCGACGGCTTCTGACCCACTTGGGTGCATGCCCCTGATTGTTTTGGCATCCTTGAGAGATTCTCGGAATCTTGACTTGATTTCCCCGGATTGGTCGGGAAATAGTTTGAAACCCACTTGAGATGTATGCCTTTGACTGTTTGGCATTTGAGAGATTCTTTGAATCTTGACCTGATTGTCCCAGATTGATTGGGCAAAGCGTGCCATGCCCCTTGTATACGTAGGAGAAATTGCTTCTCGGAGTAATCTCGTCTGTCGGGATAACTTTCAGTCATTAGTTGTACCCTGTGCAAGTTCTTTCTGATGCAAACATTTGAAATTATGTAGCAGAATATGTTTAATAATGCATTCATGAGATGCAATGCATACGTTTGTCTTGAATTTTTTTGAAAAACGTTAAAACAGAAGATGTAAAGGCGTGATATTTGTAAAACATGATATTTGTAACAACGTGATGTTTGTAAAAACGAAATATCAACTCGGCATCTTTAGTAAACCTTAAGGAGTCAGGATACCTTTTTTGGTGAAAGTATGCTTTCGAACTAACCATGCTTCAGTTAGGACTTTCAAGGGTTGTAACGTGGCTTGGTTCACGGTTTAAGAAACAAAGGATAAAGGCTCAAAGTTTATTTATACCCACCCCTCTTCGTGATGATCTTCAGTCCTAAACTCAGTTTATTCGGCTTATGCATTCAGGTTCCAAGAGACTTTTGGATTTGCACCTTTGATAATGATGATGATTCACAAGCAGAGAGAATTTTTGAGATGGCAGTCACTTCTTCCTTTTAGTAGTCATAACATCGTGTTGTTCAGGAATTTATTGACTTCTTTTTTTCATCTTTTTGATATCCCTAACTTGTGCCTGAACTGTCTATTTTGAACTTACAGTCAGCGGGATGCCTTGATTTTTTTTTGCCTAAGTCATCTTTTGATTTTTGACTTAGCAGGCTTTTCTTTGTATATATGTTTTTTCATTTTTTTCTTTTTGAAAGATATTGACTGCCTTGTTTAATGATTGATGAAACCTCTTTGGGCTTTTGATTGACATCTCCAACACTTCTTTGATGTGTGCGGATGAACGCTTGTGGTTGAAACCTTTGTTGAAAGGTGTACTGAATGATTTCTCTTAAAATAGAATGCAAAGCCAAATTAACTGAGAACTGCCCTGCCCCAGGTTATGATTATGGGTTTTAATTAGCACAAGAAAGAAACTTCTACTTCTTAGGCTCAAAAGGGGTTGACAAGGGATTAACATCCTTATATCTCCACTGTTTAGGAATTGAAACAATGCCTGTACATCGTCAGCATAGTCTATTCAAAAGCAAAATGTATGAGGTTGCGGTATCGTTTTCGTCATCCTCCCTCAAAAGGTATACAACTTTAGAAGGAGTTGAATATCACAAAACATATGCAAAGTAAAGACATAATTTAAAATGAGTGATAGCGAAATAATTTATTCAAGACATACATATGCAATGCACTGATGATGATTATTAAAACAGATAATGTCTATCATGAGTCAAATGTTTAAACAAACAGAAAAGAAACATGCAAATGAAAGTAAATCTAATGATCCAAAAGTTTGCCCGTCTAGATGTCAATCAGTGTTGTCGTGACTAGGCATAGGAGCGGTGATCACCATATGATTTTCAGGAGGGTTGAATTTGACTTCTTCGCCATTGATCAGATCTTGAATCTTAGTCTTCAATGTCCGACAATCGTTTGTATGATGTCCAGGAACTGTTTGTGTAATGTCTAGGAATGTTGGAATGGTACGCGCACCTCGCGTTGAGTTTATAGTCAGGAGTGGAGGTGTTGGAATTCTTAGGAGGGTCTCTCAGAGTAATCAATTCGATCTTCAATAGATGTTGTAATGCCTGAGCCAACGACATGTTGATCTCGGTGAATTGACGCTTGGGTACGTCTGGCTTTCTTCGTTGTTGTGGAACTGGTGTAGAGATTCAGAGTATCCGGGGTTCGAGCTTCTGGAATGTATCTAGCGTAGGATATCAGAACGAGTTATTCATTAAACCATATCTGAAGAGGGATAGCAGAACGAGTCGTACATTAGACCATATCTGTTGGACTGTCAGAACGAGTCATACATTGGACCATATCTGAGGGAGGATATCAGAACGAGTCATACATTAGACCATATCTGTTGGAATGTCAGAACGAGTCATACATTGGACTATATCTGTTGAGAAATATCAGAACGAGTCATACATTAAACCATATCTGATGAGGGATAGCAGAACGAGTCGTACATTAGACCATATCTGTTGGAATGTCAGAACGAGTCATACATTGGACCATATCTGAGGGAGGATATCAGAACGAGTCATACATTAAACCATATCTGATGAATAATGCCAGAACGAGTCATACATTAGACCATATCTGATGGATAATGCCAGAACGAGTCATACATTTAGACCATATCTGACTAAAAATACCGGAACGGGTCGTATATTAGACCATATCTGATGGATAATGCCAGAACGAGTCATACATTTAGACCATATCTGACTAAAAATACCGGAACGGGTCGTATATTAGACCATATCTGATTAAGAATACCGGAACGGGTCGTATATTAGACCATATCTGATTAAGAATACCGGAATGGGTCGTATATTAGACCATATCTGATTAAGAATACCGGAATGGGTCGTATATTAGACCATATCTGATAGAGAATGTTTGTTTGTTAGGGTTGATGAGTTATTTGACGAAGTTTTGGAATGTAAAAAGGCTTGTCAGAATGAATCTCCAGCTCGATTATATCTGAGAGGAATGATTGTCGAGGCGGAACCTGAAAACAAAGTATGCAATGTCATGAATGCAAATGAAATGTTTTCAAGGATCTATAGGAAATTTAGTTAGCAACATTTAGAAAATGATTTGGTTGCGTCTTTGTCTGAAGAATTCTGGACTTTGTCTTGGAACGTCCTTCCTTGAGAATCGAGATCACCATATCGAGTGGGTCATCGCCTCTGATTCGGGAACTTCTGAATTTGAAGGTACATACATGGCTAGAGGAAAGTAAATCCTCTTGCCCCTTGTTAGGTGCTACACCTTTGAATCGGAAGGTATGTGGCTAGAGGAGAATAAATCCTCTTGCCCCTTGATAGGAATTTAGTCCTTGATAAGAGTACCTGAAATTGAGCGCCCTAAGTCCCTAAGATCCTTGAAAGGGTTAGTTAACATGCTATGCTTATGATGTCATGATGTCATGATGTTATGCGGATGCAGTTCATTAGCCATAGTGTGAGATAGTAAGGGTAAACATGTCTTTTAACAAAACCTGCAAGGAAACAACAGTTAGTATGTTATGTGAATGCAGCTCATTAGGCGCAGCATAGAATAGTGAGGGCAAACAAGTATTTTAACAAAAACCTGCAAGGAAACAGAGGTTAGTAGCAAACACAAACAAGTCACACAAGTGCCCTTAGGTTTAGAGGCTTGCATGAAGTTCGTAGGTAAGTACCCTCCCCACTGAAGTTTAGTCGGTTCAACCTGTCCTATATAAAGATCGGGTTCTAGGGAGCTCATATCACTGATCTTTCTCGTGGGCATTGTCTCAACATAGCGCACAATCGGCCAGCAAAAAGCATCCCTTGAGTCCAATCTCAATGAGTGTAGCATCGAGTATCAACCGGCTTCAGTCAGGAATCCAAAGCCAGCCATCTCGCTACTTCTTATAGGCCAAAGTCAAGTTCAACTAAGGTTCTAAGGGCGAATTAATGCTTGTGACACCACACGGTAGCCAAATGTCTCCTCGATCATATTCAAGGGCCATCAGGACAAACCAAAGCGTCGCACTAACGGTGGCCACCAGTTCAACCATAACGATACATGTCGTACAGCCTCCCTGGTCTCATGCCACATACCTAAGGTACACTAGATCCGGGTGTAGGATCTTTCACACAGCAGAATACCCAAAACAGCCTTTAAAGATAAAGCAAACAATTCAAACAAATTTAAAGTGATCCTAGCTCTAAGGTAACCCCTCTTTTAATCGAAAGCATCCCCAGCAGAGTCGCCAGTTCTGTAATACGGTGAACTGACTTTTAAGAAATGTTGCGGATAGCATGAGTCGCCACCGACTTTTATTTTATCCAATTTTAGGAAAGGCTAAAAGAACAGAAAAATACCTTTTAAAAGATTTTGAGTTCGGGGGGGTAAGTTATGCAAAGGGAAGGTGTAAGGCACCCTTTGCATCCATGGTTATCCATGGGCTCTTAATTGCTTAGCTCACTTTGAAAATGTTCGATTTGTTTAAAAAGCAGTGTATGAATAGAAATTCGGAAAAAGAACTTTAGCTTGTAAATAAGCGTAGTCTTTGTTCGAAATTGTTTTGAAAGTATTTGAAAAAGAGTTTGAATTTTGAATTTGAATTTGAATTTTGAATTGAGCAAGCAATTAATAGCAACTTACCCTAAGTTTAAAAATTTGTTCTTTTAGCTTTTCAGGCGAAAGGATCTGTCCATACCATAAAGGGTAGGAAGTCTTTCAATTGGATGTGTAAGGGTCATCGGGTAATCGTTCGCCATAAGACTGTCCCATGCCATAAAGAGGCGGGTAGTCTAAGGGAAGGATATAATAGTCATTAATCTTTTTAGGCATCATGCGAGGATACCTTAGCAATTGGGACAATCATCATGTTTTTACCGAGGCAACTTCGAGGGACAAGATTGATGATAATGAACTTAGGGCAACAATTGTTTTGCTTTAGGTATCCTCGGAATTGAGGGACTTTGACTATTTAGTACAATTAGAGGCAACAGGCAACAAGGCAACAGAAGAGGTTACCCTAAAGGTGAGTGTGTGTACCAATCGTGTGGTTATGTCCAGATAATATTTATCTTGTATAGTTAGTAATCTATGTTCAGTTCATGGTTTGCACTCCCTAAATTACTAACCACGCAGTTTAAAATTGCAGAAAGTAAAAGGCAGAAATTGAATTCCTACGCTATTACAATAAACAGGAAATGGGGGGAATTAAAAGACGGAAATAAGAGAAATCAATAATTAGTTTTATCCTCTCTGCAAATTAAGAGGAAAATAAATAAGGGTGAGTGCATTACAAGTTCAACAAACCCTATTTTAATCAAAAAGGGAAAAATAAAAGCTAAAATGATATTTTAAACCAAAAGAGGGTTAGACACTTAGCTTCGATTGACCAAGGTTGATGGGCAAAGAATCGCCTTGAGCCCCAAGCATTGACCCTGAACATCTGAGGATTGAATTGACAGAAAGAACAAAATACAGTGAGTGTGTGAAAGTTCTTTCATTATCAAGGCAGAATAAATATTTAAAAACATAAAAGATAAAAATAATATGGTGTTAAATACAGAAAGAAAAGAAAAATAAATAATAAAGCGAATTTAATCGGGACTTAGCTTTATGAAAGGCATGGCGTGTAATCGGAAGGCACCTGAAAACAAACCCTGAAAAGGACACAAGAAAATATTTTTAGTGTATGAATGATCTAAAACAAACCTCACAAACCCTAATCAAGGCAAATACCAAAGTTACGGAGAAAAATCGAGAGTTTGAATTGATAAATCAACTAAATAATTATTGGATGTAATCCTAATTATTCAATTGATAAAAGGTTTATTGGAAAATTAAATTGAATTTTAAATAATAATAAAATAATTATGAATAAAATCATGAAAACTCGAACTTTTGATAAAATAAATAATTATGATTTATTATGATAAATAATTTATTAAAATAAAATTATACTAATAATTATGGTGGAAACAAGAAAAGAAAATAAAAATAGAATGTAATTAAAATTAAAAAAGAATTGAAAAAAACTCAGCTTTTAATTCCATGTGTCTTGCTTCTGCCGGGGTATGATAGACTGGCGTTTAGGTCCCCTTGGATCTGGTCTATGGAGAATCAATCGGTCCACACCTGAGGGTGCATCTTGGTCGCTCGCGGACATGTACCACCGGATCTACAGCCAGACAACACATTAGAAAAAAAGATGAATTAAAGAGTCGCAGCAGGGAATCGAACTCAGTCCCAATCGGTCCCTCCATTACGCCTTTTGCCACCTGAGCCAAGGAACTCACTTGTTAATTTATTGGCTGGATATGAATATATATAGAAATTATGCAAAACCAAAATTAAAAAAAAATAACAGTGAACGCGCGCTCCCTTCTCCTTCTTCGTTGGGATTTTTCTTTTTTAGAACACAGAACCTTTAGCCCACGGTTTCATATCGTGGCCATAGGTATCTCACTCTCCAATCTGCAAATCACTATCAAATAATGCAAAATAATAACCCAGACTAAGTAAAAGACGTATTCTGAACACGATGGGACTATCAGTTTTGGACAATTTCGCTTCTATTCGAAACCCCCAATCGGAAGCTCACAAAACCTAGCCATGGTGAATTCTGGATTCTGTAACGAAACTCAAATCAAAGCATCCAGATACGTTGTAAGCATGAAAGTGAACACAAATATACAAGTAAATCACGTTTACAGCTTGTGAAATTACGAAATCAAAAATAAAAAAAAAAATCACGCAAACCGTGAGCGTGTGGATGATGCTTCCGAGTGCTTCAGGCTTTGATCTCGACCGGGAAACGATCCATAATACTCTAGGAACACGTTTGAATCTCCAGAAGCCTCTGAGTCTCCTTCAAACTTCCAATCGGCATCCAAAATTTTCTTGAAAATTTTTGAGTTTGGTATCAATATTTCTGGGCTGCGAATCCTTGTCTCTCTCTTGGTTCCCTTGCATTCTTTTGCATCTTTCACAAATTCGTCCAACTTTAGCAACCTATAACTTTTGTTTAGGAGGGATGTCTTTGAGTCACTGTGCCTTGATTTGAACTTGGATAGGAGAAGTAGTGTGGGCAAATTTCGGGGTATGACAGCGCCGCGCAACAGATACGTCGCGCCGTGAACCCTCTGGCAGTAGCCAACCCTCATAATCTTCAACAATGTTCGCGCCGCTAACAGATGTTCGCGCCGCCAACCTCTGGCAGTGGCAAGTCTCTCAAGGATTCCCATAGTGTTCGCGCCGCGAACCCCTGTACGCGCCGCGTACTGATGGCAGAATCAAAACCTCTAACAACCTGCATAGTTCGCGCCGCGCAGCCTCGTTCGCGCCGCGAAGTGCGCGAAAACTGAGTTCTCAGCTCTGTTTCTCACACAGTACTCACGGTTCAAACCGGCCAAAACCATTCCAAACCTGCTCTAAATCATACCAATGCATGAAAACAACATATATATGATATACTTGTGGATTACCAACAGTTATTCATGGACATTGATGATTTTTGTTCAAAAACCTAGATTTCTCTATGAAATCCCTAATATCCAAACTTATGATTTCTCATCCACAATCAAATCTATAAGTTTCTAACTAGAACCCACCTCGATTATGAGTCGTTGATGTCGAAGATGAGTTGATTCGACGGAGAAATGATGAAGATCCAAGCTTCTCCTCTTTGCTCCTCTTGCTCTTCCTTCTCTCTACTTTTCTCTCTAACTTTGCCTTTGAAGAAGAATAATGAAGAAGAAAAGCAAAGTGAAGGATATAAGAAAATATCTTAAGTTAGCACTACTAACTCATATGTCCAAAAGTATCTCTACTGCACCAATTAATAAAACCTCAGTGTCAGCTAATAACATTAGAGCATTTAATTTAATACGGGGTATTACATCCTTCCCCCCTTAAATAGAAATTCGTCCTCGAATTTAAGAATTACCTGAAAAGGTGAGGGTAAGCATCCCGCATTTCCAATTCAAGCTCCCATGTAGCGTCACCCGGATGTGTCACATCCCACTGAACCTTGACAAGAGGAATCTCCTTGTTTCGTAACACTTTAGTCTCTCTTCCCACGATGCAGCTCGGTAAGGGTTCAAAAGTCAAATCTGATTCTATCTCAATTGCATCTGGTAACACCGGCTGAAGAGGATCGGGAATAAACTTCCGCAGTTGAGACACGTGAAAAACATCATGCATTTCTGATAGAGAAGGTGGTAAGGCTAAACGGTAGGCAACTTCACCAATCCTTTCTAGAATCTCGTACGGTCCCACGTATCTCGGACTTAACTTCCTTGACTTAAACGGTCCTTTCAACCTCAATCTCGGAGTAACCTTCAAGAATACATGGTCACCTTCCATAAACTCCAAAGGCCTCCTACGGTTATCCGCATAACTCTTCTGACGATCTTGTGCTTGCTTAACCTTCTCACGAATCATTCTAATCTTGTCTGTGGTCTCTTGAATAATTTCGGGTCCCAAATTTCTATCCTCACCAACTTCTGACCAACACAACGGTGTTCTACATTTTCTCCCATACAGTGCCTCATAAGGTGTCATACCGATACTCGCGTGATAACTGTTATTGTATGCAAACTCAATCAATGGTAAAAGCTCCTTCCAATTTCCTCTACTTTCAAGCACACAAGCTCTTAACATATCTTCCAAGGTTTGTAACGTTCGCTCCGTTTGACCATCCGTTTGAGGGTGGTTCGACGTGCTCAAACATAATTTAGATCCCATCGCTTGTTGAAAAGCTCTCCAAAACCTCAAAGTGAACTTTGGATCTCTATCCGACACAATACTAGAGGGTACACCGTGCAACTTCACAATCTCTGCGACAAATAACCGTGCAAGATGACTTGCCTTGTAAGTAGTCTTCACGGCTAAGAAATGTGCAGATTTCGTCAACCGATCTACAATCACCCAAATAGAATCATATCCACCTTGAGTACGAGGTAAACTAACCGCAAAATCCATTGAAATACTATCCCACTTCCATATTGGAATCTCTAGTGGTTGTAACAATCCACCTGGTCTTTGATGTTCAATCTTTACTTGTTGGCATATAGCACACTCCGATACGTACACCGCGACATCTCTTTTCATTCCGGACCACTAATAATCTCTTTTCAAATCTTGATACATTTTTGAAGAACCCGGATGTATAGTGAAAGCACCCTTGTGAGCTTCATCCAAAATCCTTCTTTTCAATAACGCATCATCCGGAACACAAATCCTCTGATTAAACATAATCACTCCATCTGTAGCTCGAGTAAACCCTGGTTGAACCAACACCTCTTGTAACTTAGTATCAGACACTTGTTCTTTTTGGATGTCATTTCTCAAAATAGAATTAACATTCAAGTTTCCCATCAATACTCCATTTTGGGTCCAAACAAATTGAAGGTTGAGATCTCGAAATTTTTCCAATAATGCATACTCTAACATCATCAATTCGGCCCTCTTTAACACCTTCCGACTCAAAGCATCCGCCACTTTATTTGCCTTGCCTGGATGATACTTCAAGTCAAAATCATAATCCTTCAAGTATTCCATCCACCGCCTCTGACGCATATTCAACTCCTTTTGATCGAATAGGTACTTTAAACTCTTGTGGCACTGAACATTTCAAAATGAACTCCATACAAGTAATGACGCCACACCTTCAGGGTAAAAACAACCGCAGCCAATTCTAAATCATGCGTTGGATAATTCTCTTCGTGAACTTTTAACTGTCGAGATGTGTAAGCTACCACCTGACCATCTTGCATCAATACTCCTCCTAATCCTTTCTTAGAAGCATCGCAAAATACTTCATAGGACTTATTTGGATCAGGAACGATTAAAACAGGAGCAGTCGTCAATCTTTCCTTCAAGCCCATGAAACTCTGTTCACACCCCGAATCCCAATCATAAGGACACTCCTTTCGGGTAAGTCTAGTCATTGGTAAAGCCAATTGAGAAAACCCTTTTATAAATCTTCTATAGTAGCCGGCTAAGCCCAAGAAACTTCGGACTTCTGAGACATTACTCGGTCTCTCCCAATTAATCACCGCTTCAATTTTTGACGGGTCCACTGCCACACCTCCTTGAGATATGACATGACCAAGAAATCTTACCTCCGTCATCCAAAACTCACACTTGCTTAACTTAGCAAACAATTGATTTTCAAGCAATACCGACAGAACAATCCTCAGGTGTTCTTCGTACTCTTGTGGAGTACGAGAATAAATAAGAATGTCATCAATAAAGACTACCACAAATTGATCTAAGTAAGGCTGAAATATCCGATTCATATAATCCATGAAAACAGCTGGAGCATTCGTCACACCGAAAGGCATCACCAAGAATTCATAATGGCCATAACGAGTTCTAAATGCAGTCTTTGGCACATCTGAGCTCTTCACACGGATTTGGTGATAACCTGACCGCAAATCAATCTTCGAGAACACACAGGCTCCTTTCAATTGATCTAACAAGTCATTTATCCTTGGCAAAGGGTATTTGGTCTTGATGGTGGCCTTATTCAACCGACGGTAATCAATACATAGCCTCATCCCACCATCCTTCTTCTTTACTAACAACACTGGAGCTCCCCACGGTGAGACACTAGGTCGCACAAAATGTTTAGCCATCATCTCCTCCAATTGCCCCTTCAATTCTCTTAATTCAAGCGGTGCCATCCGATACGGAGAAACGGATATAGGAGCCGTTCCCGGTATCAGGTCAATAGAGAATTCCACTTCCCTTTCCGGAGGAAGAGAAGTGACATCCTCGGGAAAAACATCAGGAAATTCTCTAACAACAGCAATTTGCGAAACCTCTAACTTGTCACCCGTCTCCTCAGTGAGAACCAACAGAACAGACTTCTCTTTCTCAAACAAGAAATTAATCATGCCTACCGTACCTTCTAGTATAATAGTCAACACATCCTTCGAAGTAGCTTCTTCAGATGGAATAATGATTAACTTCTCTTCACACCCAATGAACACCGAATTAGCAGAAAGCCAATCCATTCCCAATACAACATCTATCTTCTTAAGTGGTAAGAAAACAAGATCAATCTGGAAATTCCTACCACCCACAGATAACACACAATTTTCACACACCAACGGTGTCTCGACCATCTCATCCATAGCACTAGTAACCGCCATAGGAGGAAATAAAGGAGTAGCTTGCAACCCAAGTCGCTTCATACATTGTAATGACACAAAAGAGTGTGTTGCTCCACAATCAAATAGAATAAAACAAGAATGCCCATTAATGAAACACGTACCCGCAATCAAAGAGTTATCACTCTTGGTCTTCTTAGCATCCAAGGTGTAAACTCTACCAGTACCTCTTCCTTGTACTTGATTCCTATTCTGAGGACAATTCCTAGCCATATGCCCTTCTTGCTGACAATGAAAACATTTCACCCCTTCAAAGCTACACCTTCCAAGGTGATTCTTACCACAGCTACGACACACCGGAGGTGCACTAGACCGAGAACCTTGCACTTGCTTCCCTTTGAAAGCTTGTGGCCTAGGCTGAAATTGTTGGCTTGGCCTTCCCCTCTCATGTTGATTCTTCTTCTTCAAATCTTCCTCAGCTTGAACTTTCTTCAAACTGGTCTCAGCCACATAACATTGTCGCAACAACTCCGTATAAGTAGTGAACTCCCTATGGGACACACTATGTGAGATATCAGCCCTTAAACCAAACAGAAACTGGTCCACCTTCCAACCCTCATCAGGAGCATACGCGGCCTGCCTAGAGTAAGCAGCCAAAATTTCAAACTTCTCAGCATAAGTAGCCACTGACATATTTTCCTGCCTTAACTGTTGGAACTCCAACTCCTTCTTAGTCCTCAGTGAACTAGGAAAGTATTTCTCCATAAAAGTGGTCTTGAAATTTTCCCATTCGTTAGGTACTTCCTGAGTAGTCATCAAAGCAGAAGCACCTTTCCACCACCTCATAGCTGGACCTTTCAGTGAATGAGAAGCAAACACCACCTTGTTCTCTTCACTACAATGCACGATCTCAAAGATTCCTTCTACATTGTCCACCCACTCATGCGCCTTTATAGGATCTAATCCACCATGAAATTCCGGAGGATTCATGCGAATGAAATCCCTATAAGTCCCACCTACAGCTTCGGGCACAACCACTAGAACATTATGACCGCCATTCATCTGTTGCATCATCTGCAGCATGAACTGATTCTGCTGCTGTTGCATCTGTTGCATGAACTGGGGCCATGGAACATTCGCATCGCCATCCGGTGGATTCACCTGTGGAGGTCGTGTGGGGGGTCGACCACGAGTCCTGCGTCCGTCCGCCATGTTCCTGGAGGTCATCAAAATGGGATTAAGTTGATCAGGCTCAATACCATAGTCATAACACAACAAAACTCATGGGAACACAACACATATTGGACAGAAAGAAACACTTATAATATCTCATGGCTAGGTCGAGGATACGACCTGCTCTGATACCAACTATAACACCCATATATAAATACATACATCAAAGCATATACATATACATTAATCCAAGTATTTGGTACTGAAAATACTTATAAGTTCCTAGTCAACACATTATACATATTAATGCCCTAAATACCAAGTTCTAACAACGGCATAATACATACAAGATGTTCAAAACAAAATACTAAGAACTAGATCAACAATGATCACAAAAGAAAAATCCACAACGGAAGCTTCGCCATATCCAAAACAAGCATAAGGAATAAGGAAATCAAACTGCTTTCTCCTTACCCTTCGCGGAACCTGTAGTACCTGAAATCAATATATAATGGGGTGAGATACAAAATCTCAGTGAGTTCCCTATCCTATGGATCCTCTCGGCTTTACAAGGTTCTAAACTATAAGTCTCAAGTCATAAAAGGAACTAGACCTTGAGTTCTCATACTAACATTATATGGAATCATACTTAGAGTTCAACAACTCAACACAAGATTATTAATCGGAAACCAATACCAAGGCATCCCTATATTCCCGTCCCCTTCTACGTCTAGGAGGTGGCACGAGTCATGGATCCTTTGGAAAATCTTGACATACGAAATGGATTCGGATTCATGAGCCTTTCCCCATGAATCATCACTTCACATGGCCCGTACACCATCACAAGTCTCTACCCGTAGGTTCCATTCGTACACAAAAGCGGGAATCAAACCTGCCAAGATTATTAGTGCCTCTCTGCACAGTGCCTCTCTGCACGAAGAATGCCTGTTAGCATTCAAAAGAAAATAAAGAAATAAAGAATACAGTGGTTCCGATTAATATATCATACAATGGTGATCGCTCACGCAAACCACTAGGCCTGTTATCCTTTCCTCAGAAAACTCAAGTACCCGTATGTTCCATATAATGTCTCATCCTAGGTTTCTTTGTTAAGCTAAATAACCTAACAATTCCTAGTTTCCTCACTTAACCTTTATTCACATAACAATGAAGTTATTCAAACCTCTCTGATATAAATATATATAACAAAGGTATACTAATCCACTTGCAATAGAACTCAACCAACAATTATTATCATTGTCCGTAAACAAATGGTAATTTATCACAATTATAGAGTACACAAGCATCATACAAAAGCATAACGTTATCATGATTCCGAACGAAAACTAACCCAAGTAATCAAGCAAATTCCCGACTCTCGATTAAATAATTCTCCTTTGTTCCCAAAACCTACACTACTAGAAAGTACACGCTTCTAGCCTACTACTGCTTCGAACGGTGATTAAAACAGAGTTACGGTTCAAAAGTTACGATCGAAACAATTTATCTCATTAAACTAAAAAATTGGCTAAGAAAGCTTCAGTTCGCGCCGCACAACAGCTAGGTCGGGCCGCGAACCCTCTGGCAGTAGCCAACCCTCATAATCTTCAACAATGTTCGCGCCGCTAACAGATGTTCGCGCCGCCAACCTCTGGCAGTGGCAAGTCTCTCAAGGATTCCCATATTGTTCGCGCCGCGAACCCCTGTACGCGCCGCGTACTGATGGCAGAATCAAAACCTCTAACAACCTGCATAGTTCGCGCCGCGCAGCCTCGTTCGCGCCGCGAAGTGCCCGAAAACTGAGTTCTCAGCTCTGTTTCTCACACAGTACTCACGGTTCAAACCGGCCAAAACCATTCCAAACCTGCTCTAAATCATACCAATGCATGAAAACAACATATATATGATATACTTGTGGATTACCAACAGTTATTCATGGACATTGATGATTTTTGTTCAAAAACCTAGATTTCTCTATGAAATCCCTAATATCCAAACTTATGATTTCTCATCCACAATCAAATCTATAAGTTTCTAACTAGAACCCACCTCGATTATGAGTCGTTGATGTCGAAGATGAGTTGATTCGGCGGAGAAATGATGAAGATTCAAGCTTCTCCTCTTTGCTCCTCTTGCTCTTCCTTCTCTCTACTCTTCTCTCTAACTTTACCTTTGAAGAAGAATAATGAAGAAGAAAAGCAAAGTGAAGGATATAAGAAAATATCTTAAGTTAGCACTACTAACTCATATGTCCAAAAGTATCTCTAATGCACCAATTAATAAAACCTCAGTGTCAGCTAATAACATTAGAGCATTTAATTTAATACAGGGTATTACACTCCTCATCCTTGTAAGCTACCTATCCATTTTCCGCAAAAATTTGCAAAGGCTAAGGTAGAAGCATAATTTAAATTTTTTAGAACTTTTAAGAAAAATTCATCTTGAAGCATCTTTTACCGAAATTGTGACCCAAATGCCCACATATGCCAAGTTTCTTAAAGAAATTATGGCCAACAAAAGAATATTAAAAGGAAATAAAACTATAGCGATGAACTCTAATAGTAGCGCAGTGATTCAAAATTTGTTGCCTACTAAGATTAAAGACCCAGGAAGTTTTTCTATTCCCTGCTCTATATGCAACATGAATTTTGAAAGGGCACTTTGCAACCTAGGGGCTTGTGTAAGCCTAATGCCTCTATCAATATGCAAAAAACCTTAATATGAGTGAAATAAGACCCATTGACATATCACTGCAACTTGTTGATCGAATAGTCAAGTGTCCCACGAGTGTACTACAAGATGTTATAGTTAGAATAGGGGAATTTTATATACTTGTGGATTTTGTCATAATGGATATCGAAGAGGATTCTGAAATCCCAATAATTTTAGGCAAGCATTTCTTGGCTACGGTTGGGGCCATCATTGATGTTAAAAGAGGAAAATTAACTTTTAGTTATGAGAAGAAAAAGTTGAGTTTATGTTAGCTAAACTTGTGAAGAATCCTTCTATTAGAGATTCTTGTAATTCGGTCGATATTATCGACGCTTGTGTTAAAGAAAGCACATTCGGGCGCCTTCTAATCTATGACTTGGATGTAAGTTTGCTCGGTAGCACTAAGATTAATAAAAAACAACTGAAGTAGAATACTATGAGTATTGGAATAAAGTCCCATTTCCTCTAATCAAAACTTTGAAATTCTCATGATACAAAGCGACAAATCCAAACAACAAGAACCACGAATAAAATTTAAGCAGATGCCCTATACCCTAAGGTACGAGTTTTTAGATGAAGGATCAAACTAGATTGTGATAGTAAACGCGAGTTTAGGGGATTCCAAAACGGTGCAATTACTTAGTGTTTTAAAAAAGTACCAAAAAGCCCTAGGATATACCATTGACGATTTGAAGGGTATTAACCCCTCTATTTGCATGCATAAGATTCTGGTAAAGTACGATTATAAACCCTATAGAGAATATCATAGGAGGCTAAATCTCAACATGAAAGAAGTTGTTAAAAAGGATGTGGTGAAACTCCTTGAGGTCTGGGTGATATATCCCATCTCCGATAGTAAGTGGGTTAGTCCTGTTTATGTGTTACCTGAAAAACAGGGTAATGGTAATAAAAAATGAGAAAGGAGAGCAAGTAGATACTAGGACGGTCACATGATGGAAAGTGTCTATTGACTATAGGAAGCTAAACAAAGCTACCAAGAAAGACCATTTTCCTCTCCCGTTCATAGACCAAATGCTTGAGCGCAATGCCAAACACTCTTATTTTTGCTACTTAGATGGCTACTCAGGATTTTTCCAAATCCCCATTCATCCTGAAGATCAAGAAAAACAACATTTACTCGTCTTTATGGTACATTTATCTACCGGCAAATGCCCTTTGGGCTATGCAATGCGCATGCCACTTTTCAGCACTGCATGATGTCAATTTTCTCCGATTTCCTCGAGGATATTATGGAAATCTTCATGGATGAATTATCGGTGTACGGATCCAGTTTTAATGATTGTTTGAAAAACTTAGAAATGGTTTTAGAAAGGTGCGTTAAATCCAATCTGGTGCTAAATTGGGAAAAATGCCACTTCATGGTGAAGGAAGGCATAGTCTTAGGATACTTAGTGTCTGCAAGAGGAATAGAGGTTGACCAGGCTAAAATTGAAGTTATAGAGAAGTTGACTCCTCCCACCACTGTGAGGGAAATAAGGAGTTTTCTTGGACATGCGGGTTTTTATCGTCGGTTCATCAAAGATTTCTCTATGATCTCTAAGCCCCTAACTGAGTTGTTAATAAAAGATGTTGAATTTGAGTTCAATAATGAATGTCTTGAACCCTTTCAAACCCTAAAAAAAGCACTAATCTTTGCCTCTATAATTTAGCCTCCCGATTGGAGTGCTCCCTTTGAGATCATGTGTGACGTCAGTGATTACACGGTAGGCGCGATGTTGGGTGAGAAAAAGGATATGAAGATGCATGTTATTTACTATGCTACTAATGTAACATCCTCAATTTTGACGAACTCAAATTTAAGATTTTTAGCCGTAACAAAAATTGTTATAAAATTACTATTATTATTATTAGTAATATTATTATTAAAATTTTTATTATCCTTATTATTAGAATTATTATTAATTATACTTATTATTATTATTATATTATAAAAAACTAAAAAGTAGAAGTGTGATAACATACATATATGATACTATGCAAACATGATATATCATTAAGCTATTAAATTCAAAGAAAAATCTAGAAATATGGATGATCTCATACACGAGCTCATTATTTTTTTAATGAGTAAGAAAAAGTAGAATTTTCTATAAAGTAATTTAATATTATTTTCCTAATAGTATAAATAGGGGAGTTAATACCCCATATTTCTCACCTCATCATACTAAATTATAATCCTACAACTTCTTTCCTCTAAAAAATTTCCGCCAAAATTTATCATAAATTAATTTAATAAATAAATTATACTATTTAATAAATATAATACTAATTAATAAATAAATAATAAATCATAAATTAATTAAAAATAAATAATAATACTATTTAATAAATTATATAAATTAAAAAAATTATATAAATTATAAAAAAATAATAAATTATAAAAAAATAAACCACTCACCACGTTTTAACCCTAAAAAAACTACTTTCATTATTTAATAAATATAATACTAATTATTCTTATTTAATAAATTTTTACGATTATAATAATTAAGAAATTATATAAATTAATAAATATAATTTATAAATAAATAATACTATTTAATAAATTATAAAAAAAATAAAACTCAAACCAACTTCCCTCTAAAATTTTCCCGCCAAAATTTATTATAAATTAATTTAATAAATAAATCATACAATTTAATAAATATAATACTAATTAATAAATAAATAAATAAATAAATAAATAAATAAATCATTAATTAATTAAAAATAAATAAATAATACTATGAGAAAAAGGGATATGCACTGACAGTGTAAAATATTTTTACACTGTCAACCAATCACAACCATGTATCCAATTAAAATACAAATTTAATTTGAAAAAAATAATATGACGTGGCAAGTGTAAGGATTTTGATTGGTTGTATGTGTAAATTGTTACGATTATATTAAAAATTTATCATAAATTAATTTAATAAATATAATACTAATTAATAAATAAGTAACAAATCATAAATTAATTAAAAATAAATAAATAATCCTATTTAATAAATTATATAAATTAAAATATTATAAAAAAATAATACTATTTAAGAAATTATAAAAAAAATAAAACATAAATCACTCACCACGTGTTAACCCTAAAAAAACTAATTTCATTATTTAATAAATATAATACTAATTATTCTTATTTTTTATTCTTATTTAATAAATTGTTACGATTATAATAAATTAAGAAATTATATAAATTAAGAAATATAATTTATAAATAAATAATACTATTTAATAAATTATAAAAACATAAAACACAAACCACTCACCACTCACCACGTTTCAACCCTAAAAAAACAACTTTCATTGTAACCACGTTTCATTACTAATTATTAATTTATTAATTATATCAAATGAAATAAACCCTAAAAAAAACTACTTTCATTGTTTCCTACTTTTTAGTTGATTTAAACCGATTAAACACACTAATTATTATTAAATATTAAATATATTGAATAAACCCACATTCTTTGATACGGTTTCAAAACCCCACATCCAAATTCTAAACCCACGTTTTTTATAAATCATAAACCCATGTTCCAAATCGCAATCTTATTTTATTCATGCGTAACTCCTCCACCAAATTGGTATAAATTCAGTTCTCCTCCATCAAAATAGGATAAATTCATCTCTCCAATATTCAGCTTTCTTTTCCATAGTTTATTCAATGGCACTTCCTATAATTACTTTCATTGATAACATTCACGCTGGAAAGATTGACTGGAATTTGAAGGTTCGAATCATTCGTATGTGGACTCAACCTGAATTCAAAAATCCATCTGAAACAAACAATTGGGAGATGATTCTACTTGACGAAAAGGTATAAATATTTTACATTTTTAATTTCATAATAATATTTACAATCTATAATTATTTTTTTTGTATTTTCATCTCTTTTTTTTTCATTGTAGTATGGAAAGATTCAGGCTACAGTGAAGAAAGGACTTATCACACAGTTTCAAGAATCCTTAAAGGAAGGTTCTACTTATTTAATTGAACCTGTCTTAGTTACCAGAAATGAAATGAAATTCAAACCAAAAACACACAAGTTCAAATTGAACTTTATGGGAGCTACAAAGTGCTGTAACATAGTTGCGAATGAAATTCCAACAAATCATTTTGATTTTTTTGCTTATTCATATATCCTCTCAGCTACAAATGGTGATAATCTAACCATGTTACATATAAATTCAAAAATCACAAATCCAATTTGGTGGAGAAAAAAATTACATATAAATTCAAACCCATGTTTCATTACCAGGTCAACTAACCATACATTCTTATTTTCTAAATCACAAATCCACGTTCTTTGTTATTGTTTCAAAACAACACATCCAAATTCTAAACCCACGTTTATTATAAATCATAAACCCATGTTCAAAATCACAATCTCATTTTATTCATGCGTAACTCTTCCACCAAATTGGTATAAATTCAGTTCTCCTCCACCAAATTGGTATAAGTTCATCTCTCCAATATTCAGATTTCTTTTCCATAGTTTAATAAATGGCACTTCCTTTAATTACTTTCATTGATAACATTCACACTGGAAAGATTGATTGGAAATTGAAGGTTCGAATCATTCGTATGTGGACTCAACCTGAATTCAAAAATCCATCTGAAACAAACAATTAGGAGATGATTCTACTTGACGAAAAGGTATAAATATTTTACATTTTTAATTTCATAATAATATTTACAATCTATATTGATTTTTTTTGTATTTTCATCTCTTTTTTTTCATTGTAGTATGGAAAGATTCAGGCTACAGTGAAGAAAGGACTTATCACACAGTTTCAAGAATCCTTAAAGGAAGGTTCTACTTATTTAATTGAAATTGTCTTAATTACCAGAAATGAAATGAAATTCAAACCAAAAACACACAAGTTCAAATTGAACTTTATGGGAGCTACAAAGTGCAGTAACATAGTTGCGAATGAAATTCCAACAAATCATTTTGATTTTGTTGCTTATTCATATATCCTCTCAGCTTCACATGGTGATAAACTAACCATGTTTCATATAAATTCAAAAGTCACAAATCCAATTTGGCGGAGAAAAAAATTACATATAAATTTAAACCCATGTTTCATTACCAGGTCAACTAACCATACATTCTTATTTTCTAAATCACAAATCCCCGTTCTTTGTTATTATTTCAAAATAACACATCCAAATTCTAAACCCACGTTTTTTGTAAATCATAAACCCATGTTCCAAATCACAATCTCATTTTATTCATGCGTAACTCTTCCACCAAATTGGTATAAATTCAGTTCTCCTCCACCAAAGTGGTATAAGTTCATCTCTCCAATATTCAGCTTTCTTTTCCATAGTTTATTCAATGGTACTTCCTTTAATTATTTTCATTGATTACATTCACGCTGGAAAGATTGACAGGAATTTGAAGGTTCGAATCATTCGTACGTGGACTCAACCTTAATTCAAAAATCCATCTGGAACAAAAAGTTTGGAGATGATTCTACTTGACGAAAAGGTATAAATATTTTACATTTTTAATTTCATAATAATATTTACAATCTATATTGATTTTGTATTTGTATTTTCATCTTTTTTTCATTGTAGTATGGAAAGATTCAGGCTACAGTGAAGAAAAGACTTATCACACAAATTCAAGAATCATTAAAGGAAGGTTCTACTTATTTAATGGAAACTGTCTTAGTTGCCAGAAATGAAATGAAATTCAAACCAGCAACACACAAGTTCAAATTGAATTTTATGGGAGCTACAAAGTGCAGTAACATAGTTGCGAATGAAATTCCAACAAATCATTTTGATTTTGTTGCTTTTTCATATATCCTCTCAAGTACAAATGGTGATAAATTACTTGGTATATATATTATGTTATATTATTTTATATTTACATTCACATTTATTTATGAATTTACAAAAACAAATTTTATAATTCATTTGGCTAAATTTATATGTAATTTTTTCCTTAAATTTAACAGATGTAATTGCACATTTTGTGGAAAAGGACAACATCAAACAAACTCCAAAGAATTGAAAAAACTACAAGCTGATTAACATTGTTCTTGAGGATTTAGAGTAAGACTTAATAATAGCTTATCATTATATTAAATTACATAATTTAATTTATAGTAGATATTATTTTCTCAAACTAATTTCATTCCCCCCACGTTTCATTACTAATTATTAATTTATTAAATATATTAAATGAAATAAACCCTAAAAAAACTACTTTCATTGTTTCCTACTTTTTAGTTGATTTAACCCGATAAAACACACTAATTATTATTAAATATTAAATATATTGAATAAAATAAATTCTAAAAAAACTACTTATCTCACTAACGTATTAATTCAAACCCATGTTTCATTACCAGGTCAACTAACCATACATTCTTATTTTCTAAATCACAAACCCACATTCTTTGATACGGTTTCAAAACCCCACATCCAAATTCTAAACCCACGTTTTTTATAAATCATAAACCCATGTTCCAAATCACAATCTCATTTTATTCATGCGTAACTCCTCCACCAAATTGGTATAAATTCAGTTCTCCTACACCAAATTCGTATAAATTCATCTCTCCAATACTCAGCTTTCTTTTCCATAGTTTATTCAATGGCACTTCCTATAATTACTTTCATCGATAACATTCACAATGGAAAGATTGATTGGAATTTGAAGGTTCGAATCATTCGTATGTGGACTCAACTTGAATTCAAAAATCCATCTGAAACAAACAATTAGGAGATGATTCTACTTGACGAAAAGGTATAAATATTTTACATTTTCAATTTCATAATAATATTTACAATCTATATTGATTTTTTTTTGTATTCTCATCTCTTTTTTTTCATTGTAGTATGGAAAGATTCAGGCTACAGTGAAGAAAAGACTTATCACACATTTTAAAGAATCCTTAAAGGAAGGTTCTACTTATTTAATTGAAATTGTCTTAGTTGCCAGAAATGAAATGAAATTCAAACCAGCAACACACAAGTTCAAAATGAACTTTATGGGAGCTACAAAGTGCAGTAACATAGTTGCGAATGAAATTCCAACAAATCATTTTGATTTTGTTGCTTTTTCATATATCCTCTCTGCTACAAATGGTGATAAATTACTTGGTATACATATTATGTTATATTATTTTATATTTACATTCACATTTATTTATGAATTTAAAATAACAAATTTTATAATTCATTTGGCTAAATTTATATGTAATTTTTTTCTTAAATTTAACAGATGTAATTGCACATTTTGTGGAAAAGGACAACATCAAACAAACTCCAAAGAATTGAAAAAACTACAAGCTGATTAACATTGTTCTTGAGGATTTCGAGTAAGATTTAATAATAGCTTATCATTATATTAAATTACATAATTTAATTTATGGTATATATTATTTTCTCAAACTAATTTCATTCCCCCGTTGTTTCATTACTAATTATTAATTTATTAAATATATTAAATGAAATAAACCCTAAAAAAACTACTTTCATTGTTTCCTACATTTTAGTTTATTTAACCCGATTTAACACACAAATTATTATTAAGTATTAAATACATTGAATAAAATAAATCCTAAAAAACTACTTATTTCACCAACATATTAATTCAAACTCATGTTTCATTACCATATCAACTAACCATATATTCTTTGATACGGTTTCAAAACCCCACATCCAAATTCAAAACCCACATTTTTTATAAATCATAAACCCATGTTCTAAATCACAATCTCATTTTATTCATGCGTAACTCCTCCACCAAATTGGTATAAATTCAGTTCTCCTCCACCAAATTGGTATAAATTCATCTCTCCAATATTCAGCTTTCTTTTCCATAGTTTATTCAATGGCACTTCCCATAATTACTTTCATTGATAACATTCACGCTGGAAAGATTGATTGGAATTTGAAGGTTCGAATCATTCGTACGTGACCTCAACCTGAATTCAAAAATCCATCTGGAACAAACAGTTTGGAGATGATTCTACTTGGCGAAAAGGTATAAATATTTTACATTTTTAATTTCATAATAATATTTACAATCTATATTGATTTTGTATTTGTATTTTCATATTTTTTTTCATTGTAGTATGGAAAGATTCAGGCTACAGTGAAGAAAAGACTTATCACACAGATTCAAGAATCATTAATGGAAGGTTCTACTTATTTAGTTAAAATTGTCTTAGTTGCCAGAAATGAAATGAAATTCAAACCAGCAACACACAAGTTCAAATTGAACATTATGGGAGCTACAAAGTGCAGTAACATAGTTGCGAATGAAATTCCAACAAATCATTTAGATTTTGTTGCTTTTTCATTGATCCTCTCAGGTACAAATGGTGATAAATTACTTGGTATATATATTATGTTATATTATTTTATATTTACATTCACATTTATTTATGAATTTACAAAAAAAAATATTTATAATTCATTGGGCTAAATTTATATGTAATTTTTTTCTTAAATTTAACAGATGTAATTGCACGTTTTCTGGAAAAGGAAAACATCTAACAAACTCCAAAGAATTGAAAAAACTACAAGCTGATTAACATTGTTCTTGAGGATTTAGAGTAAGATGTAATTGCACGTTTTATGGTATCTATTATTTTCTCAAACTAATTTCATCCCCCCATGTTTCATTACTAATTATTAATTTGTTAAATATATTAAATGAAATAAACCCTAAAAAAACTACTTTGTAATATCCCGATTCTTTGACACCGATGATTATCCTTTAATTGGTATTTGGAATGCACAATTGACTTATTCTATATTAGACTAAGAAGGATTATTAAGAGAATAAGTGGATTAGTTAGAAACCAACTAAATGGCATGATGGCAATTACCACTTAGTTGGAGGGCAATTGAGACAATTAACCTTATGCATGTGAACTTAAGGCTTGTTTGCATTGATAGTGCTTCATAAAATCAGAATTTATGAGAGGAAGAAAAGAGGAATAGCTTAAGAACAAGAGAGAAGAGAAGAAGCTCATGGATATCATCTTCAAGTTCCATTTTCGCACCTTGGGTACAGCCTCCACTAAAACGGTAATATCTCTCTGCTCATAACTCCGTTTGTAACGATTCTGGTCTCATTGGAAAGCTAACGAAATTCTCTTCGATTTGCATATATGGTTCGCGTTCATAGCTTCTGTTTTGAAGGAGAAAACTGAGCTTGAAGTTATGTCAGTCATGCTGAAAGTGTGAAGAGAGTAGTTACGGATTTGGTCATGTTAGAGGTGAAGAGTTGATCAAGGAGGAAGTTTAATGTCTGCATGATCATCCTCTCAACCTCCTTTTTAGCAAGGTGAGTCCTTAGATAGCAACTTGGGTAGAAATTGGGAAATTGCATGTTATGGGGCTATGGTGAGATACACTTGATGCATGATATATGTTCTTTGATGATAAAACTATATTGCATGTTACTGGCATTTGGGTAACCGGTTACTCTGTGTAAATTTGTGTTTCAAGGGATTTTTCATGCCAGTAACCGGTTACTGGCTTTTGGGTAACCGGTTACCCTGGGCCCAGAGGAAAAAATCACCAAACTTCGGAAATTCGTAACTTTCGGCTCGGGTATCGGAATTGCGCAAACTTTATATCGTTGGAAAGCTAGCGATGTGTAATTTCTAATAAAATTGGTCCCCAAACCAGAATGTTTGATTTAATAATAGTGGATCCCCACTTAGTGAATCAATGAATTAGTATGGGAACTTATGTCTTTACCAATTGATTAATAATTATTATGTCATGCATTGAATAGAATGCCTATTGCTACTATGAATAGTATATCCATGTTTGAAAATGTTATGCCATTATCTATGATACATGGAACCTATAGACACCGTCGTTTTGGTTAAACGAACGGAATTGATTGTATTGTGTGATTGACGCTTGTTATGCGTGTGGTATGCTAGAATCGAAGTGGGCCACTACTAGGTGGTAAGGCACCATTGTATATGGACTAGTTTCCAATTACCATTGCGATGTGCTCGTGAGAGTCTATGAGGCGTGTGTCACTTGCAGTTAACACATTGGCGTTCTTGGTATGATTAACACACCTGAACTACCGTTGCAGTGTGCTCGTGAGTTTCCGTACGGGGTTTTACCCACTTGCCGTTAACACACTTGTGTGCTCGGTATGGTGGCGTTATGCGGCTAAGTAAGCCTACGTATAACAGGTAAACCATCCTAGTGATGCCAAGTATGCTATATCATTAGGTTCCTACCCGGATGGGCTCATGCGTCGAGACGGCGTGTTGCACTTGCCGTTAACACCACGTGCGTACAGATGGTTAATGGGACGGTGTCGCCTCTTAGGCAAGGTCATCTCGCAGCCATGTAGGCCTGTGCGAACCCATTTAATCACTCTTGCAGGGTGCTTGTGCAAGTCTCTTGGCAAATAGGCATGGGTGAACCCACCGAGGGTGTGTGTGCAGCCTTGGTAGTTTGGTTGTTACCACTTCTGGATTCCCCGTACATGGGTATGGGTCTGCATACATGTTTGAGTACTATTTGTGTACTTGTGATATGATGACTCCTATGGTGGACGAATCATGTGTTTGCTCCGTATTTGTACCGGATGTGAGGACAACCCCGGATCAATGGTGGATTCGGTTTTGATGCATGTACCCTGTAGATCCGAGTGGACCCATAGGATAGGAGGACTCACTGAGATTTAGTAATCTCACCCCAATCAACTTATATTTTTTTCAGGTGCAGTTTAGTAGCGTTTGGTCAGTAACAGGTTTGGGCTGAAGACTTGGAAGTGGTGTTGGCTCGAAGACCTCGTTGGTTTGACATTCCGCTGTGCGAGATCCATTGAAGACTCACGTATTATGCTTCTTAGTATAATTTCAGGTTGTATTTTATATGGATCTTTCTATAACTATAGCTTTTGTATGTACTCAATATCAATTTTAACGTTTCATGCATAATATACTAGTCAGTTATGTATGGGGTGTTACAGTTGGTATCAGAGCAGGTCGATTCTCGGCCGAGCCATGAGACATCACTAGCAATCCCTTTCCTCCTCACGTGTGTGCGTTGCTAGCCTGATTTTACTAATATCTCATTCAGTTGTTGAACTTGATCAACTCATCAACTGAGTGTGAGACAGTAGAATTACGGCAGAGCCGCCACGAGGACTCGTAAACCTGTAAGTATTGTGAATCCAAGTAGTTGGAGTGGGATGAGTAATGGATTGTTTGGACGTTGTAAGTGGATAATATTGGAGTTGTTAGAATTAAGAGGAGCGTTTGACGCAAAGGAGTAATACCCGAACTACCAAGGTGTGGATCGAGACAACTAGAACCCCCAAGATTTTGATTGGACGGAGTGAAACTTTCTCCAAGTCTTGGTAGTAGCAAGGGAAATCTAGACAGGATTGAGTAGGAGCCTTGTAAGTGAGATTCTCCGAAGATGTTGAGTTGGGAATTAGTAGGATTCAGTACTGATGATGCTGCCGGTGTTAAGTGCGACTGATGAGCTGATAGGACAGAATAACCTTTGGAAGTGCGGACACATAAGTCAGACCTTTCTGATTGCGCTGGTACGGACCGTAATTGGATGGGTGAAGTATTAGATCCTGATTTAACTCGAAGTACCTTAAGCGAGAGTAGTTACCTAGTAAGGGTTGGTGGAATGTACGAGTGTGGTAGCCTACGATTGGGTGAGGCTTGAATACCCGGTCGATAGAAGAGGATGTGTATTTCTGTTCTTATCATTTTATATTTAAGATCTAGAGCTACGCTAGATGGAATATGAAATGATGTAGAAGCGTGAAATGCAGTAACCTAAGTTCTTGTTAGTTGTTGTTCGTCTGACCCTGAGTGAAGCCATAGAACTACGCTTGGCGTTGGGCATTCAGGCAAACAACAACTAACACCCATCTGAAACGTCAGCAGGATGATCGCAGTTGCGTCGGTTGTTAGGAACCACGATACTCCTATCTGAACTGAATTATCCTTGGAATCTCATGCATGCGTGGGACGAGTGGGTACGCGCACTGCATGGTGATCCGAAGTTGAACTTCATATCTTCGTGCTTGCCGTTTTAGTTTTCCGAGTAAGTAAACCTTGGTGTGTAGCACTCTCAGGTTTTAGCATCCTGAGCAGTTTGATTCGAAGGACTTGAGGAACGATGGACCTATAGGAGGTCTGCTCAGACGCTTGTCGGTTGTGACTTTAGGATACGCATGGAGATCGTTATACCCCACGGAGGTAGATTACCTGGATACATGGCCTCGGAGTTGGACCACCATGTTAGTACTACCAAATGGGTATAATGCCACAGTATCGCTATCGTGCCCAAGATGCATGGGTCATCCTTTTCCAACAAGTGTGGGGGCAAGGGTGACCTGGAGCTTAAGGTACAATTCTGATTTGGCACTCGTGAGACGCATATCTAGACTCTCATAAGGTATGTGGGATAAGGATCCATATGTCGCGCTCGATAGTAGAGGAATAGCTAGACAGGCGATGGTGAGATGGATCAAGATCCGATACTACACTTATGGAGACTCTTGGAGATCGGGATCACATGAGTTAGTGTCAGATTGTGCCTTGGAGTAGCTTGAGGTGTGACATTCTTGGAAGAGTGTACGTTGATGTTTTGAGCGAAGGGATGACAATCTTGGTAAGGCATAGACATTTTGGTTTGAGAACTACTAAGGAGTCTATAAGAGAGATGTTCCAAGTGCAAAGTGCAATTTCTTGCATTGTGGCTACACTCTGACTATTAGAAGCACCACAATGAAAGATGCAGCTGCCGAGGAAGTCAATTTAGTTCAGAGGTGGAACAAACTTTAGATGACTCTGTGAATAGAGTGTGGCTATGGGAGGATTGTTATATCAGTACGTCGCACGAGTTAGCAGAGGTGATACTACATTAAGAGAATGAAGGTGTATGGTTGGGTAGAAGTTGTGTAAAACTGCTAGAGTTATCATGAGTTGCAGTACGTCGTGAAGGGTTCGACATACCGGTTGAGCAACAAAGATTTGTTGGAATGAAAAACATAGCAGTTGTACGCTGTGGAAATCAGTGACAAGGAAGAACCTCCAAGTCAGTGAGTATTTGGGTTTCAATGCCCTGAGATCGAAACGTGTGCTTAAGTTGTGGTAGATGAACTAATGTGGAATGACAGAGTAAGTAGAAACTTGATTCTGGAGAGTACGCAACTTCAAAGAGTAATAGTGATGATGGATGTATACGGAGTCCTAACACGTGTTGTAATTGGACAGCTGTAGATAAGGAATTATTGTGTATTAATGGAAACTAAGTGAATTATGGATATAACGTGACTCAGAGGATTTCAAGGTGTGTAACTTGTTGGAATCAGAGTAGCGCAACGGATCAAGGAAGAATCAGATAAGTCTGAGGTAGGAATGAACGGACTATTCACAGGATCTTATGTTGGGATGAAAATATTTTCCTGAGGGAAATTGTCAAAGCAGCGTTTCGTTCATTCCAGTCTCGCGAGGATCCACCATAAACTCATGAGGTGTTGTCAATGGGCCAGCTTGGGAATAAATTTTGTGGACGGCATGCGGTCCGATGTTGTAAGTCATCAGTTTAGCTTGTAAGTCGCAAGGGTTGGACATAATATCGTGACTGCCAAAATGCTGAAGGCTAGAGAGGACATTCAGTTGGCGCAAGTTCGTTGTGGTTATGTCTTGTGTACTACGATTGTGCACAAAGACTTGGACAATGGTTACAGGTCAGTGGTTGAATTTCGCGTCTTATCAGTAGAATCTTGTGCGAAGTTGTCGAATGTTAAGGCTATAGTTGCAAGATGATTACACCTTCGCGGTTTACGGTGACAGTTGTTATGTCTAAACTGGAGTAAGGGCTTAAGTAAAAAGATTCAGTTGTATAAGTAAAGGTAAACTTGGGACAATCATCCTAAGACTTTGGAAACCAGAAGTTAAGACCAAGACATTTGGCTAACGACTAACGTCATTGTATGGACTTTGGTGGAGAATAATTTGAAGTGTCGTCATCGAACGAAATATTGTGGCAAGAATGCTTGGTTGGGAAGTAATTCAAGGAGCCTGAGCAAATCAGTAAGTGTGTTGGACAAGGGTGAGCACAACAGAGTTTGAACAGCGGATATCCAACATGAGTAGATTGCTAAGGTTTCTGAAGTTCTGGATGTTCAGTGTGGATCAATAAAGGTCTAGGACCCTGGAAGGATCTTTTCCCAAGTATGTCAAGACGAAGTACCTGAATAGATGTGTTGCTTGACGGTTAAGGTTTCTAATCATGTATAGTGGGACGCAAGTATTTTTGGCGGATTGTGTTTCTTCGTATGGAATGATCCTCAGACAGAGTAGTGAGATTATCTAAGGACGAATGTGAGTAACATTCTTTCCCTGATTGGAGAGATACGAAGGGTTGGTTTTCATGGTGAACAGAAGGAATTCGAGGACGAATTCAATTTAAGGGGGGGAGAATGTAATATCCCGATTCTTTGACACCGATGATTATCCTTTAATTGGTATTTGGAATGCACAATTGACTTATTCTATATTAATCTAAGAAGGATTATTAAGAGAATAAGTGGATTAGTTAGAAACTAACTAAATGGCATGATAGCAATTACCACTTAGTTGGAGGGCAATTGAGACAATTAACCTTATGCATGTGAACTTAAGGCTTGTTTGGATTGATAGTGCTTCATAAAATCAAAATTTATGAGAGGAAGAAAAGAGGAATAGCTTAAGAACAAGAGAGAAGAGAAGAAGCTCATGGATATCATCTTCAAGTTCCATTTTCGCACCTTGGGTACAACCTCCACTAAAACGGTAATATCTCTCTGCTCGTAACTCCGTTTTTAACGATTCTGGTCTCATTGGAAAGCTAACAAAATTCCCTTCGATTTGCATATATGGTTCGCGTTTATAGCTTCTGTTTTGAAGGAGAAAACTGAGCTTGAAGTTGTGTCAGTCATGCTGAAAGTGTGAAGAGAGTAGTTACGGATTTGGTCATGTTAGAGGTGAAGAGTTGATCAAGGAGGAAGTTCAATGTCTGCATGATCATCCTCTCAACCTCCTTTTTAGCAAGGTGAGTCCTTAGATAGCAACTTGGGTAGAAATTGGGAAATTGCATGTTATGGGGCTATGGTGAGATACACTTGATGCATGATATATGTTCTTTGATGATAAAACTATATTGCATGTTGATAGTATGCTTGTGTTCCATGTTAATTCTACTAATAATTGATAATGAACTCTTTTGGAATGATATTGGGATGTTAGAAGTGTTTGGATTAGAGTTGGAACTGGTTTAGAACCCTTAAAAATGCAAAAAATTGATTCTGCTTCAGGGTAATCGATTACTGGCATTTGGGTAACCGGTTACTCTGTGTAAATTTGTGTTTCTGGGCATTTTTCATGCCAGTAACCGGTTACTGGCTACTGGGTAACCGGTTACCCTGGGCGTAGATGAAAAAAATCACCAAACTTCGGAAATTCGTAACTTTCGGCTCGGGTATCGGAATTGCGCAAACTTTATATCATTGGAAAGCTAGCGATGTGTAATTTCTAATAAAATTGGTCCCCAAACCAGAATGTTTGATTTAATAATAGTGGATCCCCATTTAGTGAATCAATGAATTAGTATGGGAACTTATGTCTTTACCAATTGATTAATAATTATTATGTCATGCATTGAATAGAATGCCTATTGCTACTATGAATAGTATATCCATGTTTGAAAATGTTATGCCATTATGTATGATACATGGAACCTGTGGACACCGTCATTTTGGTTAAACGAACGGAATTGATTGTATTGTGTGATTGACGCTTGTTATGCGTGTGGTATGCTAGAATCGAAGTGGGCCACTACTAGGTGGTAAGGCACCATTGTATATGGATTAGTTTCCAATTACCATTGCGATGTGCTCGTGAGAGTCTATGAGGCGTGTCTCACTTGCAGTTAACACATTGGCGTTCTTGGTATGATTAACACACCTAAACTACCGTTGCAGTGTGCTCGTGAGTTTCCGTACGGGGTTTTACCCACTTGTCGTTAACACACTTGCGTGCTCGGTATGGTGGCGTTATGCGGCTAAGTAAGCCTATGTATAAGAGGTAAACCATCTCTAGTGATGCCAAGTAGGCTATATCATTAGGTTCCTACCCGGATGGGCTCATGCGTCGAGACGGCGTGTTGCACTTGCCGTTAACACCACGTGCGTACAGATGGTTAATGGGACGGTGTCGCCTCTTAGGCAAGGACATCTCGCAGCCATGTAGGCCTGTGCGAACCCATTTAATCACTCTTGCAGGGTGCTTGTGCAAGTCTCTTGGCAAATAGGCATGGGTGAACCCACCGTGGGTGTGTGTGCAGCCTTGGTAGTTTGGTTGTTACCACTTCTGGATTCCCCGTACATGGGAATGGGCTGCATACATGTTTGTGTACTATTTGTGTACTTGTGATATGATGACTCCTATGGTGGACGAATCATGTGTTTGCTCTGTATTTGTACCGGATGTCAGGACAACCCCGGATCAATGGTGGATTCGGTTTTGATGCATGTACCCTGTAGATCTGAGTGGACCCATAGGATAGGAGGACTCACTGAGATTTAGTAATCTCACCCCAATCAACTTATATTTTTTCAGGTGCAGTTTAGTAGCGTTTGGTGAGTAACAGGTTTGGACTGAAGACTTGGAAGTGGTGTTGGCTCGAAGACCTCGTTGGTTTGACATTCCGCTATGCGAGATCCATTGAAGACTCAAGTATTTGAAGGATAGAAAAACACTTAGAAAGGGGGGGGGGTTTGAATAAGTGTAGCTTTAAAAACTTGACAGATAAAAATAAATTGCACAGTTATTTTTATCCTGGTTCGTTGTTAACTAAACTACTCCAGTCCACCCCCGCAGAGATGATTTACCTCAACTGAGGATTTAATCCACTAATCGCACGGATTACAATGGTTCTCCACTTAGTCAGCAACTAAGTCTTCCAGAGTCTTCTGATCACACACTGATCACTCCAGGAACAACTGCTTAGATACCCTCTAAGACTTTCTAGAGTATTCTGATCCACACGATCACTCTAGTTACAACCTGCTTAGATAACCTCTAAGACTTCCTAGAGTATTCTGATCCACACGATCACTCTAGTTCCTTACAACTTAATGTAATCAATTCTAAGAGTATTACAATTGCTTCTTAAAAGCTATAATCACAAACTGTGATATTTCTCTTAACGTTTAAGCTTAATCTCACTAATATATTACAACAGCAATGTAGTGAGCTTTGATGAAGATGAAGATTCTGAGCTTTGAGTAGAACAGAGTTTCAGCAAGTTAATATGAGTTGTTTTGTTTCAGAATCGTTAACCTTGCTTCTCATCAGAACTTCATATTTATAGGCGTTGGAGAAGATGACCGTTGAGTGCATTTAATGCTTTGCGTGTTCCGTACAGCATCGCATTTAATGTTATACGCTTTTGTCAACTACCTCGAGCCTTGTTCACGCTGTGTCTACTGACGTTGCCTTTAGTAGCTTTTAACGTTCCTTTTGTCAGTCAGCGTAGCTTGCCACTTGTACTTCCTTCTGATCTGATGTTTGTGAATACAACGTTTGAATATCATCAGAGTCAAACAGCTTGGTGCAAAGCATCTTCTGATCTTCTGACCTTGAAGTGCTTCTGAGCGTGATACCATCAGAACTTCAGTGCTTCTGATCTCATGTTCTTCTGATGCTTCCATAGACCCATGTTCTGATTCTGCTTCGACCATCTTCTGATGTCTTGCCAGACCATGTTCTGATGTTGCATGCTGAACCCTTGAGACAAAGCTTCTGAGCGCTGAATTATGCATACTCTTTATATATTTCCTGAAAAGGAAATTGCATTGGATTAGAGTACCATATTATCTTAAGCAAAATTCATATTATTGTTATCATCAAAACTAAGATAATTGATCAGAACAAATCTTGTTCTAACAATCTCCCCCTTTTTGATGATGACAAAAACATATATAAATGATATATGAATTTGCGATCAGAAAGAGCAGACGGCAAAAGACAAATTACACAGCTATAGCATAAGCATATGAATATGTCTCCCCCTGAGATTAACAATCTCCCCCTGAGATAAATAATCTCCCCCTGAAATAAATACTCGAAGAACTTTAATAAAAGACTTCCCTGATTATTTCGGTAGAGACGATCACATAAGCTTCTGTCTTCAGAGAATTCATAGCTTCTGACTTCTGCTTCCATTGGACAGCTTCAGAACTAGAATTTCTTTAGATCCCTAGAACACTCACAGCTTCTGATTTCTGCTTCCATCTAGGACAGCTTCAGAACTTGAATTTCTTTGATCTTCAGAACATTCACAGCTTCTGATTTCTGCTTCCATTTAGGACAGCTTCAGAACTTGAGTTTTCTGGATCTTTAGAACATTCACAGCTTCTGATTTCTGCTTCCCTCGGATAGCTTCAGAGCTTTGAATTTCTACCAACATCACTTCATGCTAGATTTGTATCAGAACATTGTTGAATGTACCAGAGCATCATCAGAGCATCTCTACATCCTGAAATGTTACAGAACAAAAACTAAACGACAAAAGTCAGCATGAACGAGTCAGAACATAAAATGTATATTCGAACACATGATATGTATTAGAGCCATATAGGCTAAAATAATGTATCAGAGCAAATAGAATTTTGTCAGAGCAAATAGACAAATATGGATCAAATTCTATTATCAGTGCTTCTGATTCATTCTTCTTTCTTGCTTCTGATTTCTGAAGCTTGACAGCACTTAGCTTGCTTCAGTTTCCATGAGCTTATTCTTTTTACAGAATAACACTTCTTATGGTTTTGCTTCTTGTGTTTGCTTTGAAGATTCTCTTCACTTCTTTATACCTGCAAAACGCTTAAACCATATAGAACTTGCAGTTCTTGTTAGTAAATGTGTGGGAGCTTTACCCAGCAACTGATAGATTAATCAAATCATTTATCATTTATCTTCTCCCCCTTTTTGTCATAACATCAAAAAGAATATTTCAAAAGATTCAGATGAATAAAACGACAAATAAAATCACTGGAATGTAAAAACAAAGAAACTTTTCATTGATAATCAAAAGATATTACATGAGAAGATGTTTAACAAGCAGATGCAACAAGGAAAGAAAACTACTAAGACCAAAGACTAAGACCCTAGCTAAGACAAAATCTGTGCCAGCATGTCTTGAACCCTGTCATTAGTTGCAGTTTTCCTTGCCATGAAGGAGTGAAACGCATCATTGACTGCTTCTTGGGCTTCCAGGCGAGGGGTCAGGGAGACTTGGTTCTGATGCAGATCTTCCACAATCTTTATCAGAGACAACATTCTCAGCAGGTGAAAAAGAAGAGATTTCTTTGGAATGGGTTGAGGGAGAGGAAAGGTTAGATGAGGAGGAAGTTGAGTCTTGAAGGTAAAAAGATGAGGAAGACGATGGAGATGATGGAGGGCTTTCACCAGGGGGTTGAAACACACGTCTAGAATAGTTTCCAGATAACTTTGCTTCGAATGGATTCATCTTGAGAGGGTCATAGGTGATCTTTATCTTTTTGGGTTTGGAAGAAGATGTTTCAACAGCTTTTCTCTTTTTGTTTTGATCATTTTCATGGTTTCCTGGGCTTGATGAAGAGTTCATGATGGATTTGCAGATAATGAACAGCTAGGGTTTGATATGAATGCAAAAAGATAGAGAAGGAAAACAAAGACAGAGTGTAATAGAGAAAATATAAGAGGGAAGGAGAAGCGTTTGAAGAGTATTTAAAAGAAAATAAAATGAAACAAATGATGGATAGCATTTAATGTTACGTGACATGAGGAGAGATAATAAAGACAAATGAGGTGACTAGCACAGTTACCTATGGTCGGCGTCCCTTCAACTGCACGCGCGCTTATCCATGAACAGTAACGACAGGTTTACCATCCCGAGATAAAACGTTACAGCTGTTTTGCTTTAAAAGAGGTTCTGAATCAACTTAGACAATGAAACGTTAGTAATAACCGAATCATAATTTCTAAAAGATTTCAATCAGAACTTCTGATTTAAAAAAATTCACATTCATTTCAGAAGATACTCATACGTAAGAACTTCTCATCTTCTCATTCTGGGCATAAATCCATACTGATGTTCTTCAGAATGAACTTAAACCTATCTTCAGCCAGGGGTTTTGTAAAGATATCAGCCCATTGATGGTCTGTATCAACAAAGTTTAAAGATATAACACCCTTCTGAACATAGTCCCTTATGAAATGATGTTTAATCTCAATATGTTTAGCCTTTGAATGAAGAATAGGATTCTTAGATAAACATATAGCAGAAGTATTATCACAGAATATAGGAATGTTACTCTCATATATCTGATAATCTTCTAACTGACTCTTCATCCAGAGCATCTGTGTACTGCAACCAGCAGCAGCGACATATTCTGCTTCTGTTGTTGATAGAGCAATAGTTGCTTGCTTCTTGCTATACCAGGAGATCAAATGACTTCCAAGAAATTGGCAACTTCCTGAAGTACTCTTTCTTTCAATTCTGTCTCCAGCATAGTCAGCATCGCAGAATCCTACTAAGTTGTATTCTTTAGATTTTCTGTAAACTAAGCCAACATTAGTAGTACCTTTCAGATACCTTAGAATTCTCTTAACAGCAGTTAAATGAGATTCTCTAGGATCTGATTGGAATCTAGCACACAAACAAACACTGAACAGAATGTCAGGTCTAGAAGCAGTCAAATATAGAAGAGATCCAATCATACCTCTGTATAACTTCTGATCTACCTTCTTACTTACCTCATCCTTACCTAGGATGCATGTTGGATGCATAGGAGTTTTGGCTTCTTTGCAGTCTAGAAGATTAAACTTCTTCAGAAGTTCCTTCACATACTTGGTTTGGTGAACATACGTTCCTTCTGATGTTTGATTTATTTGTATTCCAAGGAAATACTTGAGTTCTCCCATCATGCTCATTTCAAACTCAGCCTGCATAGACTCAGCAAACTCCTTTCCAAGTGTAGCATTAGATGTTCCAAAAATAATATCATCTACATATATTTGACAAATTAAAATATCCCTTTTAAAGGTTTTACAAAAGAGAGTAGTGTCCACTTTTCCTCTAGTGAAACCATTATTCAGAAGGAAAGAACTTAAGCGTTCATACCAAGCTCTGGGAGCTTGTTTCAATCCATACAACGATTTCTTTAGTTTAAAAACATGATTAGGAGACATAGAGTCTTCAAAACCAGGAGGTTGATGGACATAAACTTCTTCATCTATATAACCATTTAAGAAGGCACTCTTAACATCCATCTGATAGAGAGTGATGTTATGTTGAGTGGCAAATGAAATTAATAGACGAATAGATTCTAACCTGGCCACTGGTGCAAAGGTTTCTGTATAGTCAATCCCTTCTTGCTGACTATAACCCTGAGCCACCAGTCTGGCTTTGTTCCTTACCACTTCACCTTTCTCACTGAGCTTGTTTCTGAAGACCCATTTTGTACCGATTATATTGAATCCATCTGGTCTAGGAACAAGATCCCAAACATCATTCCTTGTAAACTGATTCAGTTCTTCTTGCATAGCAATTATCCAGTCTGGATCTTCTAGAGCATGATCAACAGAAGTTGGCTCGATCAAAGATACAAGACCTAATTGACAGTCTGCATTGTTCTTAAGGAATGCTCTTGTTCTGATTGGATCATCCTTCTTTCCAAGAATGACATCTTCTGAATGACCAGAGATGAGTCTGGATGATCTTCTGACAGATGGTTCTTCAGAAATGCTTAGATTCTCCAGAGAAGCTGATACTTGATCTTCAGATTCTTTGCTTCTGAGAAGCTCTGCTTCTGATGCGTTGCTTCTTGGCTCAACAACTTCTGATATATCAATATCACAATCTGCAAAATTATCAAACTGCTTTGGTTTTTCAGAACCAAGCTTATCATCAAACCTGATATTGATTGATTCTTCCACAATCAATGTTTCAGTATTGTATACTCTGTAGCCTTTTGAGCGTTCAGAATATCCAAGAAGGAAACATTTTTGTGCTTTGGAATCAAACTTACCAAGATGATCTTTAGTGTTCAGAATAAAGCATACACATCCAAAAGGATGGAAATATGAAATGTTGGGCTTTTTATTCTTCCACAATTCATAAGGAGTCTTATTTAGAATAGGTCTGATAGAGATTCTATTCTGAATATAGCATGCAGTGTTTATTGCTTCTGCCCAGAAATGCTTAGCCATATTGGTTTCATTGATCATGGTTCTGGCCATTTCTTGCAGAGTCCTATTCTTTCGTTCTACAACTCCATTTTGCTGTGGAGTTCTAGGACAAGAGAAATCATGGGCAATACCATTTTCTTTGAAGAATTCTTCAAAGGATCTGTTCTCAAATTCACCACCATAATCACTTCTGACCTTTATGATTTTACACTCTTTTTCAGATTGAATCTGAATGCAGAAATCAAAGAACACTGAATGAGACTCATCCTTGTGTTTCAAGAATTTTACCCACGTCCAGCGGCTATAATCATCTACGATGACTAATCCATATTTCTTCCCTCTGACAGATGCTGTTTTGACTGGGCCAAACAGATCAATGTGCAAGAGTTCTAATGGCCTTGAGGTAGAAACAACATTCTTGGACTTGAATGCAGGTTTGGAGAACTTGCCCTTCTGACATGCTTCACAAAGAGCATCTGATTTGAATTTCAGATTAGGGAGTCCTCTGACAAGATCCAGTTTGTTAATCTGAGAAATCTTTCTCAAACTAGCATGACCTAATCTTCTGTGCCAGACCCACTGCTCTTCAGAAACAGACATAAGACAAGTCACCTTCTGACTCATAAGATCTTGCAGATCTGTCTTATAAATGTTGTTCTTCCTCTTGCCTGTAAATAGGATTGAGCCATCCTTCTGATTTACAGCCTTGCAAGACTTTTGATTAAAGATTATATCATAACCATTGTCACTCAATTGACTGATAGATAAGAGGTTATGTGTTAATCCTTCTACAAGAAGTACATTAGAAATGGAAGGAGAGTTACCAGACTTTATAGTTCCAGAGCCAATTATCTTGCCCTTCTGATCTCCTCCAAACTTGACTTCTCCTCCAGACTTAAGCACCAGGTCTTGGAACATAGACCTTCTTCCTGTCATGTGTCGTGAGCATCCAGAGTCCAGGTACCACGACATGTTGTGCTTTGTCCTTTTTGCAGCCAAGGATATCTCTTCAGAATCTGATTCTGATGTAGATTCTGATCCGTCATCTTCTGTCGCCATCAGCGCACAGTTAGCCTGCTCATCTTCAGAGTCTGAATCATCTTCTGACTCATCCCAGGTTGCCATAAGACCTTTCTTCTTATGAAACTTCTTCTTGGGATTTTCCTTCTGAAGTTTTGGACATTCATTCTTGAAGTGTCCAGGCTCATTGCATTCATAGCACATGACCTTCTTCTTGTCAAATCTTCTGTCATCAGAAGATTCTCCACGTTCAAATTTCTTTGAACTTCTGACGCCTCTGAACTTCCTTTGCTTGTTCTTCCAGAGTTGATTTAGCCTTTTGGAGATCAAGGACAGTTCATCTTCTTCTTCAGATTCTGATTCTTCAGGATCTTCTTCTCTAGCCTGAAAAGCGTTAGTGCATTTCATGATATTGGATTTTAATGCAATAGACTTACCTTTCTTTTGAGGCTCATTTGCGTCCAGCTCTATTTCATGGCTTCTCAAGGCACTGATAAGCTCTTCCAGAGAAACTTCATTCAGATTCTTTGCAATCTTGAATGCAGTCACCATAGGACCCCATCTTCTGGGTAAGCTTCTGATGATCTTCTTTACGTGATCAGCCTTGGTGTATCCCTTGTCAAGAACTCTCAATCCAGCAGTAAGAGTTTGAAATCTTGAAAACATCTTTTCAATGTCTTCATCATCCTCCATCTTGAAGGCTTCATACTTCTGGATTAAAGCGAGAGCTTTAGTCTCCTTGACTTGAGCATTTCCTTCATGAGTCATTTTCAAGGACTCATATATGTCATAGGCTGTTTCCCTGTTAGATATCTTCTCATACTCAGCATGAGAGATAGCATTCAACAAAACAGTTCTGTATTTATGATGATTCCTGAAAAGCTTCTTCTGATCATCACTCATTTCTTGCCTTGTCAGCTTTACGCCACTGGCATTTACTGGATGTTTGTAACCATCCATCAGAAGATCCCATAGATCACCATCTAGACCAAGAAAGTAACTTTCCAGTTTATCTTTCCAGTATTCAAAATTTTCACCATCAAATACCGGCGGTCTAGTATAACCATTGTTACCGCTGTGTTGCTCAGCAGAGCCAGATGTAGGTGTAGACTTTGCAGTTTCATCAGCCATCTTTTACTGAAGCGTTTTTTTCTTCCTGAATCTTTTCTAAACACGGTTAAGTGCTTGCACCTTAGAACCGGCGCTCTGATACCAATTGAAGGATAGAAAAACACTTAGAAAGGGGGGGGGTTTGAATAAGTGTAGCTTTAAAAACTTGACAGATAAAAATAAATTGCACAGTTATTTTTATCCTGGTTCGTTGTTAACTAAACTACTCCAGTCCACCCCCGCAGAGATGATTTACCTCAACTGAGGATTTAATCCACTAATCGCACGGATTACAATGGTTCTCCACTTAGTCAGCAACTAAGTCTTCCAGAGTCTTCTGATCACACACTGATCACTCCAGGAACAACTGCTTAGATACCCTCTAAGACTTTCTAGAGTATTCTGATCCACACGATCACTCTAGTTACAACCTGCTTAGATAACCTCTAAGACTTCCTAGAGTATTCTGATCCACACGATCACTCTAGTTCCTTACAACTTAATGTAATCAATTCTAAGAGTATTACAATTGCTTCTTAAAAGCTATAATCACAAACTGTGATATTTCTCTTAACGTTTAAGCTTAATCTCACTAATATATTACAACAGCAATGTAGTGAGCTTTGATGAAGATGAAGATTCTGAGCTTTGAGTAGAACAGAGTTTCAGCAAGTTAATATGAGTTGTTTTGTTTCAGAATCGTTAACCTTGCTTCTCATCAGAACTTCATATTTATAGGCGTTGGAGAAGATGACCGTTGAGTGCATTTAATGCTTTGCGTGTTCCGTACAGCATCGCATTTAATGTTATACGCTTTTGTCAACTACCTCGAGCCTTGTTCACGCTGTGTCTACTGACGTTGCCTTTAGTAGCTTTTAACGTTCCTTTTGTCAGTCAGCGTAGCTTGCCACTTGTACTTCCTTCTGATCTGATGTTTGTGAATACAACGTTTGAATATCATCAGAGTCAAACAGCTTGGTGCAAAGCATCTTCTGATCTTCTGACCTTGAAGTGCTTCTGAGCGTGATACCATCAGAACTTCAGTGCTTCTGATCTCATGTTCTTCTGATGCTTCCATAGACCCATGTTCTGATTCTGCTTCGACCATCTTCTGATGTCTTGCCAGACCATGTTCTGATGTTGCATGCTGAACCCTTGAGACAAAGCTTCTGAGCGCTGAATTATGCATACTCTTTATATATTTCCTGAAAAGGAAATTGCATTGGATTAGAGTACCATATTATCTTAAGCAAAATTCATATTATTGTTATCATCAAAACTAAGATAATTGATCAGAACAAATCTTGTTCTAACAGTATTATGCTTCTTAGTAGAATTCCATGTTGTATTTTATATGGATCTTTCTATAACTATAGCTTTTGTATGTACCCAATATCAATTTTAACGTTTCATGCATAATATACTAGTCAGTTATGTATGGGGTGTTACATACTTTCATTGTTTCCTACTTTTTAGTTGATTTAACTCGATAAAACACACTAATTATTATTAAATATTAAATATATTGAATAAAATAAATCCTAAAAAAACTACTTATTTCACCAACGTATTAATTCAACCCCATGTTTCATTACTAGGTCAACTAACCATACATTCTTATTTTCTAAATCACAAAACCACATTCTTTGATACGGTTTCAAAACCCCACATCCAAATTCTAAACCCACGTTTTTTATAAATCATAAACCTATGTTCCAAATCACAATCTCATTTTATTCATGCGTAACTCCTCCACCGAATTGGTATAAATTCAGTTCTCCGCCACCAAATTGGTATAAGTTCATCTCTCCAATATTCAGCTTTCTTTTCCAAAGTTTATTTAATGGCACTTCCTTTAATTACTTTCATTGATAACATTCACGGTGGAAAGATTTATTGGAATTTGAAGGTTCGAATCATTCGTACGTGACCTCAACCTGAATTCAAAAATCCATCTGGAACAAACAGTTTGGAGATGAATCTACTTGACGAAAAGGTATAAATATTTTACATTTTTAATTTCATAATAATATTTACAATCTATATTGATTTTGTATTTGTATTTTCATCTTTTTTTCATTGTAGTATGGAAAGATTCAGGCTATAGTGAAGAAAAGACTTATCACACAGATTCAAGAATCATTAAAGGAAGGTTCTACTTATTTAATTGAAATTGTCTTAGTTGCCAGAAATGAAATGAAATTCAAACCAGCAACACACAAGTTCAAATTGAACTTTATGGGAGCAACAAAGTGCAGTAACATAGTTGCGAATGAAATTCCAACAAATCATTTTGATTTTGTTGCTTTTTCATATATCCTCTCAGGTACAAATGGTGATAAATTACTTGGTATATATATTATGTTATATTATTTTATATTTACATTCACATTTATTTATGAATTTACAAAAAAAAATTATAATTCATTTGGCTAAATTTATATGTAATTTTTTTCTAAAATTTAACAGATGTAATTGCACGTTTTGTGGAAAAGGACAACATCTAACAAACTCCAAAGAATTGAAAAAACTACAAGCTGATTAACATTGTTTTTGAGGATTTAGAGTAAGATTTAATAATAGCTTATCATTATATTAAATTACGTAATTTAATTTATGGTATCTATTATTTTCTCAAACTAATTTCATCCCCCCACGTTTCATTACTAATTATTAATTTATTAAATATATTAAATGAAATAAACCCTAAAAAAACTACTTTCATTGTTTCCTACTTTTTAGTTGATTTAACCCGATAAAACACACTAATTATTATTAAATATTAAATATATTGAATAAAATAAATTCTAAAAAAACTACTTATTTCACAGACGTATTAATTCAAACCCATGTTTCATTACCAGGTCAACTAACCATACATTCTTATTTTCTAAATCACAAACCCACATTCTTTGATACGGTTTCAAAACCCACATCCAAATTCTAAACCCACGTTTTTTATAAATCATAAACCTATGTTCCAAATCACAATCTCATTTTATTCATGCGTAACTCCTCCACCAAATTGGTATAAATTCAGTTCCCCTCCACCAAATTGGTATAAATTCATCTCTCCAATATTCAGCTTTCTTTTCCATAGTTTATTCATTGGCACTTCCTATAATTACTTTCGTTGATAACATTCACGCTGGAAAGATTGATTGGAGTTTGAAGGTTTGAATCATTCGTACGTGGACTCAACCTGAATTCAAAAATCCATCTGAAACAAAAAATTAAGAGATCATTCTACTTGACGAAAAGGTACAAATATTTTATATTTTTAATTTCATAATAATATTTACAATCTATATTGATTTTTTTTTAGTATTTTCATTTCTTTTTTTTTTCATTGTAGTATGGAAAGATTAGGCTACAGTGAAAAAAGGACTTATCACACAGTTTCAAGAATCCTTAAAGGAAGGTTCTACTTATTTAATTGAAACTGTCTTAGTTACCAGAAATAAAATGAAATTCAAACCAGCAACACACAAGTTCAAATTGAACTTTATGGGAATTACAAAGTGCAGTAACATAGTTGCGAATGAAATTCCAACAAATCATTTTGATTTTGTTGCTTTTTCATATATCCTCTCAGGTAGAAATGGTGAGAAATTACTTGGTATGTATATTATGTTATATTATTTTATATTTACATTCACATTTATTTATGAATTTACAAAAACAAATTTTATAATTCATTTGGCTAAATTTATATGTAATTTTTTTCTTAAATTTAACAGATGTAATTGCACGTTTTGTGGAAAAGGACAACATCTAACAAACTCCAAAGAATTGAAAAAACTACAAGCTGATTAACATTGTTCTTGAGGATTTAGAGTAAGATTTAATAATAGCTTATCATTATATTAAAATACATACTTTAATTTATGGTATATATTATTTTCTCAAACTAATTTCATTCCCCCCACGTTTCATTACTAATTATTAATTTATTAAATATATTAAATGAAATAAACCCTAAAAAAACTACTTTCATTGTTTCCTACGTTTTAGTTGATTTAACCCGATTAAACACACTAATTATTAGTAAGTATTAAATATATTGAATAAACTAAACCCTAAAAAAATTACTTATTTCACCAACGTATTAATTCAAACCCATGTTTCATTACCGGGTCAACTAACCATAGATTCTTATTTTCTAAATCACAAACCCACATTCTTTGATACAGTTTCAAAACCCCACATCTAAATTCTAAACCCACGTTTTTTATAAATCATAAACCCATGTTCCAAATCACAATCTCATTTTATTCATGCGTAACTCTTCCACCAAATTGGTATAAATTCAGTTCTCCTCCACCAAATTGGTATAAGTTTATCTCTCCAATATTCAGCTTTCTTTTCCATAGTTTATTCAATGGCACTTCCTTTAATTACTTTCATTGATAACATTCACGCTGGAAAGATTGATTGGAATTTGAAGGTTCGAATCATTCGTACGTGACCTCAACCTGAATTCAAAAATCCATCTGGAACAAACAGTTTGGAGATGATTCTACTTGGCGAAAAGGTATAAATATTTTACATTTTTAATTTCATAATAATATTTACAATCTATATTGATTTTGTATTTGTATTTTCATATTTTTTTCATTGTAGTATGGAAAGATTCAGGCTACAGTGAAGAAAAGACTTATCACACAGATTCAAGAATCATTAAAGGAAGGTTCTACTTATTTAGTTGAAATTTACTTAGTTGCCAGAAATGAAATGAAATTCAAACCAGCAACACACAAGTTCAAATTGAACATTATGGGAGCTACAAAGTGCAGTAACATAGTTGCGAATGAAATTCCAACAAATCATTTAGATTTTGTTGCTTTTTCATTGATCCTCTCAGGTACAAAAGGTGATAAAATACTTGGTATATATATTATGTTATATTATTTTATATTTACATTCACATTTATTTATGAATTTACAAAAAAAAAATTATAATTCATTGGGCTAAATTTATATCTAATTTTTTTCTTAAATTTAACAGATGTAATTGCACGTTTTGTGGAAAAGGACAACATCTAACAAACTCCAAAGAATTGAAAAAACTACAAGCTGATTAACATTGTTCTTGAGGATTTAGAGTAAGATGTAATTGCACGTTTTATGGTATCTATTATTTTCTCAAACTAATTTCATCCCCCCACGTTTCATTACTAATTATTAATTTGTTAAATATATTAAATGAAATAAACCCTAAAAAAACTACTTTGTAATATCCCGATTCTTTGACACCGATGATTATCCTTTAATTGGTATTTGGAATGCACAATTGACTTATTCTATATTAGACTAAGAAGGATTATTAAGAGAATAAGTGGATTAGTTAGAAACCAACTAAATGGCATGATGGCAATTACCACTTAGTTGGAGGGCAATTGAGACAATTAACCTTATGCATGTGAACTTAAGGCTTGTTTGCATTGATAGTGCTTCATAAAATCAGAATTTATGAGAGGAAGAAAAGAGGAATAGCTTAAGAACAAGAGAGAAGAGAAGAAGCTCATGGATATCATCTTCAAGTTCCATTTTCGCACCTTGGGTACAGCCTCCACTAAAACGGTAATATCTCTCTGCTCGTAACTCCGTTTGTAACGATTCTGGTCTCATTGGAAAGCTAACGATATTCTCTTCGATTTGCATATATGGTTCGCGTTCATAGCTTCTGTTTTGAAGGAGAAAACTGAGCTTGAAGTTGTGTCAGTCATGCTGAAAGTGTGAAGAGAGTAGTTACGGATTTGGTCATGTTAGAGGTGAAGAGTTGATCAAGGAGGAAGTTTAATGTCTGCATGATCATCCTCTCAACCTCCTTTTTAGCAAGGTGAGTCCTTAGATAGCAACTTGGGTAGAAATTGGGAAATTGCATGTTATGGGGCTATGGTGAGATACACTTGATGCATGATATATGTTCTTTGATGATAAAACTATATTGCATGTTGATAGTATGCTTGTGTTCCATGTTAATTCTACTAATAATTGATAATGCACTCTTTTGGAATGATATTGGGATGTTAGAAGTGTTTGGATTAGATTTGGAACTGGTTTAGAACCCTTAAAAATGCAGAAAATTGATTCTGCTTCAGGGTAATCGGTTACAAGCATTTGGGTAACCGGTTACTCTGTGTAAATTTGTGTTTTTAGGCATTTTTCATGCCAGTAACCGGTTACTGGCTTCTGGGTAACCGGTTACCCTGGGCGCAGAGGAAAAAAATCACCAAACTTCGGAAATTCGTAACTTTCGGCTCGGGTATCGGAATTGCGCAAACTTTATATCGTTGGAAAGCTAGCGATGTGTAATTTCTAATAAAATTGGTCCTCAAACCAGAATGTTTGATTTAATAATAGTGGATCCCCACTTAGTGAATCAATGAATTAGTATGGGAACTTATGTCTTTACCAATTGATTAATAATTATTATGTCATGCATTGAATAGAATGCCTATTGCTACTATGAATAGTATATCCATGTTTGAAAATGTTATGCCATTATGTATGATACATGGAACCTATGTACACCGTCGTTTTGGTTAAACGAACGGAATTGATTGTATTGTGTGATTGACGCTTGTTATGCGTGTGGTATGCTAGAATCGAAGTGGGCCACTACTAGGTGGTAAGGCACCATTGTATATGGACTAGTTTCCAATTACCATTGCGATGTGCTCGTGAGAGTCTATGAGGCGTGTCTCACTTGCAGTTAACACATTGGCGTTCTTGGTATGATTAACACACCTGAACTACCGTTGCAGTGTGCTCGTGAGTTTCCGTACGGGGTTTTACCCACTTGCCGTTAACACACTTGCGTGCTCGGTATGGTGGCGTTATGCGGCTAAGTAAGCCTACGTATAACAGGTAAACCATCTCTAGTGATGCCAAGTATGCTATATCATTAGGTTCCTACCCGGATGGGCTCATGCGTCAAGACGACGTGTTGCACTTGCCGTTAACACCACGTGCATACAGATGGTTAATGGGACGGTGTCGCCTCTTAGGCAAGGTCATCTCGCAGCCATGTAGGCCTGTGCGAACCCATTTAATCACTCTTGCAGGGTGCTTGTGCAAGTCTCTTGGCAAATAGGCATGGGTGAACCCACCGAGGGTGTGTGTGCAGCCTTGGTAGTTTGGTTGTTACCACTTCTGGATTCCCCGTACATGGGTATGGGTCTCCATACATGTTTGAGTACTATTTGTGTACTTGTGATATGATGACTCCTATGGTGGACGAATCATGTGTTTGCTCCGTATTTGTACCGGATGTGAGGACAACCCCGAATCAATGGTGGATTCGGTTTTGATGCATGTACCCTGTAGATCCGAGTGGACCCATAGGATAGGAGGACTCACTGAGATTTAGTAATCTCACCCCAATCAACTTATATTTTTTTCAGGTGCAGTTTAGTAGCGTTTGGTCAGTAACAGGTTTGGACTGAAGACTTGGAAGTGGTGTTGGCTCGAAGACCTCGTTGGTTTGACATTCCGCTGTGCGAGATCCATTGAAGACTCACGTATTATGCTTCTTAGTATAATTTCAGGTTGTATTTTATATGGATCTTTCTATAACTATAGCTTATGTATGTACTCAATATCAATTTTAACGTTTCATGCATAATATACTAGTCAGTTATGTATGGGGTGTTACAGTTGGTATCAGAGCAGGTCGATTCTCGGCCGAGCCATGAGACATCACTAGCAATCCCTTTCCTCCTCACGTGTGTGCGTTGCTAGCCTGATTTTACTAATATCTCATTTAGTTGTTGAACTTGATCAACTCATCAACTGAGTGTGAGACAGTAGAATTACGGCAGAGCCGCCACGAGGACTCGTAAACCTGTAAGTATTGTGAATCCAAGTAGTTGGAGTGGGATGAGTAATGGATTGTTTGGACGTTGTAAGTGGATAATATTGGAGTTGTTAGAATTAAGAGGAGCGTTTGGCGCAAAGGAGTAATACCCGAACTACCAAGGTGTGGATCGAGACAACTAGAACCCCCAAGATTTTGATTGGACGGAGTGAAACTTTCTCCAAGTCTTGGTAGTAGCAAGGGAAATCTAGACAGGATTGAGTAGGAGCCTTGTAAGTGAGATTCTACGAAGATGTTGAGTTGGGAATTAGTAGGATTCAGTACTGATGATGCTGCCGGTGTTAAGTGCGACTGATGAGCTGATAGGACAGAATAACCTTTGGAAGTGCGGACACATAAGTCAGACCTTTCTGATTGCGCTGGTACGAACAGTAATTGGATGGGTGAAGTATTAGATCCTAATTTAACTCGAAGTACCTTAAGCGAGAGTAGTTACCTAGTAAGGGTTGGTGGAATGTACGAGTGTGGTAGCCTATGATTGGGTGAGGCTTGAATACCCGGTCGATAGAAGAGGATGTGTATTTCTGTTCTTATCATTTTATATTTAAGATCTAGAGCTACGCTAGATGGAATATGAAATGATGTAGAAGCGTGAAATGCAGTAACCTAAGTTCTTGTTAGTTGTTGTTCGTCTGACCCTGAGTGAAGCCATAGAACTACGCTTGGCGTTGGGCATTCAGGCAAACAACAACTAACACCCATCTGAAACGTCAGCAGGATGATCGCAGTTGCGTCGGTTGTTAGGAACCACGGTACTCCTATCTGAACTGAATTATCCTTGGAATCTCATGCATGCGTGGGACGAGTGGGTACGCGCACTGCATGGTGATCCGAAGTTGAACTTCATATCTTCGTGCTTGCCGTTTTAGTTTTCCGAGTAAGTAAACCTTGGTGTGTAGCACTCTCAGGTTTTAGCATCCTGAGCAGTTTGATTCGAAGGACTTGAGGAACGATGGACCTATAGGAGGTCTGCTCAAACGCTTGTCGGTTGTGACTTTAGGATACGCATGGAGATCGTTATACCCCACGGAGGTAGATTACCTGGATACATGGCCTCGGAGTTGGACCACCATGTTAGTACTACCAAATGGGTATAATGCCACAGTATCGCTATCGTGCCCAAGATGCATGAGTCATCCTTTTCCAACAAGTGTGGGGGCAAGGGTGACCTGGAGCTTAAGGTACAATTCTGATTTGGCACTCGTGAGACGCATATTAGACTCTCATAAGGTATGTGGGATAAGGATCCATATGTCGCGCTCGATAGTAGAGGAATAGCTAGACAGGCGATGGTGAGATGGATCAAGATCCGATACTACACTTATGGAGACTCTTGGAGATCGGGATCACATGAGTTAGTGTCAGATTGTGCCTTGGAGTAGCTTGAGGTGTGACATTCTTGGAAGAGTGTACGTTGATGTTTTGAACGAAGGGATGACAATCTTGGTAAGGCATAGACATTTTGGTTTGAGAACTACTAAGGAGTCTATAAGAGAGATGTTCCAAGTGCAAAGTGCAATTTCTTGCATTGTGGCTACACTCTGACTATTAGAAGCACCACAATGAAAGATGCAGCTGCCGAGGAAGTCAATTTAGTTCAGAGGTGGAACAAACTTTAGATGACTCTGTGAATAGAGTGTGGCTATGGGAGGATTGTTATATCAGTACGTCGCACGAGTTAGCAGAGGTGATACTACATTAAGAGAATGAAGGTGTATGGTTGGGTAGAAGTTGTGTAAAACTGCTAGAGTTATCATGAGTTGCAGTACGTCGTGAAGGGTTCGACATACCGATTGAGCAACAAAGATTTGTTGGAATGAAAAACATAGCAGTTGTACGCTGTGGAAATCAGTGACAAGGAAGAACCTCCAAGTCAGTGAGTATTTGGGTTTCAATGCCCTGAGATCGAAACGTGTGCTTAAGTTGTGGTAGATGAACTAATGTGGAATGACAGAGTAAGTAGAAACTTGATTCTGGAGAGTACGCAACTTCAAAGAGTAATAGTGATGATGGATGTATACGGAGTCCTAACACGTGTTGTAATTGGACAGCTGTAGATAAGGAATTATTGTGTATTAATGGAAACTAAGTGAATTATGGATATAACGTGACTCAGAGGATTTCAAGGTGTGTAACTTGTTGGAATCAGAGTAGCGCAACGGATCAAGGAAGAATCAGATAAGTCTGAGGTAGGAATGAACGGACTATTCGCAGGATCTTATGTTGGGATGAAAATATTTTCCTGAGGGAAATTGTCAAAGCAGCGTTTCGTTCATTCCAGTCTCGCGAGGATCCACCATAAACTCATGAGGTGTTGTCAATGGGCCAGCTTGGGAATACATTTTGTGGACGGCATGCGGTCCGATGTTGTAAGTCATCAGTTTAGCTTGTAAGTCGCAAGGGTTGGACATAATATCGTGACTGCCAAAATGCTGAAGGCTAGAGAGGACATTCAGTTGGCGCAAGTTCGTTGTGGTTATGTCTTGTGTACTACGATTGTGCACAAAGACTTGGACAATGGTTACAGGTCAGTGGTTGAATTTCGCGTCTTATCAGTAGAATCCTGTGCGAAGTTGTCGAATGTTAAGGCTATAGTTGCAAGATGATTACACCTTCGCGGTTTACGGTGACAGTTGTTATGTCTAAACTGGAGTAAGGGCTTAAGTAAAAAGATTCAGTTGTATAAGTAAAGGTAAACTTGGGACAATCATCCTAAGACTTTGGAAACCAGAAGTTAAGACCAAGACATTTGGCTAACGACTAACGTCATTGTATGGACTTTGGTGGAGAATAATTTGAAGTGTCGTCATAGAACGAAATATTGTGTCAAGAATGCTTGGTTGGGAAGTAATTCAAGGAGCCTGAGCAAATCAGTAAGTGTGTTGGACAAGGGTGAGCACAACAGAGTTTGAACAGCGGATATCCAACATGACATCTTCTGAATGACCAGAGATGAGTCTGGATGATCTTCTGACAGATGGTTCTTCAGAAATGCTTAGATTCTCCAGAGAAGCTGATACTTGATCTTCAGATTCTTTGCTTCTGAGAAGCTCTGCTTCTGATGCGTTGCTTCTTGGCTCAACAACTTCTGATATATCAATATCACAATCTGCAAAATTATCAAACTGCTTTGGTTTTTCAGAACCAAGCTTATCATCAAACCTGATATTGATTGATTCTTCCACAATCAATGTTTCAGTATTGTATACTCTGTAGCCTTTTGAGCGTTCAGAATATCCAAGAAGGAAACATTTTTGTGCTTTGGAATCAAACTTACCAAGATGATCTTTAGTGTTCAGAATAAAGCATACACATCCAAAAGGATGGAAATATGAAATGTTGGGCTTTTTATTCTTCCACAATTCATAAGGAGTCTTATTTAGAATAGGTCTGATAGAGATTCTATTCTGAATATAGCATGCAGTGTTTATTGCTTCTGCCCAGAAATGCTTAGCCATATTGGTTTCATTGATCATGGTTCTGGCCATTTCTTGCAGAGTCCTATTCTTTCGTTCTACAACTCCATTTTGCTGTGGAGTTCTAGGACAAGAGAAATCATGGGCAATACCATTTTCTTTGAAGAATTCTTCAAAGGATCTGTTCTCAAATTCACCACCATAATCACTTCTGATCTTTATGATTTTACACTCTTTTTCAGATTGAATCTGAATGCAGAAATCAAAGAACACTGAATGAGACTCATCCTTGTGTTTCAAGAATTTTACCCACGTCCAGCGGCTATAATCATCTACGATGACTAATCCATATTTCTTCCCTCTGACAGATGCTGTTTTGACTGGGCCAAACAGATCAATGTGCAAGAGTTCTAATGGCCTTGAGGTAGAAACAACATTCTTGGACTTGAATGCAGGTTTGGAGAACTTGCCCTTCTGACATGCTTCACAAAGAGCATCTGATTTGAATTTCAGATTAGGGAGTCCTCTGACAAGATCCAGTTTGTTAATCTGAGAAATCTTTCTCAAACTAGCATGACCTAATCTTCTGTGCCAGACCCACTGCTCTTCAGAAACAGACATAAGACAAGTCACCTTCTGACTCATAAGATCTTGCAGATCTGTCTTATAAATGTTGTTCTTCCTCTTGCCTGTAAATAGGATTGAGCCATCCTTCTGATTTACAGCCTTGCAAGACTTTTGATTAAAGATTATATCATAACCATTGTCACTCAATTGACTGATAGATAAGAGGTTATGTGTTAATCCTTCTACAAGAAGTACATTAGAAATGGAAGGAGAGTTACCAGACTTTATAGTTCCAGAGCCAATTATCTTGCCCTTCTGATCTCCTCCAAACTTGACTTCTCCTCCAGACTTAAGCACCAGGTCTTGGAACATAGACCTTCTTCCTGTCATGTGTCGTGAGCATCCAGAGTCCAGGTACCACGACATGTTGTGCTTTGTCCTTTTTGCAGCCAAGGATATCTCTTCAGAATCTGATTCTGATGTAGATTCTGATCCGTCATCTTCTGTCGCCATCAGCGCACAGTTAGCCTGCTCATCTTCAGAGTCTGAATCATCTTCTGACTCATCCCAGGTTGCCATAAGACCTTTCTTCTTATGAAACTTCTTCTTGGGATTTTCCTTCTGAAGTTTTGGACATTCATTCTTGAAGTGTCCAGGCTCATTGCATTCATAGCACATGACCTTCTTCTTGTCAAATCTTCTGTCATCAGAAGATTCTCCACGTTCAAATTTCTTTGAACTTCTGACGCCTCTGAACTTCCTTTGCTTGTTCTTCCAGAGTTGATTTAGCCTTTTGGAGATCAAGGACAGTTCATCATCTTCTTCAGATTCTGATTCTTCAGGATCTTCTTCTCTAGCCTGAAAAGCGTTAGTGCATTTCATGATATTGGATTTTAATGCAATAGACTTACCTTTCTTTTGAGGCTCATTTGCGTCCAGCTCTATTTCATGGCTTCTCAAGGCACTGATAAGCTCTTCCAGAGAAACTTCATTCAGATTCTTTGCAATCTTGAATGCAGTCACCATAGGACCCCATCTTCTGGGTAAGCTTCTGATGATCTTCTTTACGTGATCAGCCTTGGTGTATCCCTTGTCAAGAACTCTCAATCCAGCAGTAAGAGTTTGAAATCTTGAAAACATCTTTTCAATGTCTTCATCATCCTCCATCTTGAAGGCTTCATACTTCTGGATTAAAGCGAGAGCTTTAGTCTCCTTGACTTGAGCATTTCCTTCATGAGTCATTTTCAAGGACTCATATATGTCATAGGCTGTTTCCCTGTTAGATATCTTCTCATACTCAGCATGAGAGATAGCATTCAACAAAACAGTTCTGTATTTATGATGATTCCTGAAAAGCTTCTTCTGATCATCACTCATTTCTTGCCTTGTCAGCTTTACGCCACTGGCATTTACTGGATGTTTGTAACCATCCATCAGAAGATCCCATAGATCACCATCTAGACCAAGAAAGTAACTTTCCAGTTTATCTTTCCAGTATTCAAAATTTTCACCATCAAATACCGGCGGTCTAGTATAACCATTGTTACCGCTGTGTTGCTCAGCAGAGCCAGATGTAGGTGTAGACTTTGCAGTTTCATCAGCCATCTTTTACTGAAGCGTTTTTTTCTTCCTGAATCTTTTCTAAACACGGTTAAGTGCTTGCACCTTAGAACCGGCGCTCTGATACCAATTGAAGGATAGAAAAACACTTAGAAAGGGGGGGGGTTTGAATAAGTGTAGCTTTAAAAACTTGACAGATAAAAATAAATTGCACAGTTATTTTTATCCTGGTTCGTTGTTAACTAAACTACTCCAGTCCACCCCCGCAGAGATGATTTACCTCAACTGAGGATTTAATCCACTAATCGCACGGATTACAATGGTTCTCCACTTAGTCAGCAACTAAGTCTTCCAGAGTCTTCTGATCACACACTGATCACTCCAGGAACAACTGCTTAGATACCCTCTAAGACTTTCTAGAGTATTCTGATCCACACGATCACTCTAGTTACAACCTGCTTAGATAACCTCTAAGACTTCCTAGAGTATTCTGATCCACACGATCACTCTAGTTCCTTACAACTTAATGTAATCAATTCTAAGAGTATTACAATTGCTTCTTAAAAGCTATAATCACAAACTGTGATATTTCTCTTAACGTTTAAGCTTAATCTCACTAATATATTACAACAGCAATGTAGTGAGCTTTGATGAAGATGAAGATTCTGAGCTTTGAGTAGAACAGAGTTTCAGCAAGTTAATATGAGTTGTTTTGTTTCAGAATCGTTAACCTTGCTTCTCATCAGAACTTCATATTTATAGGCGTTGGAGAAGATGACCGTTGAGTGCATTTAATGCTTTGCGTGTTCCGTACAGCATCGCATTTAATGTTATACGCTTTTGTCAACTACCTCGAGCCTTGTTCACGCTGTGTCTACTGACGTTGCCTTTAGTAGCTTTTAACGTTCCTTTTGTCAGTCAGCGTAGCTTGCCACTTGTACTTCCTTCTGATCTGATGTTTGTGAATACAACGTTTGAATATCATCAGAGTCAAACAGCTTGGTGCAAAGCATCTTCTGATCTTCTGACCTTGAAGTGCTTCTGAGCGTGATACCATCAGAACTTCAGTGCTTCTGATCTCATGTTCTTCTGATGCTTCCATAGACCCATGTTCTGATTCTGCTTCGACCATCTTCTGATGTCTTGCCAGACCATGTTCTGATGTTGCATGCTGAACCCTTGAGACAAAGCTTCTGAGCGCTGAATTATGCATACTCTTTATATATTTCCTGAAAAGGAAATTGCATTGGATTAGAGTACCATATTATCTTAAGCAAAATTCATATTATTGTTATCATCAAAACTAAGATAATTGATCAGAACAAATCTTGTTCTAACAGTATTATGCTTCTTAGTAGAATTCCATGTTGTATTTTATATGGATCTTTCTATAACTATAGCTTTTGTATGTACCCAATATCAATTTTAACGTTTCATGCATAATATACTAGTCAGTTATGTATGGGGTGTTACATACTTTCATTGTTTCCTACTTTTTAGTTGATTTAACTCGATAAAACACACTAATTATTATTAAATATTAAATATATTGAATAAAATAAATCCTAAAAAAACTACTTATTTCACCAACGTATTAATTCAACCCCATGTTTCATTACTAGGTCAACTAACCATACATTCTTATTTTCTAAATCACAAAACCACATTCTTTGATACGGTTTCAAAACCCCACATCCAAATTCTAAACCCACGTTTTTTATAAATCATAAACCTATGTTCCAAATCACAATCTCATTTTATTCATGCGTAACTCCTCCACCGAATTGGTATAAATTCAGTTCTCCGCCACCAAATTGGTATAAGTTCATCTCTCCAATATTCAGCTTTCTTTTCCAAAGTTTATTTAATGGCACTTCCTTTAATTACTTTCATTGATAACATTCACGGTGGAAAGATTTATTGGAATTTGAAGGTTCGAATCATTCGTACGTGACCTCAACCTGAATTCAAAAATCCATCTGGAACAAACAGTTTGGAGATGAATCTACTTGACGAAAAGGTATAAATATTTTACATTTTTAATTTCATAATAATATTTACAATCTATATTGATTTTGTATTTGTATTTTCATCTTTTTTTCATTGTAGTATGGAAAGATTCAGGCTATAGTGAAGAAAAGACTTATCACACAGATTCAAGAATCATTAAAGGAAGGTTCTACTTATTTAATTGAAATTGTCTTAGTTGCCAGAAATGAAATGAAATTCAAACCAGCAACACACAAGTTCAAATTGAACTTTATGGGAGCAACAAAGTGCAGTAACATAGTTGCGAATGAAATTCCAACAAATCATTTTGATTTTGTTGCTTTTTCATATATCCTCTCAGGTACAAATGGTGATAAATTACTTGGTATATATATTATGTTATATTATTTTATATTTACATTCACATTTATTTATGAATTTACAAAAAAAAATTATAATTCATTTGGCTAAATTTATATGTAATTTTTTTCTAAAATTTAACAGATGTAATTGCACGTTTTGTGGAAAAGGACAACATCTAACAAACTCCAAAGAATTGAAAAAACTACAAGCTGATTAACATTGTTTTTGAGGATTTAGAGTAAGATTTAATAATAGCTTATCATTATATTAAATTACGTAATTTAATTTATGGTATCTATTATTTTCTCAAACTAATTTCATCCCCCCACGTTTCATTACTAATTATTAATTTATTAAATATATTAAATGAAATAAACCCTAAAAAAACTACTTTCATTGTTTCCTACTTTTTAGTTGATTTAACCCGATAAAACACACTAATTATTATTAAATATTAAATATATTGAATAAAATAAATTCTAAAAAAACTACTTATTTCACAGACGTATTAATTCAAACCCATGTTTCATTACCAGGTCAACTAACCATACATTCTTATTTTCTAAATCACAAACCCACATTCTTTGATACGGTTTCAAAACCCACATCCAAATTCTAAACCCACGTTTTTTATAAATCATAAACCTATGTTCCAAATCACAATCTCATTTTATTCATGCGTAACTCCTCCACCAAATTGGTATAAATTCAGTTCCCCTCCACCAAATTGGTATAAATTCATCTCTCCAATATTCAGCTTTCTTTTCCATAGTTTATTCATTGGCACTTCCTATAATTACTTTCGTTGATAACATTCACGCTGGAAAGATTGATTGGAGTTTGAAGGTTTGAATCATTCGTACGTGGACTCAACCTGAATTCAAAAATCCATCTGAAACAAAAAATTAAGAGATCATTCTACTTGACGAAAAGGTACAAATATTTTATATTTTTAATTTCATAATAATATTTACAATCTATATTGATTTTTTTTTAGTATTTTCATTTCTTTTTTTTTTCATTGTAGTATGGAAAGATTAGGCTACAGTGAAAAAAGGACTTATCACACAGTTTCAAGAATCCTTAAAGGAAGGTTCTACTTATTTAATTGAAACTGTCTTAGTTACCAGAAATAAAATGAAATTCAAACCAGCAACACACAAGTTCAAATTGAACTTTATGGGAATTACAAAGTGCAGTAACATAGTTGCGAATGAAATTCCAACAAATCATTTTGATTTTGTTGCTTTTTCATATATCCTCTCAGGTAGAAATGGTGAGAAATTACTTGGTATGTATATTATGTTATATTATTTTATATTTACATTCACATTTATTTATGAATTTACAAAAACAAATTTTATAATTCATTTGGCTAAATTTATATGTAATTTTTTTCTTAAATTTAACAGATGTAATTGCACGTTTTGTGGAAAAGGACAACATCTAACAAACTCCAAAGAATTGAAAAAACTACAAGCTGATTAACATTGTTCTTGAGGATTTAGAGTAAGATTTAATAATAGCTTATCATTATATTAAAATACATACTTTAATTTATGGTATATATTATTTTCTCAAACTAATTTCATTCCCCCCACGTTTCATTACTAATTATTAATTTATTAAATATATTAAATGAAATAAACCCTAAAAAAACTACTTTCATTGTTTCCTACGTTTTAGTTGATTTAACCCGATTAAACACACTAATTATTATTAAGTATTAAATATATTGAATAAACTAAACCCTAAAAAAATTACTTATTTCACCAACGTATTAATTCAAACCCATGTTTCATTACCGGGTCAACTAACCATAGATTCTTATTTTCTAAATCACAAACCCACATTCTTTGATACGGTTTCAAAACCCCACATCTAAATTCTAAACCCACGTTTTTTATAAATCATAAACCCATGTTCCAAATCACAATCTCATTTTATTCATGCGTAACTCTTCCACCAAATTGGTATAAATTCAGTTCTCCTCCACCAAATTGGTATAAGTTTATCTCTCCAATATTCAGCTTTCTTTTCCATAGTTTATTCAATGGCACTTCCTTTAATTACTTTCATTGATAACATTCACGCTGGAAAGATTGATTGGAATTTGAAGGTTCGAATCATTCGTACGTGACCTCAACCTGAATTCAAAAATCCATCTGGAACAAACAGTTTGGAGATGATTCTACTTGGCGAAAAGGTATAAATATTTTACATTTTTAATTTCATAATAATATTTACAATCTATATTGATTTTGTATTTGTATTTTCATATTTTTTTCATTGTAGTATGGAAAGATTCAGGCTACAGTGAAGAAAAGACTTATCACACAGATTCAAGAATCATTAAAGGAAGGTTCTACTTATTTAGTTGAAATTTACTTAGTTGCCAGAAATGAAATGAAATTCAAACCAGCAACACACAAGTTCAAATTGAACATTATGGGAGCTACAAAGTGCAGTAACATAGTTGCGAATGAAATTCCAACAAATCATTTAGATTTTGTTGCTTTTTCATTGATCCTCTCAGGTACAAAAGGTGATAAAATACTTGGTATATATATTATGTTATATTATTTTATATTTACATTCACATTTATTTATGAATTTACAAAAAAAAAATTATAATTCATTGGGCTAAATTTATATCTAATTTTTTTCTTAAATTTAACAGATGTAATTGCACGTTTTGTGGAAAAGGACAACATCTAACAAACTCCAAAGAATTGAAAAAACTACAAGCTGATTAACATTGTTCTTGAGGATTTAGAGTAAGATGTAATTGCACGTTTTATGGTATCTATTATTTTCTCAAACTAATTTCATCCCCCCACGTTTCATTACTAATTATTAATTTGTTAAATATATTAAATGAAATAAACCCTAAAAAAACTACTTTGTAATATCCCGATTCTTTGACACCGATGATTATCCTTTAATTGGTATTTGGAATGCACAATTGACTTATTCTATATTAGACTAAGAAGGATTATTAAGAGAATAAGTGGATTAGTTAGAAACCAACTAAATGGCATGATGGCAATTACCACTTAGTTGGAGGGCAATTGAGACAATTAACCTTATGCATGTGAACTTAAGGCTTGTTTGCATTGATAGTGCTTCATAAAATCAGAATTTATGAGAGGAAGAAAAGAGGAATAGCTTAAGAACAAGAGAGAAGAGAAGAAGCTCATGGATATCATCTTCAAGTTCCATTTTCGCACCTTGGGTACAGCCTCCACTAAAACGGTAATATCTCTCTGCTCGTAACTCCGTTTGTAACGATTCTGGTCTCATTGGAAAGCTAACGATATTCTCTTCGATTTGCATATATGGTTCGCGTTCATAGCTTCTGTTTTGAAGGAGAAAACTGAGCTTGAAGTTGTGTCAGTCATGCTGAAAGTGTGAAGAGAGTAGTTACGGATTTGGTCATGTTAGAGGTGAAGAGTTGATCAAGGAGGAAGTTTAATGTCTGCATGATCATCCTCTCAACCTCCTTTTTAGCAAGGTGAGTCCTTAGATAGCAACTTGGGTAGAAATTGGGAAATTGCATGTTATGGGGCTATGGTGAGATACACTTGATGCATGATATATGTTCTTTGATGATAAAACTATATTGCATGTTGATAGTATGCTTGTGTTCCATGTTAATTCTACTAATAATTGATAATGCACTCTTTTGGAATGATATTGGGATGTTAGAAGTGTTTGGATTAGATTTGGAACTGGTTTAGAACCCTTAAAAATGCAGAAAATTGATTCTGCTTCAGGGTAATCGGTTACAAGCATTTGGGTAACCGGTTACTCTGTGTAAATTTGTGTTTCTGGGCATTTTTCATGCCAGTAACCGGTTACTGGCTTCTGGGTAACCGGTTACCCTGGGCGCAGAGGAAAAAAATCACCAAACTTCGGAAATTCGTAACTTTCGGCTCGGGTATCGGAATTGCGCAAACTTTATATCGTTGGAAAGCTAGCGATGTGTAATTTCTAATAAAATTGGTCCTCAAACCAGAATGTTTGATTTAATAATAGTGGATCCCCACTTAGTGAATCAATGAATTAGTATGGGAACTTATGTCTTTACCAATTGATTAATAATTATTATGTCATGCATTGAATAGAATGCCTATTGCTACTATGAATAGTATATCCATGTTTGAAAATGTTATGCCATTATGTATGATACATGGAACCTATGTACACCGTCGTTTTGGTTAAACGAACGGAATTGATTGTATTGTGTGATTGACGCTTGTTATGCGTGTGGTATGCTAGAATCGAAGTGGGCCACTACTAGGTGGTAAGGCACCATTGTATATGGACTAGTTTCCAATTACCATTGCGATGTGCTCGTGAGAGTCTATGAGGCGTGTCTCACTTGCAGTTAACACATTGGCGTTCTTGGTATGATTAACACACCTGAACTACCGTTGCAGTGTGCTCGTGAGTTTCCGTACGGGGTTTTACCCACTTGCCGTTAACACACTTGCGTGCTCGGTATGGTGGCGTTATGCGGCTAAGTAAGCCTACGTATAACAGGTAAACCATCTCTAGTGATGCCAAGTATGCTATATCATTAGGTTCCTACCCGGATGGGCTCATGCGTCAAGACGACGTGTTGCACTTGCCGTTAACACCACGTGCATACAGATGGTTAATGGGACGGTGTCGCCTCTTAGGCAAGGTCATCTCGCAGCCATGTAGGCCTGTGCGAACCCATTTAATCACTCTTGCAGGGTGCTTGTGCAAGTCTCTTGGCAAATAGGCATGGGTGAACCCACCGAGGGTGTGTGTGCAGCCTTGGTAGTTTGGTTGTTACCACTTCTGGATTCCCCGTACATGGGTATGGGTCTCCATACATGTTTGAGTACTATTTGTGTACTTGTGATATGATGACTCCTATGGTGGACGAATCATGTGTTTGCTCCGTATTTGTACCGGATGTGAGGACAACCCCGAATCAATGGTGGATTCGGTTTTGATGCATGTACCCTGTAGATCCGAGTGGACCCATAGGATAGGAGGACTCACTGAGATTTAGTAATCTCACCCCAATCAACTTATATTTTTTTCAGGTGCAGTTTAGTAGCGTTTGGTCAGTAACAGGTTTGGACTGAAGACTTGGAAGTGGTGTTGGCTCGAAGACCTCGTTGGTTTGACATTCCGCTGTGCGAGATCCATTGAAGACTCACGTATTATGCTTCTTAGTATAATTTCAGGTTGTATTTTATATGGATCTTTCTATAACTATAGCTTATGTATGTACTCAATATCAATTTTAACGTTTCATGCATAATATACTAGTCAGTTATGTATGGGGTGTTACAGTTGGTATCAGAGCAGGTCGATTCTCGGCCGAGCCATGAGACATCACTAGCAATCCCTTTCCTCCTCACGTGTGTGCGTTGCTAGCCTGATTTTACTAATATCTCATTTAGTTGTTGAACTTGATCAACTCATCAACTGAGTGTGAGACAGTAGAATTACGGCAGAGCCGCCACGAGGACTCGTAAACCTGTAAGTATTGTGAATCCAAGTAGTTGGAGTGGGATGAGTAATGGATTGTTTGGACGTTGTAAGTGGATAATATTGGAGTTGTTAGAATTAAGAGGAGCGTTTGGCGCAAAGGAGTAATACCCGAACTACCAAGGTGTGGATCGAGACAACTAGAACCCCCAAGATTTTGATTGGACGGAGTGAAACTTTCTCCAAGTCTTGGTAGTAGCAAGGGAAATCTAGACAGGATTGAGTAGGAGCCTTGTAAGTGAGATTCTACGAAGATGTTGAGTTGGGAATTAGTAGGATTCAGTACTGATGATGCTGCCGGTGTTAAGTGCGACTGATGAGCTGATAGGACAGAATAACCTTTGGAAGTGCGGACACATAAGTCAGACCTTTCTGATTGCGCTGGTACGAACAGTAATTGGATGGGTGAAGTATTAGATCCTAATTTAACTCGAAGTACCTTAAGCGAGAGTAGTTACCTAGTAAGGGTTGGTGGAATGTACGAGTGTGGTAGCCTATGATTGGGTGAGGCTTGAATACCCGGTCGATAGAAGAGGATGTGTATTTCTGTTCTTATCATTTTATATTTAAGATCTAGAGCTACGCTAGATGGAATATGAAATGATGTAGAAGCGTGAAATGCAGTAACCTAAGTTCTTGTTAGTTGTTGTTCGTCTGACCCTGAGTGAAGCCATAGAACTACGCTTGGCGTTGGGCATTCAGGCAAACAACAACTAACACCCATCTGAAACGTCAGCAGGATGATCGCAGTTGCGTCGGTTGTTAGGAACCACGGTACTCCTATCTGAACTGAATTATCCTTGGAATCTCATGCATGCGTGGGACGAGTGGGTACGCGCACTGCATGGTGATCCGAAGTTGAACTTCATATCTTCGTGCTTGCCGTTTTAGTTTTCCGAGTAAGTAAACCTTGGTGTGTAGCACTCTCAGGTTTTAGCATCCTGAGCAGTTTGATTCGAAGGACTTGAGGAACGATGGACCTATAGGAGGTCTGCTCAAACGCTTGTCGGTTGTGACTTTAGGATACGCATGGAGATCGTTATACCCCACGGAGGTAGATTACCTGGATACATGGCCTCGGAGTTGGACCACCATGTTAGTACTACCAAATGGGTATAATGCCACAGTATCGCTATCGTGCCCAAGATGCATGAGTCATCCTTTTCCAACAAGTGTGGGGGCAAGGGTGACCTGGAGCTTAAGGTACAATTCTGATTTGGCACTCGTGAGACGCATATTAGACTCTCATAAGGTATGTGGGATAAGGATCCATATGTCGCGCTCGATAGTAGAGGAATAGCTAGACAGGCGATGGTGAGATGGATCAAGATCCGATACTACACTTATGGAGACTCTTGGAGATCGGGATCACATGAGTTAGTGTCAGATTGTGCCTTGGAGTAGCTTGAGGTGTGACATTCTTGGAAGAGTGTACGTTGATGTTTTGAACGAAGGGATGACAATCTTGGTAAGGCATAGACATTTTGGTTTGAGAACTACTAAGGAGTCTATAAGAGAGATGTTCCAAGTGCAAAGTGCAATTTCTTGCATTGTGGCTACACTCTGACTATTAGAAGCACCACAATGAAAGATGCAGCTGCCGAGGAAGTCAATTTAGTTCAGAGGTGGAACAAACTTTAGATGACTCTGTGAATAGAGTGTGGCTATGGGAGGATTGTTATATCAGTACGTCGCACGAGTTAGCAGAGGTGATACTACATTAAGAGAATGAAGGTGTATGGTTGGGTAGAAGTTGTGTAAAACTGCTAGAGTTATCATGAGTTGCAGTACGTCGTGAAGGGTTCGACATACCGATTGAGCAACAAAGATTTGTTGGAATGAAAAACATAGCAGTTGTACGCTGTGGAAATCAGTGACAAGGAAGAACCTCCAAGTCAGTGAGTATTTGGGTTTCAATGCCCTGAGATCGAAACGTGTGCTTAAGTTGTGGTAGATGAACTAATGTGGAATGACAGAGTAAGTAGAAACTTGATTCTGGAGAGTACGCAACTTCAAAGAGTAATAGTGATGATGGATGTATACGGAGTCCTAACACGTGTTGTAATTGGACAGCTGTAGATAAGGAATTATTGTGTATTAATGGAAACTAAGTGAATTATGGATATAACGTGACTCAGAGGATTTCAAGGTGTGTAACTTGTTGGAATCAGAGTAGCGCAACGGATCAAGGAAGAATCAGATAAGTCTGAGGTAGGAATGAACGGACTATTCGCAGGATCTTATGTTGGGATGAAAATATTTTCCTGAGGGAAATTGTCAAAGCAGCGTTTCGTTCATTCCAGTCTCGCGAGGATCCACCATAAACTCATGAGGTGTTGTCAATGGGCCAGCTTGGGAATACATTTTGTGGACGGCATGCGGTCCGATGTTGTAAGTCATCAGTTTAGCTTGTAAGTCGCAAGGGTTGGACATAATATCGTGACTGCCAAAATGCTGAAGGCTAGAGAGGACATTCAGTTGGCGCAAGTTCGTTGTGGTTATGTCTTGTGTACTACGATTGTGCACAAAGACTTGGACAATGGTTACAGGTCAGTGGTTGAATTTCGCGTCTTATCAGTAGAATCCTGTGCGAAGTTGTCGAATGTTAAGGCTATAGTTGCAAGATGATTACACCTTCGCGGTTTACGGTGACAGTTGTTATGTCTAAACTGGAGTAAGGGCTTAAGTAAAAAGATTCAGTTGTATAAGTAAAGGTAAACTTGGGACAATCATCCTAAGACTTTGGAAACCAGAAGTTAAGACCAAGACATTTGGCTAACGACTAACGTCATTGTATGGACTTTGGTGGAGAATAATTTGAAGTGTCGTCATAGAACGAAATATTGTGTCAAGAATGCTTGGTTGGGAAGTAATTCAAGGAGCCTGAGCAAATCAGTAAGTGTGTTGGACAAGGGTGAGCACAACAGAGTTTGAACAGCGGATATCCAACATGAGTGGATTGCTAAGGTTTCTGAAGTTCTGGATGTTCAGTGTGGATCAATAAAGGTCTAGGACCCTGGAAGGATCTTTTCCCAAGTATGTCAAGAAGAAGTACCTGAATAGATGTGTTGCTTGACGGTTAAGGTTTCTAATCATGTATAGTGGGACGCAAGTATTTTTGGCGGATTGTGTTTCTTCGTATGGAATGATCCTCAGACAGAGTAGTGAGATTATCTAAGGACGAATGTGAGTAACATTCTTTCCCTGATTGGCGAGATACGAAGGGTTGGTTTTCGTCGTGAACGGAAGGAATTCGAGGACGAATTCAATTTAAGGGGGGGAGAATGTAATATCCCGATTCTTTGACACCGATGATTATCCTTTAATTGGTATTTGGAATGCACAATTGACTTATTCTATATTAATCTAAGAAGGATTATTAAGAGAATAAGTGGATTAGTTAGAAACCAACTAAATGGCATGATGGCAATTACCACTTAGTTGGAGGGCAATTGAGACAATTAACCTTATGCATGTGAACTTAAGGCTTGTTTGGATTGATAGTGCTTCATAAAATCAGAATTTATGAGAGGAAGAAAAGAGGAATAGCTTAAGAACAAGAGAGAAGAGAAGAAGCTCATGGATATCATCTTCAAGTTCCATTTTCGCACCTTGGGTACAACCTCCACTAAAACGGTAATATCTCTCTGCTCGTAACTCCGTTTTTAACGATTCTGGTCTCATTGGAAAGCTAACAAAATTCCCTTCGATTTGCGTATATGGTTCGCGTTCATAGCTTCTGTTTTGAAGGAGAAAACTGAGCTTGAAGTTGTGTCAGTCATGCTGAAAGTGTGAAGAGAGTAGTTACGGATTTGATCATGTTAGAGGTGAAGAGTTGATCAAGGAGGAAGTTCAATGTCTGCATGATCATCCTCTGAACCTCCTTTTTAGCAAGGTGAGTCCTTAGATAGCAACTTGGGTAGAAATTGGGAAATTGCATGTTATGGGACTATGGTGAGATACACTTGATGCATGATATATGTTCTTTGATGATAAAACTATATTGCATGTTGATAGTATGCTTGTGTTCCATGTTAATTCTACTAATAATTGATAATGAACTCTTTTGGAATGATATTGGGATGTTAGAAGTGTTTGGATTAGAGTTGGAACTGGTTTAGAACCCTTAAAAATGCAGAAAATTGATTCTGCTTCAGGGTAATCGGTTACTGGCATTTGGGTAACCGGTTACTCTGTGTAAATTTGTGTTTCTGGGCATTTTTCATGCCAGTAACCGGTTACTGGCTTCTGGGTAACCGGTTACCCTGGGCGTAGAGGAAAAAAATCACCAAACTTCGGAAATTCGTAACTTTCGGCTCGGGTATCGGAATTGCGCAAACTTTATATCGTTGGAAAGCTAGCGATGTGTAATTTCTAATAAAATTGGTCCGCAAACCAGAATGTTTGATTTAATAATAGTGGATCCCCACTTAGTGAATCAATGAATTAGTATGGGAACTTATGTCTTTACCAATTGATTAATAATTATTATGTCATGCATTAAATATAATGCCTATTGCTACTATGAATAGTATATCCATGTTTGAAAATGTTATGCCATTATGTATGATACATGGAACCTGTGGACACCGTCGTTTTGGTTAAACGAACAGAATTGATTGTATTGTGTGATTGACGCTTGTTATGCGTGTGGTATGCTAGAATCGAAGTGGGCCATACTAGGTGGTAAGGCAACATTGTATATGGACTAGTTTCCAATTACCATTGCGATGTGCTCGTGAGAGTCTATGAGGCGTGTCTCACTTGCAGTTAACACATTGGCGTTCTTGGTATGATTAACACACCCGAACTACCGTTGCAGTGTGCTCGTGAGTTTCCGTTCGGGGTTTTACCCACTTGCCGTTAACACACTTGCGTGCTCGGTATGGTGGCGTTATGCGGCTAAGTAAGCCTATGTATAACAGGTAAACCATCTCTAGTGATGCCAAGTAGGCTATATCATTAGGTTCCTACCCGGATGGGCTCATGCGTCGAGACGGCGTGTTGCACTTGCCGTTAACACTACGTGCGTACAGATGGTTAATGGGACGGTGTCGCCTCTTAGGCAAGGTCATCTCGCAGCCATGTAGGCCTGTGCGAACCCATTTAATCACTCTTGAAGGGTGCTTGTGCAAGTCTCTTGGCAAATAGGCATGGGTGAATCCACCGAGGGTGTGTGTGCAGCCTTGGTAGTTTGGTTGTTACCACTTCTGGATTCTCCGTACATGGGTATGGGTCTGCATACATGTTTGAGTACTATTTGTGTACTTGTGATATGATGACTCATATGGTGGACGAATCATGTGTTTGCTCTGTATTTGTACCGGATGTGAGGACAACCCCGGATTAATGGTGGATTCGGTTTTGATGCATGTACCCTGTAGATCTGAGTGGACCCATAGGATAGGAGGACTCACTGAGATTTAGAAATCTCACCCCAATCAACTTATATTTTTTCAGGTGCAGTTTAGTAGCGTTTGGTCAGTAACAGGTTTGGACTGAAGACTTGGAAGTGGTGTTGGCTCGAAGACCTCGTTGGTTTGACATTCCGCTGTGCGAGATCCATTGAAGACTCAAGTATTATGGTTCTTAGTAGAATTTCATGTTGTATTTTATATGGATATTTCTATAACTATAGCTTTTGTATGTACTCAATATCAATTTTAACGTTTCATGCATAATATACTAGTCAGTTATGTATGGGGTGTTACATACTTTCATTGTTTCCTACTTTTTAGTTGATTTAACTCGATAAAACACACTAATTATTATTAAATATTAAATATATTGAATAAAATAAATCCTATAAAAACTACTTATTTCACCAACGTATTAATTCAAACCCATGTTTCATTACCAGGTCAACTAACCATACATTCTTATTTTCTAAATCACAAAACCACATTCTTTGATACGGTTTCAAAACCCCACATCCAAATTCTAAACCCACGTTTTTTATAAATCATAAACCTATGTTCCAAATCACAATCTCATTTTATTCATGCGTAACTCCTCCACCGAATTGGTATAAATTCAGTTCTCCGCCACCAAATTGGTATAAGTTCATCTCTCCAATATTCAGCTTTCTTTTCCATAGTTTATTTAATGGCACTTCCTTTAATTACTTTCATTGATAACATTCACGGTGGAAAGATTTATTGGAATTTGAAGGTTCGAATCATTCGTACGTGACCTCAACCTGAATTCAAAAATCCATCTGGAACAAACAGTTTGGAGATGAATCTACTTGACGAAAAGGTATAAATATTTTACATTTTTAATTTCATAATAATATTTACAATCTATATTGATTTTGTATTTGTATTTTCATCTCTTTTTTTTCATTGTAGTATGGAAAGATTCTAGCTATAGTGAAGAAAAGACTTATCACACAGTTTCAAGAATCTTTAAAGGAAGGTTCTACTTATTTAATTGAAACTGTCTTAGTTACCAGAAATGAAATGAAATTCAAACAAAAAACACACAAGTTCAAATTGAACTTTATGGGAGCTACAAAGTGCAGTAACATAGTTTCGAATGAAATTCCAACAAATCATTTTGATTTTGTTGCTTATTCATATATCCTCTCAGGTACAAATGGTGATTAATTACTTGGTATATATATTATGTTATATTATTTTATATTTACATTCGCATTTATTTTAGAATTTAAAATAACAAATTTTATAATTCATTTGGCTCAATTAATATGTAATTTTTTTCTTAAATTTAACAGATGTAATTGCACATTTTTTGGAAAACGACCACATCAAACAAACTCCAAAGAATTGAAAAAACTACAAGCTGATTAACATTGTTCTTGAGGATTTCGAGTAAGATTTAATAATATCTTATCATTATATTAAATTACATAATTTAATTTATGGTATATATTATTTTCTCAAACTAATTTCATTCCCCCCACGTTTCATTACTAATTATTAATTTATTATATATATTAAATGAAATAAACCCTAAAAACCTTACTTTCATTGTTTCCTACTTTTTAGTTGATTTAACCCGATTAAACACACTAATTATTATTAAATATTAAATATATTGAATAAAATAAATCCTAAAAAAACTAATTATTTCACCAACGTATTAATTCAAACCCATGTTTCATTACCAGCTCAACTAACCATACATTCTTATTTTCTAAATCACAAACCCACATTCTTGGTACGGTTTCAAAACCCCACATCTAAATTCTAAACCCACGTTTTTTATAAATCATAAACCCTGTTCCAAATCACAATCTCATTTTATTCATGCGTAACTCTTCCACCGTATTGGTATAAATTCAGTTCCCCTCCACCAAATTGGTATAAATTCATCTCTCCAATATTCAACTTTCTTTTCCATAGTTTATTCATTGGCACTTCCTATAATTACTTTCGTTGATAACATTCACGCTGGAAAGATTGATTGGAGTTTGAGGGTTCGAATCATTCGTACATGGACTCAACCTGAATTCAAAAATCCATCTGGAACAAACAGTTTGGAGATGATTCTACTTGACGAAAAGGTATAAATATTTTACATTTTTAATTTCATAATAATATTTACAATCTATATTGATTTTGTATTTGAATTTTCATCTTTTTTTCATTGTAGTATGGAAAGATTCAGGCTACAGTGAAGAAAGGACTTATCACACAGTTTCAAGAATCCTTAAAGGAAGGTTCTACTTATTTAATTGAAATTGTCTTAGTTACCAGAAATGAAATGAAATTCAAACCAACAACACACAATTTCGAATTGAACTTTATGGGAACTACAAAGTGCAGTAACATAGTTGCGAATGAAATTCCAACAAATCATTTTGATTTTGTTGGTTTTTCATATATCCTCTCAGGTACAAATGGTGATAAATTACTTGGTATATATATTATGTTATATTATTTTATATTTACATTCACATTTATTTATGAATTTACAAAAATAAATTTTATAATTCAATTGGCTAAATTTATATGTCATTTTTTTCTTAAATTTAACAGATGTAATTGCACATTTTGTGGAAAAGGACAACATCAAACAAACTCCAAAGAATTGAAAAAACTACAAGCTGATTAACATTGTTCTTGAGGATTTAGAGTAAGATTTAATAATATCTTATCATTATATTAAAATACATAATTTAATTTATGGTATATATTATTTTCTCAAACTAATTTCATTCCCCCCATGTTTCATTACTAATTATTAAATCTATTGGTCATCGCATCTAACGGTGCCATGTCAAACCAGGGTTGTACGCCCAAAACATTCAAAACACACTAAACCCCGACACTACGGATTTTTATCCTAGGAAATTCAAAATGCCTTTCAAATTACAACTTCCAAAACTACGACAGGCCATTCAAAAAGCCTTCAAACACCTCCATAATCAATTCAAAGGTGTACAACCTTGTGCCCGAACTACCTTAACTCTGATTCTCCCTAAGGAGATACGTAGGCACTTGGATAACCAAGGCGAGTCCCCTTCCCTAAAACCACCATCTAGTTTAAATCTCAATTTTCACCCTATTCACTTCTTTAGCTATTAAACCCTAATAAATTTAGCCATAAAACTATTTGACCTTAGATTCAAAGCCATAGGAAAGGGTTGAGGGTGCCTAACACCTTCCCTCGACCTGATTATAATAATCTTACCCCGATCTCTTAACTGCGTCGGGTTTCCTATTCGCCCTTCAGAATAGGTGGCGGCTCTAAGTCTATATTTTTAGGGCAGGTTGCTATAGCTGGCGACTCTGCTGGGGAAATACACTATAGGTGAATTATTATGCTCCTAAGGCTTGAGAGGGTTTAGGTTTAGGTTTGTGGCAAACGGTTTAGGTTTTTGGCGAATTTTTTAGGGTTTGGCTAATTTGCCAAAATTAGGGTTTTGGATTAGGGTTTAGGTTTTATTTCTTTCCTTTTATATTTAAATATTTAAATTTTTATTTGCAATTTGCAGGATTTATGGTTTTTATATAAATATTTAAACTCTTTAATTTTATTTATTTATTTACAATTTAATTTGTTTATATTTAAATATTTGATTATTTGAATATTTGCTATTTTTATTGCATTTTTGGGATTATAAATTGCTGTTAAACCTAAGCGTGAGAATTATATTTAAGACCAGAGGGGAAATACATCGCCTACGAGTCTTATTATAATTCCACTCAGAGTGGGTTAAATATTCGAAAAGGTCTGATACGAGGCTCGACCTTGTTGAGGGCTGGACTGGGTATTTAGCTGATCTCTCTAGGAACCAACCCCTAAAATTCGAACCTCATGGACCAATCAGTTGTTCCAAAATCCAAAGAGACAAAAAGTCTCGGCGGCTACGAACGATCCCATGAGACCTTCTAGAACATACCAATGGGAAGGGTAGGCACCCTAAGCCGTTACGTCGAACCTATGAACCTAGGGCTTATGTGCTTACGTGCTTATTATATATGTGCAATTTATATACTGCGAATGCCTTGCATTTTAATTTTTGCAGGTATTCCTACGCAGTCCCTAGCCTGTAGGGACTCTATTTCTAAAATCGCATCCTTCATACGAAGGACATCCTCATTAATGCACGTCGATTGGCCTCTCGATGGCCATGAGACCTAGTGACTGTTATGAACGGTAACTCCGCGCCCGCATCTACGCACTCCCTAACCTGTGGGGATTTTCCTTTTATATCTTTGTATTTTACAACTACGCGTCCTTCCCACGAAGGACATATTCGTTTACGCACGTCGATTGGCCTCTCGATGGCCATGCGATCTAGTGACTACTTTGAACAGTCACCCCGTGCTTACATTTACGCATTCCCTAGCCTATAGGGATTCTAGTTCTAAAATCCATCCTTCGTTCGAAGGACGTCTTCATTAACGCACGTCGATTGGCCTCTCGATGGCCATGCGATCTAGTGACTGTCTTGAACGGTCACCTCGTGCTTGCTCTCGCGCACCCCCTAACTTGTAGGGTTTCAGATTTCCATTTATGTTTCTTTCATCCCTAGCCCGCACGGATTTCATTTAATCCGATATTGTCCTTATATAGGTTGTGTTCCGCATAGAGAACCTTCCCACGAGGGACAACTTCATTGATACACGTCCATTGGCCTCTCGATGGCCATGAGACTTGGTGACTGTCTTGAACGGTCACCAGCCGCTACCTTCTGCATACTCCCTAATCTAAGGGATCTCCATTGGCGTGTCATAACATCTAGCTTGCACATATTTTACTAGGGTCTAATGTCGCCTCTAAGGCTACCCCTAGGATTATACGTCGCACGTCTGCATTGCATACAAGGAGTTACAATATAAGAGGTCTCTCGCATACGCATGCATTCCTACATTTACATTCGCATCTTCGCCCGCATCCACCCGTTCAGTGCTAGCCGATTTCCTAAAACTCATGGAGAAAAATCAAAGGATCATAAACTGTGGAGAAAGGAGGATAAAATATTGAGAATGATCTTAGTCTTACTAAGGGAATAAGGATGCCTTTCACTATGCCAGCCGCATGTCCATGCCTTTTCGTAACGGGCTTGTAAATACAATAAAGGTTGTCATCGAGCACGGATTAGTTCAACAAAGAAGTTCCCTCATAGATACACTCAAGATGTATCTAGTTATAAAGGGGTTCATCTTAGAACATATCAAACTTACAAGGACGCTCTATGATAACCTGGGGGCAAAGATTAGTCCAATTGGGGCAATATCCTGGACGGAGATGCATAACTACGATGGAGGGAAGGCGACATGTGTTAACCTCACACCAAGGGGCAAAAGGGTCATAGGTTTTCCTCATCAATCTACGAACTCCGAAGATTGCAAACGGTGTGATACTATCCCTAGAAAAAAAAGCAAAAGAGGTTCAGTCAAAGGAAACTCATGAAGTTCCGATACGACGAAAACCCACCGCTAACAACTTATTCCCTACCGGTTTGACGTGCCCAAGGAAAATTCGAGGTTACCCTTACTTCTACAAGTCCATGAACTAAGAAGTAAAACAAGGTCAATGGATCTACAAAGGAGATTGTCCCTAGGATCAATAGGTGTTTATCATATCAGAATTTCAACCCCTACGATCGTCAAGTGTTACTCAAGATAAAAGTTGTACCTTCGGATTAGCAATTCTAATGGGATGACCATGCAGGTTTTGGAGACAATTCATTCATTCGCTACTACAACTTTCCACTCGCACATTTCTATTCCATTTTCAATTTCAAATTCAGGACTATTAACAAACTTAAGGGAGAATGACGAATACAAATAACTAAGTCCAGCTAGACATATGCTTTCAAGGTAAGACCGAGCCGAGGATGTACAGACATTGTCTCAATTCCTAAACAGTGGAGATATAAGGATGTTAATCCCTCGTCACCCCCTCGAGCCAGGAGTTGGAGTTTGTTTCTACTTTTTCAAAATAACCTTGATTTCAACCAGGGGCAGGGTAGATTTCGACTAATTCAATGGTGTATTTTGGTTGTCAAGAGAATCAGTCAATCCAAGCAAGGGTTCAAGCAAAGGATCAAGCAAAGCAAAGGTTCAGGCGTATCTTCTTCCTCGCATTCATCCGAGATTGAGGAAGCAATGGAGGTAACATTCACAACACCTTCTTCCTCATTACATCATTCAAGATCGAGGAAGTATCAAAGACGAAGTTTGCAAATCAAAGTCGACATGGCAGTCACAATATTCATAATCCAAGGATCAAAAAGAGCATTAAAAAAAAGGAGAAAAGCGCCCGCTAAGTCAAAATGGAAAATGCCGTGGAAGCAAACAAAATGACTTAGGCAAAAATTAGGGCATCCCGATGGATCAAACTCAAAGGAGTTGGTTCATGCAAAAATAAGGGATAAAAACAAAGGCGAGATACAAAGGATAATCTTGTGACTGCTAAATCATTGAAGCTTCCCGACAATACTTGGATCTTTACAATTTTTTTTCATCAATGCTTGGATCTCTATTAAGGCTTCTGCCCCAACATCAAGACTGAAACAATTCTCTTACATACAAAGCACGCTCATTAGATTAGGTGAATTTTTAGGTTTTGGAGAACATCAAGGAGAAAGGGGTGGGACAAATAAAATTTTGAGCCTTATATCCATTGTTTCTTAAAACATGAACCAGGCCAAGTTACAACATTCAAAAGTCCTAATTGAGGCAAGGTTAACCACAGAAGCATATTAAGTAGGATTTTGTTATACTGACTCCTATGTTTGTTAAAACTATTTCCAACCACTGCGCTTCTTCAAGCATTCATTTCAAAATCATCCGGTCCTAATTCATAACGGACTTCGATTTCAAAACTTGCGTACACATTGCATTGGAGTTACTTCTCAAATGGTACAACATCATCTGCGAGTATACACTTAGCATCGAGGAGATCTCGAAATGGGTTAATCAAAGGCGATCCTTTCTAATAAAGACTCTGGAATGGGGGGAACCACATCTAGGGGGTTCTCCTAAACAGGGGCAAAATTTCAAGGATCACAGGGGCATGTAATCAAACATCCTATTAATAGGGGCATTCATCCTAAGGTTCAATCAACTTGGGTCACACCTCGAAGCAGTCTCAATCAAGGGCATGTCAAACATGGGAAGAATTCAAATTCAAAAGGATAGAACACTATGGATAGCCCTCCATATCCTGGAGATCAAGGGCATACCCTTCAATCTAAACGTCAAAGCATATGACAAGGTTATTTCCCGGGGCACTTCCTTCATAGCTTGGAGATCATAGGCACCTTTTTTCCACTAAACATTGGGGCATGGGATATCAATTCCATAAGTTGTAGAGAACCACAAAGGTTAAAGGTGTGGAGAACCTCGAAAAGGTTAAAGGTGTGAATTGCAAAAGGCGAAAGACATGGAGAACCTCAAAGGGTTAAAGGCGTGGAGTAATTCAAGTAGTCAAACTGGGGCAAGGCGCACAACAAAAGAAAAAGGTGTTCCCACACTTTACAGATCTTTCTCCTAACTACGATCTTCAAAAACAAGTATCGAGGAATCGCGCTAGCATCACTCCCCATCTTATCAAACAAACCTGCAACTCCAGCGAGCTATATACGCTTGATTATCAACAACCTATCATTGGGGCATCATGCAAATATATACAAATCATGCATTACATACAATGGTCGATACATTACACCACACCTTTTTTAGGTAGTCTTCTTTAAGACAATTTGTCATCCTTTTCAGGAACCTCTTCAGGTAGTCTATTTAAGACATTACTGTTCTAAGAACCTTTCTAGGTAGTATTCTCTAAGACAATCATCGTCATTTCTAAGAACCTTTGTAGGTAGTCCTTTTCAAGACATTCTACGAACCTTTTCAGGTAGTCTTCTTTAAGACAATCATCACCAAGAACCTTTTTAGGTAATCTTGTCAAGACATTCTTTTCTAAAAAAAACCTTTCTAGGTAGTCTTCTCTAAGACAACCGTCGTCATTTCCAAGAACCTTTGTAGGTAGTCTTCTTCAGGACATTCTTTTTCTAAGTACCTTTTTAGGTAGCCTTCTTTAAGACAATTTGTCATCCTTTTCAGGAACCTCTTCAGGTGGTCTTCTTTAAGACATTCTACGAACCTTTCTGGGTGGTCTTTTCTAAGACATCAATCGTCCTTTCTAAGAACCTTTTTAGGTAGTCCTTCTTAAAGACACCTTCCAGCCTTTTCAGGTAGTAGTCTGTAAAGACATTCTTCATTCCTTGCTAAGAACTTCCTGATGTAGTCTTCTTCAAGACAAATTTTCATATCCATTCCAGAAACCTTTTCAGGTAGTCTTATAGAAGACATTACTTCGTTCCACTCGCTACATCAATCAACATATACATAAGCACAAGCATTACCCGCATACGTAAACATTACCAAGTCAGCATAAGCATAGCCGTGTGTAGGGGCAAACATGGATTAAACAAGTTCAATGGGTTTAAGGAGATAAAATCTTGGGATTGACATCAGCATCAACAAACATACATACGCATTAGCATATGCATATCATCTAGTGCATTCAAATACTACAAAAGCTTAGTTTCCCACCCTCGTGTTATGATTGGTGTATTTTCCGACCCTCGAGTCGTGAGTTTCCAACCCTCGTGTTGTGATTGGTGTATTTTCCGACCCACGTGTCGTGAGTTTCCAACCCTCTTGTTGTGACAGGTGTGTTTACCGACCCTCGAGTCATAAGTTTCTAAACATATCTTTTCCTTTCCGACCCTCGAGTCATGAATATTTGGCATGCTACTTTCTCCGACCCTCGAGACGTGAGTCTCCAAACAGGTGAATCTTTTTCATGCAGGTACGCTTGTCAGAACCATGGCAGGCAATTCCTTTGAGACAGGTAAGCTTGCTAGAACTATAGCAAATGATCTCTTCTCATACAGGTACGCTTGTGAGAACCATGGCAGGTAATTCTTTCCACGCAGGTAAGTTTGCTAGAACTATAGCAAATAATTCCTATTGGTGCAGGTAAGCTTGTCCGAAGCAGGGCAAGTGACTCCTATTGGTACAGGTGAGTTTTCTAGAGCTATAGCAAATAATTCATATTATACAGGTACGCTTGTCAGAACCATGGCAGGTAATTCCAAATGGTGCAGGTGAAATTTGTCCGAACCAGGGCAAATGATCCAAATGGTGCAGGTGAAATTTGTCCGAACCAGGGCAAATGATCCAAATGGTGTAGGCGAAATTTGTCCGAACCAGGGCAAGTGATCCAAATGGTGTAGGTGAAATTTGTCCGAACCAGGGAAAATGATCCAAATAATGCAGGTAAGTTTGCTAGAACTATAGCAAATAATTCCTATTGGTGCAGGTGAGTTTGCGATAACCCTCGCAAATTATCCTAATGGTGCAGGTGAGTTTGCAATAACCCTCGCAAATTATCCTAATGGTGCAGGTGAGTTTGCGATAACCCTTGCAAATTATCCTAATGGTGCAAGTGACTTTGCTATAACCCTAGCAAAATATCCTAAGGGTGCATATCCTAAGGAAAAGCTTTGAAGCAAATGACTTAGGCAAAAATTAGGGCATATCCCGCTGGACAACGAAAACCAAAATCAAAAGAAACTTTTTGTCCAGGCAAAAGTTAGGGAAGGCAAAAAGACAAAAGCAAAAGAAAATTCCTCCAAGGGACAAGTTGTTATGACCATCAACAAAAGCGCCAAAAGGGTGACTGCCACCTCCATCAAAGCTACAAAGGATCCTCATCCGTCGCCATCCTTCCTGAAAGGCGAACGCTCGTGTTAAACTAACTGAATGTAGGACTGGAGAACATCACGAAGAGGGGTGGGTTAAGTAGAACTTGAGCCTTTATCCTTTGTTTCTTAAACCGTGAACCCGGCCACGTTACAACCCTAGAAAGTCCTAATTGAAGTAGGGTTCGTTCCGAAAGCATACAAACTGTAAAATCACGTCAAACTGACTCCTAATGTTGCTATGTCACTTGTGTTAGTATCAGTACAACATTTTGACAAATAAAAATTTTTCTTTTGAGATTAACATGTGCATTGCATTTCTCATTATCTCTTCCAAAACAGAATTGTCTCCAATCTGAAAGCAAGTACTTGATACCAAGGAAAGTTCAACATTGAAACTCCATCGAGTAATCTTACAAAGGCAAAGGTTGGTCATCTGCAAAGCAAATATCTGAAGCATCCATTTGGTGGAATAGTTCCTTTCAATCTGGGGCACTCACTCCATGATCAACACTGGGGCAAACCATTGCAATCTCCATCATTCAAGCACTATCAAAAGTTCTATCTCAAAAGATCACGCAAACTGGGGCAAGATAGAAACAAGTCGTTTCTTCATCTTCAAACAAGTGTCAGATATGTGTCGAGGAGTCAAAGCCAAACACCTCACCTTCACAAGGGCTATGACCTTTCCACAAAGGCATTCTCCATTTACTCCTAGTATCATGGAAACAATCATTCCATTCATAATCATACAATCCTCATGCATATCATTGCATTTCCATTATCATTGCTCCCGCATGATCCAATCATCAAGAAATCAGGGGCATCCACCCCACCATGATTCTCAAACAGAGTTTCAGAACTCCACCTAATCTATCCCGCGCAAAGCAGAAACCCTGGACAATCAATCAGTACACTGCATATAGAGTTCATTGCATCGCATCTCCAGAAGTGCATAAAATAAATAAAACATTTGCATGTGAAGCATAAGCCAAGTTACTCATCAGATGAGGTCCCTACAAGCAATCAATTGATATTCCACTGGATCACTCAGAGTTACCATTGTGGTGTCATCTCCTAAAGTCAGTCATGTTCATCTTCCTTCAACCCAGAGTTGATGTTTTTGAGTTCAACCCATAGTTGACTTTCCCTCCATCTTTTAACCCCGAGTTAATTATCTCTTCCCACTCAACCCAGAGTTGACGGTTATCTCTTGTCTTTTCCCGCCCAATCCAGAGTTGACGGTCATCTTCTATTCAACCCAGAGTTGATATTTTTCCCGCTCAACCCAGAGTTGACGGTCATCTTCTATTCAACCCAGAGTTGATCTTTTTCCCACTCAACCCAGAGTTGACGGTTACCTTCTTTCTCTCCCATTCAACCCAGAGTTGATGGTTATCCCTAATTGATCATCTTTCCTCTTTCAACCCAGAGTTGAATTACCTTCTCTCAACCCAGAGTTGACGTTTACCTTTTATTCAACCCAGAGTTGATCCCTTGTCTTTTCCCACTCAACCCAGAGTTGATGGTTACCCTTTATCCTTTTTCCCTCTCAACCCAGAGTTGATGGTTATCCCTTATTCAATCCAGAATTGACTCCTCCTTTCCCACTCAACCCAGAGTTGACAGTTATCTTCTTTCTCTCCCATTCAACCTAGAGTTGATGGTTATCCCTAATTGATCATCTTTCCTCTTTCAACCCAGAGTTGAATCACCTTCTCTCAATCCAGAGTTGATGTCTACCTATTGTCCTCAACCCAGAGTTGATTTCCCTTCATCCTTCAACCCAGAGTTGACCCACGTTTCTTTTTCAACCCAGAGTTGACGTTTATTTCATTTCTAACCCAGAGTTGAATTACTTTCTCTCAACCCAGAGTTGATGCCTATCTCTTGTTTTCAACCCAGAGTTGATTTTCTTTCCTTCTTTCTCAACCCAGAGTTGATGCCTATATCTTGTCCCATTAATACTGATTTACCTTTCTATTCTCAACCCAGAGTTGATGTTTACATCTTGTCCAACCCAGAGTTGACTTCCCTTTATTCTTCGACCCAGAGTCGACCCATTTTCCTTCTTCAACCCAGAGTTGGTGTTCATTTCACTTATAACCCAGAGTTAAGTTGTTCAATCCAGAGTTGATACAATCTTCCTTAGTGGATTTGACACCATTTCTTTCCCAGTGGATCATACCTCGCGAGGCAAATTTTCAGGTTCACTTGGTATTTAATCTTCTTCCACCTTGAATGTTCGAAAGGCTAGCGCCAATCTCACTTTCAGGTTCAAGATGATTAAATAGGGGCAGCTGTTGCACCCTAAAATTTGCCCATCTAATTATTCTTAATTGGCTTATTACTTTAACTTCATTTACATCTTAGGTCATTAATAAAACCATGCATTTCATTAAACACATAATTAAAAGATTAAAGACCTTGGGCTATGGCTTTCTCTTGTTTATATCATCAATATGGTTCTATGTTTAGCATCAAGAATTGATTCAATTGAGAGATTTCTTCAACCTCAAGTTATCAGTGGACTTTCGAGACTAACATGCAAGATGGATTGATTGGTCGCAAATTAGAACAAGGAAAGCTGGAAGTTCATTTGATTCGCAAAAAGACAAAAAAACTTCGTCTCATATTCGAAGGGGTCCTGAGTTTGTTTTATTCGAATCATAGAAGATGTTAACCAGATTCAAGTATTGGTCAGATTCCAGTTAACTTTGGGCAAAGTCAACCTAGTTGGTTTTGTTGACTGAAGTTGTACATGGGTCATAATTCAAGGCAAGATGAAGTAAAAGTCAAACTATTCAAACTCCGTCATCATGTATCCATCACATTTCTAATTACATCACAAAGTCAAAGTTCCAAAATTCCTTACAAGACTCAAGTCAACCATTTCCATTACAAAGATTCAAAATACAGTTCCATTACAAAAAAGATACAAAAAAATTACAACTAGCTGACTAAAGTCAACACTATCCTAAACACTTCAATTCTTCAACCTCCATGATTATGCTTTAGTCCTTGCCTCATTGTTGGGATTAACCTTGCTTTAAGACCATTGCTCCACACAAAAATCCAATTGCATCATTCTGCAACACAAAATCAGAACCAACAGAATTCAATTACTAACAAGTCCTACACATCTAACTTCATCATTTGAAAATACGGTTCGACGACATATTTATTCAACAAGTTCAGCATCAATAGAAATACTAACCATTACTTTTAACCTCTCCTAACAGTTGTAACTGACCCTAACTTCTAACAGCCCTGTAACCATTTTATAACCTCTAACCGAATTAGTTACCCAACAAATAACCAATTTCCAACCTGTAACTAACTTATTCTACTAACAGCTTTCAACCTAACAGAATTTTCCTAACAATCTCTAACAGAATTGTTCAGCCTATAACCACTTTAACCACCTATATATCTAACGGTTAACCATTTGTGTAATAGCTTATAACTATCCTAACAGTCCTAACCGATTTCATAACTGCCTTATAACAGAAAACTAATTTCTTAATCAAATTCAACAGAAAGGTTCAGAAGAAGGAGAACTAACCTTTCATCCCTATATAACAGAGTCAGCCTCACCATTTCACTCTCTCCACCATTTTTCAATCTTCTCCATACTCATTCATCTTCATCTTCACTCAGTACTTCTCTACACATTCTTCAACCATCTTCCACAATTCACTTCTTCTGAGTTCTCTCTACTCATTATCCATCTTCAACCCGTCCATCATCACCCTCACTTCACAGACCATTTTCTCAATCCTCCATCATCTTCATCATCAATAATCTGCAGAAACATCACAATGAGAACGACAACTCAAGAAAATGCAGTAGCGGAGAAACCGAATGAAGAGTGAAAAAAGAATCAACTCACCGTCATCTTCTCTGCGATCTTGCATCATCACAACTCTGATCTCCAATAATTCTTCAACAAGCTTCGGAGATTCTCCAATCTATGTCCACGACGATTAATCATTCATCCCTTATTCATCGCATCATCAACAAACGTTCAACAACCTCACCCTCAAGAACTCACGCATTGAGAATCTGAAGAACGCGTCGCTAATCTGAAATGAATAAGAAGGATAGAGCAAAAACACCACCGAATTTGGCTTTGGAATTCTCATCGATGTAACACCGTTGAAGCTTCGCCGGAGATTGGTGAGACTATGGTTGTGGTGGAGATATGGTGACGGTGATGCGAATGTTGCTAACGACGGTGAACGGAAGAATATCGGAGAAGAGCGGAGGCCGTCGTTGGAGCTCTAACCGCGAAAAGATCGCACCGGAGGGGGAAGCTTGATCCGCCGTTTCACGTCTGAGTTAAGAAAGGGGACGAGAAGCTTGCAAAATTGATAAGCTACACGCGGTAGCGTCACGACGGCGGTGAGTTGATCGGAGAGACGAGGGAGTTCCTCCGCGGCCATACGAGAGAGGAGAGAGCCTTTCAGGTTCAGTTGAATGGTCATAACTTGACCTAATCCCCCTTTCAATTATCCTGTTATTCTTTTAATTAATTAATTAATTAATTGCTTTTTATTATTATTTTTATTATTATTATTCTAAATAATAACAAGTATTAATTGGATCATATCAATTCTGTGGGCCATACGAATTTGATTTCTCACCCCCATTGGCCCATGCTATCCATTTTTGACAAGCAGAATCTGTAAACAAAAAAACCAATGGGCCAACCTTCTGGGCCCTGCGCTTTCTGCTACATGCACCACCATATTTCACTGTTCACCCCCTGTCCCATTAGTATAGTTTAGGTTTTAATTAGATTTTTGTCATTTCTTTTAGACATTAAAAATACTAATTTTTCCTATCATTCTTAGACTTTAATACATAATTTTGACATAAAAATGTTCATAAAAAATATTAGTTTAGGCTATTATTGTAATCCTTTTGCTTAATTCGAATTCTTTTTCTCATGTAAAATTCTCATAAAAATAGTATCTTTTAATTCAATTTTGCACTAATTTTGTACCATTGTTTACTTGTGATTTTTACTTGCAATTCCACTTGTATGTTTCCTTTAAGATTTAGGACCTATAATCATGACATTAGACTAGTTGATCATTTTAGGCTAGTTTTCCTTCTTTTCCTTTTCGACTTTTAAAACATTAATAAAGGACGACGCGAATCATGCTAATGCCTTTTTTTAGTGTGAAAGAAATGATTGGGGTGTAGGCCCCGATGTATGTTCTTTCCCACTTAGCGGAAAAGAAATGATTGAGGTGTGAGGCCTCGGTGTATTTCTTAACCGTCATTTAGGGAATCGATTGTGGCGTAGGCCTCGATGTGCATTCTCTAAATATTCAAAATGGTATTTCATTTAGAGAAACGATTGTGGCGTAGGCCTCGATGTGCATTCTCTAAATATACAAAAAACTCTTTTTTATGGCATGATTCAAGTCACAAATTAATTTCCCTTAAAAGACACCTAAACAAAAACACTTCAAAATATCTAATAAAGGCTCAGAGCTAATCAAAGTGAGGAAGTGATGCGATGCCTTGTAGTAGGTTTTCGTCCATCATGGAATCACACATAAAAGACACAAACCAATCTCTTTTCTCTCTTGCCTCCGAGGCATTCTTTCTCTTGCCTTCAGGGCATTCTTTCTCATTAATCGGACACGTTATTTCCGCTCCATCCCCAGCTTAAGACTCCAGAGGTCGAGCAGCGGAGTGCGAATGTAACGCCGTCCACTAAAAAACACAAAAACAAACAAAAACTAAAGAGCCGAACTACGACGCTCTGATTCCTGAAAAGGATACGTAGGCATTGGGTCGCGGGGCCTAAGCGAGCACAATTATTTATACACCTTATTTTCCCCGTGTTTCATTTTCTTTCATTTGCATGCATTCCCTTAGTAATTAAACTTTAGATTTATAGTACACACCCTTTAGATAGAAACAAACATAGGTGGATACCATCGAGTACGATGGGCGTGAGGGGTGCTAGTACCTTCCCCTTGCGTAACCGACTCCCGTACCTTGATTCTCTGGTCGCAAGACCCTGTTCCTTCACCTTAGGTTTCCTGATATTCCTTTCCCTCTTTGGGATAAATATATTGGTGGCGACTCTGTTCATTTTCGCGAGCGTGTGACAGCTGGCGACTCTGCTGGGGACGTGATAGACCTGTGCTGGTCCATTCTTAGCAAGTCGATCCTAGCCTTTGTTTGTTTCTTTTCTTTGGGTGTTTTTCTTTATTTGTTTATATGCTTACATCCTGTGTATATATGTTTGTATATCATGTTTATTCCTGTTTGCATATCATATTTACTTTCCGCATGCATCTGGACTATATTATGGGTCCCCGTGGGGACCACATATTTTCTCTGTTTGCAGGTTGGGTGGGATGTTCTATGAGGTAAAAGGCCCAATACCCAGGCCATGAGTGATACCTTAGGAACTAGGAATAGAGTGGCCATGACGGACATAAGACGTATGTCTGATTGATCCGATCATGTATCCACGGGCAGAGCTTGGTTGAACGAGGCAATATCGTATGATTGCGCCTACTTTCAATCCTCTGTTGGCTTTTTGACCTACCTTATACTAGATCACACCTGTGAGAGGGGTTGGGAAATTTTGCTTTGCAGGAAAACATGCCTCCATCCTACCCTAAGCCATTCAGACTATCTATCATAATCAACGTCGAACCTCTGAATCTGGAGGTTTGACTTTATGTGACTTATGCAAAGGTTATCTATCAGAATCAACGTCGAACCTCTGAATCTGGATGGTTCGACCGCCTTTGACTTATGCACAAGTTGTTTATCCAGAAAGCAACGTCGAACCTCTGAATCTGGAGGATTCGACCATATCTTATTGACCATGAGAAGTTGTTATCCAAGAGGCCTTGATCCTTGATCCTGACTTATGATACATTTGCATCTTCATTAACATTTTTGCATTCATGCATGTGCATCCATGGTTACCAAGACTCTTACCACTCTTCCTCTCCATCATATCAGTCAAGACGATTCCTCCACACCGATATCTGACAAGAGCTCACAGACAAGGAATCATGGGGAATTACAAACAAAATCAAGCTATTATCTAAGGACCCCATGCCTCCTCATGGGAGCACCTTCCACCAATGGAGCCTAAAGACTTTGTGTTTGTCAGAGAACATTTCATTTGCATCAGAATAAGGCCAATCTTGCCATTGTTTAGACTTCTCAAGCATTTTCAATTGTACTATTTTCGTTGTTATCAAGTACTTCTCATGGTAAGAAACCCATTCTGTTTGAATAAATAAAAATAATGCAATATACATGTTTTTCTCAAATCATTTCATCTTTGTCATTATGTTCATTGATACTTCACTCATTTGTCTTAAGCAACTAAAAAAGGAGAATGATGAAAATAAAAAATACATGCACTACTAACCGTATGCTTTTGGAACAAAGATCCTGCTGACGATGTACAGGCATTGTTTCAATTCCTAAACACCGGTGTTATAAGGGAGTGAAACCCTCGTCAACCCATTTGAGCCTAAGGCGTAGTAGTTTCTTTTTCAAAAATACAAAACCCTCAATCTTAACCAGGGGCAGGGTAGTCTTCAGTTAGTGCGACCGAGCGCTCAACTTTCAGGTATTCCATCAGAGGATCGATCATATCTCAGATCTCACAACAAAAAAAAGGAAGAGCACAATCCACAATGGATGTCTCTCATCCACTGAGAAGAAGGCAGTCACAACCTTTTCATCAAGTCAATCAACAAAGTCATACAACTTGTTCCCGAACGAGACAAAAAGAATAAAAAAAAGAAAGTTATGAATAAAATAAAAAAGGAAAACAATAGCCCGCTAAGTCAAAAAAAGAAGGAAAAGCTTTGAAGCAAATGACTTAGGCAAAAATTAGGGCATATCCCGCTGGACAACGAAAACCAAAATCAAAAGAAACTTTTTGTCCAGGCAAAAGTTAGGGAAGGCAAAAAGACAAAAGCAAAAGAAAATTCCTCCAAGGGACAAGTTGTTATGACCATCAACAAAAGCGCCAAAAGGGTGACTGCCACCTCCATCAAAGCTACAAAGGATCCTCATCCGTCGCCATCCTTCCTGAAAGGCGAACGCTCGTGTTAAACTAACTGAATGTAGGACTGGAGAACATCACGAAGAGGGGTGGGTTAAGTAGAACTTGAGCCTTTATCCTTTGTTTCTTAAACCGTGAACCCGGCCACGTTACAACCCTAGAAAGTCCTAATTGAAGTAGGGTTCGTTCCGAAAGCATACAAACTGTAAAATCACGTCAAACTGACTCCTAATGTTGCTATGTCACTTGTGTTAGTATCAGTACAACATTTTGACAAATAAAAATTTTTCTTTTGAGATTAACATGTGCATTGCATTTCTCATTATCTCTTCCAAAACAGAATTGTCTCCAATCTGAAAGCAAGTACTTGATACCAAGGAAAGTTCAACATTGAAACTCCATCGAGTAATCTTACAAAGGCAAAGGTTGGTCATCTGCAAAGCAAATATCTGAAGCATCCATTTGGTGGAATAGTTCCTTTCAATCTGGGGCACTCACTCCATGATCAACACTGGGGCAAACCATTGCAATCTCCATCATTCAAGCACTATCAAAAGTTCTATCTCAAAAGATCACGCAAACTGGGGCAAGATAGAAACAAGTCGTTTCTTCATCTTCAAACAAGTGTCAGATATGTGTCGAGGAGTCAAAGCCAAACACCTCACCTTCACAAGGGCTATGACCTTTCCACAAAGGCATTCTCCATTTACTCCTAGTATCATGGAAACAATCATTCCATTCATAATCATACAATCCTCATGCATATCATTGCATTTCCATTATCATTGCTCCCGCATGATCCAATCATCAAGAAATCAGGGGCATCCACCCCACCATGATTCTCAAACAGAGTTTCAGAACTCCACCTAATCTATCCCGCGCAAAGCAGAAACCCTGGACAATCAATCAGTACACTGCATATAGAGTTCATTGCATCGCATCTCCAGAAGTGCATAAAATAAATAAAACATTTGCATGTGAAGCATAAGCCAAGTTACTCATCAGATGAGGTCCCTACAAGCAATCAATTGATATTCCACTGGATCACTCAGAGTTACCATTGTGGTGTCATCTCCTAAAGTCAGTCATGTTCATCTTCCTTCAACCCAGAGTTGATGTTTTTGAGTTCAACCCATAGTTGACTTTCCCTCCATCTTTTAACCCCGAGTTAATTATCTCTTCCCACTCAACCCAGAGTTGACGGTTATCTCTTGTCTTTTCCCGCCCAATCCAGAGTTGACGGTCATCTTCTATTCAACCCAGAGTTGATATTTTTCCCGCTCAACCCAGAGTTGACGGTCATCTTCTATTCAACCCAGAGTTGATCTTTTTCCCACTCAACCCAGAGTTGACGGTTACCTTCTTTCTCTCCCATTCAACCCAGAGTTGATGGTTATCCCTAATTGATCATCTTTCCTCTTTCAACCCAGAGTTGAATTACCTTCTCTCAACCCAGAGTTGACGTTTACCTTTTATTCAACCCAGAGTTGATCCCTTGTCTTTTCCCACTCAACCCAGAGTTGATGGTTACCCTTTATCCTTTTTCCCTCTCAACCCAGAGTTGATGGTTATCCCTTATTCAATCCAGAATTGACTCCTCCTTTCCCACTCAACCCAGAGTTGACAGTTATCTTCTTTCTCTCCCATTCAACCTAGAGTTGATGGTTATCCCTAATTGATCATCTTTCCTCTTTCAACCCAGAGTTGAATCACCTTCTCTCAATCCAGAGTTGATGTCTACCTATTGTCCTCAACCCAGAGTTGATTTCCCTTCATCCTTCAACCCAGAGTTGACCCACGTTTCTTTTTCAACCCAGAGTTGACGTTTATTTCATTTCTAACCCAGAGTTGAATTACTTTCTCTCAACCCAGAGTTGATGCCTATCTCTTGTTTTCAACCCAGAGTTGATTTTCTTTCCTTCTTTCTCAACCCAGAGTTGATGCCTATATCTTGTCCCATTAATACTGATTTACCTTTCTATTCTCAACCCAGAGTTGATGTTTACATCTTGTCCAACCCAGAGTTGACTTCCCTTTATTCTTCGACCCAGAGTCGACCCATTTTCCTTCTTCAACCCAGAGTTGGTGTTCATTTCACTTATAACCCAGAGTTAAGTTGTTCAATCCAGAGTTGATACAATCTTCCTTAGTGGATTTGACACCATTTCTTTCCCAGTGGATCATACCTCGCGAGGCAAATTTTCAGGTTCACTTGGTATTTAATCTTCTTCCACCTTGAATGTTCGAAAGGCTAGCGCCAATCTCACTTTCAGGTTCAAGATGATTAAATAGGGGCAGCTGTTGCACCCTAAAATTTGCCCATCTAATTATTCTTAATTGGCTTATTACTTTAACTTCATTTACATCTTAGGTCATTAATAAAACCATGCATTTCATTAAACACATAATTAAAAGATTAAAGACCTTGGGCTATGGCTTTCTCTTGTTTATATCATCAATATGGTTCTATGTTTAGCATCAAGAATTGATTCAATTGAGAGATTTCTTCAACCTCAAGTTATCAGTGGACTTTCGAGACTAACATGCAAGATGGATTGATTGGTCGCAAATTAGAACAAGGAAAGCTGGAAGTTCATTTGATTCGCAAAAAGACAAAAAAACTTCGTCTCATATTCGAAGGGGTCCTGAGTTTGTTTTATTCGAATCATAGAAGATGTTAACCAGATTCAAGTATTGGTCAGATTCCAGTTAACTTTGGGCAAAGTCAACCTAGTTGGTTTTGTTGACTGAAGTTGTACATGGGTCATAATTCAAGGCAAGATGAAGTAAAAGTCAAACTATTCAAACTCCGTCATCATGTATCCATCACATTTCTAATTACATCACAAAGTCAAAGTTCCAAAATTCCTTACAAGACTCAAGTCAACCATTTCCATTACAAAGATTCAAAATACAGTTCCATTACAAAAAAGATACAAAAAAATTACAACTAGCTGACTAAAGTCAACACTATCCTAAACACTTCAATTCTTCAACCTCCATGATTATGCTTTAGTCCTTGCCTCATTGTTGGGATTAACCTTGCTTTAAGACCATTGCTCCACACAAAAATCCAATTGCATCATTCTGCAACACAAAATCAGAACCAACAGAATTCAATTACTAACAAGTCCTACACATCTAACTTCATCATTTGAAAATACGGTTCGACGACATATTTATTCAACAAGTTCAGCATCAATAGAAATACTAACCATTACTTTTAACCTCTCCTAACAGTTGTAACTGACCCTAACTTCTAACAGCCCTGTAACCATTTTATAACCTCTAACCGAATTAGTTACCCAGCAAATAACCAATTTCCAACCTGTAACTAACTTATTCTACTAACAGCTTTCAACCTAACAGAATTTTCCTAACAATCTCTAACAGAATTGTTCAGCCTATAACCACTTTAACCACCTATATATCTAACGGTTAACCATTTGTGTAATAGCTTATAACTATCCTAACAGTCCTAACCGATTTCATAACTGCCTTATAACAGAAAACTAATTTCTTAATCAAATTCAACAGAAAGGTTCAGAAGAAGGAGAACTAACCTTTCATCCCTATATAACAGAGTCAGCCTCACCATTTCACTCTCTCCACCATTTTTCAATCTTCTCCATACTCATTCATCTTCATCTTCACTCAGTACTTCTCTACACATTCTTCAACCATCTTCCACAATTCACTTCTTCTGAGTTCTCTCTACTCATTATCCATCTTCAACCCGTCCATCATCACCCTCACTTCACAGACCATTTTCTCAATCCTCCATCATCTTCATCATCAATAATCTGCAGAAACATCACAATGAGAACGGCAACTCAAGAAAATGCAGTAGCGGAGAAACCGAATGAAGAGTGAAAAAAGAATCAACTCACCGTCATCTTCTCTGCGATCTTGCATCATCACAACTCTGATCTCCAATAATTCTTCAACAAGCTTCGGAGATTCTCCAATCTATGTCCACGACGATTAATCATTCATCCCTTATTCATCGCATCATCAACAAACGTTCAACAACCTCACCCTCAAGAACTCACGCATTGAGAATCTGAAGAACGCGTCGCTAATCTGAAATGAATAAGAAGGATAGAGCAAAAACACCACCGAATTTGGCTTTGGAATTCTCATCGATGTAACACCGTTGAAGCTTCGCCGGAGATTGGTGAGACTATGGTTGTGGTGGAGATATGGTGACGGTGATGCGAATGTTGCTAACGACGGTGAACGGAAGAATATCGGAGAAGAGCGGAGGCCGTCGTTGGAGCTCTAACCGCGAAAAGATCGCACCGGAGGGGGAAGCTTGATCCGCCGTTTCACGTCTGAGTTAAGAAAGGGGACGAGAAGCTTGCAAAATTGATAAGCTACACGCGGTAGCGTCACGACGGCGGTGAGTTGATCGGAGAGACGAGGGAGTTCCTCCGCGGCCATACGAGAGAGGAGAGAGCCTTTCAGGTTCAGTTGAATGGTCATAACTTGACCTAATCCCCCTTTCAATTATCCTGTTATTCTTTTAATTAATTAATTAATTAATTGCTTTTTATTATTATTTTTATTATTATTATTCTAAATAATAACAAGTATTAATTGGATCATATCAATTCTGTGGGCCATACGAATTTGATTTCTCACCCCCATTGGCCCATGCTATCCATTTTTGACAAGCAGAATCTGTAAACAAAAAAACCAATGGGCCAACCTTCTGGGCCCTGCGCTTTCTGCTACATGCACCACCATATTTCACTGTTCACCCCCTGTCCCATTAGTATAGTTTAGGTTTTAATTAGATTTTTGTCATTTCTTTTAGACATTAAAAATACTAATTTTTCCTATCATTCTTAGACTTTAATACATAATTTTGACATAAAAATGTTCATAAAAAATATTAGTTTAGGCTATTATTGTAATCCTTTTGCTTAATTCGAATTCTTTTTCTCATGTAAAATTCTCATAAAAATAGTATCTTTTAATTCAATTTTGCACTAATTTTGTACCATTGTTTACTTGTGATTTTTACTTGCAATTCCACTTGTATGTTTCCTTTAAGATTTAGGACCTATAATCATGACATTAGACTAGTTGATCATTTTAGGCTAGTTTTCCTTCTTTTCCTTTTCGACTTTTAAAACATTAATAAAGGACGACGCGAATCATGCTAATGCCTTTTTTTAGTGTGAAAGAAATGATTGGGGTGTAGGCCCCGATGTATGTTCTTTCCCACTTAGCGGAAAAGAAATGATTGAGGTGTGAGGCCTCGGTGTATTTCTTAACCGTCATTTAGGGAATCGATTGTGGCGTAGGCCTCGATGTGCATTCTCTAAATATTCAAAATGGTATTTCATTTAGAGAAACGATTGTGGCGTAGGCCTCGATGTGCATTCTCTAAATATACAAAAAACTCTTTTTTATGGCATGATTCAAGTCACAAATTAATTTCCCTTAAAAGACACCTAAACAAAAACACTTCAAAATATCTAATAAAGGCTCAGAGCTAATCAAAGTGAGGAAGTGATGCGATGCCTTGTAGTAGGTTTTCGTCCATCATGGAATCACACATAAAAGACACAAACCAATCTCTTTTCTCTCTTGCCTCCGAGGCATTCTTTCTCTTGCCTTCAGGGCATTCTTTCTCATTAATCGGACACGTTATTTCCGCTCCATCCCCAGCTTAAGACTCCAGAGGTCGAGCAGCGGAGTGCGAATGTAACGCCGTCCACTAAAAAACACAAAAACAAACAAAAACTAAAGAGCCGAACTACGACGCTCTGATTCCTGAAAAGGATACGTAGGCATTGGGTCGCGGGGCCTAAGCGAGCATAATTATTTATACACCTTATTTTCCCCGTGTTTCATTTTCTTTCATTTGCATGCATTCCCTTAGTAATTAAACTTTAGATTTATAGTACACACCCTTTAGATAGAAACAAACATAGGTGGATACCATCGAGTACGATGGGCGTGAGGGGTGCTAGTACCTTCCCCTTGCGTAACCGACTCCCGTACCTTGATTCTCTGGTCGCAAGACCCTGTTCCTTCACCTTAGGTTTCCTGATATTCCTTTCCCTCTTTGGGATAAATATATTGGTGGCGACTCTGTTCATTTTCGCGAGCGTGTGACAACGGCATCGTACATCGCATGCATCATGACATCGCATAAAATTCAGGTTGCCTTTTTTGGCCATACTACAATAGAGGCAAGTGGTTCCTTTCGAAAACATCTGCTTCACCTTCTGAAAAAGGAAGTGTATTTACCTTGGGTGGCATCTGTAAGCCCATCTCCCACGGAATTTCTTCCCAACAAAGGCAAATTTCAGGGCATTTCAGTGTTCAATCATCTTCTACCTTTAGATCACGATAGGCAGACGTGCCTATCCGACTCTTCAGGTTTAAAAAGATTGAACAGGGGCAGCTGTCATACCCCAAAATTTGCCCGATATAATTTGCATCTGTCAGTTTATTACAGGCGTTTAAAATTAAGAGCCATAGGGTTTAATACATCTATTATTAAACTCGATCTCTTATAAAACCCCCTTATAATTTGATTAAAACAAAATAAGGTGTGGATAGCAAAAAAATTTGAGATCCAATTGGTCTTGGGCCCATTTGTTTCATTTAATCATTTTGTTATATATTTTTTTATTCTTTATCAAATATTATTATTTACTAATTACAAGGTTATTAGTATTAATTTTAACTCTTAACTAAGATTAATACTAGATTTATTGGTATCGGTTTATATAATTTAACTATTATTAATATTTTAGATAACATTAGTATTGTCTTAAATATTTCTATTAATTAATATTATTAAACTATATTAATCCAATTAATCATTCTTATTGGGTCTCAATGTTGTTTTTAATTAAGCTTATCAGAGTTAAATGGGCTAATTGAAGTTTGGGCCAGAGTGTAACAGCAAGTGGGCCGGTTCTTTTTCTCACACGTGGACCAGGGGTAGTGGACCGGGTCAAACCGACCCGGCCACTATTCATCATCTCCTTCCTTCCTCTGCGCCGCTGCAACCACCCCAAGTGAAACCCTAATCCCAAATCCTTCGTCCAGGCCCATAGCAAGATTAATCAGATCAAATATTCAGCAAACAAAACAAAATCTTAACATAAGAAGAAAAACGAGATTGAATCTGAAAACAAAATCTAATTTTATTAAAAGTTGAATCAATTACAAACAAATCCCTAAAAATCTAATCTAATCTAATATGGGATTTCCTAAACGAACCTAAACCCTAACTATATAAGAAAAAGAAAAAGGAGGATCAAGGGGAGGTTTTTTTTTCTTTCTGGAAAATCTTCCTCGAAGCTCTGAATGTGAACTCAACGCCATCTATCTTCATTCTCTCTCCGCCGTGCCGCCTTCATCTCCGAGTACCTACAAATAATGAAAGAAGAGGGAGATTAAGACTAGGAATTAGAAGAACAATCGGGACATATCAACCATAGGGGGATTAGGGTTGGATTCATATAAATTGGGGTTAGGGTTCATCCGATTTAGATTCGTGGAGTTAGGGTGGAGTTCTTGAATTTATGTAGCTTCTGGTTTTTTTGGGTGCTGAGTGGTGGTTCAAGGGTGGTTCTATGGTGGTTGGGACGACGGGTATGGGGAAGGACGACGGCGGTGAAGGGGTTAGTCATCTGGGTTTGTGGGGTTGCATGGAGAGAGATTGGAGAACAAGAGAGAGAGCGAAAAAGAGAGAAGGGAAAGGAAAGAAAGGTGAAAGGGGAAATCTGATAGAGTGGGAGATGACCCCATCCTTGGGTTTGCTGATTGTCGCCATGTGGCCCTCTTACGGCCGCATGATTAACACTGGGACTTTGATCCTGTGTACGATCCTTACTATGCACGCTACTCCTTGGCTTTTCCTATTGATAATGGATTAAATATTTCTTTGGGGATTCCTATTACGCTAACAACAAAACCTGCGCAACTCAAGTGTCAAAGCGTTGGAAGCATCCATAGACATGACCTGGGTTCGATCCCAGGTATGTATAATTCTTTTATGCAGTAATTTATTTCATGATTCCATGCGTGTTGCAAGAGGAGACCTTTGGTGTACCATCCATTATCGATCATTGGATTCCCCCATCTTTGGATCTGACGGCCCGTACGAAGCGTCCCATGGTATGCACCCAAGGGAGCCCCATACAGGATCAAGGCCAGGTTTTTTTTTAATTGTTTTTATTTCTTTGTTTATTGGTACAATTAAATTAATGTATTTTTATTATATATAATTTGTTTATTAAATTAAATTAATAATACAATTAAATTAAGGTTAGGTTTAGAACTATTTCCCCGATTATTTCGATTATATCGATTTATTTTATTTAATTAGTTTTAACTATTAAATCACAAAATTCCTATAAAGGTGTAACCATTAGGGTTTGCCCAATCCCATTGCCATTTGGCAAAACAATTAATTCTTTAATAATTCTCTCCTCGACCCGACTAAATCTATTGGTCGCATTAGACGAGAGATAAAATAATATAATTTAAAATACATTTAATTTGCTGCCCACGAAGATCAATCTATCGATCTGAGTAACCAGCAATGCCCCTTAATCCGTTAGCTATACTGACCAAATCTATTGGTCATCGCATCTAACGGTGCCATGTCAAACCTGGGTTGTACGCCCAAAACATTCAAAACACACTAAACCACGACACTACGGATTTTTATCCTAGGAAATTCAAAATGCCTTTCAAATTACAACTTCCAAAACTACGGCAGGCCATTCAAAAAGCCTTCAAACACCTCCATAATCAATTCAAAGGCGTACAACCTTGTGCCCGAACTACGTTGACTCTGATTCTCCCTAAGGAGATACGTGGGCACTTGGATAACCAAGGCGAGTCCCCTTCCCTAAAACCTCCATCCAGTTCAAATCTCAATTTTCACCCTATTCACTTCTTTAGCTATTAAACCCTAATAAATTTAGCCATAAAACTATTTGACCTTAGATTCAAAGCCATAGGAAAGGGTTGAGGGTGCCTAACACCTTCCCTCGACCTGATTATAATAATCTTACCCCGATCTCTTAACTGCGTAGGGTTTCCTATTCGCCCTTCAGAATAGGTGGCGGCTCTAAGTCTATATTTTTAGGGCAGGTTGCTACACATCCCTATTTGTCTTAGCATAATTTTATATACTAGAAGTTGCTAAGAATAATGAATGGATTAGTTGGAATCAAAAGGAATTGATTAGAATCTAACTAAATGGAAAACTAGTAAATATTGCATGGTTTGAGGGTAGGATGGACATTCCATGTGACATTTACTTAAGTGGAGTTCTTCTACTCTACTTCACCAAAATTCAGATTTTGAAGAGGACTTTGGGAGGTAAAGAGAAAGAGCATGTGAATTGGAAGAGGAGAAGGAAGAATTGGGAGATCAAGCTTTATCATCATCATGCATGTACTCGGATTTGGCAATTTCGAAAGAAGAATCATGATCAAGCATGAAGATCACTATCATCTCCATCCCTCAATCAACAAAATCAGAGTCTTCATCTCAACTCAAGGTGAGTTCCATTAGTTAGGAACTTGGGGTAGGATTTGGGAACCTTGCATGATTAAGGGTTTAGACTGTTATTAATGTCTTACATGATGATTTAATCGGTCAAACATTTGTTCTTTTGATGCAATTGTATGATATGGACTGTTAATATATGATGGGATTCGTATTTGGATTGTTGGGGAACCTAGGGATGAGTTAGACCATTATTGGAACTGGTTTTATGCAAGAAAAGTGTGATTTTTGCTTCTGGTTCAGTAAACAATCGATTGCAGGGGTCAAGCAATCGATTGAACTGTGAAAAATTGGCATTTTGCGCTTCTGGTTCAGTGAGCAATCGATTGCACACCAGTGCAAATCGATTGCACCTGACAGAAAATCATCCTTTTACTGTTTTGACCATAACTGGAGTTCCGTAACTCGGAATTAGGCGCCGTCGGAGGCATTGGAAAGCTAACGCAAAGGGCTACGAGATGTCTAAGCTTCCACAACCTTAGCATACTATTAAGTGCTAATTAAATCCATGTGAATATTCTTGTACCTTGGTTACTAAAAGGTAATGCTCGAATAATTGATTTGTTAATCATTCTAAGGACCTTGTTGCCCAAGCGTTCCTTCAACTGGGTTGTAGGGATCATGGAATGAGTGGTAATGTAAATCAAAGTTATCCATGTACACTAAAGATGTTGAGGTCTTATAGCTTGTGAAGCTAAGCACGTGAACCAAGAGGCGAGGAGGTCTTACAACTTGGTGTAACTTGTGTATGTCGATTAACAAAATATGGATATGGTAAGGTGAACCATAGGATACCTAAACCAAGAGATATGAACGGATGTTAACCTTATATTCCTTTTTCCATTCAAGCGACTACTCTCAAAATCCTACAATCTAATGGTGTAGTAAGTATGAGACGAGGGGTTAGAGAACAGACATAAGGATAGTAACTGCGAGTAGGCATGTTACATATATGTTGGCTATTTCTTGTGAAGTATTTCCAAGGATGCCCCTGTGCCACATATATTGCAGGCATTCCTCGAGTGTGTGATCTCAGGAATGGGCCGTGCTCCGTAGTTCAAGAGCTATTCTTCGGGGATGAACTCCCGGAGATGTGGGCCACACCTTCTCCTTTTGTCATCTCCTTGAGGGTGAATTTCTATGTGAGATTCGGGCCCTGGGATATTGGAGGAGTTGAATAGTGTGATGTGATTCAATGCTGATTCCATGGTTCTCTATAGTCATATGAGTTACTTACCATGTAGATTGAAAAGGTATGATTTGGGGTCTTGTTTCGAGAGCAGATAGGCAGGTAAACCCGGAAGACCAGACCTTGAGGGTAGCTCCCGACAGAAGGTTGGCAGGTAAACCCGGAAGACCTATTATGGAGGAAACATGTACCTAATATCCGAACATGTGATATGTTCTCAGAATATCTAATCGGGTGGTCAGTGGACATTCAATCGTGGTGCTACGAGTTGACATGCTTTCCTGTACAGGATAGTGAGGAAACCTTAGGATGTGACATGGATCTGTAGTTGATGTATGTACCCTGTAGAGCCGAGAGAACCCATAAGATAGGGGAACTCACTAAGATTTAGTAATCTCACCCCATTCATCTTATTATTTTTCAGGTACCGTGCAAGATCGAGTTTTGCTAGATGCTTGGATCAAGAGCTTTTGACCGGATGTCGTGAAGACTGTGCCTGATCTTTTCTTCCGCTGTGTATTATTATCATTGTGAAGACATATCAACTGTATCCATCTTCGAGATGATTTTGAAATGTATACATCTTATTTTATTATTCCTGACTTTTGTATGTACTCAGTACCAGTTATTAGTATTCTGCTAATATGATCCTAGACACATAATGGTAGGGTATTACATTAAATTACGTAATTTAATTTATGGTATATATTATTTTCTCAAACTAATTTCATCCCCCCACGTTTCATTACTAATTATTAATTTATTAAATATATTAAATGAAATAAACCCTAAAAAAACTACTTTCATTGTTTCCAACTTTTTTAGTTGATTAAATCCTAAAAAACCTACTTATTTCACCAACGTATTAATTCAAACCCATGTTTCATTACCAGGTCAACTAACCATACATTCTTATTTTCTAAATCACAAACCCACATTCTTTGATACGGTCTCAAAACCCCACATCCAAATTCTAAACCCACGTTTTTTATAAATCATAAACCCATGTTCCAAATCACAATCTCATTTTATTCATGCGTAACTCCTCCACCAAATTGGTATAAATTCAGTTCTCCTCCACCAAATTGGTATAAATTCAGTTCTCCTCCACCAAATTGGTATAAATTCATCTCTCCAATATTCAGCTTTCTTTTCCATAGTTTATTCAATGGCACTTCCTATAATTACTTTCATTGATAACATTCACGCTGGACAGATTGATTGGAATTTGAAGGTTCGAATCATTCGTATGTGGACTCAACCTGAATTCAAAAATCCATCTGAAACAAACAATTAGGAGATGATTCTACTTGACGAAAAGCTATAAATATTTTACTTTTTTAATATCATAATAATATTTACAATCTATATTGATTTTTTTTTGTATTTTCATCTCTTTTTTTTCATTGTAGTATGGAAAGATTCAGGCTACAATGAAGAAAAGACTTATCACACAGTTTCAAGAATCCTCAGAGGAAGGTTCTACTTATTTAATTGAAACTGTCTTAGTTACCAGAAATGAAATGAAATTCAAACCAAAAACACACAAGTTCAAATTGAACTTTATGGGAGTTACAAAGTGCAGTAACATAGTTGCGAATGAAATTTCAACAAATCATTTAGATTTTGTTGCATATTCATATATCCTCTCAGCTACAAATGGTGATAAACTAACCATGTTTCATATAAATTCACAAATCACAAATCCAATTTGGTGGAGAAAAAAATTACATATAAATTCAAACCCATGTTTCATTACCAGGTTAACTAACCATACATTCTTATTTTTAAAATCACAAATCCACGTTCTTTGATACTGTTTCAAAACACCACATCCAAATTCTAAACCCACGTTATTTATAAATCATAAACCCATGTTCCAAATCACAATCTCATTTTATTCATGCGTAACTCTTCCACCAAATTGGTATAAATTCAGTTCTCCTCCACCAAATTGGTATAAGATCAGCTCTCCAATATTCAGCTTTCTTTTCCATAGTTTATTCAATGGCACTTCCTTTAATTACTTTCATTGATAACATTCACGCTGGAAAGATTGATTGGAATTTGAAGGTTCGAATCATTCGTACGTGGACTCAACCTGAATTCAAAAATCCATCTGGAACAAACAGTTTGGAGATGATTCTACTTGACGAAAAGGTATAAATATTTTACATTTTTAATTTCATAATAATATTTACAATCTATATTGATTTTGTATTTGTATTTTCATCTTTTTTTCATTGTAGTATGGAAAGATTCAGGCTACAGTGAGGAAAAAACTTATCACACAGATTCAAGAATCCTTAAAGGAAGGTTCTACTTATTTAATTGAAATTGTCTTAGTTGCCAGAAATGAAATGAAATTCAAACCAGCAACACACAAGTTCAAATTGAACTTTATGGGAGCTACAAAGTGCTTTTTCATTTTGATTTTAGTTGCCAGAAATGAAATGAAATTCAAACCAGCAACACACAAGTTCAAATTGAACTTTATGGGAGCTATTGTTTCGAATGAAATTCCAACAAATCATTTTGATTTTGTTGCTTTTTCATATATCCTCTCAGCTACAAATGGTGATAAATTACTTGGTATATATATATATATATTATGTTATATTTTTTTATATTTACATTCACATTTATTTTAGAATTCAAAATAACAAATTTTATAATTCATTTGGCTCAATTAATATGTAATTTTTTTCTTAAATTTAACAGATGTAATTGCACATTTTGTGGAAAAGGACCACATCAAACAAACTCCAAAGAATTGAAAAAACTACAAGCTGATTAACATTGTTCTTGAGGATTTCGAGTAAGATTTAATAATAGCTTATCATTATATTAAATTACGTAATTTAATTTATGGTATATATTATTTTCTCAAACTAATTTCATTCCCCCCACGTTTCATTACTAATTATTAATTTATTAAATATATTAAATGAAATAAACCCTAAAAAAACTACTTTCATTGTTTCCTACTTTTTAGTTGATTTAACCCGATTAAACACACTAATTATTCTTAAGTATTAAATATATTGAATAAAATAAATCCAAAAAAAACTACTTATTTCACCAACGTATTAATTCAAACCCATGTTTCATTACCAGGTCAACTAACCTAACATTCTTATTTTCTAAATCACAAACCCACATTCTTGGTACGGTTTCAAAACCCCACATCCAAATTCTAAACCCACGTTTTTTATAAATCATAAACCCATGTTCCAAATCACAATCTCATTTTATTCATGCGTAACTCCTCCACCGAATTGGTATAAATTCAGTTCTCCTCCACCAAATTGGTATAAATTCATCTCTCCAATATTCAGCTTTCTTTTCCATAGTTTATTCAATGGCACTTCTTATAATTACTTTCATTGATAACATTCACGCTGGAAAGATGGATTGGAATTTGAAGGTTCGAATCATTCGTACGTGGACTCGACCTGAATTCAAAAATCCATTTGGAACAAACAGTTTGGAGATGATTCTACTTGACGAAAAGGTATAAATATTTTACATTTTTAATTTCATAATAATATTTACAATCTATATTGATTTTGTATTTGTATTTTCATCTTTTTTTCATTGTAGTATGGAAAGATTCCGGCTACAGTGAGGAAAAGACTTATCACACAGATTCAAGAATCCTTAAAGGAAGGTTCTACTTATTTAATTGAAATTGTCTTAGTTGCCAGAAATGAAATGAAATTCAAACCAGCCACACACAAGTTCAAATTGAACTTTATGGGAGCTACAAAGTGCAGTAACATAGTTTCGAATGAAATTCCAACAAATCATTTTGATTTTGTTGCTTTTTCATATATCCTCTCAGCTACAAATGGTGATAAATTACTTGGTATATATATTATGTTATATTATTTTATATTTACATTCACATATATTTTAGAATTCAAAATAACAAATTTTATAATTCATTTGGCTCAATTAATATGTAATTTTTTTCTTAAATTTAACAGATGTAATTGCACATTTTGTGGAAAAGGACCACATCAAACAAACTCCAAAGAATTGAAAAAACTACAAGCTGATTAACATTGTTCTTGAGGATTTCGAGTAATATTTAATAATAGCTTATCATTATATTAAATTACGTAATTTAATTTATGGTATATATTATTTTCTCAAACTAATTTCATTCCCCCCACATTTCATTACTAATTATTAATTTATTAAATATATTAAATGAAATAAACCCTAAAAAAACTACTTTCATTGTTTCCTACTTTTTAGTTGATTTAACCCGATTAAACGCACTAATTATTATTAAGTATTAAATATATTGAATAAAATAAATCCTAAATAAACTACTTATTTCACCAACGTATTAATTCAAACCCATGTTTCATTACCAGGACAACTAACCTTACATTTTTATTTTCTAAATAACAAACCCACATTCTTGGTACGGTTTCAAAACCCCATATCCAAATTCTAAACCCACGTTTTTTATAAATCATAAACCCATGTTCCAAATCACAATCTCATTTTAATCATGCGTAAATCCTCCACCAAATTGGTATAAATTCAGTTCTCCTCCACCAAAGTGGTATAAATTCATCTCTCCAATATTCAGCTTTCTTTTCCATTGTTTATTCAATGCCACTTCCTATAATTACTTTCATTGATAACATTCATGCTGGAAAGATTGACTGGACTTTTAAGGTTCGAATCATTCGTATGTGGACTCAACCTGAATTCAAAAATCCATCTGAAACAAACAATTAGGAGATCATTCTACTTGAAGAAAAGGTATAAATATTTTACATTTTTAATTTCATAATAATATTTACAATCTATATTGATTTTTTTTTGTATTTTCATCTCTTTTTTTTCATTGTTGTATGGAAAGATTCAGGCTACAGTGAAGAAAAGTCTTATCACACAGTTTCAAGAATCTTTAAAGGAAGGTTCTACTTATTTAATTGAAACTGTCTTAGTTACCAGAAATGAAATGAAATTCAAACCAAAAACACACAAGTTCAAATTGAACTTTATGAGAGCTACAAAGTGCAGTAACATAGTTGCGAATGAAATTCCAACAAATCATTTTGATTTTGTTGCTTATTCATATATCCTCTCAGCTACAAATGGTGATAAATTACTTGGTATATATATTATGTTATATTATTTTATATTTACATTCACATTTATTTTAGAATTCAAAATAACAAATTTTATAATTCATTTGGCTCAATTAATATGTAATTTTTTTCTTAAGTTTAACAGATGTAATTGCACATTTTGTGGAAAAGGACCACATCAAACCAACTCCAAAGAATTGAAAAAACTACAAGCTGATTAACATTGTTCTTGAGGATTTCGAGTAAGATTTAATAATATCTTATCGTTATATTAAATTACATAATTTAATTTATGGTATATATTATTTTCTCAAACTAATTTCATTCCCCCCACGTTTAATTACTAATTATTAATTTATTAAATATATTAAATGAAATAAACCCTAAAAAAATTACTTTCATTGTTTCCTACTTTTTAGTTGATTTAACCTGATTAAACACACTAATTATTATTAAGTATTAAATATATTGAATAAAATAAATCCTAAAAAAACTACTTATTTCCCCAACGTATTAATTCAAACCCATGTTTCATTACCAGGTCAACTAACCATACATTCTTATTTTCTAAATCACAAACCCACATTCTTGGTACGGTTTCAAAACCCCACATCCAAATTCTAAACCCACGTTTTTTATAAATCATAAACCCATGTTCCAAATCACATTCTCATTTTATTCATGCGTAACTCCTCCACCAAATTGGTATAAATTCAGTTCTCCTCCACCAAATTGGTATAAATTCATCTCTCCAATATTCAGCTTTCTTTTCCATAGTTTATTCAATGGCACTTCCTATAATTACTTTCATTGATAACATTCACGCTGGAAAGATTGATTGGAATTTGAAGGTTCGAATCATTCGTACGTGGACTCGACCTGAATTCAAAAATCCATCTGGAACAAACAGTTTGGAGATGATTCTACTTGACGAAAAGGTATAAATATTTTACATTTTTAATTTCATAATAATATTTACAATCTATATTGATTTTGTATTTGTATTTTCATCTTTTTTTCATTGTAGTATGGAAAGATTCCGGCTACAGTGAGGAAAAGACTTATCACACAGATTCAAGAATCCTTAAAGGAAGGTTCTACTTATTTAATTGAAATTGTCTTAGTTGCCAGAAATGAAATGAAATTCAAACCAGCAACACACAAGTTCAAATTGAACTTTATGGGAGCTACAAAGTGCAGTAACATGGTTTCGAATGAAATTCCAACAAATCATTTTGATTTTGTTGCTTTTTCATATATCCTCTCTGCTACAAATGGTGATAAATTACTTGGTATATATATTATGTTATATTATTTTATATTTACATTCACATTTATTTTAGAATTTAAAATAACAAATTTTATAATTCATTTGGCTCAATTAATATGTAATTTTCTTCTTAAATTTAACAGATGTAATTGCACATTTTGTGGAAAAGGACCACATCAAACAAACTCCAAAGATTTGAAAAAACTACAAGCTGATTAACATTGTTCTTGAGGATTTCGAGTAAGATTTAATAATAGCTTATCATTATATTAAATTACATAATTTAATTTATGGTATATATTATTTTCTCAAACTAATTTCATTCCCCCCACGTTTCATTACTAATTATTAATTTATTAAATATATTAAATGAAATAAACCCTAAAAAAACTACTTTCATTGTTTCCTACTTTTTAGTTGATTTAACCTGATTAAACACACTAATTATTATTAAGTATTAAATATATTGAATAAAATAAGTCCTAAAAAAACTACTTATTTCACCAACGTATTAATTCAAACCCATGTTTCATTACCAGGTCAACTCACCATACATTCTTATTTTCTAAATCACAAACCCACATTCTTGGTACGGTTTCAAAACCCCACATCCAAATTCTAAACCCACGTTTTTTATAAATCATAAACCCATGTTCTAAATCACAATCTCATTTTATTCATGCGTCACTCCTCCACCAAATTGGTATAAATTCAGTTCTCCGCCACCAAATTGGTATAAATTCATCTCTCCAATATTCAGCTTTCTTTTCCATAGTTTATTCAATGGCACTTCCTATAATTACTTTCATTGATAACATTCACGCTGGAAAGATTGATTGGAATTTGAAGGTTCGAATCATTCGTACGTGGACTCAACCTGAATTCAAAAATCCATCTGGAACAAACAATTTGGAGATGATTCTACTTGACGAAAAGGTATAAATATTTTACATTTTTAATTTCATAATAATATTTACAATATATATTGATTTTGTATTTGTATTTTCATCTTTTTTTCATTGTAGTATGGAAAGATTCCGGCTACAGTGAGGAAAAGACTTATCACACAAATTCAAGAATCCTTAAAGGAAGGTTCTACTTATTTATTTGGAATTGTCTTAGTTGCCAGAAATGAAATGAAATTCAAACCAGCAACACACAAGTTGAAATTGAACTTTATGGGAGCTACAAAGTGCAGTAACATAGTTTCAAATGAAATTCCAACAAATCATTTTAATTTTGTTGCTTTTTCATATATCCTCTCAGCTACAAATGGTGATAAATTACTTGGTATATATATTATGTTATATTATTTTATATTTACATTCACATTTATTTTAGAATTCAAAATAACAAATTTTATAATTCATTTGGCTCAATTAATATGTAATTTTTTTCTTAAATTTAACAGATGTAATTGCACATTTTGTGGAAAAGGACCACATCAAACAAACTCCAAAGAATTGAAAAAACTACAAGCTGATTAACATTGTTCTTGAGGATTTCGAGTAAGATTTAATAATAGCTTATCATTATATTAAATTACGTAATTTAATTTATGGTATATATTATTTTCTCAAACTAATTTCATTCCCCCCACGTTTCATTACTAATTATTAATTTATTAAATATATTAAATGAAATAAACCCTAAAAAAACTACTTTCATTGTTTCCTACTTCTTAGTTGATTTAACCTGATTAAACACACTAATTATTATTAAGTATTAAATATATTGAATAAAATAAGTCCTAAAAAAACTACTTATTTCACCAACGTATTAATTCAAACCCATGTTTCATTACCAGGTCAACTAACCATACATTCTTATTTTCTAAATCACAAACCCACATTCTTGGTACGGTTTCAAAACCCCACATCCAAATTCTAAACCCACGTTTTTTATAAATCATAAACCCATGTTCCAAATCACAATCTCATTTTATTCATGCGTCACTCCTCCACCAAATTGGTATAAATTCAGTTCTCCGCCACCAAATTGGTATAAATTCATCTCTCCAATATTCAACTTTCTTTTCCAAAGTTTATTCAATGGCACTTCCTATAATTACTTTCAATGATAACATTCACGCTGGAAAGATTGACTTGAATTTGAAGGTTCGAATCATTCGCATGTGGACTCAACCTGAATTCAAAAATCCATCTGGACCAAATAGTTTGGAGATGATTCTACTTGACGAAAAGGTATAAATACTTTACATTTTTAATTTCATAAAATATTTACAATCTATATTGATTTTGTATTTGTATTTTCATCTTTTTTCATCATAGTATGGAAAGATTCAGGCTACAGTGAAGAAAAGACTTATCTGACAGATTCAAGAATCCTTAAAGGAAGGTTCTACTTATATAATTGAAACTGTCTTAGTTGCCATAATTGAAATGAAATTCAAACCAGCAACACATAAGTTCAAATTGAAATTTATGGGAGCTACAAAGTGCAGTAACATAGTTGCGAATGAAATTCCAACAAATCATTTTGATTTTGTTGCTTTTTCATATATCCTCTCAGGTACAAATGGTGATAAATTACTTGGTATATATATTATGTTATATTATTTTATATTTACATTCACATTTATTTATGAATTTACAAAAACAAAATTTATTATTCATTTGGCTAAATTTATATGTAATTTTTTTCTTAAATTTAACAGATGTAATTGCACATTTTGTGGAAAAGGACAACATCGAACAAACTCCAAAGAATTGAAAAAACTACAAGCTGATTAACATTGTTCTTGAGGATTTAGAGTAAGATTTAATAATAGCTTATCATTATATTAAATTACGTAATTTAATTTATGGTATATATTATTTTCTCAAACTAATTTCATCCCCCCACGTTTCATTACTAATTATTAATTTATTAAATATATTAAATGAAATAAATCCTAAACAAAATACTTTCATTGCTTCCTACTTTTTAGTTGATTTAACCCGATTAAACGCACGAATTATTATTAAATATTAAATATATTGAATAAAATAAATCCTAAAAAAACTACTTATTTCACCAACGTATTAATTCAAACCCATGTTTCATTACCAGGTCAACTAACCATACATTCTTATTTTCTAAATCACAAATCCATGTTCTTTGATACTGTTTCAAAACCCCACATCCAAATTCTAAACCCACGTTTTTTATAAATCATAAACCCATGTTCCAAATCACAATCTCATTTTATTCATGCGTCACTCCTCCACCAAATTGGTATAAATTCAGTTCTCCGCTGTAACACCCCATATTTTCTAAATTTAATTTAATTGGAAATTAAATTATTATTTGGAATTATTCAGTATTTTGTGGAATTATTTGGAAAGAAATATGAGATAAGCTATTGGGCCAAGTGTGGGTTAGTAAAGAGGGGGTACTATGTTAGTAAAGCCTTTACTAATTAAAATGTTATGTTTCATAAAATAAGGAAAATTGGGAAATGAGGAAAAGAGTCAGAACGTGAAAAATGAGAAGTGGAAGAGAAGAGCTGAGGAACGTAAAGAGGAACCAAAGAGGAAGAGGACCAAAGATCAAGAACTCTTGGCTAAGGTAAGGGGGGACTCTCCGATTATCATCTATTATCGTATTCTTGGATAATAATATTGATTAGGAATGTTGTTGAGTCAATTTGGATTATATGCCGGGTTTAGGGAGGTTATGAATTGATGAAAATTGCATGTATTATTGATTGATTATGTGTTGTTTTGATGTGTGATGATGAATAATGATGCAATTGATGATTAACTGCCTGTATATGATGTTTAGAGTCAGTTTTGGACTCAAATTGGGTGAGATCGTAGGATCTGACGCAGACCTGAAAGTCTGTGAAATCGCCAGTTCGCGCCGCGTCCTAGTGTTGGCGCCGCGAAGGCGTACTTGTTTTCCTCGCACCGCGCCGCGTGCATAGGTTGGCGCCGCGAACGTGTTTGTGTGCTTCAGGTCGCGCCGCGAAGTCTTGGTTGCGCCGCGTGCTGTAGCGTTAGTTGTTTTCTTGAAAAGTTAAATGATGTGTAACTTTCGAACCGTAGGTCCGTTTTTAGTGTCGTTTCGAGCACGATGAATCTTATGAGATAGCCTACGTGTTTAAATGATGAAATGAGGTGTGAATCCAATTATTTTTAAATATGATTTTATTTCTTGGTGTATGATGTATTGTACATATATGTGATGAGATGTGTTAAATACATGATATGTTGAAATATTAATCATGTGACGATTTGTTTAATTGGATGAAGTATTGTTGACATATATGATGAAATGTGACAATATGAGATGATGTTTTGAAAAACATTATGATGTGATGATTTGTTTAGAGTCGTATGATAATGACTGAATTGCTTTGAAATGATGTGAATACATGTGTGTCCTTATTTTTTTATGATGATGATGGATGTGGACACTTGTATGTTCTTTAATGATGATGATGATTGATTATATTTGAATGATGCTAATGTATATAAACATACTTTGATGATGATGATGATGATGAAATGGGTATTTGATGATGTTACTCATTAGACTTGACGATGGTATAGTATGTTGTATATGTTGCATTCATTCATGTTCATTGATGATACTGTATCCATAAGGGTGTGTTGGATCAGTGAAGGGCATGATTCCCATTGTGTGGAATCTGTGCTGGCAGGGCCGTATCTTGATGATGTTGGATCGGTCATGGGTTATTCCCATTTGATGAGGTTGGTACCACATGCATAGTGTCAGTTCATACATATGCATATTTTTATAACATGATTGGATGTATTCCAGTGTTATAAATATTGATGATGTGTTGGTTGTGTGTTTTGTTGAATTAATGTTGAGATGATTGTCTGTTTGAAAGATGTGTTCTGTTGATGTTTGTGTAAACGATAGATGTTCCTGATAATCTGAATATGATGAAATTGGGTGAATGATATAACTATGATGTATTGTTATTTAAGATGCAATAACATTTGTTAACTGTGATGAGACTCACCCTTACTGTTGACATTTTCAGATTGAGGATAGCTGCTTTCGACTTGGTGAGGATTAGCTCATAAGTCAGTGTATTAGTGTAGCGTCAGGTGTCATGCTCTGATATTGTAACACTGGGGGAACGTTAGATTAGAGTTTATGATGATACTCTATCGTGTTGTTATTGTATTAAATTATGTGGGATATTGCATAGATGATGTTATGCTTATCCGTATGATGAATTTTCCGCTGTGTAAACATGAGATGTTTATGTATTATGACAGATTGTTCCTTAGTGAAAGCATGACAATGAATTATGATGATTTGTTTTAAATTTAATTGTGACACCCTTGTTTTCATGTTTTACTCTGAAAATTATTTTATAAATTTCCGTGGGGTTTAGAAGGGTGTTACAATAGTGGTATCAGAGCAGGTCGGTCCGTCCGGCCAATTGTTGAGTCAGTTGAGTTGCGCGACAGTTGTATATTGTCGGCATTTTATTCCTTGGTACGCGACATGTGAGTGAATCACTGTCGGTACTTGGTTGTTTGTTGCAGGTGTTGGATTGAAACAAGTGGGGGAGAAGCTTCGCTTCTCGGTTACGTTTCAGTTGAAGAAGATTGATTCAGTAGGCTGTTGTTGGAAACAGTGCGAGCGTTGTCGGAGCTTGTTGTTTCCCGAGTTGAAGGTGATTAGAGGTAATTGACAGTTATTGTAAGAGAAGGAGATTGGAGAGTTGCGATGTGTCAGCTCTGCTGGTGTGCTGCAAAGTTGTCAGTTGAGTAGCCTTGCGTCTCGGAAGAGGTTCAGTTACGAGTTTGCAATGAGGATTGTTGTCGTGATGTTGCAGAAAGCGGACTTCGGCGGGAGAATGTGTCGCTTAAGTTATAAGGATGTTTGGAAGTGAAGAGATACGATAAGGGGCTGTTTGGAATGTGATAGAGTTGAAGAGAATTAGTTTTGGAGAGAGATTTTCGTAAGCAAAACGCAGGAAAATTGCTGAATAGCTGCGGAACTTCGAAAATTCATAACTGGAGTTCTGGACACCCGAATTGAGTTCCGTTTGAAGCGTCGGAAAGCTAATGAGATGAACTTTGTTATAAAAATGGTTGCAACAGCTGTAAGATAATTAATTATGACAGGATGACGTTGGTAAGAGGCGAAGTTACGGTTACTCTTGTTCTTATAACTAGACTTGTTTATTGGTACTGCACGGGATGTCAGTGTCAGTGTTGAAGGGATCGAAGGAACAATTAGCAGGTTTGTTGAAGAGTAATTTTAAGAATTGAATTTACCAATTGAGGAGTTTTGGATATATCGTATAGAGTGTCACTGCATGATGTCAGTGTTGCATTTTTCGGACAATGATTGGAAAATTCATATCTTGAGTTCCGAGTGTCGGATTGATGTGCCGTTTGAACCTACGAAGAGGAGGGATTGTGTTCTAATTTATGGGAGAGTTATAAATACAGTAGAGTGACCCTATGAGGAAAGGTTCTGAAGTCGGTTATGGAAGCGTGAAACTTGTTGAATAAGAATGCTTACTACCGTGATTGTTGGAAACAAAATTGAGTGTAACATGTGGTTGATGAGATGTTCGGTAATAAGGATGGTTTGAGGGCCGATGAATTTGAGTGAAGAGTGCATTAGTAGTAAAGATGGGATAAACTTTAGAACCCTGGGAATCGTATTTGTGATGGCAAAATAACGATAAGTATAAAAGAAGAATTGTAGGGAATTTCTAACATTTGTTGACGTGAGGAAGACTTTGTTGAGATTCCGAGTGGGATGATATTTGGACGTGGAGGATGTAATAGAATTTGGATTAAAACCACGAGTTATGAATGTTGTCTTGGTCTTGCAGGCTAATTGTATGGTTCAAAATTCGAAGTGTTTAGTGATCATAAGAGTTGAAGTACCTCTTTGATCAGAAAGGGCTTAATATGAGGCAGTAGAGGTGATTAGTATATATTTTTGGATTAGGATTTTGGTTTGAATTACCATCCTAATGAGGAAAATGTTGTGCTATTGTGTTGCGTAAGAAGTCCTTAAAATGTCGGTGCTAATGATGAATGAGTGGGATTTAATTGGACAATTTAGAGACTTGAGTTAGTATGTGAAGGCACTCCTAATAGTGTTAGATTGAGTGTGCTAGAAGATGACTAGTAGTATTCTTAACAAGATTAGAGAAGGTCAGAAAGATGATGTTGACTTGATCGATAGGTTGACTTTGAATTACCAAAGTAAAGGCGGTGAATTCAGAATCGACGAAAACGATGTAATGAGGTTGAGTGATTGGATTTGTGTAACTGATGTTTTGAGCTTCAGAAGGATATTCTAGAAGGACACCGTAGTGAATTATTGGACTATGAAGATGTTAATGAGTTTGGGTGCAAACTCGGAAAATGGACACTATTATGTAGTAACGACGGTTTATGCTTAAATATGATTTTCAACTAATATTGACAAATTTAGGACTTGATCACCCTAAATCTCTTGTTGGTAGTAGATGGAATCATATAGAAGAGATAAGCTTGTTTTGTTACCTTAATGGTTTAAGATGTGATGAATACTAAGCCGTGAGAATAATCACTCACTATGTTGTGTGAACTTATGAAGAAGTGAATATGAAAGAGTGCGACATGGTGGATGATGACTTAAGACGGGTAATCAGAGTCGCGCAGCGAAAGTGTGATGTGGAGTAGTGTTATGAGTACTACTCGCGGGCAGTAAAGGAATTAATATGTCGGAAGCCTACATAGAACATATGTGTTGATCTATATGTTGGATTTAGAATCCAGTGGATGTAAGGATGTCGTGTCAAAAAAATTATAACTCTTTTGAATAATTGCCGAGGTGATGAATATGTTATTACGGTTGTACGTAGTTAACGAGTATGTATTCGGTGGAATTAAAACGAAGAGTTGATGCTATATGACGTCGTAATAATTTTGTGTTGTTGTTAAGGGGTTATTGTAGATTCTAGATATAATGAGGAATTATACTCTATGAAGGGAGGAATTGATTTAGTTCTTAGAAAAGAGTGAAACTCAATTGGAGTTGTTTGTAAGGAATGGCGTATTGAGGCTGATGAGCGTGATTTTAATTACTTGTGTGCACTCGTTCCGATGGCCGGAATGTTTAATAGATGTAGTAACTCAGGAATTTGTTTTTGAGTGCGAGTAAGTATTACTGAATGGTAAATTGGTACCATGAATGATGAAGAATGATTCTTGGACGAATGAGTAAAGAGAATCAGAATCGGGTGAAACTCAGAAATCTATTTGGTATAGATGATTGTGATGAGTAATCAGAGTAGTGCGGAAAAAGCAGAATGCAACGAGTTGGATAATTGCTGGTGTGACTTAAGAGGAGACAGATAATTGGAATTCAATGGTATAGGAATATGAGTATTGAGTTTCTTGAAGGAAGCAGTTAGTGAAAAGTGTAAGTATTATTTTATCGCTCAGATGGAAGAATATGCCTAAGGTTGGTGTGTTGGTAGATGGTATGCATTACTGCAGTGTTGATCAGTGTGATCATACTATAGATTGTGTAATTGTATTACTCGGCTGTTGGGCGTATTGTATAGGTTGTATCTCAATGTTCTGTTGTTGTTAACCTTTTGGAGCTATAGCGAGTGGTATACTTTTGGATAGCCAAAAGCGACGTAAGAACTGGGATTTGAATGTATGAAACATGTTCCCTGTTGGTGATGTCAGATGGATTTTGAGGATTGACCGATGGTAATGTTAATTGGGAGCTGAAGAGTCAGGTGGAGGACTCTTATACGAGCTGGTTACTTGAGGTATGTTTTCGAGGACGAAAACTCTTTTAGTGGGGGAGAGTTGTAACACCCCATATTTTCTAAATTTAATTTAATTGGAAATTAAATTATTATTTGGAATTATTCAGTATTTTGTGGAATTATTTGGAAAGAAATATGAGATAAGCTATTGGGCCAAGTGTGGGTTAGTAAAGAGGGGGTACTATGTTAGTAAAGCCTTTACTAATTAAAATGTTATGTTTCATAAAATAAGGAAAATTGGGAAATGAGGAAAAGAGTCAGAACGTGAAAAATGAGAAGTGGAAGAGAAGAGCTGAGGAACGTAAAGAGGAACCAAAGAGGAAGAGGACCAAAGATCAAGAACTCTTGGCTAAGGTAAGGGGGGACTCTCCGGTTATCATCTATTATCGTATTCTTGGATAATAATATTGATTAGGAATGTTGTTGAGTCAATTTGGATTATATGTCGGGTTTAGGGAGGTTATGAATTGATGAAAATTGCATGTATTATTGATTGATTATGTGTTGTTTTGATGTGTGATGATGAATAATGATGCAATTGATGATTAACTGCCTGTATATGATGTTTAGAGTCAGTTTTGGACTCAAATTGGGTGAGATCGTAGGATCTGACGCAGACCTGAAAGTCTGTGAAATCGCCAGTTCGCGCCGCGTCCTAGTGTTGGCGCCGCGAAGGCGTACTTGTTTTCCTCGCACCGCGCCGCGTGCATAGGTTGGCGCCGCGAACGTGTTTGTGTGCTTCAGGTCGCGCCGCGAAGTCTTGGTTGCGCCGCGTGCTGTAGCGTTAGTTGTTTTCTTGAAAAGTTAAATGATGTGTAACTTTCGAACCGTAGGTCCGTTTTTAGTGTCGTTTCGAGCACGATGAATCTTATGAGATAGCCTACGTGTTTAAATGATGAAATGAGGTGTGAATCCAATTATTTTTAAATATGATTTTATTTCTTGGTGTATGATGTATTGTACATATATGTGATGAGATGTGTTAAATACATGATATGTTGAAATATTAATCATGTGACGATTTGTTTAATTGGATGAAGTATTGTTGACATATATGATGAAATGTGACAATATGAGATGATGTTTTGAAAAACATTATGATGTGATGATTTGTTTAGAGTCGTATGATAATGACTGAATTGCTTTGAAATGATGTGAATACATGTGTGTCCTTATTTTTTTATGATGATGATGGATGTGGACACTTGTATGTTCTTTAATGATGATGATGATTGATTATATTTGAATGATGCTAATGTATATAAACATACTTTGATGATGATGATGATGATGAAATGGGTATTTGATGATGTTACTCATTAGACTTGACGATGGTATAGTATGTTGTATATGTTGCATTCATTCATGTTCATTGATGATACTGTATCCATAAGGGTGTGTTGGATCAGTGAAGGGCATGATTCCCATTGTGTGGAATCTGTGCTGGCAGGGCCGTATCTTGATGATGTTGGATCGGTCATGGGTTATTCCCATTTGATGAGGTTGGTACCACATGCATAGTGTCAGTTCATACATATGCATATTTTTATAACATGATTGGATGTATTCCAGTGTTATAAATATTGATGATGTGTTGGTTGTGTGTTTTGTTGAATTAATGTTGAGATGATTGTCTGTTTGAAAGATGTGTTCTGTTGATGTTTGTGTAAACGATAGATGTTCCTGATAATCTGAATATGATGAAATTGGGTGAATGATATAACTACGATGTATTGTTATTTAAGATGCAATAACATTTGTTAACTGTGATGAGACTCACCCTTACTGTTGACATTTTCAGATTGAGGATAGCTGCTTTCGACTTGGTGAGGATTAGCTCATAAGTCAGTGTATTAGTGTAGCGTCAGGTGTCATGCTCTGATACTGTAACACTGGGGGAACGTTAGATTAGAGTTTATGATGATACTCTATCGTGTTGTTATTGTATTAAATTATGTGGGATATTGCATAGATGATGTTATGCTTATCCGTATGATGAATTTTCCGCTGTGTAAACATGAGATGTTTATGTATTATGACAGATTGTTCCTTAGTGAAAGCATGACAATGAATTATGATGATTTGTTTTAAATTTAATTGTGACACCCTTGTTTTCATGTTTTACTCTGAAAATTATTTTATAAATTTCCGTGGGGTTTAGAAGGGTGTTACATCCGCCACCAAATTGGTATAAATTCATCTCTCCAATATTCAGCTTTCTTTTCCATAGTTTATTCAATGGCACTTCCTATAATTACTTTCATTGATAACATTCACGCTGGAAAGATTGATTGGAATTTGAAGTTTCGAATCATTCGTACGTGGACTCAACCTGAATTCAAAAATCCATCTGGAACGAACAGTTTGGAGATGATTCTACTTGACGAAAAGGTATAAATATTTTACATTTTTTAATTTCATAATAATATTTACAATCTATATTGATTTTGTATTTGTATTTTCATCTTTTTTTCATTGTAGTATGGAAAGATTCCGGCTACAGTGAGGAAAAGACTTATCACACAGATTCAAGAATCCTTAAAGGAAGGTTCTACTTATTTATTTGAAATTTTCTTAGTTGCCAGAAATGAAATGAAATTCAAACCAGCAACACACAAGTTCAAATTGAACTTTATGGGAGCTACAAAGTGCAGTAACATAGTTTCGAATGAAATTCCAACAAATCATTTTGATTTTGTTGCTTTTTCATATATCCTCTCAGCTACAAATGGTGATAAATTACTTGGTATATATATTATGTTATATTATTTTATATTTACATTCACATTTATTTTAGAATTCAAAATAACAAATTTTATAATTCATTTGGCTCAATTAATATGTAATTTTTTTCTTAAATTTAACAGATGTAATTGCACATTTTGTGGAAAAGGACCACATCAAACAAACTCCAAAGAATTGAAAAAACTACAAGCTGATTAACATTGTTCTTGAGGATTTCGAGTAAGATTTAATAATAGCTTATCATTATATTAAATTACGTAATTTAATTTATGGTATATATTATTTTCTCAAACTAATTTCATTCCCCCCACGTTTCATTACTAATTATTAATTTATTAAATATATTAAATGAAATAAACCCTAAAAAAACTACTTTCATTGTTTCCTACTTCTTAGTTGATTTAACCTGATTAAACACACTAATTATTATTAAGTATTAAATATATTGAATAAAATAAGTCCTAAAAAAACTACTTATTTCACCAACGTATTAATTCAAACCCATGTTTCATTACCAGGTCAACTAACCATACATTCTTATTTTCTAAATCACAAACCCACATTCTTGGTACGGTTTCAAAACCCCACATCCAAATTCTAAACCCACGTTTTTTATAAATCATAAACCCATGTTCCAAATCACAATCTCATTTTATTCATGCGTCACTCCTCCACCAAATTGGTATAAATTCAGTTCTCCGCCACCAAATTGGTATAAATTCATCTCTCCAATATTCAGCTTTCTTTTCCATAGTTTATTCAATGGAACTTCCTATAATTACTTTCAATGATAACATTCACGCTGGAAAGATTGACTTGAATTTGAAGGTTCGAATCATTCGTATGTGGACTCAACCTGAATTCAAAAATCCATCTGGACCAAATAGTTTGGAGATGATTCTACTTGAGGAAAAGGTATAAATACTTTACATTTTTAATTTCATAAAATATTTACAATCTATATTGATTTTGTATTTGTATTTTCATCTTTTTTCATCGTAGTATGGAAAGATTCAGGCTACAGTGAAGAAAAGACTTATCAGACAGATTCAAGAATCCTTAAAGGAAGAATCTACTTATATAATTAAAACTGTCTTAGTTGCCATAAATGAAATGAAATTCAAACCAGCAACACATAAGTTCAAATTGAAATTTGTGGGAGCTACAAAGTGCAGTAACATAGTTGCGAATGAAATTCCAACAAATCATTTTGATTTTGTTGCTTTTTCATATATCCTCTCAGGTACAAATGGTGATAAATTACTTGGTATATATATTATGTTATATTATTTTATATTTACATTCACATTTATTTATGAATTTACAAAAACAAAATTTATAATTCATTTGGCTAAATTTATATGTAATTTTTTTCTTAAATTTAACAGATGTAATTGCACATTTTGTGGAAAAGGACAACATCGAACAAACTCCAAAGAATTGAAAAAACTACAAGCTGATTAACATTGTTCTTGAGGATTTAGAGTAAGATTTAATAATAGCTTATCATTATATTAAATTACGTAATTTAATTTATGGTATATATTATTTTCTCAAACTAATTTCATCCCCCCACGTTTCATTACTAATTATTAATTTATTAAATATATTAAATGAAATAAATCCTAAACAAAATACTTTCATTGCTTCCTACTTTTTAGTTGATTTAACCCGATTAAACGCACTAATTATTATTAAATATTACATATATTGAATAAAATAAATCCTAAAAAAACTACTTATTTCACCAACGTATTAATTCAAACCCATGTTTCATTACCAGGTCAACTAACCATACATTCTTATTTTCTAAATCACAAATCCATGTTCTTTGATACTGTTTCAAAACCCCACATCCAAATTCTAAACCCACGTTTTTTATAAATCATAAACCCATGTTCCAAATCACAATCTCATTTTATTCATGCGTCACTCCTCCACCAAATTGGTATAAATTCAGTTCTCCGCCACCAAATTGGTATAAATTCATCTCTCCAATATTCAGCTTTCTTTTCCATAGTTTATTCAATGGCACTTCCTATAATTACTTTCATTGATAACATTCACGCTGGAAAGATTGATTGGAATTTGAAGGTTCGAATCATTCGTACGTGGACTCAACCTGAATTCAAAAATCCATCTGGAACAAACAGTTTGGAGATGATTCTACTTGACGAAAAGGTATAAATATTTTACATTTTTAATTTCATAATAATATTTACAATCTATATTGATTTTGTATTTGTATTTTCATCTTTTTTTCATTGTAGTATGGAAAGATTCCGGCTACAGTGAGGAAAAGACTTATCACACAGATTCAAGAATCCTTAAAGGAAGGTTCTACTTATTTATTTGAAATTGTCTTAGTTGCGAGAAATGAAATGAAATTCAAACCAACAACACACAAGTTCAAATTGAACTTTATGGGAGCTACAAAGTGCAGTAACATAGTTTCGAATGAAATTCCAACAAATCATTTTGATTTTGTTGCTTTTTCATATATCCTCTCAGCTACAAATGGTGATAAATTAGTTGGTATATATATTATGTTATATTATTTTATATTTACATTCACATTTATTTTAGAATTCAAAATAACAAATTTTATAATTCATTTGGCTCAATTAATATGTAATTTTTTTCTTAAATTTAACAGATGTAATTGCACATTTTGTGGAAAAGGACCACATCAAACAAACTCCAAAGAATTGAAAAAACTACAAGCTGATTAACATTGTTCTTGAGGATTTCGAGTAAGATTTAATAATAGCTTATCATTATATTAAATTACGTAATTTAATTTATGGTATATATTATTTTCTCAAACTAATTTCATTCCCCCCACGTTTCATTACTAATTATTAATTTATTAAATATATTAAATGAAATAAACCCTAAAAAAACTACTTTCATTGTTTCCTACTTCTTAGTTGATTTAACCTGATTAAACACACTAATTATTATTAAGTATTAAATATATTGAATAAAATAAGTCCTAAAAAAACTACTTATTTCACCAACGTATTAATTCAAACCCATGTTTCATTACCAGGTCAACTAACCATACATTCTTATTTTCTAAATCACAAACCCACATTCTTGGTACGGTTTCAAAACCCCACATCCAAATTCTAAACCCACGTTTTTTATAAATCATAAACTGTTGTGAAAAACGATACCAATAACAAAGTATAATAGGGAATTATAGGGGAGAAGAAGAACACAATAATTGGTTATAACCGTTATTCTTTTACTTTCTCTTAAAACAAGATTACAAGTTTACAAGAATAACAAATAACCTCTCTCACCCTAAATTAGGATTTGCAGCTTAGCAATGATGAGAGACTAGTATGCTATTTATAATAAAACCTAACATACTAACTAATGGGCTTTTTCCACAAGGCCCATTACACAAGTCAACTTAATAAACAAGCTAACTTAACAAATTAGGGTTTAAACACTAAAACCTAATTTAACATGCTAACAACCCTAGCATCTTCGACACAAGCATGTGAACAACCTTCGACATCATGCTTAACCCTGTCGAACCAAGAAGCTACCCTTCGGCCATACTAGAGTTCGATCCAATATCTCACAAATCTCCACCTTGGATCTAACTCTACAACATCAAGGGAACACACTAGCTTTCTTCATGCAGCTTTATCAACTGCATACAGTGGAAAAACTTGCAACTCGGCAATGTCTTGGTGATCATATCAGCAGCATTGTCTTCAGTCGAAACCTTCAGCACTTGGACTTCTCCACGCTCGATTACTCCTCTGACGAAATGCAGCCTCACATCAATGTGCTTAGTTCGCTCATGATAGGCTGAATTCTTCGACAGGTGTATTGCACTCTGACTATCACATTTAACAGTGATACTTCGACCTTGAAGTTTCAGCTCCTTTGCAAAACCTTCAAGCCACAATGCTTCTTTCACAGCTTCAGTGAGAGCAATATATTCCGCTTCAGTGGTTGATAGAGCAACAACCTTCTGAAGAGTTTCTTTCCAACTAATTGCTGTGCCAAACATAGTGAAAACATATCCAGAAATAGACTTTCTAGAATCCATACAACCTGCATAATCAGAGTCGACATATCCTTCTATTACTGCTTTACTATCTTCACCCAAGGCTCCACCATAAATTAGGACTCTATTCAGAGACCCATTTATGTACCTTAAAATCCACTTCAATGCTTGCCAGTGAGCCTTTCCAGGATTCGCCATGTACCTGCTTACAAGACTGACTGCGTAAGCTATGTCGGGTCTAGTACAGACCATAGCATACATCAAAGAACCAACTATATTAGCATATGGGATGCTATTCATATAGGCTATTTCGACATCAGTACTGGGACACTGATCAACACTCAGCTTGAATTGAGGGTTTGTTGGAGTCACAACTGGCTTCGAATTCGACATACCAAACTTTTCAAGAATCTTCCGTAGATATGCCTCTTGAGATAGACATAACTTCGACTTCTTTCTATCTCTTCGAATGTCAATTCCAAGAATCCTGGAAGCAGCTCCCAGATCCTTCATATCGAACTCCTTATTGAGTTCAGCCTTCACCCTCATCACATCTTCAACATTGTTGCTTGCTATGAGAATATCATCCACATAAAGTAACAAAATAACAAATGAATTACCAGGTCGAAATCTGAAGTAAACGCAATGGTCGAACTGACTTCTAATGAAACTTATGCGTGCCATGAACTTGTCGAATCTCCTATTCCACTGTCGAGGAGATTGTTTCAGCCCATACAAAGATCTCTTTAACTTGCACACATAATCTTCCTTCCCCTTTTCGACATACCCTCCAGGTTGCCTCATCAGGATCGTTTCATCTAGATCACCATACAAGAACGCAGTCTTCACATCCATCTGTTCCAGTTCAAGATCGAACTGTGCCACCATGGCAAGCAACATTCGAATGGACCTATGCTTCACAACAGGAGAAAACACATCATTGAAGTCGACACCTTCTTTCTGAGTGAAACCCCTTGCAACTAACCTTGCCTTGTATCTTTTCGACGTCACTCCTTCAATTCCTTCCTTAACTTTGAAAATCCATTTACAGCTGACTAACCTTGCCCCAACAGGTTTCTTGATCAGTTCCCAAGTATGATTATCATGAAGAGATTTCATCTCATCATCCATGGCCTTCAGCCATTCAGTCTTATTTCGACTCCTCATAACTTCCTTATAGTCTCTAGGTTCTTCGTCTAGAACCTCACTTGCAGAGATTAAGGCATAAGCTATAAGATCTGCATATCCAAGTCTTTGAGGTGGCTTGATGACTCTTCTCGACCTATCTCTCGACAATAGGTAGTCATCGTCAGTTTCCTCAACTTCAGCATCTTCTGCTTCTTCTTCGACTTCATCTGGGATATGCAATTCAGCATCAACATGCTCCACCTCAACAGGAATCTCTACCTGTTCCAGCTCTTCGTCAGATGTTTCTGTACTTCGACCAACATCATCAGTTTTCTTAAAAGCCATTTTAGCTTCATTAAAAACTACATCTCGACTGGTGATACACCTCCTGTGACCTGGCTCTAGGCACCATAGCCTATAAGCTTTGACTCCTTCAGGGTATCCCATGAACATGCATTTCAGAGCTCTAGGTTCGACCTTGTCTTGCCTAATGTGAGCATAGGCTACGCAGCCAAATACTCTCAGTTTGTCGAGATCTGGTGGATGTCCCGACCAAACTTCTTCAGGTGTCTTCATATCTAACGCTGTCGAAGGACATCTGTTTATCAGATATGTTGCTGTCGAAACAGCCTCAGCCCAGAACACCTTTGTTAACCCCGCACTAGTCAACATGCATCTGACTCTCTCCAAAATAGTTCGATTAAACCTTTCAGCCAAACCATTTTGCTGTGGAGTACCTGCAGTAGTTCTATGCCTTGCAATACCAGAGGCAGCACAAAAACTGTCGAATGCCTCATTGAAAAATTCAAGGCCATTGTCGGTTCTCAACCTCTTGACCTTTCTGCCAGTCTGATTTTCAACCAGAGTCTTCCAACTTTTGAAATTCTCAAAAGTTTCATCCTTAGTCTTCTGGATGAATACCCATAATTTTCTGGAATAATCATCTACTATGGATAGAAAATACCTTGCTCCTGAATGTGATGGACACCTTGCAGGCCCCCAAAGATCAGCATGGATGTAATCAAGGGATCCATGTGTTCTTTGTTTGCCTTTGTTGAACTTCACTCTGCAAGATTTTCCAAGTACACAGGGTTCACAAAACTTCAGCTTTTCGATTTTGTCTCCACCAAGCAGATTTTGTTTCCCTAATTCGACCAGACCCCTTTCACTGACATGGCCCAATCTCATGTGCCAGATTTCTGTCTTCGACAAAGGTTTCGTGGATACAACATTTGTCGAACCACTTACAACTTCAGCCTCAAGGGTATACAAGCCTTGTTTCTTCACGCCTCTCAAGACTTCCTTCGACCCCTTCATGACTCTTAGGATGCTTTTCTCTCCTTGGAAAACATATCCTTTCTTGTCGAATTCACCAAGAGAAAGCAAATTTCTCTTCAAATCAGGAACATACCTGACTTCAGTCAACAACTTTATTGACTCATCATGGAGCTTGAATCTCACAGATCCAACACCTGCAATCTTGCAAGCCTTGTTGTTTCCCAGCAATACTGATCCACCATCTTGATCACATAATTCCTCGAACAAGTCTTTGTTTGGAGTCATGTGCCAAGTGCAACCTGAATCCATAATCCACTCCTTCTTAGAGTCACTGCTTGAAACCACAAGAACATCAGATGATTCGAAATCATCTTGAACAATGGCAGCGTTGCCATTATCCTTACCTCCATGATATTTCAAGCGTTCAGGGCACACCTTTCTTGTGTGACCCTCCTTCTTACAATGGTAGCATCGAATGCCAGATGCTTCGCCACTGTAAGTCTTCGACTGGCTTTTGCCTTTCTTCTTGTCGAACTTACCATCCTTTCGTAAGAGTTTTCCTTTAACGGCCAAACCTTCGCCAACAGTCGAAGGTTTATGCTCCTTTCGTTCATTCAAGTCCTTAGAGTACAAGGCTGATTGAACTTCTTCAAACGTCAAGGACTCCCTTCCATACAAGAGAGTTTCTTTGAAGTGAGCATGTGATCGAGGCAAAGAACACAATAGTAACAGCGCTTGATCTTCATCATCGATTTTCACATCAATATTTTCAAGATCAAGAATCAGCTTGTTGAACATATCCAACTGCTCAGCCAATACTTTGTCTTCAATCATCTTGAATGAATACAAAGCTTGCTTCAGGTAGAGTCGATTTACCAGCGATTTGGTCATGTACAAACTTTCAAGTTTCACCCATAACCCTGATGCCGTCGTCTCCTTTGATACCTGCCTGAGAACCTTATCACCAAGGCTCAACAAAATTGCGCTGTGTGCCTTCTCAATCATAGTCGTCTTCTCCGCTGCCGTTAATGCAGCATTCATGGCTGCCTCTCCCTTCAACGCTTCCAAACAACCCTGCTGAACCAGTAGGGCTTTCATCTTCAAGCGCCACAGACCGAAATCATTCACTCCGGTGAACTTTTCAATCTCATACTTTGTTGACGGCATCTTCTCCACGCTCACCGCACCAATTTGTTGTGAATTCAATGCCAAGAACAAAGTATAAAACAAGGAAGAAGAGGAACACAAGAATTGGTTATAACCGTTATTCTTTTACTTTCTCTTAAAACAAGATTACAAGTTTACAAGAATAACAAATAACCTCTCTCACCCTAAATTAGGATTTGCAGCTTAGCAATGATGAGAGACTAGTATGCTATTTATAATAAAACCTAACATACTAACTAATGGGCTTTTTCCACAAGGCCCATTACACAAGTCAACTTAATAAACAAGCTAACTTAACAAATTAGGGTTTAAACACTAAAACCTAATTTAACATGCTAACAACCCTAGCATCTTCGACACAAGCATGTGAACAACCTTCGACATCATGCTTAACCCTGTCGAACCAAGAAGCTACCCTTCGGCCATACTAGAGTTCGATCCAATATCTCACATAAACCCATGTTCCAAATCACAATCTCATTTTATTCATGCGTCACTCCTCCACCAAATTGGTATAAATTCAGTTCTCCGCCACCAAATTGGTATAAATTCATCTCTCCAATATTCAGCTTTCTTTTCCATAGTTTATTCAATGGAACTTCCTATAATTACTTTCAATGATAACATTCACGCTGGAAAGATTGACTTGAATTTGAAGGTTCGAATCATTCGTACGTGGACTCAACCTGAATTCAAAAATCCATCTGGACCAAATAGTTTGGAGATGATTCTACTTGACGAAAAGGTATAAATACTTTACATTTTTAATTTCATAATAATATTTACAATCTATATTGATTTTGTATTTGTATTTTCATCTATTTTTCATTGTAGTATGGAAAGATTCCGGCTACAGTGAGGAAAAGACTTATCACACAGATTCAAGAATCCTTAAAGGAAGGTTCTACTTATTTATTTGAAATTGTCTTAGTTGCCAGAAATGAAATGAAATTCAAACCAGCAACACACAAGTTCAAATTGAACTTTATGGGAGCTACAAAGTGCAGTAACATAGTTTCGAATGAAATTCCAACAAATCATTTTGATTTTGTTGCTTTTTCATATATCCTCTCAGCTACAAATGGTGATAAATTACTTGGTATATATATTTTGTTATATTATTTTATATTTACATTCACATTTATTTATGAATTTACAAAAACAAAATTTATAATTCATTTGGCTAAATTTATATGTAATTTTTTTCTTAAATTTAACAGATGTAATTGCACATTTTGTGGAAAAGGACAACATCGAACAAACTCCAAAGAATTGAAAAAACTACAAGCTTATTAACATTGTTCTTGAGGATTTAGAGTAAGATTTAATAATAGCTTATCATTATATTAAATTACGTAATTTAATTTATGGTATATATTATTTTCTCAAACTAATTTCATCCCCCCACGTTTCATTACTAATTATTAATTTATTAAATATATTAAATGAAATAAGTCCTAAACAAAATACTTTCATTGTTTCCTACTTTTTAGTTGATTTAACCCGATTAAACGCACTAATTATTATTAAATATTAAATATATTGAATAAAATAAATCCTTAAAAAACTACTTATTTCACCAACGTATTAACTCAAACCCATGTTTCATTACCAGGTCAACTAAACATACATTCTTATTTTCTAAATCACAAACGCACATTCTTGGTACGGTTTCAAAACCCCACATCCAAATTCTAAGCCCACGTTTTTTATAAATCATAAACCCATGTTCCAAATCACAATCTCATTTTATTCATGCGTAACTCCTCCACCAAATTGGTATAAATTCAGTTCTCCTCCACCAAACTGGTATAAATTCATCTCTCCAATATTCAGCTTTCTTTTCCATAGTTTATTCAATGGCACTTCCTATAATTACTTTCATTGATAACATTCACGCTGGAAAGATTGATTGGAATTTGAAGGTTCGAATCATTCGTACGTGGACTCAACCTGAATTCAAAAATCCATCTGGAACAAACAGTTTGGAGATGATTCTACTTGACGAAAAGGTATAAATATTTTACATTTTTAATTTCATAATAATATTTACAATCTATATTGATTTTGTATTTGTATTTTCATCTTTTTTTCATTGTAGTATGGAAAGATTCCGGCTACAGTGAGGAAAAGACTTATCACACAGATTCATGAATCCTTAAAGGAAGGTTCTACTTATTTATTTGAAATTGTCTTAGTTGCCAGAAATGAAATGAAATTCAAACCAGCAGCACACAAGTTCAAATTGAACTTTATGGGAGCTACAAAGTGCAGTAACATAGTTTCGAATGAAATTCCAACAAATCATTTTGATTTTGTTGCTTTTTCATATATCCTCTCAGCTACAAATGGTGATAAATTACTTGGTATATATATTATGTTATATTATTTTATATTTACATTCACATTTATTTATGAATTTACAAAAACAAAATTTATAATTCATTTGGCTAAATTTATATGTAATTTTTTTCTTAAATTTAACAGATGTAATTGCACATTTTGTGGAAAAGGACAACATCGAACAAACTCCAAAGAATTGAAAAAACTACAAGCTGATTAACATTGTTCTTGAGGATTTAGAGTAAGATTTAATAATAGCTTTTCATTATATTAAATTACGTAATTTAATTTATGGTATATATTATTTTCTCAAACTAATTTCATCCCCCCACGTTTCATTACTAATTATTAATTTATTAAATATATTAAATGAAATAAATCCTAAACAAAATACTTTCATTGTTTCCTACTTTTTAGTTGATTTAACCCGATTAAACGCACTAATTATTATTAAATATTAAATATATTGAATAAAATAAATCCTAAAAAACTACTTATTTCACCAACGTATTAATTCAAACCCATGTTTCATTACCAGGTCAACTAACCATACATTCTTATTTTCTAAATCACAAACGCGCATTCTTGGTACGGTTTCAAAACCCCACATCCAAATTCTAAACCCACGTTTTTTATAAATCATAAACCCATGTTCCAAATCACAATCTCATTTTATTCATGCGTAACTCCTCCACCAAATTGGTATAAATTCAGTTCTCCTCCACCAAACTGGTATAAATTCATCTCTCCAATATTCAGCTTTCTTTTCCATAGTTTATTCAATGGCACTTCCTATAATTACTTTCATTGATAACATTCACGCTGGAAAGATTGATTGGAATTTGAAGGTTCGAATCATTCGTACGTGGACTCAACCTGAATTCAAAAATCCATCTGGAACAAACAGTTTGGAGATGATTCTACTTAACGAAAAGGTATAAATATTTTACATTTTTAATTTCATAATAATATTTACAATCTATATTGATTTTGTATTTGTATTTTCATCTATTTTTCATTGTAGTATGGAAAGATTCCGGCTACAGTGAGGAAAAGACTTATCACACAGATTCAAGAATCCTTAAACGAAGGTTCTACTTATTTATTTGAAATTGTCTTAGTTGCCAGAAATGAAATGAAATTCCAACCAGCAACACACAAGTTCAAATTGAACTTTATGGGAGCTACAAAGTGCAGTAACATAGTTTCAAATGAAATTCCAACAAATCATTTTGATTTTGTTGCTTTTTCATATATCCTCTCAGCTACAAATGGTGATAAATTACTTGGTATATATATTATGTTATATTATTTTATATTTACATTCACATTTATTTATGAATTTACAAAAACAAAATTTATAATTCATTTGGCTAAATTTATATGTAATTTTTTTCTTAAATTTAACAGATGTAATTGCACATTTTGTGGAAAAGGACCACATCAAACAAACTCCAAAGAATTGAAAAAACTACAAGCTGATTAACATTGTTCTTGAGGATTTCGAGTAAGATTTAATAATAGCTTATCATTATATTAAATTACGTAATTTAATTTATGGTATATATTATTTTCTCAAACTAATTTCATCCCCCCACGTTTCATTACTAATTATTAATTTATTAAATATATTAAATGAAATAAACCCTAAAAAAACTACTTTCATTGTTTCCTACTTCTTAGTTGATTTAACCTCATTAAACACACTAATTATTATTAAGTATTAAATATATTGAATAAAATAAGTCCTAAAAAAACTACTTATTTCACCAACGTATTAATTCAATCCCATGTTTCATTACCAGGTCAACTAACCATACATTCTTATTTTCTAAATCACAAACCCACATTCTTGGTACGGTTTCAAAACCCCACATCCAAATTCTAAACCCACGTTTTTTATAAATCATAAACCCATGTTCCAAATCACAATCTCATTTTATTCATGCGTCACTCCTCCACCAAATTGGTATAAATTCAGTTCTCCGCCACCAAATTGGTATAAATTCATCTCTCCAATATTCAGCTTTCTTTTCCATAGTTTATTCAATGGAACTTCCTATAATTACTTTCAATGATAACATTCACGCTGGAAAGATTGACTTGAATTTGAAGGTTCGAATCATTCGTATGTGGACTCAACCTGAATTCAAAAATCCATCTGGACCAAATAGTTTGGAGATGATTCTACTTGAGGAAAAGGTATAAATACTTTACATTTTTAATTTCATAAAATATTTACAATCTATATTGATTTTGTATTTGTATTTTCATCTTTTTTCATCGTAGTATGGAAAGATTCAGGCTACAGTGAAGAAAAGACTTATCAGACAGATTCAAGAATCCTTAAAGGAATGATCTACTTATATAATTAAAACTGTCTTAGTTGCCATAAATGAAATGAAATTCAAACCAGCAACACATAAGTTCAAATTGAAATTTGTGGGAGCTACAAAGTGCAGTAACATAGTTGCGAATGAAATTCCAACAAATCATTTTGATTTTGTTGCTTTTTCATATATCCTCTCAGGTACAAATGGTGATAAATTACTTGGTATATATATTATGTTATATTATTTTATATTTACATTCACATTTATTTATGAATTTACAAAAACAAAATTTATAATTCATTTGGCTAAATTTATATGTAATTTTTTTCTTAAATTTAACAGATGTAATTGCACATTTTGTGGAAAAGGACAACATCGAACAAACTCCAAAGAATTGAAAAAACTACAAGCTGATTAACATTGTTCTTGAGGATTTAGAGTAAGATTTAATAATAGCTTATCATTATATTAAATTACGTAATTTAATTTATGGTATATATTATTTTCTCAAACTAATTTCATCCCCCCACGTTTCATTACTAATTATTAATTTATTAAATATATTAAATGAAATAAATCCTAAACAAAATACTTTCATTGCTTCCTACTTTTTAGTTGATTTAACCCGATTAAACGCACTAATTATTATTAAATATTACATATATTGAATAAAATAAATCCTAAAAAAACTACTTATTTCACCAACGTATTAATTCAAACCCATGTTTCATTACCAGGTCAACTAACCATACATTCTTATTTTCTAAATCACAAATCCATGTTCTTTGATACTGTTTCAAAACCCCACATCCAAATTCTAAACCCACGTTTTTTATAAATCATAAACCCATGTTCCAAATCACAATCTCATTTTATTCATGCGTCACTCCTCCACCAAATTGGTATAAATTCAGTTCTCCGCCACCAAATTGGTATAAATTCATCTCTCCAATATTCAGCTTTCTTTTCCATAGTTTATTCAATGGCACTTCCTATAATTACTTTCATTGATAACATTCACGCTGGAAAGATTGATTGGAATTTGAAGGTTCGAATCATTCGTACGTGGACTCAACCTGAATTCAAAAATCCATCTGGAACAAACAGTTTGGAGATGATTCTACTTGACGAAAAGGTATAAATATTTTACATTTTTAATTTCATAATAATATTTACAATCTATATTGATTTTGTATTTGTATTTTCATCTTTTTTTCATTGTAGTATGGAAAGATTCCGGCTACAGTGAGGAAAAGACTTATCACACAGATTCAAGAATCCTTAAAGGAAGGTTCTACTTATTTATTTGAAATTGTCTTAGTTGCCAGAAATGAAATGAAATTCAAACCAACAACACACAAGTTCAAATTGAACTTTATGGGAGCTACAAAGTGCAGTAACATAGTTTCGAATGAAATTCCAACAAATCATTTTGATTTTGTTGCTTTTTCATATATCCTCTCAGCTACAAATGGTGATAAATTAGTTGGTATATATATTATGTTATATTATTTTATATTTACATTCACATTTATTTTAGAATTCAAAATAACAAATTTTATAATTCATTTGGCTCAATTAATATGTAATTTTTTTCTTAAATTTAACAGATGTAATTGCACATTTTGTGGAAAAGGACCACATCAAACAAAGTCCAAAGAATTGAAAAAACTACAAGCTGATTAACATTGTTCTTGAGGATTTCGAGTAAGATTTAATAATAGCTTATCATTATATTAAATTACGTAATTTAATTTATGGTATATATTATTTTCTCAAACTAATTTCATTCCCCCCACGTTTCATTACTAATTATTAATTTATTAAATATATTAAATGAAATAAACCCTAAAAAAACTACTTTCATTGTTTCCTACTTCTTAGTTGATTTAACCTGATTAAACACACTAATGATTATTAAGTATTAAATATATTGAATAAAATAAGTCCTAAAAAAACTACTTATTTCACCAACGTATTAATTCAAACCCATGTTTCATTACCAGGTCAACTAACCATACATTCTTATTTTCTAAATCTCAAACCCACATTCTTGGTACGGTTTCAAAACCCCACATCCAAATTCTAAACCCACGTTTTTTATAAATCATAAACCCATGTTCCAAATCACAATCTCATTTTATTCATGCGTCACTCCTCCACCAAATTGGTATAAATTCAGTTCTCCGCCACCAAATTGGTATAAATTCATCTCTCCAATATTCAGCTTTCTTTTCCATAGTTTATTCAATGGAACTTCCTATAATTACTTTCAATGATAACATTCACGCTGGAAAGATTGACTTGAATTTGAAGGTTCGAATCATTCGTATGTGGACTCAACCTGAATTCAAAAATCCATCTGGACCAAATAGTTTGGAGATGATTCTACTTGACGAAAAGGTATAAATACTTTACATTTTTAATTTCATAATAATATTTACAATCTATATTGATTTTGTATTTGTATTTTCATCTTTTTTCATTGTAGTATGGAAAGATTCCGGCTACAGTGAGGAAAAGACTTATCACACAGATTCAAGAATCCTTAAAGGAAGGTTCTACTTATATATTTGAAATTGTCTTAGTTGCCAGAAATGAAATGAAATTCAAACCAGCAACACACAAGTTCAAATTGAACTTTATGGGAGCTACAAAGTGCAGTAACATAGTTTCGAATGAAATTCCAACAAATCATTTTGATTTTGTTGCTTTTTCATATATCCTCTCAGCTACAAATGGTGATAAATTACTTGGTATATATATTATGTTATATTATTTTATATTTACATTCACATTTATTTATGAATTTACAAAAACAAAATTTATAATTCATTTGGCTAAATTTATATGTAATTTTTTTCTTAAATTTAACAGATGTAATTGCACATTTTGTGGAAAAGGACAACATCGAACAAACTCCAAAGAATTGAAAAAACTACAAGCTGATTAACATTGTTCTTGAGGATTTAGAGTAAGATTTAATAATAGCTTATCATTATATTAAATTACGTAATTTAATTTATGGTATATATTATTTTCTCAAACTAATTTCATCCCCCCACGTTTCATTACTAATTATTAATTTATTAAATATATTAAATGAAATAAATCCTAAACAAAATACTTTCATTGTTTCCTACTTTTTAGTTGATTTAACCCGATTAAACGCACTAATTATTATTAAATATTAAATATATTGAATAAAATAAATCCTAAAAAAACTACTTATTTCACCAACGTATTAATTCAAACCCATGTTTCATTACCAGGTCAACTAACCATACATTCTTATTTTCTAAATCACAAACGCGCATTCTTGGTACGGTTTCAAAACCCCACATCCAAATTCTAAACCCACGTTTTTTATAAATCATAAACCCATGTTCCAAATCACAATCTCATTTTATTCATGCGTAACTCCTCCACCAAATTGGTATAAATTCAGTTCTCCTCCACCAAACTGGTATAAATTCATCTCTCCAATATTCAGCTTTCTTTTCCATAGTTTATTCAATGGCACTTCCTATAATTACTTTCATTGATAACATTCACGCTGGAAAGATTGATTGGAATTTGAAGGTTCGAATCATTCGTACGTGGACTCAACCTGAATTCAAAAATCCATCTGGAACAAACAGTTTGGAGATGATTCTACTTGACGAAAAGGTATAAATATTTTACATTTTTAATTTCATAATAATATTTACAATCTATATTGATTTTGTATTTGTATTTTCATCTTTTTTTCATTGTAGTATGGAAAGATTCCGGCTACAGTGAGGAAAAGACTTATCACACAGATTCAAGAATCCTTAAAGGAAGGTTCTACTTATTTATTTGAAATTGTCTTAGTTGCCAGAAATGAAATGAAATTCAAACCAGCAACACACAAGTTCAAATTGAACTTTATGGGAGCTACAAAGTGCAGTAACATAGTTTCGAATGAAATTCCAACAAATCATTTTGATTTTGTTGCTTTTTCATATATCCTCTCAGCTACAAATGGTGATAAATTACTTGGTATATATATTATGTTATATTATTTTATATTTACATTCACATTTATTTATGAATTTACAAAAACAAAATTTATAATTCATTTGGCTAAATTTATATGTAATTTTTTTCTTAAATTTAACAGATGTAATTGCACATTTTGTGGAAAAGGACAACATCGAACAAACTCCAAAGAATTGAAAAAACTACAAGCTGATTAACATTGTTCTTGAGGATTTAGAGTAAGATTTAATAATAGCTTTTCATTATATTAAATTACGTAATTTAATTTATGGTATATATTATTTTCTCAAACTAATTTCATCCCCCCACGTTTCATTACTAATTATTAATTTATTAAATATATTAAATGAAATAAATCCTAAACAAAATACTTTCATTGTTTCCTACTTTTTAGTTGATTTAACCCGATTAAACGCACTAATTATTATTAAATATTAAATATATTGAATAAAATAAATCCTAAAAAAACTACTTATTTCACCAACGTATTAATTCAAACCCATGTTTCATTACCAGGTCAACTAACCATACATTCTTATTTTCTAAATCACAAACGCACATTCTTGGTACGGTTTCAAAACCCCACATCCAAATTCTAAACCCACGTTTTTTATAAATCATAAACCCATGTTCCAAATCACAATCTCATTTTATTCATGCGTAACTCCTCCACCAAATTGGTATAAATTCAGTTCTCCTCCACCAAACTGGTATAAATTCATCTCTCCAATATTCAGCTTTCTTTTCCATAGTTTATTCAATGGCACTTCCTATAATTACTTTCATTGATAACATTCACGCTGGAAAGATTGATTGGAATTTGAAGGTTCGAATCATTCGTACGTGGACTCAACCTGAATTCAAAAATCCATCTGGAACAAACAGTTTGGAGATGATTCTACTTGACGAAAAGGTATAAATATTTTACATTTTTAATTTCATAATAATATTTACAATCTATATTGATTTTGTATTTGTATTTTCATCTATTTTTCATTGTAGTATGGAAAGATTCCGGCTACAGTGAGGAAAAGACTTATCACACAGATTCAAGAATCCTTAAAGGAAGGTTCTACTTATTTATTTGAAATTGTCTTAGTTGCCAGAAATGAAATGAAATTCAAACCAGCAACACACAAGTTCAAATTGAACTTTATGGGAGCTACAAAGTGCAGTAACATAGTTTCGAATGAAATTCCAACAAATCATTTTGATTTTGTTGCTTTTTCATATATCCTCTCAGCTACAAATGGTGATAAATTACTTGGTATATATATTATGTTATATTATTTTATATTTACATTCACATTTATTTATGAATTTACAAAAACAAAATTTATAATTCATTTGGCTAAATTTATATGTAATTTTTTTCTTAAATTTAACAGATGTAATTGCACATTTTGTGGAAAAGGACAACATCGAACAAACTCCAAAGAATTGAAAAAACTACAAGCTGATTAACATTGTTCTTGAGGATTTAGAGTAAGATTTAATAATAGCTTTTCATTATATTAAATTACGTAATTTAATTTATGGTATATATTATTTTCTCAAACTAATTTCATCCCCCCACGTTTCATTACTAATTATTAATTTATTAAATATATTAAATGAAATAAATCCTAAACAAAATACTTTCATTGTTTCCTACTTTTTAGTTGATTTAACCCGATTAAACGCACTAATTATTATTAAATATTAAATATATTGAATAAAATAAATCCTAAAAAACTACTTATTTCACCAACGTATTAATTCAAACCCATGTTTCATTACCAGGTCAACTAACCATACATTCTTATTTTCTAAATCACAAACGCGCATTCTTGGTACGGTTTCAAAACCCCACATCCAAATTCTAAACCCACGTTTTTTATAAATCATAAACCCATGTTCAAAATCACAATCTCATTTTATTCATGCGTAACTCCTCCACCAAATTGGTATAAATTCAGTTCTCCTCCACCAAACTGGTATAAATTCATCTCTCCAATATTCAGCTTTCTTTTCCATAGTTTATTCAATGGCACTTCCTATAATTACTTTCATTGATAACATTCACGCTGGAAAGATTGATTGGAATTTGAAGGTTCGAATCATTCGTACGTGGACTCAACCTGAATTCAAAAATCCATCTGGAACAAACAGTTTGGAGATGATTCTACTTGACGAAAAGGTATAAATATTTTACATTTTTAATTTCATAATAATATTTACAATCTATATTGATTTTGTATTTGTATTTTCATCTATTTTTCATTGTAGTATGGAAAGATTCCGGCTACAGTGAGGAAAAGACTTATCACACAGATTCAAGAATCCTTAAACGAAGGTTCTACTTATTTATTTGAAATTGTCTTAGTTGCCAGAAATGAAATGAAATTCCAACCAGCAACACACAAGTTCAAATTGAACTTTATGGGAGCTACAAAGTGCAGTAACATAGTTTCGAATGAAATTCCAACAAATCATTTTGATTTTGTTGCTTTTTCATATATCCTCTCAGCTACAAATGGTGATAAATTACTTGGTATATATATTATGTTATATTATTTTATATTTACATTCACATTTATTTATGAATTTACAAAAACAAAATTTATAATTCATTTGGCTAAATTTATATGTAATTTTTTTCTTAAATTTAACAGATGTAATTGCACATTTTGTGGAAAAGGACAACATCGAACAAACTCCAAAGAATTGAAAAAACTACAAGCTGATTAACATTGTTCTTGAGGATTTAGAGTAAGATTTAATAATAGCTTTTCATTATATTAAATTACGTAATTTAATTTATGGTATATATTATTTTCTCAAACTAATTTCATCCCCCCACGTTTCATTACTAATTATTAATTTATTAAATATATTAAATGAAATAAATCCTAAACAAAATACTTTCATTGTTTCCTACTTTTTAGTTGATTTAACCCGATTAAACGCACTAATTATTATTAAATATTAAATATATTGAATAAAATAAATCCTAAAAAAACTACTTATTTCACCAACGTATTAATTCAAACCCATGTTTCATTACCAGGTCAACTAACCATACATTCTTATTTTCTAAATCACAAACGCGCATTCTTGGTACGGTTTCAAAACCCCACATCCAAATTCTAAACCCACGTTTTTTATAAATCATAAACCCATGTTCCAAATCACAATCTCATTTTATTCATGCGTAACTCCTCCACCAAATTGGTATAAATTCAGTTCTCCTCCACCAAACTGGTATAAATTCATCTCTCCAATATTCAGCTTTCTTTTCCATAGTTTATTCAATGGCACTTCCTATAATTACTTTCATTGATAACATTCACGCTGGAAAGATTGATTGGAATTTGAAGGTTCGAATCATTCGTACGTGGACTCAACCTGAATTCAAAAATCCATCTGGAACAAACAGTTTGGAGATGATTCTACTTGACGAAAAGGTATAAATATTTTACATTTTTAATTTCATAATAATATTTACAATCTATATTGATTTTGTATTTGTATTTTCATCTTTTTTTCATTGTAGTATGGAAAGATTCCGGCTACAGTGAGGAAAAGACTTATCACACAGATTCAAGAATCCTTAAAGGAAGGTTCTACTTATATATTTGAAATTGTCTTAGTTGCCAGAAATGAAATGAAATTCAAACCAGCAACACACAAGTTCAAATTGAACTTTATGGGAGCTACAAAGTGCAGTAACATAGTTTCGAATGAAATTCCAACAAATCATTTTGATTTTGTTGCTTTTTCATATATCCTCTCAGCTACAAATGGTGATAAATTACTTGGTATATATATTATGTTATATTATTTTATATTTACATTCACATTTATTTATGAATTTACAAAAACAAAATTTATAATTCATTTGGCTAAATTTATATGTAATTTTTTTCTTAAATTTAACAGATGTAATTGCACATTTTGTGGAAAAGGACAACATCGAACAAACTCCAAAGAATTGAAAAAACTACAAGCTGATTAACATTGTTCTTGAGGATTTAGAGTAAGATTTAATAATAGCTTTTCATTATATTAAATTACGTAATTTAATTTATGGTATATATTATTTTCTCAAACTAATTTCATCCCCCCACGTTTCATTACTAATTATTAATTTATTAAATATATTAAATGAAATAAATCCTAAACAAAATACTTTCATTGTTTCCTACTTTTTAGTTGATTTAACCCGATTAAACGCACTAATTATTATTAAATATTAAATATATTGAATAAAATAAATCCTAAAAAAACTACTTATTTCACCAACGTATTAATTCAAACCCATGTTTCATTACCAGGTCAACTAACCATACATTCTTATTTTCTAAATCACAAACGCGCATTCTTGGTACGGTTTCAAAACCCCACATCCAAATTCTAAACCCACGTTTTTTATAAATCATAAACCCATGTTCAAAATCACAATCTCATTTTATTCATGCGTAACTCCTCCACCAAATTGGTATAAATTCAGTTCTCCTCCACCAAACTGGTATAAATTCATCTCTCCAATATTCAGCTTTCTTTTCCATAGTTTATTCAATGGCACTTCCTATAATTACTTTCATTGATAACATTCACGCTGGAAAGATTGATTGGAATTTGAAGGTTCGAATCATTCGTACGTGGACTCAACCTGAATTCAAAAATCCATCTGGAACAAACAGTTTGGAGATGATTCTACTTGACGAAAAGGTATAAATATTTTACATTTTTAATTTCATAATAATATTTACAATCTATATTGATTTTGTATTTGTATTTTCATCTATTTTTCATTGTAGTATGGAAAGATTCCGGCTACAGTGAGGAAAAGACTTATCACACAGATTCAAGAATCCTTAAACGAAGGTTCTACTTATTTATTTGAAATTGTCTTAGTTGCCAGAAATGAAATGAAATTCCAACCAGCAACACACAAGTTCAAATTGAACTTTATGGGAGCTACAAAGTGCAGTAACATAGTTTCGAATGAAATTCCAACAAATCATTTTGATTTTGTTGCTTTTTCATATATCCTCTCAGCTACAAATGGTGATAAATTACTTGGTATATATATTATGTTATATTATTTTATATTTACATTCACATTTATTTATGAATTTACAAAAACAAAATTTATAATTCATTTGGCTAAATTTATATGTAATTTTTTTCTTAAATTTAACAGATGTAATTGCACATTTTGTGGAAAAGGACAACATCGAACAAACTCCAAAGAATTGAAAAAACTACAAGCTGATTAACATTGTTCTTGAG